>NC_141007.1:2658746-3258746 GCF_052327205.1 Somniosus microcephalus
TCTTCCCCTATTTAGCTCTTAATTTGTAGAAACAAACTAGACCGGTTCCCAAACTTCTAAATGGCCAATGCCCCAATTTTCAATCATATGGGCCGAAGCTCAATGTTGGGACAATCGATACCACAAGACCTCACCATTCACACTCTCCTCTCTGCCACTCCCACAGGTCTCTGGCTATTGCCACTCTTCCATTCAGCTACTCCCCTGCACCGTGCTACCATTTCAGCTTTGGTTTTGAATGCATTTTGCTTTGCCAATCCATCAGCTCAGGGTACAGGCCGTGCCTTCTATTGCCTAAGCTCTGGAATTCCCGCCTAAACCGCTCTGCCTCGCTACCTCACTTGCCCGAATATTTCCTTATGTGGCTCGGTATGTTCCTGTTGAAGCGCCTTGGGATGTTTTACTGCATTAAAGGTGCTGTATAAATGCAAGTTGTTGTTGTTGTTATCCTGCCCTGCTCATAATAACCATCTTCCTGTAACACAGTTATAATTATGGTATACACTGATTGCCCTAAGGCGAGACTGGGAGAAACATTTAAACTTAAAATGGAGAGGGGTTCTTGAAATGCACTCAAGGTACGTTGCATACCTATTAGGAAGGATGCGTCGTTAGATCTGGCAGGACAAGTAACGCAAAACTTGGGAAATTGGTCCCAGAACCTAATTATATTCACACTGACAAAAAAGAAAAAAGGTGTGAAAGAGAAAGTGGAAAATGAGCTAATTTCAGTGGCTTGAAGGGGACTGAGCCCCAATCAATGGGTTAGGAAAAGATGACAGAGCAGATAGGGGCCGAGCAGTGGGGGAGGAACACCACACAAGCTGTTTAGTAAATATCATTGTTTAGTAGTTGCAAGCTATTTATCATTTTTAACTACATAAGCAGCTAGCTAACCTCAACTATTTGCTTGATCTATTTTTTATTCATTTATTGGATGTGGGCGTCGCTGGCAATGCCAGCATTTATTGCCCATCCCTAGTTGCCCTCGAGAAGGTGGTGGTGAGCCACCTTCTTGAACCGCTGCAGTCCGTGTGGTGAAGGTACTCCCACAGTGCTGTTAGGCAGGGAGTTCCAGGATTCTGACCCAGCGACGATGAAGGAACGGCGATATACTTATAAGTCAGGATGGTGTGTGACTTCGAGGGGAACTTGGAGGTGGTGGTGTTCCCCTGTGCCTGCTGCCCTTGTCCTTCTAGGTAGGAGAGGTTGCGGGTTTGGGAGGTGCTGCCGAAGAAGCCTTGGCGAGTTGCTGCAGTGCATCTTGTAGATGGTACACACTGCAGCCACGGTTCCGCCGGAGGTGGAGGGAGTGAATGTTTAAGGTGGTGGATGGGGTGCCAATCAAGTGGGCTGCTTTGTGCTGGATGGTGTCGAGCTTCTTGAGTGTTGTTGGAGCTGCACTCATCCAGGCAAGTGGAGGGTATTCCATCACACTCCTTATTTGTGCCTTGTAGATGGTGGAAAGGCTTTGGGAAGTCAGGAGATGAGACACTCGCTGCAGAATACCCAGCCTCTGGCTGGCTCTTGTTGCACGTGGGCATGGACTGCTTCATTATCTGAGGAGTTGCGAATGGTGTTGAACACTGTTATTGTTTAGTAAATGTGATTAGTGGTTAAAGTCCAACCAAAGTCCAGTGTAGTTTTATTCTGGTGCTTTCTGAAGTCAAGAGGATCCCATTAAGGCACAGATTAAAAGCAGAGGGTTCTCCGCTCGATTGCTGGACACACTATACTTCAGCGAGGTATCTGGGGCGGAGGGAGGTTGGGCTCTCTAGGAAGAGCATTTTCAGAGTATCTTTAAAAAAAGGCCCAAAAACATAACAGGGAGTAAAAGAAAAGGTAGATTTTATTTAATGTAGTGATCAGAACATCCCAAAGTGCTTCACAGACAATGAAGTACTTTTGTGATAACTGTTATGTAGGCAAACATAGCAGTCAGTGTGCACAGTAAGATCCCACAAACAACACAAGGTAATGACCAGTGGGTTTGTTCTGGTTATGATGGTTATGGGATAAACGTTGCCCAGGACACTGGGGATGACTCCCTTGCTCCGCTTCGAAATAGTGCCTTGGAATCTTTTATATCCACCCAAGAGAGCAGACGGGGCCTCAGTTTAACATCTCATCTGAAAGACGGCATCTCCAACAGTGCAGTACTCCCTCAGTACAGCCTCTCCGACCGTGCAGCACTCCCTCAGTACTGCCCCTCCGAGAGTGCGGCACTCCCTCAGTACAGCCTCTCCGACCGTGCAGCACTCCCTCAGTACTGCCCCTCCGACAGTGCGGCACTCCCTCAGTACTGCCCCTCCGACAGTGCGGCACTCCCTCAGTACTGCCCCTCCGACAGTGCGGCGCTCCCTCAGTACTGCCCCTCCGACACTGTAGCACTCCCTTAGTACAGCCTCTCCGACAGTGCAGCATTCCCTCAGTATGGTCCCTCCGCTAGTGCGGCACTCCCTCAGTACTGCCCCTCCACCAGTGCGGCACTCCCTCAGTACTGCCCCGCCGACAGTGCGGCACTCCCTCAGTACTGCCCCTTCCACAGTACACCACTCCCTCACTACTGCCACTTCCACAGTGCGGCGCTCCCTCAGTACTGCCCCTCCAACAGTGCAGCACTCCCTCAGTACTGCTCCTCCGACAGTGCAGCGCTCCCTCAGCACTGCCCCTCCGACAGGGCAGGCGCTCCCTCAGTACTGCCCGACAGTGCAGCGCTCCTTCAGTACTGCCCCTCCGAGAGTGCAGCGCTCCCTCAGTACTGCCCCGCCAACAGTGCAGCGCTCCCTCAGCACTGCCCCTCCGACAGGGCAGGCGCGCCCTCAGTACTGCCCGTCCAACAGTGCAGTGCTCCCTCAGGACTGCCCCCCCCGACAGTGCAGTGCTCTCTCAGTACTGCCCCCCCGACAGTGCAGTGCTCCCTCAGTACTGCCCCTCCGACAGTGCAGTGCTCCCTCAGTACTGCCCCTCCGACAGTGCAGTGCTCCCTCAGCACTGCACTGGGAGTGTCAGCCTGGATTATGGGCTCAAATCCTGGAGTGGGGGTAAACCCACGACCTTCTAACTCAGAAGCGAGTGTGCCACCAACTGATCCAAGTCTACATTTGGTATATGATAAACATTTGAGGTTATGCACTTTGGCAGGAAAAATCATAGAGCAAGTTATTATCTTAATGGCAAGAAACTGGAAAGTACTGTAGTACAAAGGGATCTGGGGGTCCTGGTGCACGAAACTCAAAAAGTTAGTATGCAGGTGCAGCAAGTGATTAAGAAGGCCAATGGAATGTTGGCTTTTATTGCTAGGGGGATGGAATATAAAAACAGGGAGGTATTGCTGCAGTTGTACAAGGTATTGGTGAGACCGCACCTGGAATACTGCATACAGTTTTGGTGTCCATACTTAAGAAAAGACATACTTGCTCTCGAGTCAGTACAAAGAAGGTTCACTCGGTTAATCCCGGGGATGAGGGGGTGGTCATATGAGGAGAGGTTGAGTAGATTGGGACTCTACTCATTGGAGTTCAGAAGAATGAGAGGCGATCTTATTGAAACATATAAGATTGTGAAGGGGCTTGATCGGGTGGATGCGGTGAGGATGTTCCCAATGATGGGTGAAACTAGAACTAGGGGGCATAATCTTAAAATAAGGGGCTGCTCATTCAAAACTGAGATGAGGAGAAACTTCTTCACTCAGAGGGTGGTAGGTTTGTGGAATTTGCTGCCCCAGAAAGCTGTGGAAGCTACATCATTAAATACATTTAAAACAGAAATAGATAGTTTCCTAGAAGTAAAGGGAATTAAGGGTTACGGGGAGCGGGCAGGAAATTGGACATGAGTCTAGGTTCGGAATGGTCATGGCCCTGTGGGTAGTGGAGCGGGCCCAGGGGCCGTGTAGACTTGTTCTGCTCCTACTGTGTTCTAATTCTGTGTTAGATTTCAGGAGATGGTTTTATTCCTGTTCCTGGCTGGGGTGGAGATCGCCTTTACAGAAGGTAAGTACTGTAGAAAATATAGGGACAGAGTGATCTCCTGGAAGAATTTTGATCGCCTAGATGGGTCGGAGAGGAATTTCCCAGATTTTTTTCTCCCAAATTGGCCATTGCGTCTTTATCTGGTTTTTCGCCTCTCCCGGGAGATCACATGGGTTCGGGTGGATGCAGAGTGATAGAAGATTTGAGGTTAGGATCAGATCAGCCATGATCTTATTGAATGGTGGAGCAGGCTCGAGGGGCCGATTGGCCTACTCCTGCTCCTATTTCTTATGTTCTTATGTTCTTATTTGGGGGGGGGGGGGGGTGGCGGCAGGAAGGGTAGGCAGTACAGGAAGAAAAAAATACCTGATGTCAAAAGTATAGATGGGGTAAGCCAAAAATTGTCAGTCATGGGTAAATTTCAAGAGTCCATTGTATGGGATGAATTCAGTGAACACCGTTAGACTTGGGCTAATCAGGAACAGCCAGCATTGAGCTGTAAAGGACTAAGTTAATAGAATTGTTTAAGGTGACCGAAGACTGTACAGAGGAGAGGAATAAAGTGAATGCTGTATCTTTAGATTTTCAGAAGGCATCTGATAAGATGCCTCATACTTGCCTTGGAGACGGTGCAACGAAGGTTCACTAGATTGATTCCTGGGATGTTCTGAGGAGAGATTGTGTACAATGAGCCGATACTCTCTGAAGTTTAGAAGAATGAGAGGTGATCTCATTGAAACATACAAGATTCTGAAGGGGATTGACAGGGTAGATGCTGAGAGGTTGTTTCCCCTGGCTGGAGTGTCTAGAACTAGGGGGCATAGACTCAAGATAAGAGGTAGGCCATTTAAGACTGAGATGAGGAGGAATTTCTCTTTGGAATTCTCTGTCCCAGAGGGCTGTGGATGTTGAGTCGTTGAGTATATTCAAGGCTGAGATCGATAGATTTTTGGACTGTAGGGAATCAAGGGATATGGAGATCGGGCGGGAAAGTGGAGTTGAGGTCGATGATCAGCCATGATCTCATTGAATGGCGGAGCAGGCTCGAGGGGCCGTATGACTGACTCCTGCTCTTATTTCTTATGTTCTCATATGGGACTTGTTCTAAAAATGAAGGCACATGATATTGAAGAAAATATAGTCACATGGATATAAATATGACCCGGAGACTAAAAGAAAAGGGCGAGCAAGGTCTTGAGAATGAGGAGATGTGGGTCATGGTGTGTAGTTGCTGGGGCCTTTTTTAGTTTCTTTTTACATTTAAAATAAATCTGAACATAGGCACAAGTGGACGGATATTGAAGTTTACTAATGAAACCAAATTAGGGAGCATAGCAAACTGTGAGAAGGACACAGGAGACTGCAGGAGGACACAGGTCAGTGGAATGGGCAGAAAGGTGGCAGCTGCAGTTTGAATGAGATTACTGTAAAGTACATTTTGGAGGGAAAGAATGAAATAAAATTTATCCTAAGTGGACAAACAGATGGGTACCGACCTTTCGGTCTTTAAAAAGTAGGAGTGCAGATAGAAAAGGCTATTAAACAAGGTGAGAGGGATTTTGAGTTTTGTGCATGGGGCATTCAAAATAAAAGGAAGGATGTGATGTTTGAATTGGTTAGGCCACAGTTAGAGGACAGCAGGCAATTCTGGACATGCCCTTGTAAGAAGGAATACAACAAAGATTGCTAGAATGATACCAGGATTGATAGCGATGAAGATTCAAAGAATTCGAGCTTTTTCTCTGGTGCTGAGAATGTTAGGGAGGGATCAAATAGAGGTTTTCAAAATTTTGAAAGGGTAAGTATTGAAGGATTATTCCTACTGGTTAGTGAATCAGTAACAAGGGGACAGACCGAGGATCATCACAAGGAGAATGAAGAGGGACGTTAGAAATGTTCTCACACAGAAAGAAAGACTTGCATTTCTATAGCGCCTTTCATGACCATCAGACGTCTCAAAGCGCTTTACAGCCAATGAAGTACTTTTGAAATGGAGTCACTGTTGTAATGTGGGAAACGGGCAGCCAATTTGCACACAGAAAGATCCCACAAACAGCAATGTGATAATGACCAGATAATCTGTTTTTTTAGTGATGTTGATTGAGGGATTCATTTGGCCAAGATAACTCCCCTGCTCCTCTTCAAAATAGTGGCCATGGGATCTTTTACGTCTACCTGAGAGCAGACGGGGCCTCGGTTTAATGTCTTATCCGAAAGACGGCACCTCAGACAGTGCGGCACTCCCTCAGCACTGCACTGGAGTGTCAGCCTAGCTTTATCTGCTCAAGGCCCTGGAGTGGGACTTGAACCCACAACCTTCTGACTTAGAGGCGAGGGTGCCACCCACTGAGCTACAACTGACAGAGGGTTATTAGAACAGGGAATGTTTTACTGCAAGGGGACTATATAGTGGCAGAAAGTACATCACCATTAAAAAGATATTGGATAAACATTTGAAAGGGCAGGGAAATGGGGTTAGAGTAGAGCGCTCCTGTAGAAGAGCCAGTACTGGTACAGGCACGATGAGCTGAATGGACTTTTGTCCTGCAATTTCTACAATTCTATGTTCTGTTACTTCACACAGGCACCTCTCTCATTACATGCGCTAATGAATATAGATTCGTACCCTGATGCTTCCTCATTACTCTTCAACTATAGCCCCTCATTCATACATTCAATCGGCCGGGCCATTGGATACAACGTGCATGCTTTAATCATCTTTGTTCAGTCCACTGTCCTTTAGTAAGAGAACAAGTCATGGATAATGAATTGCTGTTCCCTGTCCCTTCGTACAGATGGATGGACACCAGCAGGAATCGTCCAGATGGAGTCTGTGTTTCTCCAAGCCAATACCGAGGTCAGCAGATCCGGGAAACTTCCGCCTTCCAGACTTGCCAAGGACGTGCGAAGCGCAACAGAAAGAACGCACTCTGAGCAGGTACGTGAGGGACTGGACCAACGACAAAATGGAGGCTTCCTCATCGAACCCTACAGGAAGATTCCAGCACCCACTCCGCGGGTATGCCGCGTTGGCCGATCTCGGGAAGGGTGACGGAAGGGATGCCGCAACTGGAGTGGGAAAATTAGCTGTGGTCCGGCTAGGGTCAGAAGGCAGAATGTCCTCTTCAATGCCTGGCCCAAGTCTGGTGAGGCTTATTCCAAACTGCTCTTGGTTTCTGTCCATTCATTTTAATAGGAGGGAAGCAGTGAGCCACTTGTTCCTGCACTTCTGTCCACCGAGCTTGGACTCCTGGGCACTGAGGAGGCAAGTCTGCTTCCTGACTCTACGGCCCAGTAGCTCGCTAAAGCTCACTATCTGGGCTGATACATGAAGCATTAACAATTGGGTGAGGGGCTGGTGGGTTGTCATGGCTGTGGAACTCAGACCCTCAGCACAGGAATGAGTGCAGAAGATTGATGGATGATCTAAGCAAGGTGTGTAAAATGAGAAAGGGATTCGAGAGAGTAGATACAGAGAAACTATTTCCTGTGGTGGGGGAATCCAGAACATTAGAGCGAGGCTGTTCAGGGGTGAAATCAGGAAGCATTTCTTCACACACAAGGTGGTGGAAATCTGGAACTCCCCCAAAGAGGCTTTGGATGCTGGGGGTAATTGGAATTTAAGATCGAGATCGATGATTTTTGTTGGGTAAGGGTATCATCATGGGATATGGATCAATGGCAGGTAAATGGAGCCATGATCTAACTGAATGGTGGAACAGGCTCGAGGCGCTGAATGGCCTCCTCCTCTTCCTGTGAAGGAAAAAGTGGGAAGAATGTGGGGTAATTGCTGCCCCCACAATGCTCCTCCTCCAGGCCTTGGCTTTGTTTTTCTCAAGCTTTGTTTTTCCCAGCAGGTGATGGGAATGTCCGTCCTGGAGACTGGCTCCTCGTTTGACCATGCAACTGCCGACTCCTCACAGCCACTTGCCGCACCCAGAAGGAATTTCTCAGTCACCCTCCACGGTAATCATGAATCAGCTACAAATTCCTCATACCTTTGAAGAGCACGTAGTGGATTGCAGCTTCAGCACAGCGATACCTTTTCACTGGCCAAGTGTGTGGCACCCAACAATCTGTGCTTAGAAACAGCAATGGAAATCGAGTAGTTCAAAAAAAATGGGGCAAACACACTTCTAACTAGAAGCATCTCTTCAAGTAGACGTAAACAGGCTTTTGACAAGATTATATTAATATATATATATACACACATATATTTATGTACACATATAGGACATTTCCTGGGATCTAGATACTCTGTTGGAGACTTCCCCCGCCCCCTCTCTGCCATGCCAGTTAATGCCATACCCTACTCCTCCATAAGAGTACCTCTTTGCAAAAAGGAACCAGTATGTTAGGCCCAATGGCCCTTCCTGCTTCCAAATTTAGCCCCACCTATCCACCTTCTCAATCCCGTCTCTGGACAAACACATTGTCTCTTGAACCTACTTCAAACTGTCTGCTTCCAATGTCCTTCTCTGCCAACCTATTCTGCAACTCGATTACCGTTTTTGGCAAGAAAGATTCGCCAGACTTCCCTCCTCATTCCCAACCCTCGAGGTTTTAAACTTGCGTGTGATGGTAGTTGTTCTCTACACCATGGTCTCTTCTAGTTAGCTGCTACCCAAGTGATATTAGATTCGAACTACGTCCGTGATACTTGCAAAGGTACAAAGTACAGTGGGTGAGATGTGAAGGTTTCCCAGTTGCCTGCATCAATGTTGCAAGATTGTATTTACTCCCAAGTGGGAAGTTACACAGTGGAACAAACACAGGGGTGGGAAGGACTCTGGGCGAAGCAATGTCTCTGCACCTGGGTTCAAATCCTCCGTCTGCTTTCTGGAACGGCCCTTTAGAAAATGAGTTTGGACAGTGTACAAGACACAAACCTACGCACAAAACTGCCCCTAGTTGGCGATGTCACTCAGACAGGCCACAGGACAACTGGTCAGTGTTAGAAACGGAGATGTTTTACTCTGCATTGAACCCAGTGCTAGGACGTACCTTGATGCTAACACTGGGTTCCGTTCCTCTGCATGAAAGTCCCCTGGTCCTGATCATCACAAGAAAAGTCTGTCATTGTATTTCTTTAACTTTCTTCTCAGTTATTTTACGGAGCAACATATTTATCGTGCAGCTGGGCAGGGATTGGAGATTAGTGCGACTGCGCGTCGCAGTTCGGGATCTGCAGTGCTCACACATCGATCTAACCCAAAACCCCACAGCAAGTCTGAATCCGCGGTCAAATGTCCAGACCCAGGAGTCCTCAAATGTCCTGCTCCAGGCGACCCATTGTGCAGTCCTCAAATGTCCTGCTCCAGGCGACCCATTGTGCAGTCCTCAAATGTCCTGCTCCAGGCGACCCATTGTGCAGTCCTCAAATGTCCTGCTCCAGGCGACCCATTGTGCAGTCCTCAAATGTCCTGCTCCAGGCGACCCATTGTGGAGTCCTCAAATGTCCTGCTCCAGGCGACCCATTGTGGAGTCCTCAAATGTCCAGCCCCACCTCTCCAGTTGGCACAGGCTGGTTCTGGGCCCTCCGCACCCCGTGACTTTTAGAAGACTGGGGACGGAACACTCGCCAGGTTCCAAACACTGTGCTGCGAGTCTCTGCGATTCCACGCTGACCAGAGCCATCAGTCTCTCCCCTTCAGAGAGATCAGTGAATCTGACCTTATGCAGGAGAGACCAGACACGGTGGGGGGCCTACAGAGCCTCACGTTCAGCACCTTTAAACAACTTAAAGTCCCAGTGCACGGACCAGACAATCCAAGTCTGCCTGCAGGTTTATAACTTAATGAATTAATGTCATCAGTTTAGCTAACAAGCTCCCGGGCAGGTCACAGACACCCAGGTGTACACAGTTCTGGCTCATGCTTTGAATTTACTTTAAAGAAAAGGAATGCCAGTGAGCATTGTGGGGTGGGGCTCACAACCTTCATAGGTAACCTACAGTATCGGTGACCAACCGACAGCCCCCGACACCAGCAATCCAGCCTTTGGAGCTTAGGCAGCATGTCCTAGTTACACAGCTATTTCTTATTCGGCTATTTGTTCTGTTTGGAACTTGTGGGCTGGAAGGTTTGGAAAGGGCTGTGGATCAATCCTAATTCAGAGCATTGTGATCAGTCAGTATCAGCAACTTATGACAACTGCAGATCAATGGGAGCAGGGATTGAAACCCCCAGCTCCACAGGGTCAATGGTACAGACCCACACAGGGATTGAAACCCCCAGCTCCGCAGGGTCAATGGTACAGACCCACACAGGGATTGAAACCCCCAGCTCCGCAGGGTCAATGGTACAGACCCACACAGGGATTGAAACCCCCAGCTCCACAGGGTCAATGGTACAGACCCACACAGGGATTGAAACCCCCAGCTCCACAGGGTCAATGGTACAGACCCACACAGGGATTGAAACCCCCAGCTCCACAGGGTCAATGGTACAGACCCACACAGGGATTGAAACCCCCAGCTCCGCAGGGTCAATGGTACAGACCCACACAGGGATTGAAACCCCCAGCTCCGCAGGGTCAATGGTACAGACCCACACAGGGATTGAAACCCCCAGCTCCGCAGGGTCAATGGTACAGACCCACACAGGGATTGAAACCCCCAGCTCCGCAGGGTCAATGGTACAGACCCACACAGGGATCGAAACCCCCAGCTCCGCAGGGTCAATGGTACAGGCCCACACAGGGATTGAAACCCCCAGCTCCGCAGGGTCAATGGTACAGACCCACACAGGGATTGAAACCCCCAGCTCCGCAGGGTCAATGGTACAGACCCACACAGACCAGCTGGGCCACCCCTGATCTCCAGCCCATTGGGGGCTGCATTACTTCATTGGTGATGCACTCGCCAAGCGTCCCATTTAGAGAGCTCGGGTGCCCCATTTTTCATTTGCCCATTGGACTTCAATCTGATGGACACCTGGACCCAGATACTTCCACAAAAACACACGTGCACCTAAAGACAGCAACTCCGCAACCACCAACCAGTAAATTTACATGAACTTTGAAGGGAAAAAAAATCAATGCAGGACTACAAAAAAAGACCATGCAAATTTCTCAAGTCCTTGAGAACTGCACAACACACAGACTGCACAATCAAAAATGTATTAAATTTTTTAAAAAGCCCAGGGGCTGAGTGAAGAGACTGAATCCAGGTCAGATTGGCAGGAGGGCAAGTACTCACTTCTGGCTGGAAAGGTCCAGCAAATCGGTTTGGGCATTTCAACCCAGTCCCCACACAGCACAAAAGCTGCTTCTAACTGGCACAAAGTTTCAAATTCTCAGGGGATCTGATGTGGGAAATGGAACACTCTATGTCAGGCACATTTCAGGGCAGTGTAGAGGTTTCTAACCCGTGCTGCACCTGCCCTGGGAGTGTTTGATGGGGCAGTGTAGAGGGAGCTTTACTCTGTATCTAACCCGTGCTGTACCTGCCCTGGGAGTGTTTGATGGGCCAGTGTAGAGGGAGCTTTACTCTGTATCTAACCCGTGCTGTACCTGCCCTGGGAGTGTTTGATGGGACAGTGTAGAGGGAAAAACATACCCTGCCCTTAAAATGTGCATTATAAAATTCACAGTTTAACTCTGTGTCTCAATCGACTGCCCAATGGAACTTGAGACTGAGGTTAGAATCAATTTTCACTGATTTTTTTTTATGTCCTTCTCTTACCCCCCCCCCCAACTCACTGAGAAATCTCACTCCTTGGGGGAAACACCAGCCCATGCTCTGCAGGTAGGAGGGGGTCGATGATAGTCTTACAGCAGTGCAGAGCAGGGGAGACATCTGAGTTGACTCATGATCTTCCCCCTTTTCCTCCAATCCTGAAGCAAGGCCCGTCAAACATTGAAACCAATCATAGCAACATGAGGCAGCTCTATTGTGGTGTACGCTGCCTGTATATTCCCTAACACCATGTGGACAATCATCAACCACAAGGAAAGATTTCAAGTCTCACTCCTCTGTTGCCTTCCTGCAAGTGGAAAACTCTGTTCTGAATCATAACGGCCTTTGAATGGGTTGTAATAATTTGCATGAAGTGGGTGGGAGGCGTCCACCAGAAAGCAGATGAACATGATCGCACCCACTGGAATCTCTGTTGGTGTATCGGCACATTCTAGGACTCGAATATCCAGCCAGAGGGGGCTGGCAGGGAAGACCCTAAGTAGGTCCTATATCTTCAAAGTGAAATCTATGCCATCTTAAGCATCCAGCAGCACATCTAAAACCCATGACCCATGACCAAGGTCAGCAGGTTCATGGGGATACCACCACCTCCAAGTCACACACCGCCCTGACTTGGAAATATATCGCCGATCCTTCATCGTCGCTGGGTCAAAATCCTGGAACTCCCTCCCGAACAGCACTGTGGGAGTACCTTCACCACACGGACTGCAGCGGTTCAAGGCGGCGGCTCACCACCACCTTCTCAAGGGCAATTAGGGATGGGCAATAAATGCTGGGCTTTACCAGCGACGCCCACATGCTGAGAATGAAAATAAAATATAACAGGGCAGCTGAGTGAGCAGCCAGGGCAGTAACAGAGATGGCGACACTGAATGTCAACACACCAGCTCCAATTTTATTTCATGCAAATCCTTCAATTGAGATGGTTCAAAATCTACATTCTAACATAAAAATAGACTAAACCTGCCCCAGTTATCTGCAATATTGCCCACCCTCTTACCTAGCTCAACGCCATCCTGGAACAAGGGCATCCAGGTACTTGCAAGCCAGATATTCATGAGCACACAAGAGCATTCAGCGGTCTCACTACCAGGCACAATGCATCCGCTCCTCCACAGTAACAATACAATTCATAAGGTTCAAAATTTATCTTTAAATTAAAATAAAAAGGTGGTCGGTCAGGGAAGTACTGTGGAGAGGCGGAGAGATGATCGTCTTGTGGCGTGTCGGATGCTGCGAGGGATTGCTGTAATATTTTATCTTCATGCTGAAGCCACTGTATATAAAAGGTTAGTAGAACCTTAGTGCAGGTCACTCTTAACGTGGCCCAAGAGAGATTACGGGCCTTAAAAAGATGTCTCGGGAATAATTTCTGCTGCCAAGCTGACATTCTCATCTCCAGTAAGTGTGAATTGCTGAGCAACTCTTCTGCACTTTACTTGCTGCAAGTCTATCAATAAAAACATATTTTTCATATCATTCAAAGGGAACCTTCTCGTTATTTATTTGCCAATAGCTTTCTCCCCCTGCCTGTCTTGAAGGAGTCACTTCCCGCTGGGGCACAGGTCCAGGAGCAGCAGCAGCCAAGTGACCATTCTTCCTGGGTGAGCGGAGAGGAGATGCAGATCTTCGCAGCCTAGTTGAGCAGCTCGGGGAGGGGAGGCAGGGAGGGAGAAGGAGGTAAGAGAGAAGAGCATCACAGTCCAATCCTAGTCTCACCTGCTGCCCACTACTTCTGGCAGTGGTCAGTGACCAATGAACTTGCCTAGCCGAGGGGCACAGAGCCAATCGTAGCCATACAGCTGCTGCCCTGGCTGAGATCAGTTAACATGGCACACACCTGGGACCTTTCTGATCTGTACGGTTCATTTATACAATACCATTACCAAAAAAGCCCTCGCGATGGCTCTGTGGTAGCTTGATGCAACTGGCTTGGATTAGGTTTACCCGAGGGTTTGGTTTTGTCCATTTTCACGTCTACATTTTACCCAACGCAAGAGGGGGAATGAAGGTCCACCAGCCCACAGCTCACCCCATTGGATGAGTGGGTCAGTATGTGATATTCAGCCATCCAGAGCAGGTAGGACCTCACTGTTTAGGCCCAGTTACCTGACAACAAAGGATCTCCACGGCATTGTTGACCTTTCAGCCTAAATCAATACAAAAATAACCTCAAATTAAAAGTCTTGTATCTTTGCGCATTTGTCACACTTTCTTCCAGTTTTCACAGCTTTGCCACATTTTCTCACACAGGAATCAGGCTTTGTGACATAAAATCAAGGCTTCGATTTACATACGAACATACGATATTGACGGGCAGGAAAAGACCAGCTGGTCCATCAAGCCTGCCCCACACGCTCGACGACCGGAGCATCATAACTAAACACTTCCTCCCTTCTCCCACCCCTCCGCAGCCATGTAATCTCCTAGGAGAGGCAAACAAACCCAATAAGGGAAAAGTACCCTGGAAAATTCCTCTCCGACCCCCTCAGGCGATCAAAACCAGTCCAGGAGATCACACGGACCAAGTCTTACCTAGAAAGACACGGCAACACATTCCAGAGACTCACGGCTCTCTCGGAAAAGAAGATCCGCCCAACATCCCGTCTATTACTACTCTTGCATAGTTTAAACCTGTGACCCCTACTCCTCCCCAATCTGTTCAACTGGAATAGGCTACCTTGCCTTGGATTGGCTGCTTACACAACGTAAGAAATAGGAGCAGGAGTCAGCCATTCGGCCCCTCAAGCCTGCTCCACCATTCAATGAGATCATGGCTGATCTTCGACCTCATCTCCACTTTCCTGCACTATCCCCATATCCCTCGATTCCCTTAATATCCAAAAATCTATCGATCTCTGTCTTGAATATATTCAACGACTGAGCCTCCACAGCCCTCTGGGGTAAAGAATTCCAAAGATTCACAACCCTCTGAGTGAAGAAATTTCTCCTCATCTCAGTCCTAAATGGCCGACCCCTTATTCTGAGACTGTGACCCCTGGTTCTGGACTCCCCAGCCAGGGGAAACATCCTCCCTGCATCTACCCTGTCAAGCCCTGTAAGAATTTTGTATATTTCAATAAGGTCACCTCTCATTCTTCTAAACTCTAGAGCATATAGGCCTAGTCTACTCAATCTCTCCTCATAGGACGATCCCCCCCACCCCGGGAATCAGTCTGGTGAACCTTCGTTGCACTCCCTCTGTGGCAAGTATATCCTTCCTTAGGTAAGGAGACCAAAACTGGACACAATACTCCAGGTGTGGTCTCACCAAGGCCCGATATAATTGCAGGGGATCGGTAGTATAGTATAGATCCAGAGACATGAGGCTAGATTTTCGTGGAGCCGTCAGGCGGGGTTGCAGGCGTGTGGGGGGGGGGGAATCCCGACTTTGGGGGTCCCGACACCATCCCGCCCAAAACCCCGCCCCACGTAAGTTTCAGGGGTGGCGGGTACCCGCCCCGCACTGGGACCTGGCGAAACCAGGCGGGAAGGGATTAGTGCCAATTAACTGCCTGTTAACAGGCAGTTTTTAGCCTAATCCCTATTTTGAGGGGATTTGTGTGGGTTTCCCGGCGGCTCCAAACCACGCCAGGTTAGAGCAGGTGGGTCGTCTGGTTGAAGGAGTCGCGATGTTGGCGCTCAGGTGAGTGATGGGTGCATGAGTGCAAAGGTAAGTGTGTTTGGTGTGTTTAAAGTGTGTAAAGAACTTTTACTTACCTGTACTTACCTTCACAGCCTTTCTTCCTGTAGCCGTCGGGAGCGCATCACTCAGCTGGAACTGAAAGCTGAACGGCTGCGATCTGTCAAGTGACAGCCTTCAGCTTTGCGTGCTGCTGAGAGTTCTAACTGAGTCTGTGCAGAAGGACTCATGTTAGAACTCAGAGTGTCAGTGTTTGGCAGCTTCAAACAGCTGTGAAACGCTGATATTTCAGAAATTTCAGTCTGTGACGTCACCTGTTGCCGGGTGGCCCTTAATTGGCCTGCTGAGCCCGCTGGGCAGGCTCAACAAGGTCAGTCAAGGGAAAATCGCGCGGATTGGCTGGACGTCGAAGTAGGCGGGTCAAAAACCCAAAAGGGGAAGTCCCGCCTTCTTCCCGACAGGTTTGGGAAAATCTACCCCACGAGTTCAACTCTCACCACGGCAGCTGGGAATTTAAATTCAGATAATTAAATAAATCTGAAATAAAAAGCTAGTATCGGTAATGGTGACTGTGAAACTATTGGATTGTAATAAAAACCCATCTGGTTCACTAATGTCCTTTAGGGAAGGAAATCTGCCGTCCTTACCCGGTCTGGCCTATGTGACTCCAGTCCCACACCAATAAAATTGACTCTTAACTGCCCTCTGAAATGTTGTCACAAACCGCGACGAAACACAATAATAATAAAACCGGACATCGACCTGGGCACCGGCTACGGACACAAAAATGGCACACCCATCCGCTTCAAGATCTGGAGACTTGTGCCAAAATTAGGAGATGCAGACTAGTCAAGGAACAGCCTGACATAGTCATACTCACAGAATCATACCCAAATTCCTCCATGTCCTGTCCAACTGGCAGAATAGACTCACCAGGGGTGGCTGCACAGCCGGTAAGGAGTGGCCCTGGGAGTCCTCAACATTGACTCCGGACCCCATGAAGTCTCATGGCTTCAGGTCAAGCATGGGCAAGGAAACCTCGTGCTGCCCTCCCTCAGCTAATGAATCAGTACATGCTGAACACCACTTGGAAGGAGCACTGAATGATGGTGGAGCTCAGCACGTGAGTGCAAAAGACAAGGCATCTGCAACCATCTTCAGCCAGAAGTGCTGAGTGGATGATCCATATCAGCCTCCTCTTGAGGTCCCCACCATTACAGAAGCCAGTCTTCAGCCAAGTCACTTTATGTGATATCAAGAAACGGCTGAGTGCACTGGATACAGCAAAGGCTGTGGGCCCCGACAACATCCCGGCTGTCGTGCTGAAGACTTGTGCTCCAGGACTAGCCGCGCCTCTAGCCAAGCTGTTCCAGTACAGCTACAACACTGGCATCTAGCCAACAATGTGGAAAACTGCCCAAGTATGTGCTGTCCACAAAAAGCAGGACAAATTCAATCTGGCCAATTACAGCCCCATCAGTCTACTCTCAATCATCAGCAAAGTGATGGAAGGTGTCATCAACAGTGCTATCAAGCGGCACTTACTCACCAATAACCTGCTCACTGATGCCTAGTTTGGGTTCTGCCAGGGCCACTCGGCTCCAGACCTCATTACAGCCTTGGTTCAAACATTGACAAAGGAGCCGAATTCCATAGCTGAGGTGAGAGTGACTGCCCTCGACATCAAGGCAGCATTTGACCGAGTGTGGCATCAAGGAGCCCTAGTAAAACTGAAGTCAATGGGAATCGGGGCGGGGGGAAACTTTCCACTGGCTGGAGTCATACCTAGCATGCAACAAGTCCTGGATGATAAGTGGCAGGTAACATTCGTACCACAGAAGTGCCAGGCAATGACTGTCTCCAACAAGCGAGAGTCTAGCCACTGCCCCTTGATATTCAATGGCATTACCATCACCGAATCCCCCACCATCAACATCCTGGAGGTCACTATTGACCAGAAATTTAACTGGACCAGCCACATAAATACTGTGGCAACAAGAGCAGGTCAGAGACTGGGTATTCTGCGGTGAGTGTCTCACCTCCTGACTCCCCAAAGCCTTTCCACCATCTACAAGGCACAAGTCAGGAGTGTGACTTGCCTGGATGAGTGCAGCTCCAACAATACTCAAGAAGCTCGACACCATACAGGACAAAGCAGCCCGCTTGATCGGTACCCCATCCACCACCTTAAACATTCACTCCCTCCACCACCGGCGTACCGTGGCTGCAGTGTGTACCCTCTACAAGATGCACTGCAGCAACTCGCCAAGGCTCCTTCGGCAGCACCTCCCAAACCCACGACTTCTACCACCTAGAAGGACAAGGGCAGCAGGCGCATGGGAACACCACCACCTCCAAGTTCCCCTCCAAGTCACACACCATCCTGACTTGGAAAGATATCGCCGTTCCTTCATCGTCGTTGGGTCAAAATCCTGGAACTCCCTCCCTAACAACACTGTGGGAGTAACTTCACCACACGGACTGCAGCGGTTCAAGGCGGCGGCTCACCACCACCTTCTCAAAGACAATTAGGGATGGGCAGCCAGCGGCGCCCACATCCCATAAACGAATAAAAAAGTAAGACGTCTTTACTCTTATACTCAAATCCTCTTATAATAAAGGCCAACATACCATTTGTTTTCCTAATTGCTTGCAGTACCTGCATGTTAACTTTCAGTGATTCGTGTACAAGGACACCCAGGTCCCTCTGAACACCAACATTTCCCAATCTCTCTCCATTTAAAAAATACTCTGCTTTTCTATTTTTCCTACCAAAGTGGATAACTTCACATTTCTCCACATTATATTCCATTTGCCATGTTCTTGCCCACTCACTTAGCTTGTCTATATCCCCTTGAAGCCTCCTTGCATCCTCCTCACAACTTATATTCCCACCCAGCTTTGTATCATCAGAAAATTTTATAGATTACATTGGGTCCCCTCATCCAAATCATTGATGTATATTGTGAACAGCTGAGGCCCAAGCACTGATCCTTGCGGTACCCCACTAGTTACAGCCTGCCAACCCGAAAATGAACTGTTTATTCCTACTCTCTGTTTTCTGTCTGTTAACCAATCCTCAATCCATGCTAGTATATTACCCCCAATCCCATGAGCCCTAATTTTGTTTAATAACCTCTTGTGTGGCACCTTATCAAATACCTTCTGAAAATCCAATTACACCACATCCACTGGTTCCCCCTTATCTATTCTGCTAGTTACAACCTCAAAAAGCTCTTAACAGATTCATCAGACTCGATTTCCCTTTCATAAATCCGTGTTGACTCTGCCCAATCCTATTATTATTTTCTAAGTGCCCTGTTACCACGTCCTTAATAATAGATTCTAGCATTTTCCCTACTACTGATGTCAGGCTAACTGGTCTGTAGTTCCCCGTTTTCTCTCTCCCTCCTTTTAAAAAAATAGTGGGGTTACATTTGACACCTTCCAATCTGCGGAAACCGTTCCAGAATCTATGGAATTTTGGAAACTGACAACCAATGCGTCCACTATCTCTACAGCCACCTCTTTCAAAGCCTGAGGATTTAGGCCATCAGGCCCAGGGGGTTTATTGGCCATCAGGCCCAGGGGGTTTATTGGCCATCAGGCCCAGGGGGTTTATTGGCCATCAGGCCCAGGGGGTTTATTGGCCATCAGGCCCAGGGGGTTTATTGGCCATCAGGCCCAGGGGGTTTATTGGCCATCAGGCCCAGGGGGTTTATTGGCCATCAGGCCCAGGGGGTTTATTGGTCTGCTTCCTCTCGTGATTTCTGGTGCTCCTAGCGGTTATTCCTTCATTCACTTCCTGTCATGTTTCTTTATCATTTCTCCTGAGGCCTATGGTTACATTTTCTGGCCTCCTTGCACCTTTCCACCCTCAGCTGGCCCCTTCGGCCTCCCCACAGGTTCCTGGCCCAAGCCGGGAAACAGCCAACAGCCGCTCCAATCTGCTCATGATGGGATGTCCTAGACAGAGCTCAAGGCCAGTCAACCTCCCCAGTTCTGGAACGCAGGTGACAAGGGGGGTTATCAGTTAGCCAATGAAACTCTTACCAAATCAAAGAAACCCAAAGTCACCTCCCAAGCATTGAAGAAACTAGACAGAGCAGAATCCGAGAGGTACTCACTATTAGTTCTGTGACCTTCATTTCACTTCTGATTTGCTTGGCCACTTCAATGGGGCACGGAGAGCCCGCTACGATCACTGCCAGAGGAGAAAGGGGGAAAAAAAGGACAGCTACTGTTAGATTGGCAAAGTGATACCACAAACAGAAACCCTGAGCAACCAGGGAAATCATTGCTCATTCATAGTTACCCTCCCCCATCCCCATCCAATCACAGCGCTCCCAGTCAACAAGACCCCATCTGTTAGGTTTGGCCATCAGACAACTTCCTGAACCGGGACTGGGATTTCAAAAACATACATCACCAAAACTCAGCAGCTTGTTCGGCTAATCCAACTCAGTCTCGACAAGATCTCACGGTACACAAATATTTAAATATCAATCGACCTAAAGAAGGCATTGTGCTATTTGTTTTATATTTTTGGCAGTTCTCTCCTGAAGGAACAAATTCATTCTGTGGCTCCTGCACATCATCCTAGTCCCCATTCGTGTCTGAACCCAGATAGAGAGGGTCAGCAGGCAGCTCAACTGGGAAAGGCCTCATGCCCGAGCCTCACCCTATCCACCCTTCCTGCAGGGAGACACTGTGGAGCATTTTCCCATTCCAGCTAAATGCAGTGTTCCAAACTATATTTAAAAAAACTTCCATTTCTACAGCACCAGTCTCAAGCTCGGAATGTCCCAATCCGCTTTACAGCCAATGAAGTACTTTTGAAGTGTGGTCACTGTTGTAATGTGGGAAATGCGACAGCCAATTTGCGCACAGCAAGCTCCCACAAACAGCAATGTGATAAATGAACAAAAATCTGTTTTTTGTTGATTGAGGGATAAATATTGGCCAGGACACCGGGGAGAACTCCCCTGCTCTTCAAAATAGTGGCCACGGGATCTTTTACATCCACCTGAGAGCGCAGACGGGGCCTCGGTTTAACGTCTCATCCAAAGGATGGCACCTCTGACAGTGCAGCACTCCCTCAGCACTGCACTGCAGTGTCAGCCTAGGTTTTTGCACTCGGGTCTCTGGAGTGGGACTCGAACCCACAATCTTCTAACTCAGGAGGCGAGAGTGCTACCAACTGAGCCACGGCCTGGCTGGGATCAGTTAACAGACAATGGTCCAGGAATGTTACTGTGGCTGCTCTGCACGGTGAGAACGCTCCGCTCCGCACCAGATGCTGCCTTTACTGCCAGGCCACGAGTAAAGCTCCCTCTACACTGTCCCATTAAACACTCCCAGGGCAGGTACAGCATGGGTTAGATACAGAGTAAAGCTCCCTCTACACTGTCCCATCAAACACTCCCAGGGCAGGTACAGCACGGGTTAGATACAGAGTAAAGCTCCCTCTACACTATCCCATCAAACACTCCCAGGGCAGGGACAGCACGGGTTAGATACAGAGTAAAGCTCCCTCTACACTGTCCCAGCAAACACTCCCAGAGCAGGTACAGCACGGGTTAGATACAGAGTAAAGCTCCCTCTACACTGTCCCATTAAACACTCCCAGGGCAGGTACAGCATGGGTTAGATACAGAGTAAAGCTCCCTCTACACTGTCCCATCAAACACTCCCAGGGCAGGTACAGCACGGGTTAGATACAGAGTAAAGCTCCCTCTACACTGTCCCGTCAAACACACCCAGGGCAGGTACAGTGTGGGTTAGATACAGAGTAAAGCTCCCTCTGCACTATCCCATCAAACACTCCCAGGGCAGGTACAGTGTGGGTTAGATACAGAGTAAAGCTCCCTCTACACTGTCCCATCAAACACTCCCAGGGCAGGGACAGCACGGGTTAGATACAGAGTAAAGCTCCCTCTACACTGTCCCATCAAACACTCCCAGGACAGGTACAGAGTGGGTTAGATATAGAGTAAAGCTCCCTCTACACTGTCCCATCAAACACTCCCAGGGCAGGTACAGTGTGGGTTAGATACAGAGTAAAGTTCCCTCTACACTGTCCTATCAAACACACCCAGGGCAGGTACAGCACGGGTTAGATACAGAGTAAAGCTCCCTCTACACTGTCCTATCAAACACACCCAGGGCAGGTACAGTGTGGGTTAGATACAGAGTAAAGCTCCCTCTGCACTATCCCATCAAACACTCCCAGGGCAGGTACAGTGTGGGTTAGATACAGAGTAAAGCTCCCTCTACACTGTCCCATCAAACACTCCCAGGGCAGGGACAGCACGGGTTAGATACAGAGTAAAGCTCCCTCTACACTGTCCCATCAAACACTCCCAGGACAGGTACAGAGTGGGTTAGATATAGAGCAAAGCTCCCTCTACACTGTCCCATCAAACACTCCCAGGGCAGGTACAGTGTGGGTTAGATACAGAGTAAAGCTCCCTCTGCACTATCCCATCAAACACACCCAGGGCAGGTACAGCACGGGTTAGATACAGAGTAAAGCTCCCTCTACACTGTCCTATCAAACACACCCAGGGCAGGTACAGCACGGGTTAGATACAGAGTAAAGCTCCCTCTACACTGTCCCATCAAACACTCCCAGGACAGGTACAGCACGGGTTAGATACAGAGTAAAGCTCCCTCTACACTGTCCCATCAAACACTCCCAGGGCAGGTACAGCACGGGTTAGATACAGAGTAAAGCTCCCTCTACACTGTCCCATCAAACACTCCCAGGGCAGGTACAGTGTGGGTTAGATACAGAGTAAAGCTCCCTCTACACTGTCCTATCAAACACACCCAGGGCAGGTACAGCACGGGTTAGATACAGAGTGAAGCTCCCTCTACACTGTCCCCATCAAACACTCCCAGGGCACGTATAGCACAGGTTAGATACAGAGTAAAGCTCCCTCTACACTGTCCCATCAAACACTCCCAGGGCAGGTACAGCACAGGGGGCGGGCAGAGCAGAGAGGGGGGCGGGGGGAGGGTGATGAGAGAAAAAAAGCAGTGGTGCAAATCTGCCACCTTGTGGCCAGTAATGTTACAACTGCTCCAGGGTGAAGGCAGTGGGGTGAAATCGGGTGAAGCTCAATAATGGGTGTGGGTCGTGCGGAACATCCGCGCACTTTCAAGGTGCTGCCTGCTCATTCCAATGATTGGAGCGCCGGGTCCAATGATTGGAGCGCCGGGTCCAATGATTGGAGCGCCGGGTCCAATGATTGGAGCGCCGGGTCCAATGATTGGAGCGCCGGGTCCAATGATTGGAGCGCCGGGTCCAATGATTGGAGCGCCGGGTCCAATGATTGGAGCGCCGGGTCCAATGATTGGAGCGCCGGGTCCAATGATTGGAGCGCCGGGTCCAATGATTGGAGCGCCGGGTCCAATGATTGGAGCGCCGAGCTCAGCGCTAAATGTGCTGCTGGTTGGTTTAGTGCCCAAAAGGGGGTTCAATATCAGGTGCAGTCTACTGGCCAATAAAATCTGGCCGAGGATCCCTGCACTTTGTAAAGGGGAGGTTCTTTGTTGTTCCTCTGAATGAAGCCATGGCCCAACAAGGAGTATTCCTGCTGCGGCACTAGAGGCCTTAGCCCTGGGGTTGCAGACGAAGTCAGGTCCTCTACCCGCAGGGGGCAGGAGGCCTTCCAGGCAGCTTGCTCCAAGGCTGTGGGAGGAAACAGCACAAACTGTCAGTGCCACCACCAGTGCTGTCCCCAGGACCTGGATCCAGTGCCGCAAGTAGTTTAATGACTTCACACGAGTGAGTAGTTCACACACGAGTTCTGCTGCACAGGACTCAGATGATGACTTCAATGGGGCGGCCTTCAGAAGAAGGGCGATGGGCACACAGACAGAAATGCTTGGTGCAATGGCAGTCCTGCCAGAGAGTCTCTCGTTAGTATCAAGGAACATGGAGGAGCCCGGCTCCAACATTGCACGGGGTTTTGTGCGGAGCTTGGAGCCCATGATGGAAATGATGGAGACTCTATTAGGGCACACATGGACCCAACCAGGATGCTGGATGTGACGGCGATCTCGTCACTTCCATTGCAGCACAAGCGGAATTGACTCAAAGCTGCAGTGGAAGCTCAGACTGCTCTCCTGCAGGCTCGGCTTGCTGCCATGCAAGATCAGACTGCTGCCCTCGTGGCTGGCATTACGAGTGTGGAAAGGGGCTTGCAGGGTCTCGCAGCAGTCCAGCAATCTGTGCTCCAACAGATGGCTAAGAATGCAGAGGCGCCGCCCTGGGGAAATGGCAATGGTTCTGTGGAGCAAAATCCTGCTGTCCTCTCTCAGGATGGCAGCATTCCTACTCCCACTCCACCAGTGCCCTTGCTGCTGTCTGTTAGACAGCCAGCCCAGACTGCTGCCACCAGGCCGAGGTGGTGCAGTCTACAGTCGGGCCTTCCAGGCCATCCTGCAAGGCCATCTGCAGTCTCCCCCACGGAAAGTCGGCAGCCTTCCACCAGCCATGCTGCAGCCACTGGGGTAGCACTGCGTAGGAGCACTAGAGTAGGCAAAGGAACACGAAAGACAGGCACTAAGGGAATGCACAAGGGTGATTAGTTGACTTTGTTGTGTAGATTGGCATTGATTAATTTATAAATTTTGTTTGGAATGTGTGTTTTGTGGTGGCTCTCATTTCAGCTCTGTGCCCAGGAGGACGCTGTGATGTTCTGTGACAGAGGGATGGTAAGATGGAGAAGTGTTGAGCAACGGGCCGGAATTTGCAGTCGGAAGCTTTAAGGGTGGACAGCTTTAAGTTCCTCGGAGTCCACATCACGGAAGACCTCTCCTGGTCCCTCAATACCTCCTCTCTGGTGAAGAAGGCCCAGCAGCGCCTATATTTCCTAAGGAGGCTGAAGGGATGTAACCTGTCACCCCTGATCCTCTCTAACTTTTACCGCTGCACAATTGAGAGCATCCTGACGAACTGTATCACAGTATGGTATGGCAGCTGTAGCTACTATGACCGGAAAGCCCAGCAGCGGGTAGTCAAAACTGCCCAATGCATTACCGGCACCCGGCTACTGACCATAGAGCACATATACCAGAAACGCTGTTTACGGAGGTCACTGACCATCATCAAAGACCCTACCCACCCCAGCCACAGTCTGTTCGCCCTCCTGCCATCTGGAAGACGCTACAGATGCATTCGCACCCGAATGACCAGATTTAGGAACAGCTTCTTTCCCAGGGCTGTCATCCTACTGAACTCCACAAATAAACTCTAAAGCCTGCACATCTGCCAATGCACTTTATTATGGTTATGTTTATATTAATGTATTACAAGCCAAATGAATGTTGAATGTTTAAATGTCTTAATCTAAATGTACACTCTCGGGAGCCGCAAGCCTACATTTCGTTGTACTGCACTTGTGCACTAACAATGACAATAAAGTGGATTATGATTATGATTATGATTCCTGCGGGCGGATGCCTCCAACTGGCAAAAAAATCTATGAACCTATCCGATGATCCTGGATCCAGAGAGACTCGCACTCCTGGGCCTCGAGACGTAGAGACCCAGGTACCCAGGGGCGCACACGGTTCGCAAGCACCCTGGGATCACGTGGGCCAGCCCAACCTGTGAAAGAAGGGGGATCCCCATTCATGCTTATGGGGATTCCAGACACTTATTTTACAGGAATCTTTCGATTTACCGGCACCTAAATAAGCGGAAATCTCGGTTAACCGGCAAAATTCAGGAGAGGTTCAGGTAAGTTTACTTCATATTGTACTTCGATCTGTTGCTGTGCAAGGGTGTGGCTGCAGCTGTTGCTAAGCTACAGAGACGCTTGGAACTTGTGGCCATTGTTCTGCATCTGTTGCTAAGCAACAGGGTTTGTTGCTTTATACGGAGCTCTCAGCGCTCCGTATCTTTTACTTTCGCTTTCGTTTATCCGGAATTTTTGATGAACCAGCACCACGTCGGTCCCGGATAAAAAAACGTTTCCTGTACATGTGTTTTAATGTTTAAATTATCAAATGAATATAAAAATTATTTATTTCCAAACTCTTACGCTGGTAAAAGCAGGCCTTGCACCTGCTTTTACCAGCGTAAGAATTTCACGGGCATTCGCTGGGCAAATAGCCCAACTCTGCCCGCGGATGCCTTTTTCCCAGGGATTGCTACGACAGATCGCAAGTTCTGGGTTTTCGCACACCTTTACAGGTCCGTACTCACCTTCTACACACCCATAGGGGCCATTCTGTTTCACTCACCCCCCAATTTGTGTGATGTTTGTGAGGGGGCTTATAGCCGAGAACTTTCCATTTAGGACTCTGCTGGTTCAATGAGGAGTGAGGCACCCCTTACTCTGCGCAATAACGAGCCTTTGCTGAACTCTGAGATCTTACCCCTCACTCTGTTCTGGGATTTTTTTTACATTTCCCACAACAGCCAGCTGCTGGCCTTTCTCAGATATTATTGGCCTTGTCAACAGTTCGCAGCATCCTTGCCTCTGAGTCAGAAGGTCGTGGGTTCAAGTCTCACTCCAGAGATTTGAGCACACAAATCTAGGCTGACACTCCCAGTGCTGCGCTGAGGGAGTGCTGCACTGTTAGAGGTGCCGTCTTTCAGATGAGACGTTAAACCGAGGTCTCGTCTGCTCTCTCAGGTGGACATGAAAGATCCCATGGCACTATTTTGAAGAGGAGCAGGGGGGTTCTCCCCGGTGTCCTGGCCAATATTTATCCCTCAATCAGCATCATTAAAACAGATTATCTGCTCATGATCACATTGCTGTTTGTGGGAGCTTGCTGTGTGCAAATTGGCAGCCATGTTTCCCACATTACAACAGTGATTGCACTTTAAATAGTACTTCATTGGCTGTAAAGCACTTTGAGATGTCCAGTGGTCGTGAAAGGCGCTATCGAGATGCAAGTCTCTCTTTTGGTGCAAGTTTTTGGACCAGTTGGGCTGCCCAACTCATTTCACATCTAATCCTGAGAGCAAACATATAGGAGACTTCCACCTCATCATCGGAGCTGGATTCAAACATCCCAGAGGTGGGCTGCACCCCCTCAAAGACTGCGGTCAGAGGTCTGAAAGCAGGCTGCCCAATGGCCACCTCCAATACACGGGCAGCTGTGTTCCTGGAAAGAGAAAGAGGCAAAATATCTTCGCTTTAAAATGCAGCATCTTTCTCCTTACCCACTTCCAGTGTTGAGATGTCAAAAGTAGAGAAGTCTTTCTGGCTTAACATGTCAAGGTGCATGGTTGGTGTCCCATAAAGAATTGTACACCTAAAAAAAACAGGCAGAGCACAGAGAACGTCACAGCAAGCTACAATTTCACAATTCTTTGCATGCTATTTTTCCTTATCTCAAGCCTGCAAAAAGTCAATCTCTCTCTCTCCCATTCTTGTTTCTCTATTTTGTTGATGTGACTCTGGTCAGTGTCCCTCTGAACCTTCTTCTCTGGTTCCTTCCGAGCTTTAAATCCTCCACCCTACTCACCCTTCCTCCTCCCTTCAATCCTCACTATGATGAAATCGAGACTCCTCACACCAAGGACTCCTCCAACTCATTCTTACCCTGTGGAACCTCCTCCCCTCACTCCTGGGGTCTTGTCAGGGTACAAGGAAGACCATTTTACAAGTATCGTTGAGACAGGTGAAAGTAGGACAGGTGACTCAACCGAGCAGAGAAATGCTGAGCCAAAGGATGAGGCGACCTCACACCACAGCAGGCAAGGCATCGGGAACATACTTTCCATAAGGCCTGTAAAAAATAGCTGTTAGATGCAAAGATGGGTTTTAATTCTTAGAACAGAGACGGACAACATGCAGCCGGGAACAGATAGCAGAAATGCCAGCGAGGTTGAATATCAAGTGTCAAAAGACAAATTAGAAGTGATAAGGGAATCGTAAAATGCAAAGCACAGGGTGGTGGGATAATAGACAACAATGGAGCCGAAAAGTCATAAAATATCCTTAAAGAAACTTAACAAAACATTCCTCAGAAAGGAGGCCTCGTCAGTCATGCAGAAAGGGATGGTGAGGGATGCCTTCCCGCTTCACAATTGGACAATAGGATGGGGATCCAATGATTGACACCAGGCGATTACCAGCCCACTGAAATAACTATAAATATAGATGACCGAGAGAGGGAATCAGGCAGTTAGGGGCGAAGGCTTCCCCGAGGTGGCTACGGCCTAACACCTTGCTCAAGTTTAGCCTCTGAGGTGGCGGACGGCCTAACACCTCCAACAGCTCGAGGGATGACCCAACGGAAGTGACCGCTGCAGCAGACTGCAGGAATCCACCCAATCCGAGACCACCGTACTGCCCCCCCGTCCATCCGGTCGTGGCATTCCGATTCGGGAGTCGTAGATTGCTCTCTACTGTCACGGGTTGTATTACTCAGCTTAAGATTCAAGCCCATTATTCCCATCTCCCTTTTTCTTCCTTCTCTTGGCCCTTCTCTCTCCTCCCCTTATTGTCACCCATTCATGCCACCTTTCATTTCTCCCCTCTTGGGCACTTTGCCCCACTCCAATCCCTACCCCAACCCATTACTCGTCCTCGGCCTTCCTACTCTCCTGCTGCTGTCTCAGACTTGAATCTCCCTGGAAACCCCCATAGCTACCCTCTGTACATTGTCCGAAGGGCTGATTGAGGCACCTATCACTGCCTCCTGACAGTCAACAACCCCAACTGCCCCAGAATACTCTCTCGCCGACCTTGCCACCCAGCTGGGGGGTTAATCTCGCCAATCTCCTTCCGGTCCTGCTCACTCCCACCAACCACGGCCTCACTGGATGTACCAGCCAATCAGCGCCCCTCTCTCCATATCCTTCAAAATGCCCGTTCACTCGTGAACAAGGTCTTTGTAGCCTGTGAGCTTATTGTGGATGTTTGGAACATGGCTCCGGGGTATGGAGACCTTCCCCTTTATTGAAACCTCCCTGCGTGGTTACACCTGCCACCACCTGCTTCGCTCAGACCACCGCGGTGGTGGTGTGGCCCTCATCACAAATCTCATCTTGGTCTGTCCCCCTACTCCTCATAGACCCTCAGGATAAGGGGTCGGCCATTTAGGCCTGAGATGAGGAGGAATTGCTTCACTCAGAGGGTGGTGAATCTTTGGAATTCTCTGCCCCAGAGGGCTGTGGAGGCTCAGTCGTTGAGTATATTCAAGGCTGAGCGCGAGAGATTTTTGGGCACTAAGGGAATCAAGGGGTATGGGGATGGGGTGGGAAAGGAGTGGAGATCAATAATCAGCCACGATATTATTGAATGGCGGAGCAGGTTCGAGGGGCCGTATGGATGACTCCTGCTCCTAATTCTTATGTTATGAGATCCTTATCTTGTTCCACCCCTTAAAAATCCTTATTCTCTACGGTCCACCCAAGTACCAGGCCAAGTTTCTCACCGAGATCTCTCACTCCTTTCCTCCTTCAGCCTCTGAACCGAGCAACTTCTCATCCTCGCTGCTTTAAACCGACATCTCAACTCATTATATAACTCATTCTGCCCTCTCTCCGAGTTCACTGCCCTCCCAAGCCTTTCCCTCCATATGAACTCCCACATCCACCCCCTCGAGCTTGCCATCTCAGGTTATCTCTCTACTGCCATGGTCTCGCTCACAGACAAGGACATCGCCGGCCAATTCCTTGTATCCCTCACCACCCACATAACCCTTTCATTTTCAACCCCACTGCCTTCGGTGTACACCCCTGGAATAAACGTCCCCCTTCTCCCGCCCCACCACCCCCCAAGTCACTTACAACAGCAAATTCGAACTGCTGACGGTTTAACCTCTGGCCTACGATTCCCCACGAAACATCTGCAGCTACCGGGCTGCCCAATCACACCCTCACCTACATGTTCCATGCTCTTGTTCCCAATAAAACCATTACTCTCTCCCATCCTGGTCGCTCCCCTGGTATGAGCCCCATCTTCATTCCCTCAAGTCCAAGGGATGCAGACACAAGCGTAACTGGCGCACAACTAGTCAAATTCGGCTGCCCTCAAAAGTTTGTCACCATCCTCCGCCTGCTTCACGATGACAAGCAAGCCGTGATCCTGACCAACAGTTCCACCAGAGACCCAATTCACGTACGGACCAGGGTCAAGCAAGGCTGTGTCATCGCACCAACGCTCTTCTCGATCTTCCTTGCTGCAATTCCCCATCTCACCCTCAGTAAGCTCCCCACTGGAGTGGAGCTAATTTACTGAACAAAGGGGAAACTGTTCAACCTCCGTCACCTCCAGTCCAGACCCAAGGTCGTCCCATCCTCTGTCGTTGAATTACAGTATGCAGACGACGCTTGCGTCTGCGCACACCAAGGTCGAACTCCAAACCATTGTCAACACCTTCACTGAAGCATACGAGAGCATGGGCCTTACACTAAATATCCGTAAGACAGACGTCCTCTACCAACCTGCCCCCGCCACACAGTACTGCCCCCCGATTATCAAAATCCACGACAAGGCCTTGGATAACGTGGACCACTTTCCATGCATCAGGAAGCTACCGTCAACAAGGGCAGACGTCGATGACGAAGTCCAACACCGCCTTCAGTGTGCCAGTGCAGCCTTCAGTGAAGACCAGGACCTCAAACCGAGCACCAAGCTCATGGTCTACAGAGAAGCAGCGATACCCGCCCTGCTGTATGCCTCAGAGACATGGACCATGTACAGCAGGCACCGCAAAGCACTGGAGAGGTACCACCAACGCTGCCTCCGCAAGATCCTGCAAATCCATTGGCAGGGTAGGCGCACCAACGTCAGCGTTCTTGCTCAGGCCAAAATCCCCAGCATCAAAGCTTTGACCACGCTTGATCAGCTCCGATGGACAGGCTGCATCGTCCGAATGCCCGCTACGAGACTACCAAAACAAGCGCTCTACTCGGAGCTCTGGCACAGCAAGAGAGCCCCAGGTGGGCAGAGGAAACGCTTCAAGGACACCCTCAAAGCCTCCTTGAAAAAGTGCAACATCCCCACCGACACCTGGGAATCCCTGGCCCAAGACCGCACAAAGTGGAGGAGAAGCATCTGGGAAGGCACCGAACATCAAGTCTCTTCGCTGGGAGCAAGCGGAAGCCAAGCGCAAACAGCGGAAGGAGCGCACGTCAACCCAAGCACCCCACCCACCCACCCCTTCAACCACCATCTGCCCCAACTGTGACAGAGACTGTAGGTCCCGCATCAGTCACCTGAGAACTCATTCTTAGTGTGGAAGCAAGTCATCCTCGGTTCCCAAGGGCTGCCTAAGAAGAAGTTAAGCCATCCTTCACCAGATCTGGTCCGACCACAGTATGGGGCCTCGCTCTCCTCTGCTTCAAATACTCACTACTCCAAGATCATCCTGGGGAGCAAAGGTGTTCCTGGGCTTCTTATCTCCACCACCAAACATCTCCAGAGACACCTCTCCCATGGCTCCTCCCCACCAACAAGTGCAAGGAGCTCATGGACTTTCACTAAGATGGAGCCCATCCATTCAGCTGCCGCTGTGGCTTCCCCACTTTCCCCTGCTCACCAAGCCAAACTTCCCACCAACCCCCCCACCCTAGCTCTCAACCTGCTTCTCTCCAGTTTCTCTTCCATCTCAGATTGTTCACGGGACCCACCTCCTGCTCCCTCGACCCTATACTCCTTAAGTACTGTGCCCCTCCCCTTCAAATCTGCCATCACCTGCCGCCTCCAAAACACTGTTGAAACCTCCGTCCCTGCAAACTACTGCCCCATCTCCAACCTCCCTTTCCTCTCCAAGGTCATTGAATGTGCCGTCGCCTCACAAATTCGTGCACATTTTCCCGCAATTTCACGTTTGATTCTCTTCAGTCAGGATTCCACCTTCCCCGCAACACTGGACTGGCCCTAATCAGTGTCACAATTGACCTCCTCTCGGACTGTGAAGGTTTTGTTAAAATATTACATTTAGTTGGGTTGCTCTGTGCTGTGTGTGGAATGTCAGTGCTGGAGAATGGAACACTTACCATTTCAAGAACCTAGTGTCATCATCAAACACTCCCGGGGCAGGTACAGCACGGGTTAGACACAGAGAAAAGCTCCCTCTACACTGTCCCATCAAACACTCCCAGGGCAGATACAGCACAGGTTAGATACAGAGTAAAGCTCCCTCTACACTGTCCCATCAAACACTCCCGGGGCAGGTACAGCACGGGTTAGATACAGAGAAAAGCTCCCTCTACACTGTCCCATCAAACACTCCCAGGGCAGGTACAGCACGGGTTAGATACAGAGTAAAGCTCCCTCTACACTGTCCCATCAAACACTCCCAGGGCAGATACAGCACAGGTTAGATACAGAGTAAAGCTCCCTCTACACTGTCCCATCAAACACTCCCGGGGCAGGTACAGCACGGGTTAGATACAGAGAAAAGCTCCCTCTACACTGTCCCATCAAACACTCCCAGGGCAGGTACAGCACGGGTTAGATACAGAGTAAAGCTCCCTCTACACTGTCCCATCAAACACTCCCAGGGCAGATACAGCACAGGTTAGATACAGAGTAAAGCTCCCTCTACACTGTCCCATCAAACACTCCCGGGGCAGGTACAGCACGGGTTAGATACAGAGTAAAGCTCCCTCTACACTGTCCCATCAAACACTCCCAGGGCAGGTACAGCACGGGTTGGATACAGAGTAAAGCTCCCTCTACACTGCCCCATCAAACACTCCCAGGGCAGGTACAGCACGGGTTAGATACAGTAAAACTCCCTCTACACCGTCCCATCAAACACTCCCAGGGCAGGTACAGCACGGGTTAGATACAGAGTAAAGCTCTCTGTACACCGTCCAATCAAACACTCCCAGGGCAGGTACAGCACGGGTTACATACAGAGTAAAGCTCCCTCGACACTGTCCCATCAAACACTCCCAGGGCAGGTACAGCACGGGTTAGATACAGAGTAAAGCTCCCTCTACACTGCCCCATCAAACACTCCCAGGGCAGGTACAGTTTGGGTTAGATACAGAGTAAAGCTCCCTGTACACTGTACCATCAAACACTCCCAGGGCAGGTACAGCACAGGTTAGATACAGAGTAAAACTCCCTCTACACTGCCCCATCAAACACTCCCAGGGCAGGTACAGTTTGGGTTAGATACAGAGTAAAGCTCCCTCTACACTGTCCCATCAAACACTCCCAGGGCAGGTACAGTTTGGGTTAGATACAGAGTAAAGCTCTCTGTACACTGTCCCATCAAACACTCCCAGGGCAGGTACAGCACGGCTTAGATACAGAGTAAAGCTCCCTCTACACTGTACCATCAAACACTCCCAGGGCAGATACAGCACAGGTTAGATACAGAGTAAAGCTCCCTCTACACTGTCCCATCAAACACTCCCAGGGCAGGTACAGCACGGGTTAGATACAGAGTACAGCTCCCTCTACACAGTCCCATCAAACACTCCCAGGGCAGGGACAGCACGGGTTAGATACAGAGTAAAGCTCCCTCTACACTCTCCCATCAAACACGCCCAGGGCAGGTACAGCACGGGTTAGATACAGAGTAAAGCTCCCTCTACACTGTCCCATCAAACACTCCCAGACCAGGTACAGCACCGGTTAGATACAGAGTAAAGCTCCCTCTACACTGTCCCATTAAACACTCCCAGGGCAGGTACAGCACGAGTTAGATACAGAGTAAAGCTCTCTGTACACTGTCCCATCAAACACTCCCAGGGCAGGTACAGCACGAGTTAGATACAGAGTAAAGCTCCCTCTACACTGTCCCATCAAACACTCCCAGGGCAGGTACAGCACGGGTTAGATACAGAGTAAAGCTCCCTCTACACTGTCCCATCAAACACTCCCAGGGCAGGTACAGCACGGGTTAGATACAGAGTAAAGCTCCCTCTACACTGTCCCATCAAACACTCCCAGGGCAGGTACAGCACGGGTTAGATACAGAGTAAAGCTCCCTCTACACTGTCCCATCAAACACTCCCAGGGCAGGTACAGCACGGGTTAGATACAGAGTAAAGCTCCCTCTACACTGTCCCATCAAACACTCCCAGGGCAGGTACAGCACGGGTTAGATACAGAGTAAAGCTCTCTGTACACTGTCCCATTAAACACTCCCAGGGCAGGGACAGCACGGGTTAGATACAGAGTAAAGCTCCCTCTACACTGTCCCATCAAACACTCCCAGGGCAGGTACAGCACGGGTTAGATACAGAGTAAAGTTCCCTCTACACTGTACCATTAAACACTCCCAGGGCAGGTACAGCACGGGTTAGATACAGAGTAAAGCTCTCTCGACACTGTCCCATCAAACACTCCCAGGGCAGGTACAACACGGAGTTAGATACAGAGTAAAGCTCCCTTTACACTGTCCCATCAAACACTCTCAGGGCAGGTACAGCACGGGTTAGATACAGAGTAAAGCTCCCTCTACACTGTCCCATCAAACACTCCCGGGGCAGGTACAGGACGGGTTAGATACAGAGTAAAGCTCCCTCTACACTGTCCCATTAAACACTCCCAGGGCAGGTACAGCACTGGTTAGATACAGAGTAAAGCTCCCTCTACACTGTCCCATCAAACACTCCCAGGACAGGTACAGCACGGATTAGATACAGAGTAAAGCTCCCTCTACACTGTCCCATCAAACACTCCCAGGGCAGGTACAGCACGGGTTAGATACAGAGTAAAGCTCCCTCTACACTGTCCCATCAAACACTCCCAGGGCAGGTACAGCACGGGTTAGATACAGAGTAAAGCTCCCTCTACACTGTCCCATTAAACCACCACCAGTGTGACACTTCTTCCATTTCCACTAATCAACCACCCTGCTACCAAAGAGTGATTTTGCAGTTTAGTGGGAAATCTATGATCAGCTTATTGATGCCCAAGTGCAACATCTTCACTATGGCAACCACTCGGCTCAGGTCCCTTGGTCTTTGCTGCAGTGCTGTTGCCTCGGGCCCAGTTACACCAGGTCTCTCTGTACCCCTGCTTTTCTCTCAAACAGGAACCACAGTTGTATCAACATTGTACAATTGAAAAGGATATTAGGAAAGCAAAGAGAGCATGAAAAATTCTTGGCAAGTAAAATCATGGAAAACCAAAAGATGTTTAGAGTAAGAGGATAACTAAAGAAAGGGTAGGGCCTATTAGAGATCATGAGGGTAATGTGTGTGTGGAGGCGGGAGACGTCGGTCGGGTTCTTAATGAATACTTTGTGTCTGTTTTCACAAAGGAGAGGGGCGAAGCAGACATTGCTATCAGGGGGAGGAGTGTGAAATATTAGATGAAATAAACACAGTGAGAGAGGAAGTATTAAGGGGTTTAGCAGCTTTAAAAGTGGATAAATCCCCAGGCGCAGATGAAATGTATCCCAGGCTGTTAAGCGAAGCGAAAGAGGAAATAGCAGAGGCCCTGACCATCATTTTCCAATCCTCTCTGGCTTCAGGTGTGGTGCCGGAGGACTGGAGGACTGCTAATGTGGTACCCTTGTTTAAAAAGGGAGAAAAGGATAGACCGAGTAATTACAGGCCAGTCAGCCTAACCTCGGTGGTGGGAAATTATTGGAAAGAATTCTGACGGACAGGATAAATCTTCATTTAGAAAGACACGGATTAATCAAGGATAGTCAGCACAGATTTGTTAAGGGAAGGTCGTGTCTGACAAACTTGATTGAATTTTTTGAGGAGGTAAGAAGGAGGGGAGATGAGGGTAGTGCGTTTGATGTAGTTTATATGGACTTTAGCAAGGCTTTTGATAAGGTTCCACATGGCAGACTGGTCACGAAGTTAAAAGCCCATGGGATCCAGGGCAAAGTGTCAAGTTGGATTCAAAACTGGCTCGGAGACAGGAAGCAGAGGGTAATGGTTGATGGGTGTTTTTGTGACTGGAAGGCTGTTTCCAGTGGGGTTCCGCAGGGCTCAGTACTAGGTCCCTTGCTTTTTGTGGTATATATCAATGATCTAGACTTGAATATAGGGGGTATGGTTAAGAAGTTTGCAGATGATACTAAAATCGGCTGTGTGGTTGATACTGAAGAAGGAAGCTGTAGACTGCAGGAAGATATCAATAAATTGGTCAGGTGGGCAGAACAGTGGCAAATGGAATTCAATCCGGAGAAGTGTGAGGTAATGCATTTGGGGAGGGCCAACAAGGAAAGGGAATACACATTAAATGGTAGGACACGGAGTAGTGTAGAGGAACAAAGGGACCTTGGAGTGCATGTCCACAGATCCCTGAAGGTAGCAGGCCAGGTAGATAAGGTGGTTAAGAAGGCATACGGAATGCTTGCCTTTATTAGCCGTGGCATAGAATACAAGAGCAGGGGGGTTATGCTTCAACTGTATAAAACACTAGTTAGGCCTCAGCTAGAGTACTGCGTGCAGTTCTGGTCACCACATTACAGGAAAGATGTGATTGCACTAGAGAGGGTACAGAGGAGATTTACAAGGATGTTGCTGGGAGTAGAGAATCTTAGCTATGAGGAAAGACTGGATAGGCTGGGTCTGTTTTCCTTGGAACAGAGGAGGCTGAGGGGAGACCTTATTGAGGTGTATAAAATTATGAGGGGCACAGATAAAGTGGATAGAAAGGACCTATTTCCATTAGCAGAGGGGTCAAAAACCAGGGGGCACAGATTTAAAGTAATTAGTGGAAGGTTTAGAGGGGATTTGAGGGGAAATGTCTTCACCCAGAGGGTTGTGGGGGTCTGGAACTCACTGCCTGAAAGGGTGGTAGAGGCAGGAACCCTAACCACATTTAAAAAGTACTTGGATGTGTACTTGGGATGCTCTAACCTGCAGGGCTACGGACCGAGAGCTGGGAAGTGGGATTGGGCTGGATCGCTCTTTGTTGGCGGGTGCGGACACGATGGGCCGAATGGCCTCCCACCGTGCTGTAACTTTCTCTGACTCTACTGTACCTTTCATTCTGGATCGCTTCAAGGGCTGCCCGTCCTTCAAAACTCGGAGAACTAAAAACGACAAAGCACCCATAGATGACTGATAGAAGAGAGGATGCCACACACCCAAAGCAGTGATAGAGGGGGACTGGCGCACAGATCCGGGCATCCTGAAAGTTTCAAAGAGAGGACAAAACAAGAGAATTTGTTAATATAGTATTTCCTGCCAATGTTCTCTCCTCTTGTCAAGGTGGTGACTTTTACTGGGGTTTGGGTGCCACGTTGATTGAGCACCAGTGGTGCATCACCCAAATGACCATTCTTCATGTGTAAGCCTACACAGTGAGTGTGTGTGTGCTGCTCGACTACAGGGCACATCACATCTGGGAACTTTCAAGCAGCTGCCATTGAAAGTGATTGCCCGTGGGCTAGAGGACGGACATCAAGACATCGAATAGCAGCGCCCCATTGAAACCACCCGGGGCAGCGTCACCATAGAAACCACCCGGGGCAGCGTCACCATAGAAACCACCTTGAGATTGCTAGCCGTATATGGAATTGGGATTGACCCTTAGACGTTCAGCCTTTAGATCTGTGCTTCAGCTATTGGGAGAGCTTTTGTTACTATGGTAACAAAATGCCAAGAACACAAAGAGAATCATTAAAACGGATGCAGGGTGTTGCCAGCCAGAACATGGAATAGTCCCAATACATGTAGAGCATTCAGAGGCATCCGGAGTAGGTGGGAACAGGATAGGTAGATGGACTTTAATGTAGATAAATAGAATATAAAGCATGAAACCTGCACATGCTGGAGATCCTGTTCTGAGATAGGATACTGGCATTCCTAAATAGCCCACCCAACCCCACCCAGAAACCATCAAACTCAGAGGAAGATCACAACCAACCCCACCCAGAAACCACCTTTGTGGGATAGACCACCCATACTGATTTGTAAAAGAACTGAAATAACAAAGTTAAATTGAAGGGATCAAATCAGAATAAAAATTCCACACAGTGCACTCCAGTCACCCCGTCCGGGTGAGAGGATTTATATAATGGGTGAGACTGAGGGATGATGGGAGGGCAGAAACGTTGGCGATAACAGGATCGGACAAAGTCAACATGGATTTACAAAAGGTAAATCGTGCTTGACTAATCTACTGGAATTTTTTGAGGATGTAACTGGTGAAATAGATAAGGGAGAACCAGTGGATGTGGTGTATTTGGACTTTCAGAAGGCTTTAGATAAGGTCCCACATAAGAGGTTAGCGTGCAAAGTTAAAGCACATGGGATTGGGGGTAAGGTACTGACTTAGAGAACTGGTTGGCAGACAGGAAGCAAAGAGTTGGAATAAACGGGTCTTTTTCCGAGTGGCAGTCAGTGACTAGTGGGGTACCACAGGGATCGGTGCTAGGACCCTAGCTATTCACAATATATATTAATGATCTAGACGAGGGAACTAGATGGAATATCTCCAAGTTTGCAGATGACACAAAGCTGGGTGGGCGTGTGTGCTGTGAGGAGGATGCCGAGAAACTCTATGATTTGGACAGGTTGGGTGATTGGGCAGATGCAGTATAATGTGGATAAATGCGAGGTTATCCAGTTTGGTGACAAAAACAGGAAAGCAGGTTATTATCTGAATGGCAATAGATTGGGAGAAGGGGAAGTACAACGAGGCCTGGGTGTCCTTGTGCACCAGTCGCTGAAGGTAAGCATGCAGGTGCAGCAGCCGGCTAAGGCTGCAAATGATATGTTGGCCTTCATAGCAAGAGGATTCGAGTACAGGAAGAAGGCTATCTTGCTGCAGTTGTACAGGGCCTTGGTGAGACCGCACCTTGAGTATTGTGTGCAGTTTTGGTCGCCTTATCTGAGGAAGGATGTTTTTGCCATGGAGGGAGTGCAGCGAAGATTCACCAGACTGATACCTGGGATGGCAGGAATGACGTATGAAGAAAGATTGAGTTGATTAGCCTTATATTCGCTAGAGATTAGAAGAATAAGAGGGGATCTCATTGAAACTTATAAAATTCTAACAGGACTGGACAGACTAGATGCAGGAAGGATGTTCCCGATGGCGGGGGAGTCCAGAACCAGGGGTCACAGTCTAAGGATAAGGGGTAAGCCATTTAGGACAGAGATGAGGAGGAATTTCTTCACCCAGAGAGTGGTGAACCTGTGGAATTCTCTACCACAGAAGGCAGTTGAGGCCAATTCATTAAATATATTCAAGAAGGAGTTAGATATATTTCTTAAAGCTAAAGGGATCAAGGGATATGGGGAGAAAGCAGGGACAGGGTACTGAGTTTGGACGATCAGCCATGATCTCATTAAATGGCGGAACATGCTTGAGGAGCCAAATGGCCTACTCCTGCTCCTATCTTCTACGTTTCTATAACGGTTCTGGGGAGCTATGTATGGTTGAAATCACAGAGGATAAAGGAGTTGCTTGATGCCAAGGCTAAGAGAGGAGGACATCTTGATGAGAGTAACTTGGTGTAGAGTTAAGGAGGTTTGTACATAACTTCTCTGATCATCAGGTCAGTCAAGCCCAACCCATCCAGTCAATGGTACAACCTCGTATACCATTCACCAGCCAACTCCTAGTTCACAAGAGCAGCAAAAATCAGAAAAACCTGTGGCCAATTCAAGAAAACCTGAGAAATGGTAGCGTTAGGATTAGTAATCCCGAGAGCAATAACCGAGAGAACCGAAGCCCAACGCCCATAATGGCAGTTTGAGAATTTCAATACTGTTTTTTTTAAATCTGGAAATAAGAGATCTGGGATCAGTAAAAGTGACCATGAAACTGTTGGACTGTCGTAAAAACCCAACTGGTTCACTAATGTCCTTTAGGGAAGGAAATCAGTTCACAAGTGTGCTACTAAAAAGGGAGTAAATGTTTTGTAAATGAGACATCATCACTGAAGGAAATGTAATGCCTACCAAAATACATGAACTTACCCGCCAAGTGTAGCCCACCCTGTTGCCCATGAAACGGGCATTGTTGACAATATTATGGTGGGTAAGGATGGTGCCTTTGGGGCTTCCTGTGGTGCCCTAGGAAAAACACACATGCACTGTAAAATGTATATCGGAGATACTTATATTTACATAGAGCAGTTACTAGTCGCTCCCATAAGTGGGCCTCCTGTCCTTTATGCTCTGGAGCACACCTTTACTGCTCAATATCTAGTTAAATGGTATTGTGACCTGGTGATCATAAGATAGACATCATCATGTGTGGTGGATCTGGCACGTGTCACCGTGTACATTGCTCTTTGGAAGGTGGGCTGAAAAGCACACTCGTGAGAAAAGGCGGATTGTAACAAACTACTTTAACATATGAATGAGCAGAATAGTTTTCCAGCAAAATAGATCCCTGTCACTGCTCCTCATACCATTAAAATAATAATACAAGTCTTAGCCACTGTGCTCTGCAGAACCTTTACAAATGATTTGCCCCTGCGCTCACTGGTCTGGCTTCCTGCAGCACGGTGGCATAGTGGTTAGCACTGTTGCCTCACAGCGCCAGAGACCCGGGTTCGAATCCGGCCTCGGGCGACTGTCTGTGTGGAGTTTGCACATTCTCCCCGTGTTTGCGTGGGTTTTCTCCGGGTGCTCCGGTTTCCTCCCACAGTCCAAAGATGTGCGGGTTAGGTTGATTGGCTATGATAAATTGACCCTTAGTGTTAGGGGGATTAAATACATGGGGTTACAGGGATAGGGTGGGATATGTGTTGGTGTAGGGGTTACGGGGATCGGGTGGGATATGTGTCGGTGCAGGCTCGATGGGCCGAAATGGCCTCTATCTGCACTGTGGGGTTTCTGTGATTCTGTGATTACAGACTGTACACAGTCACACTGAAGTCTGCAGCCTCTCGGTCTCACTGATTCTCAAGCGTCAGTCAGTGAGCGCAAGAGAGAACAAAGGAGTGAGCAAAAGAGGACATGAAAGACAATCCACTGATTCTTCCCTTAATGTGTGTGCTGAAGAGTTGCCTGCTGAGTCGCCAGAACTACCATCTTGAATGAAATGCAGCCCCCTTCGCAAGGAGGCTTGTGGCAGCTTTATGCCCTGTCCAGTCAAGCCCTCTGCCGGGTACATGTAATGAAATCCTATTCTATCATAGTGTCAAGGAATACCTAGGGCCAGACCTTAACAAACCTCATTGTCTCAAACCCTAATTCAACGTGAAAAAGTGAAGAGTCTCTGGTGGTTGCCCCGGCTGGTATTCTACCTTTGGAACCATTCAGAACCATCAGCCGGGCCTGAACTCCTGTGGAATGTACTCAGTGATGTCTGATTGTTTGCAAAACAGCATCCTAACTGGCTCTAAATGTTTGGTTAAAAATGGGCCAGAAATTCGGGTCCCCATGGGCGAGTACACGCTGGGTATGCACGCGTAGGCCCAACGAATGTGCCGGTTTCGTGCATGCACTGCGCATGCGCGGGAAACCGGAACTTCCGTTCCCTTAAAGGAAGGGGTTCACAGGTCGAACGCGTGCGCCGGAGAGGCAGCGCGTACGCCTGGAACTTCCGGTTCTTTTCCAGGTTTCTCCGGGAGGGTAAGTCTCCAGCAGTTACACTTTTAAAAAGCAGTCGCAAGGCCTGCTTTTAACAAGGTAAGTGGTGAATTAAGTTAAATTAAAACATTTTCCACAGGCTTATTATTTTTAAATACTTTAAAGAAAGGTAAGTTTATTTTTTTCGCCCTGTTAGAAACTAATTGGCCCAGAAATTCCAGAACGGGGCTTGCAGCGCGTGCAAGCCCCGTATTTGCACTTACCCCGCGCTCGTGCCGATCAGCTTCTGGGACGCCTGAACTTGCAGAAATAGAAAGCACATTCCCGGGCAGCGTATGACGTCACGCCGCCCAGGAGTGCAGCCAGCGCGAAGCCAGGAGCGTGCAGTGTAAGTGAGACACGCCCCTTGAGGTCTCAGTTTCACTGGACACGCCCCCAATGTTTCTGTCAAGCTGCTAAGGATTTTTACATGCAAAGCAGCAGTTTAAATAGGTTTTTGGAAGTTTTTTGAAGATTTTGGTAACTTTTATAAACTTTTTTAAATGTTTACATTATTTTGAGTAATCTGAAGTAGTTTTAAAGAGAATTAAAGCAATTTAAAGACTTTTAAAAGCCCTAAAAGAATTTTTTTAATTCCATTTATTTATTTAGCAATGTCGTCGTCATACGTGTCTTCACACTGTTCCCTTTGGGGAACTGTATGAAGTGGTGGAAGGATTTATGGCCATGATTAACGCTCATTCCGTGACCGTAACCATCTTTGAACCAGCCATTAGGGCGGTTAGTCCTATGGCGGGAGGGTTTTACGGGCTCCCACAAGCTATACAAGGAGGGGGGGCCACCCACACCCACGGACGCAAATATCCCACTGGATGTCAACCCAGAATTTAGAGCCGGAGCTCCGACTCCACTTGCCGGGACTGTCTGGAGCGGGGTTCGAAACCCTACCCTGATCTGGCCCAGCGGCGGGGATCCTACCGCTATGACAAAGGCCCAATCCGATTAGCAACGTGAAATGGCAGCATAGGGCTCCAGTCACGGGGAGGGAAAAGGCGCAGGAAACGTATGGGTGTCACCTTTTGTGCGGAGTGGGCCTTTTGCGTAGCAGTAAGCATCCCCGCCGCTGGGCCAGAAGGAGTAGGGTTTTGAACCCCACTCCAGACAGTCCCGGCAAGTGGAGTCGGAGCTCCAACTTTAAATTCTGGGTGGACATCCAGCGGGATACTTGCGTCCGTGGGTGTTGGTGGCCCCCTCCCCCCCTCAGATGGGTTGTGGGAGCCCGTAAAACCCTCCCGCCATAGGACTAACCACCCTAATGGCTGGTTCAAAGATGGTTACGGTCACGGAATGAGCGTTAATCACGGCCATAAATCCTTCCACCACTTCATACAGTTCCCCAAAGGGAACAGTGTGAGGATACGTACGATGATGACCTCTTGCGCAATGCACCTCCTTGGACCCTCAGTCGCAGATGCGAGGGGGCAAGTCGTGCAATTGTTAAATTTTTCATTTTATTGACATGTAAAATGTTGGCCCAGTAATTCCCTTCCAAATGCGCGAGTACGGTCGGGGTACTTACGCATCTGGCTGGATGAAATGCCGGTTTTCAGCATGCACAGTGCATGTGGGGAAAACCGGCATTTCCTGTCCTCTGAACGAAGGGGTTCAGAGGCAGAACGCGTGCGACTGCACAGGCAGCGCGTGCGCAGTATAATTCGCCGCTTTCATTAATGCTTTCAGTGAGGTCAAGTCATTACAACTTACACATGAAAAAAGCATGGGTACAGTTGCTCCAGAGGCTGCGGAGGAAGATATTTATTATCGTGGAGCTTCTGAAAGTATGTATGTCTGTATATATTCCTTTGCGTGTTGTGTATATATTCCTTTACTTATGTGTATGAATGTATTATTTAATTATGACTTTCAGAGAAAGTAACTTATTGGAAAATCATAATTAAAAACAAAGATGGTTACGGTCACGGAATGAGCGTTAATCATGGCCATAAATCCTTCCACCACTTCATACACATTAGTAAAGGAATATAAAACATACATACATATACGTAAAGGAATATATGTGGACATATACATACATAACTCATTCTCACATTCCATTCACACAGCCACAATTGCTCCTTCTACCTACCGTTCTGAAAAGCCTTTTTAAAAAAAAAAAAATTTTAACTTTAAAACTTACTTAAAATTTCTTAAAATAACTTCCCTCCCTTTCCCAAACAAAAATATTGCGTTTCAGAAGCTCCACGATAAAATGTTTCTTCCTCCGCAGCCAATGAACCACTTTACACTTGCTTTTTTCAAGTGTAAATTCTGAGGACTTACCCTCACGGATTTCATGAATGAAATCTACGAAGTTCACTGCGCAAGCGCTGCCTGTGCAGTCGCACGCGCTCGAGGTCTGGAAATGCCGGCGTTCCCCGCATGCGCTGTTCATGCTGAACGCCGGCATTTCCAATGGCCAGATGCGTGAGTACCCCGAGCGCACTCACGCCTTTGGTCGCGAATTTCTGGCCCATTAATTTTTTCAAAAATTTAAATTGTTTAAGTTATTTTATGTGATTTATAGTTATTTTAAAAATGCGATTTAAAAAAAAAAATTGATTTGAAGTTTTAGTTATGTTTTGGGGCTGAATTGTATTCATAGATTTGACAGGTCTTCCCGTCAAATCTATGAATACAGATTCCCTGCTCCGATTGGCTCTCCATGGCCCACGTGATCCCAGGGGACGCTTCGAACTAACTGCGCCCCCGGGATACACAAGCACTGCGCGCCAGCAGTTGGAGGAGGCCCAGGATCGGAATCCCACGCGGGCCCACAGCTCAACGGCCAGCGCGCTAGGTAAGTGCAGGTCGGAGGCTTGCACCCGCGGGAAGCCCCCGACCCGGATTTCTGGGCCGATGTTTCCTCTCGGGGAGTTCGCCCTTTCAATGCTGAATCAAACCCTTAAAGCAATGAATGAAATCAAAATCTCTTCCAGGCCATCGGGCTAAACAATCCCAAAACTTTACAGCCCGGTTACATCTTTGGGGTTTTTAGTCAAGCTCTTTTTGGCATGTGTGTTTCATACTACTCGTGTAGGCGAGCTCTCGCTCCCCATGTCCCAGAATGTTTACACTGGTCCAGATATCAAGGCACATGTGAAGTGTGTCTCACAAATAAAGAGCTTCTCACTTTATTTCAGCTATTGGTTTCATCATGTGATTCTGTTTGTCTTTGGAACATGGTAGAATAGTGCTGCACCAGACTTTGGTTCACACTTTAGTCATAAAATTAACAGTAAAAAATTAACATATTTTTACAGGAGTTGGACTTTGCCAGTGCTTTGTATATATTAGTTTGCAACTTTAAACTACGATATGAGGAACAGTCTTGCATTGCAGTTTTAAAGGGGGTGCAGGAACAGAGAGGCCTGGGGGTGTATATACACAAATCTCTGAAGGTGGCTGGACAAGTTGATCAAAGCTGTGGAGGGGGTGCAGAGGAGATTTACTAGAATGGTACCAGAGGTGAGGGACTTCAGTGATGTGGAGACCTCCCACCTTTTACCCTTCGTAAACTTGATCATCCAAAACTCTGCTGTCCGTACCCTAACTCGCACCAAGTCCCGTTCACCCTTCACACCTGGCTCCTGGCCGCCACCCCCCACCCCCGAGATATCTGCATTCTTCCAATTCAGGCCTCGAGAATCCCCGATTTTAATCGCTCCACCATTCAGCTGCCCAGGCCCTAAGCTCTGGAATTCCCTTCCTAAACCTCTCCGCATCTCTTCCTCTTTTTCCTTCTTTAAGATGCCCCTTAAAATCTGCTCTAATATCTCATGTAGCTCGGTGTCAAACTTTGTTTGAGCTTCTGCTTGGGATATTTTACTATATTAAAGGCACTATATAAATACAAGTTGTTGTTGTTACACTGGGGTTGTTCTCCTTATGGGCCGAATGGCCTTCTGTGCTGTACCATTCTGTGATTCTGTAGCAACTCTTGTCTCTTTCTTACCCCCCAATGGAGCTATGTGGCCTGACTACATGTTTTCAAAGGCTATACATAGATTCCCCAAGTTGAAAATGACAAGGTATTTATTCAACCTAAGGAAACTGACCACACCCCAGTGAATTTTCTAACAGTTGCTGCCAATCAAGAAATATATTTGAACAAATGTATTTGAATTTGAATTGACTGCCTTCGTTCCTCCCTTGGGCAACTGCCTGGCAACAACTGTTTCTGCAATAGTTGGAATTTTCTTGCGTGTGAAGCTAGTTTTAACCCCTCACGCACCAACTTAAAATGAGTCAAAACCAGGTACATGCTAGACAGAAATGCTTCAATTTGTCACTGGCCAATCTTAGCTCATCCATCAAGAAAAGTCCACAATCACCCATCATAGCATCTCGGGTTGTTCACTGCACTGCTTCACCCAGGGTCCATTCCCAATGTTAATCACACTTAAGGAGCGTTTACATTTAGGAGCTTCTGTGGTTTGCGCTGAGAGAGGTAAATGTCCATGTGCTGTCTTCCTGGGTCTATATGCCGAAACTTGGTTTCCGTATCCCAAGAGCAAGATCACAAAAACATGGGTATGTTCCCCTCTGTCGGAAACTAGAATCTGATTTGAGCAAGGTAAATTTGGGAACCTAGCACAAGAACGTCCCACGACTCAAATTACAGAAACGGTAAAATATAAAAGTTCCTCTAATTATGAGCAATGAATTGAACTGAACGATGGCAGGGCTTAGAAAAAGGCAATGAGGTACATTGATGGAGCACACTCTCCAATCTCAAACTTCGACTTATAGGTTAGCCATTTGCTTCCTGACAGAGTCCGTCATGCGACTGCCAACAATATTACCTCATAGTTGCTCAGAATGAGCCTGGAGGCGAGTAATGCTGGTAGCGAGATGTTGGGACATCAGCTTTATTTCAGGCTTACAAAAGTAACTGATTGCCAATAATGCATTGGATCCTACACCATAACTGCACAAAACAGAAACCCACACTCGGAATAGTTAGTGCACTGGGTTAGACACCAACATTTCACCTCTGGGACTTGGGATAAAACCCAACCCAAATTGGTGAAATGAAGGTCCATGGGTGGCTTTCGGACCATTGAACCCGAGCTGGTCACAGGGACCCTCCAGCCAATCACATAAGAACATAAAAGAAATAGGAGCAGGAGTCAGCCATTCGGCCCTTCGAGCCTGCTCCGCCATTCAATAAGGTCATGGCTGATCTTCTACCTGAACTCCACTTTCCCAGCACTATCCCCATATCCTTTGATGTCCAGGGGGGCCCTCCAGCTAGTCACGCGGTGGGGGGCTTAGAGCGGATCCAGTGCACGGTTTGTCTAGTAAACTATAGGGGCCCCAATCCAAACCTTTGCATAGGGCGCCGCAAAGCCAACACCGCCCCTGTAAAGGTTCCCTGTTTGCTAGGTGTCGAGATCGGACATCATGAGATGAAGCAGTCTCCACTCAGTTCCCAATTGGCACTGGCCTACAGGACAAGGCTGCTTCTAATTCTGCACTGAATGGCAATCTCAATCAGAAACCCAATGAAGGCTAATGCGGGAAATGGAAACGGTCACACTGCTGGTGCAGTAGACGATGTTCTTCGGAGGTGCGTTGTTGGGGCAGTAAAGAGGGAGCTTTATTTTGCTCCAAACCAATTATGATTTCAAATGTGATTTGAAAGTGCTTGACTTTGGTTTCTGATGCTGGAAAAAAGAGTTTCATTCCATTCCAAGTCACGATTAGGATTTTGGTCAGAGCTGACAGCCAAATCCAACTAGGTTGAAGGCGTATTTACACTAGATATTATATGTCACTGGCTTAGTTGGAGATCTCCAAGGAGAAATGCCATACATGGTAATACAATTAACTACCGGTCAATTTTCTTTAGTATAGCAACATCCCTTGAACTGGATCCAATAGTCCTTTGCCCCATGACACAGCTAACCATTGCAGGGGTCAGAAATTCTGCGTACATTGTAATGCCGAGCTTTATTCTGTATCGGACCCATCACTGGTCTCTCTTTTTAGAGCATAAAAGAAATAGGAGCAGGAGTCAGCCATTCGGCCCTTCGAGCCTGCTCCGCCATGCAATGAGATCATGGCTGATCTTCTGCCTCAACTCCATTCACTGGCCCTATCGCCATGTCCCTTTACTAGTCAGAAATCTATCGACTTCTGTTTTGAATATACCCAATGACTGAGCCTCCACAGCCCTCTGGGGTACAAAATTCCAAAGATTCACCACCCTCTGTGTGAAGAGATTTCTTCTCATCTCAATCCTGAATGGCCAACCCTTTATCCTGAGGCTGTGGCCCCTGGTTCTAGACTCCCCAGCCAAGGGAAACATTCTCCCAGCATCCACCCTATCAAGCCCTGTAATAATTTTGTATGCTTCAATGAGATCCCCTCTCATTGTTCTGAATTCATGAGAATACAGGCCTAGTTTACTCAATCTCTTCTCATACGACAGTCCCGCCATCCCAGGAATCAATCTCGTGAACCTTCGTTGCACTCCCTTTATGGCCTTCCTTAGGTAAGGAGACCAAAATTGTACACAGTACTCCAGGTGTGGTCTCACCGAGGTCCTATATAATTGAAGTAAGACTTGTTTACTCCTGTACTCAAATCCTCTTGTATTGAGGGCCAGCATACCATTTGCCTTCCTAATGGCTTGCTGAACCTGCACATTCACTTTCAGTGACTCATGTACAAGGACACCCAGGTCCCTTTGAGCATCTGCATTCCCCAATCATTCACCATTTAGGAAATACTCTGCCTCTGTTTTTTCTACCAAAGTGGATAACTTCACATTTATCCACGTTTTATTCCATCTGCCATGTTCTCACCCACTCACTGATGTTGTGACCGTGTGTTAATAGAGACACTGAAGGCAGGAGTTGGTTTCACAGGTGTTTACTGAACAAAGTCTGGAGGTGCACTAACTGGTACAACACAATATACAGGCTTATATAGCCCGAGTGGCCATTACCGGCATTACAGTACACAGGGGGCTCTTAAAGGCACATACACTACAATTCCTCCCCTTTTAGCCAACCAGTACATAATATTTTAAGTAATCATTAATTACATGTTACAAGAACAATAATCTACACATTGCTGCAGTTAATCAATTATAAGTCAGTCTCTCTGGAGGCTTCCTGACTCGGTCCGGATAACGCCTCGGTGGTGTAGTAGTTTCTGGTGGTGTGGTAGGTTCTTTTGGCAAGGCTGATTCGGCTTGAATGCCAGTGTCGGGTTCATCGGGTTCCAGTATCACCGGATCGGAGGTAGATACTATGGGTATCTCTACTTCATCATTAGGCATATGGAGTTGTGGTGTAGGTTGTCCCTTTTCGGATGACTATGATTTGGTCAGCATGGCGCCTTATTATGCTTTCTCCAATGTCCACGGTATACATCAGCGGTCCTAGTCGTGTGCAGATAGTTCCAGGCTGCCATTTCTCGGTACGGTAGTCCCGGGCCAAAACTTGTTGACCTATCTGGAAGGTTCTAGTTGGCCTTTCATTCATGCCTTGAAATTGCCGGTTCACAGAATCACAGAAACCCCACAGTGCAGATAGAGGCCATTTCGGCCTATCGAGCCTGCACCAACACATATCCCACCCTATCGACGTAACCCCACGTATTTAATCCCCCTAACACTAAGGGTCAATTTATCATAGCCAATCAACCTAACCCGCACATCTTTGGACGTTCTCCACGTCCCTTCTGATGTTTAGCTTGATCAAATCCAGCCGGCATCTTAGGCTTCTATTGAAGAACATCATGGCGGGAATTTGGTTTGTAACCATATGTGTTGCATTCCTGTATGCAAACAAGAAGTTATCCACCTTATGCTGAAGTTTTATGTCTTCATTACCCATGGCCTTTATGAAGGTCTGGACAAACCTTTCAGCCAATCCATTGGTGGCGGGATGGTATGGGGCGGACGTGTAGTGCTTAACCCCATTGTTTTTTTAAGAACTTCCTGAATTCTTCGGACACAAATTGCGGTCCATTATCAGAACAGATCTGCTCAGGCAGCCCATTCCTGGCAAATATGGTCCTTAATACTGTGATGGTTTTCTCCGTGGTGGTGGAGGACATCTTTATTACCTCCGGCCACTTGGAGTGTGCATCAACCGCGATTAAGAACATTGAGTCCATAAATGGACCAGCAAAGTCGATGTGTACCCTTTGCCACGGAGATGAGGGCCACTCCCATGGATGTAGAGGGGCTTGTGGTGGAGCGTTTTGGACCTTCTGGCATCCTAGGCAGCTCTTGGTCATTTCTTCGATGTCTCCATCGATACCTGGCCACCATACAAACGCCCTGGCTAGGTTCTTCATTTTCACTCCACCCAGATGCCCCTCGTGAAGCTCCTTTAGCACTTTATCCTGGAGTTTGGGTGGAATCACCATTCTGGATCCACACATCAAGGTTCCTCGGCACACTGACAGCTGTTCTCTTCTTTGCGAGAATGCTGGCAACAGTGGTTCGCCATGTGCTGGCCATCCCTTCACTGTTAAATCGTAGACTCGTGAGAGAGTCGGGTCATTTCTAGTTTTCCTTTCAATGGCAGAATTTGTCACTGGTAGACATTCGACTATGGTAGAGTGGAAAATCTCCACTGGCTCTACGGTAGGTGCCTCTTCTACCGTTGGCAATGGTAGGCGCGATAAACCGTCAGCATTCCCATGCTGTTTTGATCCTTTGTATTCTATGTTATATTGGTGTGCCCCTAGAAAAAGGGACCACCTCTGTAGCCTTTGCGCTGTCATAATGGGAACACCCTTTTTAGGGTTGAATATGGAGATGAGGGGTTGATGGTCAGTCAACAAGGTAAATTTTTGTCCGTGTAGGTAATGGTTGAATTTCTTCACTCCCCATACCAGGCTGAGTGCTTCCCTGTCGATTTGGGCATAGTTACGCTCAGCTGAGTTCAATGAGCGCGACGCAAAAGCTATCGGCCGTTCCGAACCATCAGGGAATCTATGTGATAACACCGCTCCTATGCCGTAAGGGGATGCATGGCACGCCAGTCTGATTGGCAGTGATGGGTTGTAATGAGCCAAAACTTCCTTGGACGTGATCAAGCCTTTGCATTTATGGAAGGCACGTTTACAGTCTTCGCTCCATTTCCAAATTACTCCTGTTTGTAGCAGTTCATTAAGAGGGTGCAGAAGAGTTGATAAGTTCGGTAAAAATTTATGATAGTAATTTATTAATCCCAGGAACGACCTTAATTGTGAAACATTTTCAGATGCTGGGGCTTTTATGACCGCTTCAATTTTTTCAGGTGACTTATGCAACCCTGCCTTATTAATTATGTGGCCACAATATGATATTTGATTCTGGAAAAATTCGCACTTGGGGCGATTTGCTCGTAGGCCCCGTTCGCTCAGCCTAGTGAGCACCTGCTCCAAATTGGTAAGGTGCTCGTTGTCGTTTTCTTCTGTTACAAGGATGTCGTCTAGGTAGCATTGAGTCCCCGGAATCCCTTGGAGGACTTGCTCCATAGCTCTTTGCCAGATAGCTGGAGCGGATGCTACTCTGAAAACCAGTCGATTGTACTGGTACAGGCTTTTGTGTGTATTTATCGTGAGATACTTTTTAGAGGCCTCTTCAACCTCCATCTGTAGATATGCCTGTGCCAAGTCAATTTTGGTGAAACGTTTCCCTCCGGATAGTGAGGCGAAAATATCTTCTATCCTCGGAAGAGGATACTGTACCGTGTGAAGGGCCGGGTTTACAGTCACCTTGAAGTCGCCACAGATGCGAATTTTTCTCTGTTCTTCAGATTTATCATTATTCAACGTTTTCTTCATGACCGGGAGGATGGGTGTTGCCCACTCGCTCCAATCTGTTTTGGATAATACGCCTGCCTTTTCCAAATTCTCCAGCACTGCCTCGACTGCTGGACGAATTGCGTATGGCACCGGTCTTGCCTTAAAAAACTTGGGAATTGCCGCATCTTCCACTTTTATTGAGGCGGTGATGCCTTTCAAGGTTCCTAGTTTCTCTTGAAACACTTCCTTGGCGTTGGCCAAAATGTCTTTTAATCGTTCAGGTATGACGTCATCGTCATTTTTTTCCTTACTGGTCACCGTCAGTGCCTGAATGGAGTGCCAGTCTAAACGTATTTTCCTGATCCATTCACGTCCCAACAGCGGTGGACCACCATCTTGTAGAACGTATAAATACAACTTCTGTATTTCCTTGCCGTTGTATACAACAGGCACCCTTATTTTTCCTTTGGGGTATACTTTCTGCCCCGTATATGTTTTCAAGATAATGGATGTGTCTTTTAAAGGTATATGCTGAAATAGCCGCTCGTAATCCCGTCGATTTATGACGGTCAGAGCTGATCCTGTATCTAGCTCCATTTTAACTGGGGACCCTGCTATCGTGAGGGTAACCCAAATGGTCTGGTAATCTTCTTTGGCAATTACATTATGTAATTTGAGACAGCTTAGTCTCTTGTTTTCGGAGTCGCTATCGCTCTTCTGGTCTTCGGAGCTACTGTCCGTCATTATTTGTACCTTTCTGTACTTTTTATTGATTTTTTTTTCCTGTCCGTGGATTTTTTTTGTCCAGATCGGCATACCCGTACAATGTGTCCAATCTTTCCGCATTGCCTGCATGCTTTGTCCTTGAACCAGCAGTCCCTCTGGTCATGGGTGGATCTGCCGCAGCGATAACATCTCTCGAAACCCTGTGTCATTTCATGGGTGCCGAAGTCCTGTGTCTTTTGTTGTATCTCTGCAGCTCCTCTTGCGGCTGCTTCGTACGATACAGCCATACTGAAAGCCTTGTCCAGTGTCAAATCTTTCTCAGAAAGCAGCCTTTTCTGTGTTCCTTCACTTAGGAGACCACAGACGAATTTGTCTCGAAGATAATCTGCTAGTCCTGCCCCGAATTGGCAGTGCTTTGATAGCTTTCTTAATTCGGTGAGGTAATCAGCGTTACTTTCATTCTTGTGTTGATTCCTCTTGAAGAATTTGAATCGTTCCGCTATCAGCAGCGGCGTTGGGTTTAAGTGCTCCTGTAGGGTATCAACAATTTCCTTAAAATTCTTGTCCTTTGGTTTGGCTGGAGTGATTAAGTTTCGTAACAGCCCGTATGTCTTTGCGCCCATTAGATTTAGAAGTACTGATGCTTTTTTATCATTTTCTATTCCATTTGTGGTGCAATATACCTCCACTCTTTCCACATGTGGTCCAATCCTCTATATTGCTATCAAAAGCATCAATATTGCCAGCCTTAGGCATCCTGAAAAAAAAATGGCGCTTCCCGCGCTTTTCTTTCCCCGCCGCTGCTGCCGATGACAACGCTGCAGAAAAGATATGGAACTTCCTGCGCTTCCCCGCCGCTGCTGCCGATGACAACGCTATTTTCCGCGTTTTTTTTTTTATTTTTATGATTTACAGGTGGAGACTCGTTCCCGCCGGACTCTCTCTGCTAGGTCTGAACGCCGACCTACTTGCAGCGCCGGCCGTCTCCCGAGTGCTCCCTCCCCGTCTGTTACTGCTTGTCTCCGCCTTCGCTGCTGAACCAGCTGATGGAGCTCCAGCCCGACGCCCAGGAAGGATTATTGCACTACCTGCCACCAGCTCGGCTAGCTTTTCTTCGACTTTGGACGTCTGAGGAATCGATGTCCTTGAGGTGCTGCTGAATTGCAGGTAAGTCTGTTTCCAATCCGTCGCCACTGTTGTGTCTGTGTGTTAATAGAGACACTGAAGGCAGGAGTTGGTTTCACAGGTGTTTACTGAACAAAGTCTGGAGGTGCACTAACTTATACAACACAATATACAGGCTTATATAGCCCGAGTGGCCATTACCGGCATTACAGTACACAGGGGGCTCTTAAAGGCACATACACTACAACTGAGCCTGTCGAGATCCCCTTGAAGCCTCTTCACAACTGACACTGCCACCTAGCTTTGTATCACCAGCAAATTTGGAAATGTTACAAGGGCTCTGTCCCCACAGCTCCTGCATTCATAGTAGGAGTCCCAATTTCATTGACCCCTGTTGGGTTATCCTCTGCATTTTGCCCCATCCACTTCAGAGAAGGGTATTCTGTTATTGGAGGGGTTAGAGAAGGATATACAATTAGTGGAGGGGGTACAGAGAAGGATATTCAGTTAGTGGGGTACAGAGAAGGATATTCAGTTAGTAGAGTACAGAGAAGGATATTCAGTTATTGGGGTACTGAGTGGCTACAGGGCATTCTTAAGGGGGAGGGTGAGCAGGCAGAGGTCGTGGTCCACATTGGGACCAACGACATAGGTAGGAAGGGGGATGAGGTCCTGCATCAAGAATTTAGGGAGCTAGGTAGCAGATTAAAGAGCAGGACCTCAAAGGTTGTAATCTCTGGATTACTCCCGGTGCCACGTGCTAGTGAGTATAGGAATAGGAGGATAGAGCAGATGAATGCGTGACTAAAGAGTTGGTGCAGGAGGGAGGGTTTTAGTTTCCTGGATCACTGGGCCTGCTTCTGGGAAAGGTGGGACTTGTACAAGTCGGACGGGTTGCACCTGAACCAGAGTGGGACAAATATCCTTGCGGGGAGGTTTGCTAGCACTGTTGGGGGGGGGGGGGGTTTAAACTAACTTGGCAGGGGGATGGGATACAGAGGGGAGCTGAAATAGGGGGTGATGTGCTGCCAATTAAAGAAAAAAACAAGTCAGCTTGGTAGACAGGGCAAATATATAAGGGCAAGGCTGGATGGCATCTATTTTAATGCAAGGAGTCTTGCAAATAAGGTGGATGAACTGAAGGTGTTGATAAACACATGGGAGTATGATATTGTTGCTATCACGGAGACATGGTTGAGGGAGGGGCAAGACTGGCAGCTCAATATTCCGGGGTACAGAATCTTCAGGCGAGACAGAGGGGGGAGGTATAAGAGGAGGGGGTGTCGCAATATTAATTAAGGAGTCAATTACTGCAGTAAGGAGGGATGATATATTAGCAGGTTCCTCCAATGAGGCCATATGGGTGGAGGTTAAAAACAAAAAGGGGGCAAGCACTTTGCTGGGCGTGTACTTTCGGCCTCCAAACAGTCAGGGGGAGATAGAGGAACAGATATGTAGGCAAATCTCAGGGAAATGTGCAAATAATAGGGTAATAATAATGGGGGATTTCAACTTCCCCAATATTAACTGGGATAGTCAGAGTGTGAAAGGCTCAGAGGGTGTAGAATTCTTAAAGTGCATCCAGGAGAGCTTTTTGAGCCAGCATGTAGAAAGTCCTACAAGAGAGGGAGCGGTACTGGACCTAATTCTAGGGAATGTGGCCGGCCAAGTGGAAGAAGTGCTAGTAGGTGAGCACCTTGGTGACACTGACCATAATATGGTGAGATTTAAGGTGGTCATGGAAAAGGACAGGGATGGGCCGGAAATAAAGGTTTTAAATTGGGGGAAGGCCGATTTTAATAGGATAAGGCAGGATCTGGCCAAAATGGACTGGGATCAGCTACTTGTAGGAAAATCCGCATCGGAGCAATGGGAGGCTTTCAGAAGGGAGATTGAGATCATACAATGGCAACATGTTCCCGTAAAGGTCAAGGGTGGTTCCAAAAACCACAGGGAACCTTGGATGTCAGGGGATATACGAGAATGGATTAGGAAAAAAAGGAGGGCTTTTGGCAGATACAAAAGGCTAAAGACGGAGGAAGCCCTAGGGGAGTACAAAAAGTGCAGGGGGATACTTAAAAAAGAAATTATGAGATCAAGGAGGGGCCATGAAATAACACTGGCGAGCAAAATAAAGGAAAATCCTAAGATGTTTTATAAGTATATTAAGGGTAAGAGGATAACTAGGGAAAAAATAGGGCCCATTAGGGAAAAAAGTGGCAATCTGTGTGTGGAGCCGGAAGATGTAGGAGGGGTTCTAAATGAATTTTTTGCATCTGTTTTCACTATGGAGAAGGACGATGTAGACATAGAAATAGGGCGGGGGGACTGTGATATGCTCGAACATATTAACATCGAGAGGGAGGAGGTATTGGCGGTTTTAGCAGGCCTAAAAATGGATAAATCCCCAGGCCCGGACGAAATGTATCCCAGGCTGCTGTGTGAGGCAAAGGAAGAGATTGCGGGGGCTCTAACACATATATTCAGAACCTCTCTGGCCACAGGGGATGTGCCAGAGGACTGGAGAACCGCTAATGTAGTACCATTATTCAAGAAGGGGAGTAGGGAAAAACCGGGGAACTACAGGCCAGTGAGCCTAACATCAGTGGTAGGTAAATTATTGGAAAAAATTCTGAGGGACAAAATTAGTCTCCACTTGGAGAGGCAAGGATTAATCAGGGATAGTCAACATGGCTTTGTCAAGGGAAGATCATGTCTGACTAATTTGATTGAATTTTTTGAGGGGGTGACTAGGTGTGTGGATGAGGGTAACGCAGTGGATGTGGTATACATGGATTTCAGTAAGGCCTTCGATAAAGTCCCGCACAGGAGACTGGTCAAGAAGGTAAGAGCCCATGGAATCCAGGGTGCCTTGGCACATTGGATACAAAACTGGCTTAGTGACAGAAGGCAGAGGGTGATGGTCGAAGGTTGTTTTTGTGACTGGAAGCCTGTGGCCAGTGGGGTACCACAGGGATCGGTGCTGGGTCCCTTGCTGTTTGTGGTCTACATTAATGACTTGGATATGAATGTAAAAGGTATGATCAGTAAGTTTGCGGATGATACAAAAATTGGTAGGGTGGTAAATAGCGAGGAGGGTAGTCTCAGTCTGCAGGACGATATAGATGGGTTGGTCAGATGGGCGGAACAGTGGCAAATGGAATTTAACCCGGAAAAGTGCGAGGTGATGCACTTTGGGGGGACTAACAAGGCAAGGGAATACACAATGAATGGTAAGACCCTAGGCAAGACGGAGGGTCAGAGGGATCTGGGTGTGCAAGTACACAGATCCCTGAAGGCGGCGGAACAGGTGGATAAGGTGGTAAAAAAGGCATATGGGATACTTGCCTTCATTAGCCGAGGCATAGAATATAAGAGCAAGGAGGTTATGATGGAGCTGTATAAAACACTGGTTAGGCCACAGCTGGAATACTGTGTGCAGTTCTGGTCGCCACACTACAGGAAGGATGTGATCGCTTTGGAGAGGGTGCAGAGGAGATTCACCAGGATGTTACCAGGGCTGGAGCGCTTCAGCTATGAAGAGAGACTGGGCAGATTGGGTTTGTTTTCCTTGGAGCAGAGGAGGCTGAGGGGGGACATGATTGAGGTGTACAAAATTATGAGGGGCATAGATAGGATGGATACTAAGGAGCTTTTTCCCTTAGTAGAAGGGTCAATAACAAGGGGGCATAGATTCAAGGTAAAGGGCGGGAGGTTTAGAGGGGATTTGAGAAAGAACTTTTTCACCCAGAGGGTGGTTGGAGTCTGGAACTCACTGCCTGAAAGGGTTGTGGAGGCAGGAACCCTCACAACATTTAAGAAGCATTTGGATGAGCACTTGAAATGCCATGGCATACAAGGCTACGGACCAAATGCTGGAATATGGGATTAGATTAGACAGGGCTTGATCGCCGGCGTGGACACGATGGGCCGAAGGGACTCTATCCGTGCTGTATAACTCTATGACTCTAAGGATATTCAGTTAGTGGAGGGGGTACAGAGAAGGATATTCAGTTGTTGGAGGGGGTACAGAGAAGGATATTCAGTTAGTGGAGGGGGTACAGAGAAGGATATTCAGCTATTGGAAGGGGTACAGAGAAGGATATTCAGTTCTTGGGGTACAGAGAAGGATATTCAGTTATTGGAGGAGGGGGGCAGAGAAGGATATTCAGTTATTACAGGGGAATTTCATACAACCAGCCTGCAAGACTGCACCTCCCGTCACCGTCCCCCAAAGGTCAGGAAAGCGAGGGTACTTCAATTTTGTCTCCCTTCCCCGAAGTTGCCGACTCCTCCTGGGGTACAGTTCCAGGAACAGAGCTTGACCTGTGTCTTATGTTCATTAATAAATAGACATTCTTATTATGAACACAGCTAGCTTCTTTTATTGAGCACATGTGGACTAGGTACAGTGTCTGTAGAGGCTTCCATCTTGACTGTTGCCTTGTGGGTTGCCTAGTGCCTCATGGGTAATGTAGTCTTAATATACATACAGCTGGGTAGTGTAGTCTTATACATACAGCTATATACAGCTCTACACAGCTCTACCTAGTGTCCACTATAGAATGACATGTTATTGATCATTACATCCCCCTTTCTTTGAGGTTTAACAAAATCAATATCAATCAACTTTCAAGAAAACAATAAAGATAATATCAGTAACGCTTTTGTTAGTGCTCTACAAACAAACATTTTCAAAACAGTCAACACATTTTCAAAGCTTTACATTGTACTCAAAGATTAAGTCTATCAGGCTCTTTTACTTCACGTGTGGATCTTCTCAACACGGGTAAGTCTGATGTGTCTTCATGAGATTGTTCTGGCGGTGAATGACAAGATGCAGTTGCGGCATTGTCATCGATCTGCTCTTGTATAGATCGAGGTCTCCTTGCGATATTTGCTTGGAGAGGGTTTCAGTGTTTCCTTCACTCTTCATGCCATAACTCTCAATGTAGTCAATGCACTCTCGAAAAACTGCTGGCAGCTGGATCCCATCATACAGCATAGTCCTCTCAGCAGCCTCGGCTAATGGAACACCAAAGATTGGCCTGAGGGAAGAAGGACTATCCACCGGAACTGCTTCCTGCTCTGGTACAGGCTTCTTCTTTTTCTCTTTCCACTGCTTAACATCTGCTGCGGTTATATCTTTGGACTTTTTCTCCTTGTGTTTTTCCTCTTTGTGCTTTTCTTCCTTTGGCTTCTCTTTGACCTTTAAGTCTTTTTCTTTCTTCTTGGAGAAACTAGGCTTTTTGAAGACATGGATACCCTTTGGCCTTTTCATCCTTGATGGGCTCTCTGCTTCATCACCTGAGTCATCTGGTCTGCTTATGGCACAGTTTATACAGTAGACTCTCTTGACCAGTTTTAAGTCTTCACAAGCTTTGTCACCTAGTATCGAATCAAGTCTTTCAGCCACAACAGAAAACATGAGATGATGCACTTTGTCTTTGACTGTCACTAAGTCTGCATACACCTAAGCCATCTATTTTCTGTCCATTATAGCTCTTCAGTAGTACTGACTTTTTCTGTATTTTGGGCTTTTCTTTCATATTTTTTATGTCACTCATACTGATTAAGTTTGCTTTTGCCCCAGTGTCCAGTTTCAAGGTAACTAATGCTCCATTTATCTGCAGTGGGATCATCCATTTGTCCACTTTTACTGCATTGACTTTATGTTCAGCACTGTCCATTTCTGAGGGCTGCACATTTTCTGTATCTTTTTTGATATTGTCACATGACACCATTCCTACAAAAAATGTCTCACTTAAATCAGTGTCCTCAATCACATTAACTTGTTGCCCTTTCGTTGTTTTTACTTTTGAAAAGCATTGTTTGGCAAAGTGATTCTTTCCATTACACTTTGTGCACATTTTTCCAAACGCTGGGCATTGTCTTAACTGGCGTTTGTAACCACAGCATTTACAATTAAAAATTTCATCCTCCGATTGCTTTTCATTTCTGTTCTGCCCACGTTTCTTCCCCTTGTAGGACACAGCACCGACAGCAGCATTATCACTCTTTACAATCGCATCATTATTGATTTCACTGAAAGTCTTCGCGTGCTTTCAAGCTAGCTCGCTGGCTTGGCATATTTTCACAGCATTTTCCAAATTTAGTTCGGTTTCTCTCAACAGACGTTCCCTGACTTTTTTTTATCATGAATACCAAACACAATCTGGTCACGAATCATGGATGCTTTGAGCTCAGAGAAATTACATGTCTGTGCTTTCAGTTTCAGATCAGTTATAAAGCTATCAAAAGTCTCATTTTGCTGCTGTGTCCGAGAACGGAAGATGTATCTTTCATAGGTCTCATTCTTTTTGGGAGAGCAATGTGCATCAAATTTTTTTTAGCACATCTTCTAATTTTTCTCTGTTCTCCTCTGGATTAAATACAAATGTATTAAATACCTCTATTGCCTGTGGGCCTGCAACCGTAAGCAGCAACGCTATCTTCCTTGCGTCTGGCTTCGTACCAAATCCGATGGCTGCAATGTAGAGTTCGAATTGTTGTTTAAGAGTCTGCCAATTGTAGTTGATGTTTCCTGTGAGTTTCAAACGCTCTGGTGGCTTCAAATTCTCCATTTTGCTTTTCACAATTTTCAGCAGATCTTCACCATCCTGGTACCATCTTATGTTCATTAATAAATAGACATTCTTATTATGAACACAGCTAGCTTTTGCTAGACACTTTTATTGAGCACATGTGGACTAGGTACAGTGTCTGTCGAGGCTTCCATCTTGACTGTTGCCTTGTGGGTTGCCTAGTGCCTCATGGGTAATGCAGTCTTAATATACATACAGCTCTACGGCTCCACCTAGTGTCCACTATAGAATGACATGTTATTGATCATTACACTCTGGTGCCTCGCTCAAGTGTGACCATTCTTCCTATACTAGCCTGCAGGATACTTGACCATTACTGATGAGCCTATATTGCCCACACATACTAACTTGGCAGGGGGATGGGATACAGAGTGAAGCTATAGTCAGGGGTGATGCACAGCCAAATATAGAGGAAAAAACAAGTCAGCCTGGAAGGCATAGCAAATATGTAACGGCACAAGGGAGTATGGCAAGGCTGGATGGCATTTATTTTAATGCAAGGAGTCTTGCGAGTAAGGCAGATGAATTGAAGGTGTTGATGAACACATGGGAGTATGATATTGTTGCTATCACAGAGACATGGTTGAGGGAGGGGCAGGACTGGCAGCTCAATATTCCGGGGTACAGAATCTTCTGCGAGACAGAGCGGGGTGTAAAAGAGGAGGGGGTGTCGCAATATTAATCAAGGAGTCAATTACTGCTGTAAGGAGGGATGATATCTTAGCAGGCTCCTCTAATGAGGCCATATGGGTAGAACTTAAAAACAAAAAGGGGGCAAGCATTTTGCTGGTAGTGTACTATAGGCCCCCAAACAGCCAGGGGGAGATAGAGGAACAGATATGTAGGCAAATCTCAGAGAAGTGTAGACATAATAGGGTAATAATAATAGGGGATTTCAACTTCCCCAATATTAACTGGGATAGTCAGAGTGTGAAAGGCTTAGAGGGTGCAGAATTCTTAAAGTGCATCCAGGAGAGCTTTTTGAGCCAGCATGTAGAAAGTCCTACAAGAGAGGGGGTGGTGCTGGACCTAATTCTAGGGAATGTAGCCGGGCAAGTGGTGGAAGTGTCAGTAGGAGAGCATTTTGGTGACAGTGGCCATAATTCGGTGAGATTTAAGGTAGTCATGGAAAAGGACAAAGATGGACCGGCAATAAAGGTTCTAAATTGGGAGAAGGCTGATTTTAATATGATAAGGCAGGATCTGGCCAAAATGGACTGGGATCAGCTACTTGTAGGAAAATCCACATCAGAGCAGTGGGAGTCTTTCAGAAAGGAAAGAGAGAGAGTACAATGGCAACATGTTCCCGTAAAGGTCAAGGGTGGGGCCAACAAGCTCAGGGAACCCTGGATGTCAAGGGATATATAAGAATGGATTAGGAAAAAAAGGGAGGCTTTTGGCAGATACAAAGGACTCAAAACAGTGGAAGCCATAGAGGAGTATAGAAAGTGCAGGGGGGTACATAAAAAAGAAATTAGGAGAGCGAAGAGGGGGCATGAAAAAACAGTGGCGGGCAAAATAAAGGAAAATCCCAAGGTGTTTTATAAGTATGTTAAGGGCAAGAGGATAACCAGGGAAAAAGTAGGGCCCATTAGGGACCAAAGTGGCAATCTGTGTGTAGAGCTGGAAGATGTAGGTGAGGTTTTAAATGAATATTTTGCATCTGTGTTCACTGTGGAGAAGGGCGATGTAGGCATAGAACTCAGGCAGGGGGATTGTGATATACTTGAACAAATTAGTATTGAGAGGGAGGAGGTACTAGCAGTTTTAGCGGGCTTAAAAGTGGATAAATCCCCAGGCCCAGATGAGATGTATCCCAGGCTGCTGTGTAAGGCAAGGGAGGAGATTGCAGGGGCTCTGACACAAATTTTCAGAACCTCTCTGGCCACAGGGGAGGTGCCAGAGGACTGGAGAATAGCTAACGTAGTACCATTATTCAAGAAGGGTAGTAGGGATAAACCAGGGAATTACAGGCAAGTGAGCTGAACATCAGTCTGGGAAATTATTGGAAAAAATTCTGAGGGACAGAATTAGTCTCCACTTGGAGAGGCAAGGATTAGTCAAGGATAGTCAGCATGGCTTTGTCAGGGGGAGATCATGTCTAACCAATTTGATTGAATTTTTCGAGGGGGTGACTAGGTGTATGGATGAGGGTAGTGCAGTTGATGTAATCTACATGGACTTCAGTAAGGCTTTTGACAAAGTCCCACATGGGAGACTGGTCAAGAAGGTAAGAGCCCATGGGATCCAGGGTGCCTTGGCACATTGGATCCAAAACTGGCTTAGTGGCAGGAGGCAGGTGATGGTTGAAGGTTGTTTTTGTGACTGGAAGCCTGTGTCCAGTGGTGTACCACAGGGATTGGTGCTGGGTCCCTTGCTGTTTGTAGTGTACATTAATGATTTAGATATGAATGTAGGCGGTATGATCAGTAAGTTTGCCGATGACACGAAAATTGGTGGAGTGGTAAATAGCGAGGAGGGAAGCCTCAGCCTGCAGGACGATATAGATGGGTTGGTCAGATGGGCGGAACAGTGGCAAATGGAATTTAACCCTGAAAAGTGTGAGGTGATGATTTTGGGAGGACTAACAAGGCAAGGGAATACACAATGAATGGTAGGATCTTAGGGAGGATAGAGGAACCTTGGTGTGCATGTACATAGATCTCTGAAGGCAGCAGGACAGGTAGATAAGGTGGTTAAAAAGGCATATGAGATACTTGCCCTCATTAGCCGAGGCATAGAATATAAGAGCAGGGAGGTTATGATGGAGCTGTACAAAACGCTAGTTAGGCCACAGCTGGAATACTGTGTGCAGTTCTGGTCGCCACACTATAGGAAGGATGTGATTGCTTTGGAGAGGGTGCAGAGGAGATTCACCAGGATGTTACCTGGGCTGGAGCACTTCAGCTATGAAGAGAGACTGGACAGGCTGGGGTTGTTTTCCTTAGAGCAGAGAAGGCGGAGGGGGGACCTGATTGAGGTGCACAAAATTATGAGGGGCATAAATAGGGTAGATAGAAAGGAACTTTTCCCCTTAGTAGAGGGGTCAATAACCAGGGGCCATAGTTTCAAGGTAAGGGGCAGGAGGTTTAGAGGGGATTTGAGGAAAAACGTTTTCACCCAGAGGGTGGTTGGAATCTGGAACTCACTGCCTGAAAGGGTGGTAGAGGCAGGAACCCTCACAACATTCAAGAAGCATTTGGATGAGCACTTGAAACGCCACAGCATACAAGGCTATGGACCAAGTGCTGGAAAATGGGATTAGAATAGGCAGGGCTTGATGGCCGGCGTGGACACGATGGGCCAAAGGGCCTCTTTCTGTGCTGTATAACTATGAGTCTATACACACTTTCCAGCAGGAATAACTGCATAGTGACAAGAAGCAGGAACCCTGGATCACCCCTTCCTTGGCCAAAGGGGACAGAGGCCAGTTGGAGCACCCCAATTGCTGTCTCTTGCTGAGGTCAGTTAACTCAGCACAGATTGGGAATTGATCTTTCGAAGTTCTGGTCTGCATGACCCTAGTGCTAGACTGGCAGTGCCTTTGTCCAGTCGACCACGTCAGGACCCCAATATGGTTCGTAATATCAATGAGCTGTCAGACTTATGCTGACAATCCACCGATGGACTGTATGAGGTCAGCAGGGACAGCCTGCTCAGGTCAGTGAGAGTACGCCCATTCCAATCCGGCTCTGGAAGCCGGGGGGCAGGTTAAGCTGGGCTAACCTTCTATCCTTTGGGTTATTCCTTACAGTTAGCTGGAGCCCAGAAACGGAAGAGTCTATACCAACCGGCTGGACCCCTGACTGTTTATCAATCCTTCATCCTTTAACGATTGCCCAACTCCCCCAACAACAGCTTGTGACAGAGAATTCCTCATTCCAAGCAACATTCCGGTTTTTTTCCCCAAAATCTCCTTTAATTCTGGGTGCTTATCTTATATTTGTGCCATCTTCTTAGTATCTCAAAGACCAGCGAGGTTCAATCATGATGAACTCATTATTTACCTTATTGGAACACTTAATCTTGAAGACCTGTGTCAGGTCACCCCTCAACCTTCGCAGCTCAAGTAAAGGAAGCCCAAACATCTGTAGTCTCTCTCCACAGCTGGACTCCATCATCCCTGGTAACTACCCAGCAAATCCACCCTGTACCATAGAGTAGTGTTTGTGTTACTGGGCCAGTAATCCAGAGGCCTGGACTAGTAACCCAGAAAACAAGAGTTCAAAACCCACCAGTTCGAGAATTTGCATTTAGATTTAAGAAAAAAAAAAAAATCAGTAAAAGTGACCATGAAGTTGTTGTAAAACCCAACTGGTTCACGAATGCCCTTTAGGGAAGGAAACCTGTTGTCCTCACCTGGTCTGGCCTGTATGTGACTCTAGTCCCGCACCAACATGGCTGACCATTAACTGCCCTCTGAAGTCGCCCAGCAAACCCCCTCAAAATTACTGCCGTTCAAGGAGCCGGCGGACCAGCACCACCACCACCTGCTCACGGCAACCAAGGACGGCCAATAAATGCCGGCCTTGCCAACGCCTGTAGCCGAAGAACTACTTTAAAAACCGCAGCCTAACTACGGTTTTATACAAGACAAAATTATCTTCTTGCTTTTGTATTCTATGCTTTGAGATACAAAACCAGGGATTGCATTTGTCTTTTTATGATCTGATTTCCTTGCATTGCCACCAGTAATAACCTGTGTACACCAAGGTCCCTCGACTCCATTCCAAACTTCACTTTGTTCTGGCCATGCCTTTTTAAAAAGCTGTTTTGCCCAACTTAAAAAGGTAAGGAAGTGAAATGGTCCTACCGAAGTAAACTGGATATTTACTGGGTCATCACAGGAGATTTTCTTCTGCAGGCTCAGCAGTTGCTCACGATGGCTACTCGAAGCGGCCTCAAACACCTCCTCGAAACTGTACGTTCCAGGAGGCCGACTGCCAATCACGATGATTGTCCTGAGATCTGGGAGTCTGAACAAACAGAGCGAAAACAATCAGCGGTGTCCCAATCCTGGGGTAATCTCCAACATTGACTGAGTTTCCCACAGCAGAGCCTGCACACGGAGGTTCGAGGGGGGCGGGGGAGGTAGACACGGCCCTTTCAAATCTCTCTCGCAATCATGGGATGAAAGTATCCGCTGATTGTAAGGAACATCCATCATGTGAATCCAGGCAGTCGATCCAATCACAGCGAGCGTCGGCCCATAGCACTGATTCGCCTCGAATTCGACATCACGGTGGTAAATGGGAATAAAGAGCACATTTCAGAGGTTGGGCCGAGACACATTGTTGAGGTAGAATACACTCGGCTTTATCTGTACCTGCCCTGGGAGTGTGTGATGGGACAGTGTAGAGAAACATAGAAAAAAACATAGAGATAGGAACAGGAGTAGGCCATTCGGCCCTTCGAGCCTGCTCCGACATTCAATGAGATCATGGCTGTATCTAACCCGTGCTGTACCTGTCCTGGGAGTGTTTGATGGGACCGTGTGGAGGGAGTTTTACTCTGTATCTAACCCGTGCTGTACCTGTCCTGGGAGTGTTTGATGGGACAGTGTAGAGGGAGCTTTACTCTGTATCTAACCCGTGCTGTACCTGCCCTGGGAGTGTGTGATCGGACAGTGTAGAGGGAGCTTTACTCTGTATCTAACCCGTGATGTACCTGCCCTGGGAGTGTTTGATGGGACAGTGTAGAGGGAGCTTTACTCTGTATCTAACCCGTGCTGCACCTGTCCTGGGAGTGTTTGATTCTGACAGTGTAGAGGGAGCTTTACTCTGTATCTAACCCGTGCTGTACCTGCCCTGGGAGTGTTTGATGGGACAGTGTAGAGGGAGCTTTACTCTGTATCTAACCCGTGCTGCACCTGTCCTGGGAGTGTTTGATGGGACAGTGTAGAGGGAGCTTTACTCTGTATCTAACCCGTGCTGTACCTGCCCTGGGAGTGTTTGATGGGACAGTGTAGAGGGAGCTTTACTCTGTATCTAACCCGTGCTGCACCTGTCCTGGGAGTGTTTGATGGGACAGTGTAGAGGGAGCTTTACTCTGTATCTAACCTGTGCTGTACCTGCCCTGGGAGTGTTTGATGGGACAGTGTAGAGGGAGCTTTACTCTGTATCTAACCCGTGCTGTACCTGCCCTGGGAGTGTTTGATGGGACAGTGTAGAGGGAGCTTTACTCTGTATCTAACCCGTGCTGTACCTGCCCTGGGAGTGTTTGATGGGACAGTGTAGAGGGAGCTTTACTCTGTATCTAACCCGTGCTGTACCTGCCCTGGGAGTGTTTGATGGGACAGTGTAGAGAGAGCTTTACTCTGTATCTAACCCGTGCTGTACCTGCCCTGGGAGTGTTTGATGGGACAGTGTAGAGGGAGCTTTACTCTGTATCTAACCCGTGCTGTACCTGCCCTGGGAGTGTTTGATGGGACAGTGTAGAGGGAGCTTTACTCTGTATCTAACCCGTGCTGTACCTGCCCTGGGAGTGTTTGATGGGACAGTGTGGAGGGAGTTTTACTCTGTATCTAACCCGTGCTGTACCTGTCCTGGGAGTGTTTGATGGGACAGTGTAGAGGGAGCTTTACTCTGTATCTAACCCGTGCTGTACCTGCCCTGGGAGTGTGTGATCGGACAGTGTAGAGGGAGCTTTACTCTGTATCTAACCCGTGATGTACCTGCCCTGGGAGTGTTTGATGGGACAGTGTAGAGGGAGCTTTACTCTGTATCTAACCCGTGCTGCACCTGTCCTGGGAGTGTTTGATTCTGACAGTGTAGAGGGAGCTTTACTCTGTATCTAACCCGTGCTGTACCTGCCCTGGGAGTGTTTGATGGGACAGTGTAGAGGGAGCTTTACTCTGTATCTAACCCGTGCTGCACCTGTCCTGGGAGTGTTTGATGGGACAGTGTAGAGGGAGCTTTACTCTGTATCTAACCTGTGCTGTACCTGCCCTGGGAGTGTTTGATGGGACAGTGTAGAGGGAGCTTTACTCTGTATCTAACCCGTGCTGTACCTGCCCTGGGAGTGTTTGATGGGACAGTGTAGAGGGAGCTTTACTCTGTATCTAACCCGTGCTGTACCTGCCCTGGGAGTGTTTGATGGGACAGTGTAGAGGGAGCTTTACTCTGTATCTAACCCGTGCTGTACCTGCCCTGGGAGTGTTTGATGGGACAGTGTAGAGAGAGCTTTTACTCTGTATCTAACCCGTGCTGTACCTGCCCTGGGAGTGTTTGATGGGACAGTGTAGAGGGAGCTTTACTCTGTATCTAACCCGTGCTGTACCTGCCCTGGGAGTGTTTGATGGGACAGTGTAGAGGGAGCTTTACTCTGTATCTAACCCGTGCTGTACCTGCCCTGGGAGTGTTTGATGGGACAGTGTAGAGGGAGCTTTACTCTGTATCTAACCCGTGCTGTACCTGCCCTGGGAGTGTGTGATCGGACAGTGTAGAGGGAGCTTTACTCTGTATCTAACCCGTGCTGTACCTGCCCTGGGAGTGTTTGATGGGACAGTGTAGAGGGAGCTTTACTCTGTATCTAACCCGTGCTGTACCTGCCCTGGGAGTGTTTGATGGGACAGTGTAGAGGGAGCTTTACTCTGTATCTAACCCGTGCTGTACCTGCCCTGGGAGTGTTTGATGGGACAGTGTAGAGGGAGCTTTACTCTGTATCTAACCCGTGCTGTACCTGCCCTGGGAGTGTTTGATGGGACAGTGTAGAGGGAGCTTTACTCTGTATCTAACCCGTGCTGTCCCTGCCCTGGGAGTGTTTGATGGGACAGTGTAGAGGGAGCTTTACTCTGTATCTAACCCGTGCTGTACCTGCCCTGGGAGTGTTTGATGGGACAGTGTAGAGGGAGCTTTACTCTGTATCTAACCCGTGCTGTCCCTGCCCTGGGAGTGTTTGATGGTACAGTGTAGAGGGAGCTTTACTCTGTATCTAACCCGTGCTGTACCTGCCCTGGGAGTGTTTGATTCTGACAGTCGGTGCGTGAAGTGTAGACCAGAGTACATTCAGCAACAGGTACCAGCTTGATTCAATTAACTTCCTCCGATGGTGATGGGTATTTTCTTTGCTGCTGTCAGTATCCTACAGTCGGTACGTCTGGCGAGATCCTCTCGAGGGACATTCACGTCCTTACAACCACACCAGGAGTCGGCCATTCAGCCCCTCAAGCCTGTTCTGCCATTCTATTGGAATATAGTTGATATGCATCTCAACTCAATGTGGCTTTGCTCCATATTCCTTAATATCCTTGCCCATCAAAATGTACCCCTCAGTCTTCAATCCAATTGATTCCCAGCATCCATGGCCTCCTCAGTTCCAGAGTTCCACTACCCTGTGTGTGAAGTGCTTCCAGATTTTAATTCTGAATGGCTGTAATTTTAAGATTGTGCCCCTTTATTCTGGGTTCACCCTCCAGAGGAAAGTTCTCCGTATACCCCGATTAATTCACCCCTTAATCCGTTACATTCGAGGGACGACCTGCCTAGTCTGTGCAACCTGCCCTCCTCGTTTAACCCTCTGAGCCCCGGGATCATTCTGGTGAATCTACGCTGCTCCCCTCCAAGGCCAACATCTCCTTCCTGATGTGCAGTGCCCAGGACTGAACACGTTGCTTACTTTGCAGTGTTGGCTCTGGCTCTCTCGCTGGCAGTGGAAGGTAAATGGGCTGTTGGAACGGGCAGCACGTAGAGGCGATTTTTAACCCCATCAACCTGGTGGAAATCAGGCAGGCTAGCCGTTAAAATCAGCTGGAGACTTGCCCGTCGATGTCAAGCCCGTCCCCACTGTCTGTAATCAGGAGAGGTCCATCTTTAAGTAGACATCACCAGGCCCAGACTGCAATTTCAACTGTTGGTCTGAGTGGGGGAGTCACCGAGACTGTCCCGCCAGGTGAAGGCAGCGGCTGTGGGTCTGAGTGGGGGAGTCACTGACTGTCCCGCCAGGTGAAGGCAGCGGCTGTGGGTCTGAGTGGGGGAGTCACCGAGACTGTCCCGCCAGGTGAAGGCAGCGGCTGTGGGTCTGAGTGGGGGAGTCACTGAGACTGTCCCGCCAGGTGAAGGCAGCGGCTGTGGGTCTGAGTGGGGGAGTCACTGACTGTCCCGCCAGGTGAAGGCAGCGGCTGTGGGTCTGAGTGGGGGAGTCACCGAGACTGTCCCGCCAGGTGAAGGCAGCGGCTGTGGGTCTGAGTGGGGGAGTCACTGAGACTGTCCCGCCAGGTGAAGGCAGCGGCTGTGGGTCTGAGTGGGGGAGTCACCGAGACTGTCCCGCCAGGTGAAGGCAGCGGCTGTGGGTCTGAGTGGGGGAGTCACTGACTGTCCCGCCAGGTGAAGGCAGCGGCTGTGGGTCTGAATGGGGGAGTCACTGAGACTGTCCCGCCAGGTGAAGGCAGCGGCTGTGGGTCTGAGTGGGGGAGTCACTGAGACTGTCCCGCCAGGTGAAGGCAGCGGCTGTGGGTCTGAGTGGGGGAGTCACTGAGACTGTCCCGCCAGGTGAAGGCAGCGGCTGTGGGTCTGAGTGGGGGAGTCACTGAGACTGTCCCGCCAGGTGAAGGCAGCGGCTGTGGGTCTGAGTGGGGGAGTCACCAAGACTTTCCCGCCAGGTGAAGGCAGCGGCTGTGGGTCTGAGTGGGGGAGTCACTGACTGTCCCGCCAGGTGAAGGCAGCGGCTGTGGGTCTGAATGGGGGAGTCACCGAGACTGTCCCGCCAGGTGAAGGCAGCGGCTGTGGGTCTGAGTGGGGGAGTCACTGAGACTGTCCCGCCAGGTGAAGGCAGCGGCTGTGGGTCTGAGTGGGGGTGTCACTGAGACTGTCCCGCCAGGTGAAGGCAGCGGCTGTGGGTCTGAGTGGGGGAGTCACTGAGACTGTCCCGCCAGGTGAAGGCAGCGGCTGTGGGTCTGAGTGGGGGAGTCACTGAGACTGTCCCGCCAGGTGAAGGCAGCGGCTGTGGGTCTGAGTGGGGGAGTCACTGAGACTGTCCCGCCAGGTGAAGGCAGCGGCTGTGGGTCTGAGTGGGGGAGTCACTGAGACTGTCCCGCCAGGTGAAGGCAGCGGCTGTGGGTCTGAGTGGGGGAGTCACCAAGACTGTCCCGCCAGGTGAAGGCAGCGGCTGTGGGTCTGAGTGGGGGAGTCACTGACTGTCCCGCCAGGTGAAGGCAGCGGCTGTGGGTCTGAATGGGGGAGTCACCGAGACTGTCCCGCCAGGTGAAGGCAGCGGCTGTGGGTCTGAGTGGGGGAGTCACTGAGACTGTCCCGCCAGGTGAAGGCAGCGGCTGTGGGTCTGAGTGGGGGAGTCACTGAGACTGTCCCGCCAGGTGAAGGCAGCGGCTGTGGGTCTGAGTGGGGGAGTCACCAAGACTGTCCCGCCAGGTGAAGGCAGCGGCTGTGGGTCTGAGTGGGGGAGTCACTGAGACTGTCCCGCCAGGTGAAGGCAGCGGCTGTGGGTCTGAGTGGGGGAGTCACCAAGACTGTCCCGCCAGGTGAAGGCAGCGGCTGTGGGTCTGAGTGGGGGAGTCACTGAGACTGTCCCGCCAGGTGAAGGCAGCGGCTGTGGGTCTGAGTGGGGGAGTCACCAAGACTGTCCCGCCAGGTGAAGGCAGCGGCTGTGGGTCTGAGTGGGGGAGTCACTGACTGTCCCGCCAGGTGAAGGCAGCGGCTGTGGGTCTGAATGGGGGAGTCACCGAGACTGTCCCGCCAGGTGAAGGCAGCGGCTGTGGGTCTGAGTGGGGGAGTCACTGAGACTGTCCCGCCAGGTGAAGGCAGCGGCTGTGGGTCTGAGTGGGGGAGTCACTGAGACTGTCCCGCCAGGTGAAGGCAGCGGCTGTGGGTCTGAGTGGGGGAGTCACTGAGACTGTCCCGCCAGGTGAAGGCAGCGGCTGTGGGTCTGAGTGGGGGAGTCACTGAGACTGTCCCGCCAGGTGAAGGCAGCGGCTGTGGGTCTGAGTGGGGGAGTCACTGAGACTGTCCCGCCAGGTGAAGGCAGCGGCTGTGGGTCTGAGTGGGGGAGTCACTGAGACTGTCCCGCCAGGTGAAGGCAGCGGCTGTGGGTCTGAGTGAGGGAGTCACTGAGACTGTCCCGCCAGGTGAAGGCAGCGGCTGTGGGTCTGAGTGAGGGAGTCACTGAGACTGTCCCGCCAGGTGAAGGCAGCGGCTGTGGGTCTGAGTGAGGGAGTCACTGAGACTGTCCCGCCAGGTGAAGACAGCGGGAAGAGGAGCCGGGCTCAGAAGAAGCCCAAACAGGTCAGGTTTTCTTTAACCTTTCCCTGTGGGAATGGGAGGAGCAGGAGCACGAGGAGAGAGAAGGCCACCCCTGCCCCAGGCTCCTTCCCATTCCCGAACGTGCGGCTCCCCCCAGACTCCATCCCTGTGACACACAGTCCCGGCCTGTTCCTTTGGTCCCGGCCAGTGGCCGCCAAGATCGCACAAAGTGGAGGAGAAGCATCCGGGAAGGCACCGAACACAGGGTCTCTTCGCCGGGAGCAAGCGGAAGCCAAACGCAGGCAGCGCAAGGAGCACACGTCAACCCAAGCACCCCACCCACCTGCCCCTTCAACCACTGTCTGCCCCACCTGTGACAGAGACTGTAGGTCCCGCATTGGACTCATCAGTCACCCGAGAACTCATTTTCATCCTCGGTTCTGCCTAAGAAGAGTGTACCTTTTGCTCCTCAGATCCCCTGGAGCGGCTTTGTCCAGCTCTGGACAGATTTTCTCAAGGATGTCGTAGTATTTTTGGGTCTTAAACATTGTGGGGGAGACCAGTGCCTTACAGCCAACCTGTGGAGAGAAAACAACACATGAGCTCCCCACAAAAGCATTCCAGATTACCAGAATAGATAGGCGTTTTTGCGGCCGCAATCGAGACTCCAGGATGGTGTGTTGCCTCCCTGGTGCAAGGGTCAAGGATGTCTCGGAGCAGCTGCAGAACATTTTGGAAGGGGAGGGCAAACAGCCAGTTGTCGTGGTGCACATAGGCACCAACGATATAGGTAAAAAACGGGATGAGGTCCTAAAAGCAGAATATAGGGAGTTAGGAGGTAAATTTAAAAATAGGACCTCAAAGGTAGTAATCTCAGGATTGCTACCAGTGCCACGTGCTAGTCAGAGTAGAAATAGGAGAATATTTCAAATGAATACGTGGCTAGAGGAATGGTGCAAGGGGGAGGGATTCAAATTCCTTGGACATTGGAACCAGTTCTGGGAGAGGTGGGGCCAGTACAAACGGGACGGTTTGCACCTGGGCGGGACCGGGACTGGGACTGATGTCCTAGGGGGAGTGTTTGCTAGTGCTGTTGGGGAGGGTTTAAACTAAAGTGGCAGGGGTCTGGGAACCTGAGCAGGGAGACAGAGGAAAGGGAAACAAGGAAAGAAGCAAAAGACAGGAAGGAGGAAAACAAAATTAGAAGGCAAAGAACTCAATGGTTTAAATCAAACATGGTCACAGTAAATAATAATTCATGTAGGTCTGAGAGCGTTAAAAAAAACAAGCCTGAAGGCTTATGCCTAGAAATTCAGTATAGCCACTTTTGGGGCGGTAAAGTCGGGCGGGCCGCTAAAGTTTGCGCCCGGCGCAAAGTCACGCCCCATTCGGCGATATTCAGTCGCATCGCCCCAAGAGGTTGCTGCTGCGCTAAAACAGGCGATGCACGACTATCTTTAGGCGCTAAGCGATAACCCCCCAGGCCGGGCGCAGCGAGTTGTTGATTGACGGCAGACACTCTGGCGCCGGTCAGCTCTTAAAGGGGGAGGGTGGATTTGTTTGCCTGCCACGCCCTGCACAATGCAGCCCTCAAACTAGGCCTGACCACTTCTGCTTCATCTGTGCAACACCCAGGGCTATGGAGAAGGCCAGGGAGAGAGCGCAGCGCTTCAGCGACGGTGACCTGAGGGTGCTAGTTGGCGGAGTGGAGCGCAAGCGCCATGTTCTGTTCCCAGAAGGTGGCAAGAGGCCGCTGCCCAGCGCCGACCGGAAAGCCTGGAGGGAGGTCTCAAACAGGGTGTCTTCCAACAGCGTGGTTGCCAGGACTCCTGTGCAATGCCGGAAGAAGTTCAACGACCTCACTCGGGTTGTCAGGGTGAGTACCCTTTCCAGTGTCCTCCTCATCCCTGCATGTGCACCTCACTTTATGGGCAAAGGGACCTCAAAGCCCGAATGGCCAGGCTTCACCCAGCAGCTATGGGACTGGCATGAAAATCACTTGCACATTCAGCACTTTACACACTGTACAAGCTATTCGACCATGGGAGGCAGTGCAGACAAGATCAGGGCTTCACACTGTCCAAGCTATTCGACCATGGGAGGCAGTGCAGACAAGAGCAGGGCTTCACACTGTTCAAGCTATTCGACCATGGGAGGCAGTGCAGACAAGATCAGGGCTTCACACTGTACTTAGAGGCCGTCCTTTCTCTTGCAGGCCAAGGAGTCGCACAACCGGCGCAAACGAATTGACACCGGGGGAGGCCGTCCTGACCTCAAAGAGCTCTCCGACCTCGACCAGCGTGTGGAGCGCATTATGGCAGGCCGGCTGATTGGACCCGTCGCCAGTGGAGATGCCGACCCTGTTCTGGGCACCAATGGTAAGGGCATCACCTTTTTGACTTCGCTCGTTCCACTGGCACCTCAGATCAGCATCCTTTGCCACTGTCCGACCAATGCAGTGAATGGCACCACTCATGCCTCCCTCGCTGCCGCCCTGTCCTCACTCTAAAGCTACTCTTGTGCCTTCCTGCTTTCAGATGGTGAATCGCCAGGTGAGGAGGCGGGCCCTCAAGCTGCCACTGTCAGCGCTTCGGAATACGAGGAGGAGGAAGAGGAAGCCGGCCCATCAGTGCCACCCTCAGCCGCGCTAGCCCATGGCGATGTAGGGGACACGTCTTCCCTGGAGGGGAGCCGGGGGGAAGGGTCGGAGGAGAGTGAAGCTCCGGGGCCCAGCGGCCTGCAGCAACGCGGGAGGGGTGGGGAAGCTCGGCGGACTTCTCCCCAGAGGGCGAGTGCGGCCTCCAGTCCTGCGACGGTCAGCGCAGAGGAGGTGCGCCTCCTAGAGGAAATGGCCGTCCAGGCTGAGCGCAGGCACACTGAGCTCATGGCTGCAGTGGCAAGGATGCCTGACTCCATAGAGTCTCTGTCAAGGAGTGTGCAGCAATTCGGAGCAGCACAGGCCAGGAGTCTGGAACAATTCAGTGCAGCACAGGCCAGGAGTCTGCAGGACTTCGCGACAGCACAGTCGGCTTCTAGCCAAGTGCTCAGTCGTGCCGTCCATTCACTGGCTGGTGTCATGCGGACACAGACCAGGGCCACACGGGCACTAACTGCTGCCACCCTCGCTGGGTCAGCCAGGCATCGCCAGGGCACTCGCCGCGCAGCAGCAGCCCAGCAGTCTGTCCTTCAGCTGTTTGCTGCGCATGCTGCAGTGCTGGCCCGTGCGAGTGCTAATGTCTCAGGCGACCAGCGAGCACCTGCGATCTGCCAGGTTGGCACCATTCCTGCAGCCGACACTGCCACTCCGCCATTGCAGCTGCCACGAGCCGCTGGACAGACTGCTGCCGCCCAGCCAGAGTTGGAGCAGTCAGCAGCCGGCCACTCCAAGGTCAGAGCTGGTGCAGGCCGACCCCCAAGGGCATCTGCCGTCTCGCCATCTGCCCCTCAGCAGCCTTCCCCCAGCCTTGCTGCAGCCACTGGGCTCCCATTGAGGAGCTGCTGCAGGGCGGGCAGGGGCCAGGCAAGGATGCGCAAGGCATCGCCCTCGCAGGGCAAAAAGTAGAGGTATGCACAAATGCCTGGTGCTTGTTGTAAGGCCGAGACTGGTGCAGTTGTGTTTGTGTAAGGCCGAGACTGGTGTCTTTCTTTCTTTTTGTAAGGCCGAGACTGGTAGTTTTGTGTTTTTGGAGGGGGCTTCTCCACATGAGGATGTAATGTGGGAAGGGCAGCGGTTTGCAATAAATTATTTGTTGTTAAATTGCACTGTGCATGGTTTTTTTGTTAAGTCCTGGTTGCCCTGCTCGGCTGAGGGCTTGTGGAGCGGCTACATTCATCTGCTGACATTGGCACAAGCCATTCCCTGAGAGGGGGCCTAGAACCGACGTTCAATAAGCCGGCGACGGGCGGCCCTTGTACTTCCTGTCTCCCTCCTGTGCTGGTCCTCCTCCTCCTCCTCCTGAGGTGGTCCTCCAATCTCTGGTGGCAGTGCCCGAGTCCTGCGGATAGCCAGGTTGTGCAGCATGCAGCAAACGACCACGAAATGGGAGACTCGCTCCGGCGAATACTGTAGGGCTCCACCGGAACGATCCAGACAGCGGAACCGTTGCTTCAGGACGCCAATTGTTTGTTCGATGATGTTCCTGGTCGCTTGATGGTTCTCGTTGTATCCCTCTTCAGCAGGGGTGCTGGGCGCACGGAGCGGGGTCATCAGCCAGGTACACAAAGGATAGCCTTTGTCCCCGATAAGCCATCCTCGTGGGTGAGGCTGTGCCTGGAACATGTCTGCCACAGAAGTCTGTCGCAGGATGAAGGCATCGTGGCTGCTGCCTGGAAAGCGGGCATTGACAGCTAGGATGAGCTGCCTGTGGTCACACACCAGCTGGACGTTCAGCGAATGGTAGCCCTTCCGGTTGCGGTAATCCTCGGCATTCTCCAGAGGTGCCCGCAAAGCCACATGCGTGCAGTCAATGGCGCCCTGCACCATGGGGAAGCCCGCGAATGCTGCAAAGCCCATTGCACGCTGTTGCTGCTTGGCAAGGGCCATGGAGAAGGAGATGAACTGACGTCTCCTTTTGAAAAGGGCAGTGGTCACCTGGCGGATGCAGCAATGCACGGCGAACTGGGAGATGTTGGCAATGTCCCCAGTAGCGGATTGGAAGGAGCTGGTGGCATAGAAGTTGAGAGCCACCGTCACCTTCACTGCCACCGACAGAGACGTCCTGCTCCTCAGCTGTGGCTGCAGATCACCGCCAAGCAGCTGGCAGATCTCTGTGACCACCTCCCTTCGGAATCGCAGCCTCCGAACACACTGCTCGTCAGACATGTTGAAATAGGAGAACTGCTGGCGGTATACCCTGGGTGGGTAAGGCCTCCTTTCCTGACGCCTGTTGCCCCCTCTCCGTCTAGCCAGGGCTGCCACTCTCTCACGGCGTCTGTGAGCCCTTTGGATGTAATTGAGAAAGCCCGCGTTGACACCCATTGCAGCCCCCATAATATGCTGGCAAACAATGAGATGTCAATGAAGGCAAAGACTAGTGGAAAGCTGTGGCCTGAAGCCAGAAGTACCTGTCCGAGTGTTGTGCCAAAGCAGAAACCTCTCTACCTTGGTCTCTCTCCAAAGATCCGTTTCTCAAGAAGGAGTGCTGCGAAATGGCAGCCTTTTATAGTGCAGGAGGAGTGCCCTAATTTGCGCCCCCCATCGGCTGAGCACCGTTCCACTCTAACAGTCGCTAGGGGCGCCAGGCGCACAATGGGGCGTCGTGACTGAAGTTCCAGTTGGGGGCGCACAAAGGGCGTTGCACGAGGAAATGATGTCATGATCTGCGCGCGCGCAAAGACTTTGCGCCGCCGCTAAATCTCTAGTGAAGTTGGGGCGAGGCGCAGTTCGCGCTGCGCCCGGGCGCTAGCCGCCTAGCGCCCAACATCTACTCCTCCTAAGGCGCTAACGGCTGGCGCAACCAACTGAATTTCTAGGCCTTTGTGTCTTAATGCAAGGAGCATTCGGAACAAGGTGGATGAATTAGCTGCGCAAATAGAGGTAAACGAATATGATTTGATTGGGATTACAGAAACATGGCTCCAGGATGGCCAAGGCTGGGAACTCAACATCCAGGGGTATTCAATATTTAGGAAGGATAGGCAAAAATGAAAGGGAGGTGGGGTAGCATTGCTGGTTAAAGAAGGGATTAACACAATTGAAAGAAAGGATATTAACTCTGATGATGCGGAATCTGTATGGGTAGAACTGAGAAATATCAAGGGGCAGAAAACGTTAGTGGGAGTGGTATATAGACCTCCAAACAGTAATACGGAGGTTGGGGATGGCATTAAATGGGAAATTAGAGACGCGTGCAATAAGGGCACAGCAGTCATCATGGGTGACTTTAATTTACATACAGATTGGGCTAACCAAATTAGTAAAAATACTGTGGAGGAGGAATTCCTAGAATGTTTACGGGATGGTTTTCTGGAACAATATGTCGAGGAACCAACCAGAGATCAGGCCATCTTCGACTGGGTATTATTTAATGAGAGCGGATTAATTAGCAATCTTGTTGTACGAGGCCCCTTGGGTCAGAGTGATCATAATATGATAGAATTCTTCATTAGGATGGAGAGTGAAGTAGTTGACTCAGAGCCAAGGGTCCTGAATATAAATAAAGGAAACTACGATGGTATGAGGTGCGAGTTGGGTAGGATTGATTGGGGAATGTCACTCAAAGGGTTGACGGTGGATAGGCAATGGCAAACATTCAAAGACAGCATGGATGAACTACAGAAGTTGTTCATCCCAGTTTGGGAGAAGAGTAAAACAAAAAGGGTGACTCAACCGTGGCTAACAAGGGAAATTAGGGATAGCATAAGATCCAAGGAGAGGGCATATAAATTGGCCAGAAAAAGCAGTAACCCTGAGGATTGGGAGCAGTTTAGAATTCAACAAAGGAGGACAAAGGGATTAATTAAGAAGGGGAAAATAGAATATGAAAGTAAGCTTGCAGGGAACATAAAAACTGACTAAGAGCTTTTATAGATATGTGAAGAGAAAAAGATTAGTGAAATCAAGTATAGGTCCCTTGCAGTCAGAAGCAGGGGAAGTTATAATGGGCAACAAAGAAATGGCAGACCAATTAAATGAATATTTTGGTTCTGTCTTCACAAAGGAGGACACAAATAACCTCCCAGAGATGTTGGAGAGCATAGGGTCTGATGAGAGGGAGGAACTGAAAGAAATCAGTATTTGTAGGGAAATGGTGTTGGGGAAATTGATGGGATTGAAGGCCGATAAATCCCCAAGGCCTGATAATCTACATCCTAGGGTACTTAAGGAAGTGGCCCTAGAAATAATTGATGCATTGCTGATCATCTTCCAAAATTCGCTGGAATCTGGAACTGTACCCATGGATTGGCGGGTAGCTAATGTTACCCCACTATTCAAAAAGGGTGGTAGAGAGAAAGCGGGGAATTACAGACCGGTAAGCCTGACATCGGTAGTGGGGAAAATGCTAGAGTCCATTATAAAGGATGTAATAGCCGAGCACTTGGAAAACAGTGACAGGATCAGACAAAGTCAACATGGATTTACAAAAGGTAAATCGTGCTTGACTGATCTACTGGAATTTTTTGAGGATGTAACTGGGAAAATAGATAAGGGGGAACCAGTAGATGTGGTGTATTTGGACTTTCAAAAGGCTTTCGATAAGGTCCCACATAAGAGATTAGTGTGTAAAGTTAAGGCACATGGGATTGGGGGCAAGGTATTGACTTGGATAGAGAACTGGTTGGCGGACAGAAAGCAGAGAGTAGGAATTAACTGGTCTTTTTCCGAGTGGCAGGCAGTGACTAGTGGGGTACCGCAGTGATCAGTCCTTGGACCTCAGCTATTCACAATATACATTAGTGATCTAGATAAGGGAACTAGATGTAATATCTCCAAGTTTGCAGACGACACAAAGCTGGGTGGGCGTGTGTGCTGCGAGAAGGATACCAAGAAACTCCAGGATGGTTTGGACAGGTTGGGTGATTGGGCAGAAGCGTGGCAGATGCAATATAACGTGGATAAATGCGAGGTTATCCACTTTGGTGTCAAAAACAGAAAGGCAGACTATTATCTGAATGGCAATAGATCGGGAGAAGGGGAAGTGCAACGAGACCTGGGTGTCCTTGTGCACCAGTCGCTGAAGGTAAGCATGCAGGTGCAGCAGGCGGTGAAGAAGGCAAATGGTATGTTGGCCTTCATAGCAAAAGGGTTTAAGTACAGGAGCAAGGATGTCCTGCTGCAGTTGTACAGGGCCTTGGTGAGACCACACCTTGAGTACTGTGTGCAGTTTTGGTCACCTTATGAGGAAGGATGTTCTTGCCATGGAAGGAGTTCAGCGAAGATTCACCAGGCTGATCCCTGGGATGGCAGGAATGACGTATGAGGAGAGATTGGGTCGATTGGGCTTATACTCGCTGGAGTTTAGAAGAATGAGAGGGGATCTCATCGAAACTTATAAAATTCTGACTGGTCTGGACAAACTAGATGCAGGTAGAATGTTCCCGATGGTTGGAGAGTCCAGAACCAGGGGTCATAGTCTAAGGATAAGGAGCCATTTAGGACAGAGATGAGGAAGAATTTCTTCACCCAGAGAGTGGTGAGCCTGTGGAATTCTCTACCACAGAAGGCAGTTGAGGCCAAGTCTTTAAATATATTCAAGAAGGAGTTAGATATATTTCTTAGAGCTAAAGGTATCAAGGGATATGGGGAGAAGGCAGGTACGGGGTACTGAGTTTGGATGATCAGCCATGATCTCATCGAATGGCGGAGCAGGCTCGAGGGGCCGAATGGCCTACTCCTGCTCCTATCTTCTATGTTTCTATGTTTCTAATACCCAGCGGGGGACAGGAAGCCCGGGCAGCGGGTTCATCTGTATCGCTCCTGACAACAGAAAAATAAATCAATCATAGCACGGTCTGGCCCCGCTCCCGCCGGCCCCGCTCCCGGTCACCACTCCCGCCGGCCCCGCTCCCCACTCCCGCCGGCCCCGCTCCCGGTCACCACACCCGCCGGCCCCGCTCCCAGTCACCACTCCCGCCGGCCCCGCTCCCAGTCACCACTCCCGCCGGCCCCGCTCCCCACTCCCGCCGGCCCCGCTCCCGGTCACCACTCCCGCTGGCCCCGCTCCCGGTCACCACTCCCGCCGGCCCCGCTCCCGGTCACCACTCCCGCCGGCCCCGCTCCCCACTCCCGCCGGCCCCGCTCCCCACTCCCGCCGGCCCCGCTCCCGGTCACCACTCCCGCCGGCCCCGCTCCCGGTCACCACTCCCGCCGGCCCCGCTCCCGGTCACCACTCCCGCCGGCCCCGCTCACCACTCCCGCCGGCCCTGCTCCCGGTCACCACTCCCGCCGGCCCCGCTCCCGGTCACCACTCCCGCCGGCCCCGCTCCCGGTCACCACTCCCGCCGGCCCCGCTCCCGGTCACCACTCCCGCCGGTCCCGCTCCCGGTCACCACTCCCGCCGGCCCCGCTCCCGGTCCCACCCCCACCCCCCGCCAACAGGACGGGCCTGGGTACTTCAGCTCTACCTGAACGGGAACCAGTTAGAAAACGCAAGGGGGAGAAAGCGGGGTTTGAATTTGAAGAGGTGCATCGATCAGTCCCTGAATGGCAATGCTACATCACAGTTCAATACATACCCTGCGACAGAAGAAAGGGGTCGACAAAGAAGCATACAAAGTGTGTCCTGTTTAACAAGAGTCTGCCATCTGGCCCCCACACAAGAGGAGAAGAGTGAGCTGCTCGTTTATGGCAGCTCTCTTGCTCCCCGGCAAGTAATCGCTATGAAGGTGGGGATATCCCAGCATTCATAGTGACAGTGAAAAGCCTCTTAAAACGATAGCACTTGAACTGAGCTTTACAGCGAGAGAGATCATGTCTGACCAATTTGATTGAATTTTTCAAGGGGGTGACTGAGTGTGTGGATGAGGGTAGTGCAGTTGATGTAGTCTACATGGACTTCAGTAAGGCTTTTGACAAAGTCCCACATGGGAGACTGGTCAAGAAGGCAAGAGCCCATGGGATCCAGGACAACTTGTCACATTGGATCCAAAATTGGCTTAGTGGCAGGAGGCAGAGGGTGATGTCGAAGGTTGTTTTTGTGACTGGAAGCCTGTGTCCAGTGGTGTACCGCAGGGATCGGTGCTTGGTCCCTTGCTGTTTGTAGTGTACATTAACGATTTAGATATGAATTTAGGAGGTATGATCAGTAAGTTCGCCGATGACACGAAAATTGGTGGAGTGGTAAATAGCGAGGAGGGAAGCCTCAGGCTACAGGACAATATAGACGGGTTGGTCAGATGGGCAGAACAGTGGCAAATGGAATTTAACCCTGAAAAGTGTGAGGAGATGATTTCGGGAGGACTAACAAGGCAAGGGAATACACAATGAATGGTAGGATCCTAGAGAGGGTCAGAGGGACCTTGGTGTGCATGTACATAGATCTCTGAAGGCAGCAGGACAGGTAGATAAGGTGGTTAAAAAGGCATATGGGATACTTGCCTTCATTAACCGAGGCATAGAATAAAAAGAGCAGGGAGGTTATGATGGAGCTGTACAAAACGCTCGTTAGGCCACAGCTCCCTCTCGGCCGGTGCGTTGGAATGAGGGGCGCTCCCGCTCGGCCGGTGCGTTGGAACGAGGGGCGCTCCCGCTCGGCCGGTGCGTTGGAACAAGGGGCGCTCCCGCTCGGCCGGTGCGTTGGAATGAGGGGCGCTCCCGCTCGGCCGGTGCGTTGGAACGAGGGGCGCTCTAGATGCTGAGCACTGGCCGGCTAGAAGCAGAGGCATGCCCATTCTGTCCCCACCCACCAACCAGACGTGGCAGAGGTCGCTGGCTGGCAATGGGGAGGGGGGGCTCATTCCCTGCCTGACTTGCCTTGTCTTGTCTCGCAGTTGCCGAGACCAGTTGTAGACTCAGCAAATCCAGCACAACCCAGGGACCTTGTGGTCGGTGATGCTCAGTGCCACATAATGGGGCGTATTCACCCACCGAGACACCGGGAAAGATGTGCAAGCAGATCATCTTCTAGTGAAGGATTCCTATATTCATCAAACTAGGAAGCCCACCTTACCTTCTTCAGAGCAAACTCCAGCTCATGAGGCTGGTAGGCCGGATTAATGTTAACCTGCAACAAAAGGGGAAAAGATTAGAGTTAAGAGGCTGGATTCAATGCATTCTGTATTATAATCTTACAGTGCGAAGCAACCCCAACACCTTGACCCCAGCACATCGTTGGGCAGTAACAGCCATTTGTCAATTGGGTTGTTCATCAGTTGGTACAATTAGAGTTAAAAAATCAATTATTTACCACAAGATCTGGGAATTAGGTGGGAAATGTCATGCCCCCAATAGTCTTTTAAAGTAGAATTGCAGTGACGACAGAAATCAGGGATCCTGGTCACTAACCTTGCGATCAGACATCGTGCGTGGTAGACACGAAAGACCCAATTTTAACACTGGCCGCAAATCGGGCCAGCAGGGGTTGAAAGAGGCGGCAAACCGCGTGGCACACCCTTCCCCCCCTCCCGCAGTACGGGGCCTGGGAGATTGAGATTCCCAGGCCTCATCAGCGTACTTGCAGCAAATCTCCCACCTGAGCCCGGTGGGAGGCCATAACTGGCTGGCAGGAGCAGGATGTCGGGCAGCAGGAGGCTCTGAAGGAACAATCTCCGGCATGAGGGGGGTCCGGAGGGCATTGCAGTCAGGGAGGCGGCGGGAGGCCCAAGGGTTCCGGTGCCCTCCCGCTGCACAAGGATATCAAATGAAAATTATAAATGAAATGAACTTACCTTTGAGCCTCTTCTGGCCCCGGATCCACCTGCTGCCCGATGGAGAAGTTAATCGGCTGCCCCACACAGACCAGGTGGGCTAAACTTGCAGACAGGCCCCGACGACATCATCAGAGCCCAATCTGCATATTCTAAGGAGACCTCGCTGTCTCCGGGCAGGTTTCCCAGACACTAACAAACAGCGGGTTAGGATTCCATGCGGGAAGGCAGTGGGTACAGAGGGGGCAAGTTGCGGCCCCCATTTCAAGTACCTACCCACCCGCTTTCTGCCGAGAGACTTCAGCACAAAAAAATCCAGGCCGACATTCCCAGTGCAGTACTGAGGGAGTGCCGCACTGTCGGAGGGGCGGTGCTGAGGGAGCGCCGCACTGTCGGAGGGGCAGTACGGAGGGAGTGCCGCACTGTCGGAGGAGCGGTGCTGAGGGAGCGCCACACTGTCGGAGGGGCAGTGCTGAGGGAGTGCAGCACTGTCGGAGGGGCAGTACGGAGGGAGTGCCGCACTGTCGGAGGAGCGGTGCTGAGGGAGCGCCACACTGTCGGAGGGGCAGTGCTGAGGGAGTGCAGCACTGTCGGAGGGGCAGTACGGAGGGAGTGCCGCACTGTCGGAGGAGCGGTGCTGAGGGAGCGCCACACTGTCGGAGGGGCAGTGCTGAGGGAGTGCAGCACTGTCGGAGGGGCAGTACGGAGGGAGTGCCGCACTGTCGGAGGAGCGGTGCTGAGGGAGCGCCACACTGTCGGAGGGGCAGTACTAGGGAGCGCTGCACTGTGGGAGGGGCAGTACTGAGGGAACGCCGCACTGTGGGAGGGGCAGTACTGAGGGAGCGCTGCACTGTCGGAGGGGCAGTACTGAGGGAACGCCGCACTGTGGGAGGGGCAGTACTGAGGGAACGCCGCACTGTGGCAGGGGCAGTACTGAGGGAGCGCCGCACTGTGGGAGGGGCAGTACTAGGGAGCGCTGCACTGTCAGAGGGGCCGTCTTTCGGATGAGACTTTAAACTGAGACCCTGTCTGCTCTCAGGCGGATGTGAAAGATCCCACAGCCACTAGCGGAAGAGGAGAGGAGTTCTCCCCGGTGTCCTGGAGCCAATATTTTTCTCTCAACCAACATCACAAACAGATTATCTGATCATCACCACACTGCTGGTTGTGGGTGCTTGCTGTGCGCAAATTGGCTGCTGCGTTTCCAACATTCCGAAGTGACACACTTCAAAAGTATTTCATTGGCTGTAAAGCACTTTGGGACGTCCTGAATCACTATAGAAATGCAAGTTCTTTCTTTTAGCGGGCAGTGTTAAAATCAGGGCGTAAATGTTCAGGATTCTCAAGTATCAGACTGATATTGGGAAAAAGTTCCAGAATTTATCAATATCTTGAGATTTATTGACAGCTTTTTGACAATTTGGCACATGGAAAAAATGATCCATAACATAAATTTGTCAACAGGGCCAAGCAGATGGGAAATAAGGCCAGAGACCTTATCGAAGGAATGGCTCAGATTCTCTGGATCCAAATGTTCTACTCTCCATATACATCGTAGTTAGTCTCTGCAAATCTGCTCTCGATGTTGCTATGACATCAGTAGTAGGGAAAATGCTAGAATCTATTATTAAGGATGTGGTAACAGGGCACTTAGAAAATAATAGGATTGGGCCGAGTCATCACGGATTATGAAAGGGAAATCGAGTTTGACAAATCTGTTGGAGTTTTTTGAGGTTGTAACTCGCAGAATAGATAAGGGGGAACCAGTGGGTGTGGTGTACTTGGATTTTCAGAAGGCCTTCGATAAGGTGCCACACTAGAGGTTATTAAACAAAATTAGGGCTCATGGGATTGGGGGTAATATACTAGCATGGATTGAGGATTGGTTAACAGACAGAAAACAGAGTAGGAATAAACGAGTCATTTTCGGGTTGGCAGGCTGTAACTAGTGGAGTCCCGCAAGGATCAGTGCTCGGGCCTCAGCTATTCACAATCCACATCAATGATTTGGAGGAGGGGACCAAATGTAACATATAAAATGTTCTGATGATACAAAGCTGGGTGGGAATGTAAGTTGTGAGGAGGATGCAAGGAGGCTTCAAGGGGATATAGACAAGCTAAGTGAGTGGGCAAGAACATGGCAAATGGAATATAATGTGGAGAAATGTGAAGTTATCCACTTTGGTAGGAAAAATAGAAAAGCAGAGTATTTTTTAAATGGTGAGAGATTGGGAAATGTTGGTGTTCAGAGGGACCTGGGTGTCCTTGTACACGAATCACTGAAAGTTAACATGCAGGTACAGCAAGCAATTAGGAAAACAAATGGTATGTTGGCCTTTATTATAAGAGGATTTGAGTATAAGAGTAAAGACGTCTTACTGCAATTATATAGGGCCCTGGTGAGACCACACCTGGAGTACTGTGGACAGTTTTGGTCTCCTTACCTAAGGAAGGATATACTTGCCACAGAGGGAGTGCAACGAAGGTTCACCAGACTGGTTCCTGGGATGGGGGGGATTGTCCTGTGAGGAGAGATTGAGTAGACTAGGCCTATATTCTCTAGAGTTTAGAAGAATGAGGGGGTGACCTTATTGAAACATACAAAATTCTTACAGGGCTTGACAGGGTAGATGCAGGGAGGATGTTTCCCCTGGCTGGGGAGTCCAGAACCAGGGATCACAGACTCAGAATAAGGGGTCGGCCATTTAGGACTGAGATGAGGAGGAATTTCTTCACTCAGAGGGTGGTGAATCTTTGGAATTCTCTGCCCCAGAGGGCTGTGGAGGCTCGGTCATTGAGTATATTCAAGACAGAGATCGTTAAATTTTTGGATATTAAGGGAATGGGAGGATATGGGTATAGTGCAGGAAAGTGAAGATGAGGTCGAAGATCAGCCATGATCTTATTGAATGGCAGAGCAAGCTCGAAGGGCTGAATGGCCGAATTCTGCTCCTCTATGTTCTTATGTCAGTATCAGCAAAACAGAGATTGTTAAAACTCTTGCCACATTAGGAGACTCCTCCGATATCATCTTTTATTGCAAGATCCATTATTGTTTCCCGTAGTAAATAAATCAGGTTGTCTCACCCCAATTGTTGATTTAAACCATTCCGTCAGTTTCCTCTCCACTCGAACAGCTCAGGGACTAACTAGATGTTTTCCATCAGTCCAATAAGTTTCCCAGGAATACCATGCATCTTCAGGACCACCCATATCGCTTCTCGCCATACACGCCAAAGGCCTGATTAAAATCTGTGAAGTTGTTGTAACAATGGATGTTGTGTTCTAAAGATTGCCCCAAAATCTGGCTCATCACAAATGGTTGCTCTATTGTACTCTGCCCTGTGCATCATGCATATAGAAACATAAAAGATAGGAGCAGGAGTAGGCCATTCGGCCCCTCGAGCCTGCTCCGCCATTCAATTCGATCATGGCTGATCATCCAAATTCAGTACTCTGTCCCTGCCTTCTCCCCATATCCCTTGATCCCTTTAGCCTCAAGAAATATATCCAACTCCTTCTTGAATATATTTAATGAACTGGCCTCCACTGCCCTCTGTGGCAGAGAATTCCACAGGTTCACCACTTTCTGGGTGAAGAAATTCCTCCTCATCTCAGTCCTAAATGGTTTACCCCTTATCCTTAGACTATGACCCCTAGTTCTGGACTCCCCGGCCATCGGGAACATCCTTCCTGCATCTAGTCTGTCCAGGCCTGACAGAATTTTATAGGTTTCGATGAGATCCCCTCTCAATCTTCTAAACTCCAGTGAGTACAAGCTCAATTGACACAATCTCTCCTCATAAGTCATTCCTGCCATTCCAGGTATCAGCCTGGTAAATCTTCGCTGCACTCCTTCCATGGCAAGAACATCCTTCCTCAGATAAGGCGACCAAAACTGCACACAATACTCAAGGTGCGGTCTCACCAAGGCCCTGTACAACTGCAGCAAGACATCCTTGTTCCTGTACTCGAACCCTCTTGATATGAAGGCCAACGTACCATTTGCCTTCTTAACCACCTGCTGCACCTGCATGCTTACCTTCAGCGACTGGTGCACAAGAACACCCAGGTCTCTTTGCACTTCCCCTTCTCCCAATCTATTGCCATTCAAATAATAATCTGTCTTCCTGTTTTTGCCACCAGTGGATAACCTCACATTTATCCACATTATAGTGCATTTGCCATGTTTCTGCCCAATCACCCAACTTGTCCAAATCATACTGGAGTTTCACGACATCCTCCTCACAGCCTACCCTCCCACCCAGCTTTGTGTCGTCTGCAAATTTGGAGATACTACATCCAATTCCCTCGTCCAGATCATTAATATATATTGTGAACAGCTGGGGTCCTAGGACCAATCCTTGTGGTACCCCACGAGTCACTGCCTGCCACTCGGAAAACGACCCGTTTATTCCAACTCTTTGCTTTCTGTCCGCCAACCAGTTCTCTATCCAAGTCAATACCTTGCCCCCAATCCCATGTGCCTTAATTTTACAAGCTAATCTCTTATGCGGGACCTTATCGAAAGCCTTCTGAAAGTCCAAATACACCACATCCACCGGTTCTCCCTTATCTATTTTACCAGTTACATCCGCAAAAAATTCCAGTAGATTAGTCAAGCATGATTTACCCTTTGTTAATCCATGTTGACTTTGTCTGATCCCGTCACTGCTCTCCAAGTGCTCTGCTATTACATCTTTTATAATGGACTCTAGCATTTTCCCCACTACCAATGTCAGGCTTACCAATCTAGAATTCCCTGCTTTTTCTCTACCACCTTTTTTGAATAGTGGGGTAACATTAGCTACCCTCCAATCCATGGGTACTGTTCCAGAGTCTATCGAGTTCTGGAAGATGACCAGCAATGCATCTACTATCTCCAGGGCCACTTCCTTAAGTACCCTTGGATGTAGATTATCAGGCCCTGGGGATTTATCGGCCTTCAATCCCGTCAACTTCCCCAACACCATTTCCCTACAGATACTGATTTCTTTCAGTTCCTCCCTCTCATTAGTCCCTATATTACCCGACATCTCTGGGAGGTTATTTTTGTATTACATCTCTACGTAGCTTTGCATTCTCCTATGCAGTGTCTGAGGAAATTCCTTCCTGGGTTTACTCAGCGAGGTGCATCCTCTAATTGCTGCATTGGCTCTGGTCTCTTTTTTGGAGCCTTTCCCCAGTCTTCAGACACTGGCTCTTCTTCACAAACGTTGTTAACCAGCCTTTGCATCACTTTTACAGGATGTTCCTCACCCACCTGCAACATGCTGCACGTATGTTATCCATACCAGGAGACGCCGCCTTTTTCAAATTACCAATAGCAATCTCTACTTCATCTTTGAAATCCAGCAACAACTCCCCTCCATTTGTCCCGAGTGGTTTCTCCAGAATAGATTCATCCACCATGCTTTGTACATGGTCTACATCTTGAAGATACTCTTGCTCCTTGCCTGTTCATCCTCAATTATCTGACCACTTTAGTCTTTCACTGGAGTCATTTCAAGTTTGTAAGATTCACGGAGTTCTCTTATCACCCAACACAGCCTGTGATTCATTTCCTTTGGCCGAATCTTCTGCTTCTTTGCCCTTGTCCTTTATCCAGTTGTTCTAGTCTCTCTTGGCTTTTAGCTTTATTTCTCTGGTGTTCGGTCCTTGTATTGGGATCTGGTTTGATGCTTGCCTGAACCTTTCTTCGTTTTTCACTCAACTCATTATGGGATGCAAACACACAAACAATGACAGACAGGTTCAAACAAATGACCTTCTGGTCCAGCCAGCCTGTCCGACACAATCGCGATACCTTGTGCATCACAATAGACACACTCCCCACCACCCAAAACCATGTGATCTCTTGGGAGAGGTAAAAAAAAAAACCCAGGCCACTTTAGGTGCAAAAAATCTGGGAAATTCCTCTCCAACCCATCTAGGCGATGGAAACTAGTCCAGGTCGCCACTCTGGCCCTGAATTCCCTGCAGTGCCTACATTCTGTAAGAGATGATGTCCGCCCCGGCCAGAAACAGGTCCAGCTCTCAGTTGAAGGAATTCAGCAAGTCAGTGTCCAGGCGGCAGCCTGTTTCAGAGGCCCACTATTCTCTGGGAAAAGAATCACCTCCTGACATCTAACCTAGATCTTGCCTTATACAACTTAAAATTGTGACCCCTGGTCCTGCCTAACCTACTGAAACAAACTGTCAACTGGAACACAATCTATTCCCTTCATCAGCTTATAAACCTCAATCAGATCCCCCCTAAATCTACACTTCCCTAAAGTGTAGAGTCCCAACTCTTTTAGCCTCTCTTGTTAACCAAGATGTGTTGTACTGGGAATTAGTCAATGGCCCCTCCTCTGCACCCTTTCCAAAGTCTCAATATCACCTACCATGTGAGGAGACCAAAACTGCACACTATATTCCAAGTGAGGCCTGACTAAGGTCTTGTACAAGGACAAAACAGTATGCCTCGTCTTGTACTCAATTGTCCTATGGATACCCCCCAACACCCTATTTGCTCTAGCTATCGCTTCACGGCATTGCTCAGAATCGAGCTCGTTCTCCACCAGCTATTTTTAACCCAGGTTCCTAGAAGTGTGAGTCACACCCAGTGCAGTGGCCAAGGAGAGGTAGGGCGTGAACTTTTCTGTTTTCTCCCCTTTCCTCCTCGGTGTCCCCACACCAAAACCTTCCCATTTTCAAGGGCAGACAGCCCAGCCACGGCCTTCCTTTTGTCCAATGCCCCTCTGCTCCGTTTTCCATTGATGGCACAACCGTCATGGTGAATTTGGGGGATTCATAGGTGTGAACACACATCCTGCCATTCACTGGTGTTCCACATCATTGTCCAATAGGCAATTCTTACTCACCTCTAGTTTCCAACTTAATAGAAGCATAGGGAAGAGGAGGAGGCCATTCAGCCCCTCGAGCCTGTTCCGCCATTCAATGAGATCATGGCTTCCCTCCCCCACCCCCACTGTAGGATAGTGTATAATATAATAGCCATGGTGTGGAGATGCCGGAGTTGGACTGGGGTGGACAAATGTAAAAAGTCACACAACACCAGGTTATAGTCCAACAGCTTTATTTGAAATCACACTTCACCTGAAGAAGGAGCAGCGCTCCGAAAGCTTGTGATTTCAAATAAAGCTGTTGGACTATAACCTGGTGTTGTGTGACTTTTTATAATATAATAGGCTAACAGCGTGATGTAAGTAAAGGGCTTTACATGATAGTTAGCATAGAGAGCTACAGTAAAGAAGGAAGTGCGGAAACCACAGGGGTACAGTGTGTGTGTGGCAGGATGCTCAGAACATCTGGTGTGAAACAGCTCAATACAGAATTCAGTCTCAATATCTGTGTATTATCAATTTATTCGGTGTGATAGAGGCCAACACAGTTTAGATTAGGCTGTTAGGATTCTGCAAGTCAATAGGATATGATGTGTTAGATCAGGTCAACTTAAGAAGAAAGGCAGAATTCATTAAAGGATCTATGTAAAGAACCATGGTCTAGTTTGCAGACAACATGTTTGGTTTAGGTTGCTAATATCCTGGGAAAGTGTGAATGGGAACCGCTTATTTTTATAACCTCCACATTCCAGCCAGAATGAGGTATATGCAGTGCAACATTGCAGTCGCATATGACACACCAGGATCACATGACAGTAGTCTTAGAATTGATTTGCTCTGAGCAAGTCATTTGATGTTGCTCAAGAACCATCCCTCTAGGTTGTCGTCATACATGTCTTCACACTGTTCCCTTTGGGGAACTGTATGAAGTGGTGGAAGGATTTCTGGCCGCGATTAACGCTCCTTCCGTGACCGTAACCATCTTCATACCAACCATTAGGGTGGTTAGTCCTATGGCGGGAGGGTTTTACGGGCTCCCACAACCCATACAAAGGGGGGGGGGCCACCCACGGACGCAAGTATCCCGCTGGATGTCAACCCAGAATTTAGAGCCGGAGCTCCAACTCCACTTGCCGGGACTGTCTGGAGCGGGGTTCGAAACCCTACGCCTTCTGGCCCAGCGGCAGGGATGCTACCGCTACGCCAAAGGCCCACTCCTCCCTCTAGGTGTACAAGTGTGAGCCATTTTCAGTAGTTCGACAGTATTCAGCACAGAGAACTCGCCTGGATCGGACTGGTTCGTAGACCGAATGGGTATCCTATTTATGAGTATATAAACTTATAAACTTGATTGTACTTTTGCCATTATTCAATAAACCAACAAGTTCATTTATCTCTGGATTGACCCACTCAATCAAACTGACACCCACCCACCCCGCAGTTGTAACTTTTCTTGGCTCTCACTACCATGGCTATGGTCAGTGCTCCTCTCTTGCCCTTCACTTTAGCTGCTCAACAAAACAAATTATTCCCACCCTAGAGACGAGCATGTTTGTTTGCTATAAAAAGCAAGGCAGCTGCTGCAATCCTCTTCACATCTGTGGAGAAAATACACAACACTCAATTTGCCAGAGAATTTTGATGACCATTTACAGAAATCTTGAGTGCCCAAAAGCACAGGCGTTGGGTGTGCTCAGAAATTCCTTCCATTTTTGGCCTGGTAGCCCTGTGAAGTAGGGCAGCACTCCAAGAAATGGGGGGCACTGCTTGTAAAACCCCCACACAGCATTTACATTCTGAGCAGCTGGCATCATGAGTGCTGCCTGGCTCACGCCAACATTGTTGAACCTTTCAGTACTTACCAATATGATGCCAGCTTGTGCTGTTGCAAACTGCATCAACACCCATTCGTAGATGTTTGGTCCCCACATGCCCAGCCGGTCTCCCTTCTCCAGTCCGACAGCCAGCAGCCCTGCAGCCAATTGGTCGGCCTGTGAAAACAGAATGTTACGGAATCAGAGTTCAGAGCCTGAGGGAAATAACTGGAGCAGTGGGTCAGTCAGTCCATCCCTGCCAATTCAGGTCAAACCTGCAGCTAAGGGCATTATCCTTGCTGGTCTGTTGCACTCCCTTTAATACTGGATTATTATATTCTGCACCTCAGGAAGGATATATTGGCCTTGGAGGGGGTTCAGCGCAGGTTCACCACAATGATACCAGGGCTAAAAGGGTTAAATTATGAGGACAGATTGCACAGACTGGGCTTGTATTCCCTGGAGTTTAGAAGATTAAGGGGTGAGCTAATTGAGGAGTTTAAGACAATTAAAGGAATTAATAGGGTAAAGACAGAGAAACTATTTCCTCTGGTGGGAGAGTCCAGGACAAGGGGCAGAACCTTAAAATTAGAGCCAGGCCGTTCAGGGGTGATGTCAGGAAGCACTTCTTCACACAAAGGGTAGTGGAAATCTGGAACTCTCTCCCTTCTTTAGAAGCTGTTGAGGCTAGGTCAATTTCAAAACTGAGATTGATAGATATTTGTTGGGTAAGGATATTGAGGGATACAGAATCAAGGCAGGTAGATGGAGTTAAGATACAGATCAGCCATGATCTAATTGAATGGCAGAACAGGTTCAAGCAGCTGAATGGCCTCCTCCTGTTCCTATATTGTTGCTTTGGGGTACTTTGAGCAATTCAACCTGGTGAAGCTACAACACAGGACTACATGCATGCTAAACAGTGGAAGCAGCGTGCTATAGAGAGAGCTAAGCGATCCCACGACCAACGGATCAGATCAAAGCTCTGCAGTCCTGACACATCCAGTCAAAAGGACAATTAAGCAAAGGCCTGAGCTTCATCCCCTTATGCCCCCATCTCAATGAATTTCGAGCTCGGCACGATGCTGAGCTCTTTTTCCGCCGCCTTCATCTCCGTGCCCACTTCTCTGGCCAGGAGTCTTCCCCTCGCATGGCTGACCCTTTCTCCCGCTTTCAGAATTCCCGTTCTACCTGGACCCCTCCCCCTGGCCTCTTACCCTCTCTAGATCTTTTCATCGCTAACTGCCGCCGTGACATCAGCCGTCTCCATTTCTCTGCTCCCCTCACTCACTCCAACCTACCTCCCTCTGAACTTGCAGCACTCCATTCTCTTAGATCCAACCCTGACATTGTCATTAAACCTGCTGACAAGGGTGGTGCTGTTGTTGTTTGGTAAAAAGACCAGGCTAGTGCGAGCAAGCACTGAGTGCGAGTCTGCAGAGAGTGCTGTGAGTTTGGGTAAGTGTGTGAGTTCTTTAATTGTTATTTCTCTTTAAATCATTCTTGATAAGATTACTTAAGCAGTTTAAGTAAAGGGGAAAAGTTAAATATTTGGGATTCTGTTGGTTTAAGAAGAGTAAAACAAGGTTACACTACAGTAGGAGTAAATTGGCACAGCAGGCAGTGGAAACCAGTTTTCTAACCAATCAGCAGGGGTGACTCATTTGGCTGTAAACAAGCAAACAGTATAAAAAGACCAGTCCTAGTGCGAGTCAGCAGAGAGTGCTGTGAGTTAGGGTAAGTGGGGTGTTAGGTGCTCTTTTCAAACTTTAACTCTGTGGGTTGTAGTTAATAAGGCCTTTCTGGTGCAGAGTGACTGTTGGTAAACCATTTAACTGGTGTAATTAGAGGGATTGATTTAAATTAAATCCAATTAATTAAAGGGGATACTAGCATCTATAATCGGGCAGAGGGTGTCCATAACTAACAATAAAAAATTTAATTAATTACATAGAATGGAGCAGGTGATGTGTTACTGTTGCGAGATGTGGGAGCCGGTGAACCCCATTGAGGCTCACGGTGATTACGTCTGTGACAAGTGTCTGCTGCTACAGGAACTCCAGCTCCGTGTTGATGAGCTGGAGCCTGAGCTTCACACACTGCGACACATCAGGGAGGGGGAGAAGTACCTGGACTCTGTATCAGGAGGTGATCACACCTATGAAGTTAATTAATTCAGGTGTAGCCCATGGTCAGGGACAGGACGGTGTGACTACCAGTGAGGCAGGTACGGGGATCCAGGAGGTAGAGCTGGAGGAGCCGCAGCCCTTGCTCTTGTCCAGCAGCTTTGAGGTTCTTACTCCCTGTGGGGACGGGAGCAGGGACTGCAGGGAGGATGAGCAACCTGGCCACAGCACCGTGGAACGGGGGGCCATTCAAGAGGGGGGAGTAACTAGAAATGTTGTAGTGGTAGGGGATAGTGTTATTAGGGGGATAGATAGAGTTCTCTGCAGCCGAGAGCGAGAGTCCCAAAGGCTGTGTTGCCTACCCGGTGCCAGGGTTAAGGACATCTCCTCTGGGCTGGAAAGAAAATTGCAGTGGGAGGGGGTGGATCCAGTTGTCGTGGTCCATGTTGGTACAAACGACGTAGATAGGACTAGGAAGCCGGTTCTGTTAAAGGAGTATGAGCAGCTAGGGGTCAAATTAAAAAACAGAACCTCAAGGGTAATAATCTCTGGATTATTACCTGAGCCACGAGCGAATTTGGCTAGGACAAATAAAATTAGAGAGTTAAATGCGTGGCTCAAAGACTGGTGTGGGAGAAATGGGTTTTGCTTCCTGGGACACTGGCACCAGTACTGGGGCAGGAGGGAGCTGTTCCGTTGGGACGGGCTTCACTTGGCCAGTGCTGGGACTAGAGTCCTGGCGGATCATATAACTAGGGCTGCAGAGAGGGCTTTAAACTAACTAGTGGGGGGGAGGTTCCTAGAGAGCAAATAATAAAAATGACAACAGAGAAGGTCATAGACTTAGGTAGCAGTGGGGAAATTAAAAACCAGAGCGTGTCAGGAAGGGGCAGAAGGTATGGAGTAAAAGGTAAAGTAATAAAAAGGGCAAAAGCAGGAACTAAGTGTCACAAAACATATTTGAAAGTTCTCTATCTGAATGCACGTAGCATTCGTAACAAAATAGACGAGTTAATGGCACAAATAACTACATATGGGTATGATCTTGTGCCCATTACAGAAACATGGCTGCAGGGTGACAATGCCTGGGAATTAAACATGCCAGGTTATTTAACGATCAGGAAGGACAGGCAGGAAGGAAGGGGAGGTGGGGTGGCTATGTTAATAAAGGAATGAGTCACTGTAATACAGAGAAATGATATTGGGTCAAAAGATCAGGATAATGAAACAGTTTGGGTGGAGGTAAGGAATAATAAGGGGAAAAAAACACTAGTGGGCGTAGTCTATAGGCCTCCGAACAGTTGCAACGATGTTGGACGGAGTATCAATCAGGAAATAGTTGAGGCTTGTAATAAGGGAACATCTATAATTATGGGGGATTTTAACTATCATATTAATTGGACAAATCAAATTGGGCAGGGCTGCCTTGAGGATGAGTTCATTGAATGTATTAGGGATGTGTTTCTTGAGCAGTATGTAACTGAACCGACCAGGGGGCAAGCAACCTTAGATCTGGTCCTGTGTAACGAGACGGGATTAATTAAAAATGTCCTAGTAAAGGATCCCCTTGGAATGAGTGACCATAACATGGTTGAATTCCATATTCAATTAGAGGGTGAGAAGGTTGGATCTCAAACAAGCGTGCTAAGCTTGAATAAAGGAGACTATGAAGGTATGAGAGCGGAATTGAGTAGAGTGGATTGGGAAAATAGATTAAAGGGTGAGACGATACATGATCAGTGGTGTACATTTAAGGAGTTATTTTACAACTTCCAAAAAATATATATTCCACTGAGAAGAAAAGGGTGTAAAAGAAAAGACAGCCATCCGTAGCTAAGTAAAGAAATTAAGGATAGTATTCGACTAAAAACAAGGGCATATAAAGGTAGCCAAATCTAGTGGGAGGATAGAGGATTGGGAAAACTTTAAAAGACAGCAAAAAATAACAAAAAGATTGATTAAGAAAGGGAAGATAGATTATGAAAGTAAATCAGCAAAAAATATAAAAACAGATAGTAAGAGTTTTTATAGTTACATAAAAAGAAAAAGGGTGGCTAAAGTAAATGTTGGTCCCTTAGAGGATGAGACCGGGAAATTAATGGTGGGAAATATGGAGATGGCAAAAACACTGAATGAATATTTTGTATCAGTCTTTACAGTAGAAGACACTAAGAATATCCCAACACAGGACAAACAGGGGGCTATAGGGGGGGAGGAGCTAAACACGATCAAAATCACTAAGGAAGTGGTACTCGGTAAAATAATGGGACTCAAGGCGGATAAATCACCTGGACCTGATGGCTTACATCCTAGGGTCTTGAGGGAAGTGGCGGTAGGGATTGTGGATGCATTGGTAATCATTTTCCAAAACTCCCTGGACTCAGCAAAGGTCCCGGCAGACTGGAAAACTGCTAATGTAACACCCTTATTTAAAAAGGGCAGTAGACAGAAGGCTGGAAACTATAGACCGGTTAGCTGAACATCTGTGGTAGGTAAAATTTTGGAGTCCATTATTAAGGAGACAGTAACAGGACATTTGGATAATCATCATTTAATAGGACAAAGTCAGCATGGTTTTATGAAGGGGAAGTCATGTTTGACAAATTTGCTGGAGTTCTTTGAGGAAGTAACATATAGGGTGGATAAAGGGGAACCAGTGGACGTAGTGTATTTAGACTTCCAAAAGGCATTTGACAAGGTGCCACACAAGATTATTGCTTAAGATAAAAAATCACAGGATTGGGGGTAATATTCTGGCATGGATAGAGGATTGGCTATCTAACAGAAGGCAGAGAGTTGGGATAAATGGTTCATTCTCAGAATGGCAATCAGTAACTAGTGGTGTTCCGCAGGGGTCGGTGTTGGGTCCCCAACTCTTTACAATCTATATTAACGATTTGGAGGAGGGGACCGAGTGTAACATATCAAAGTTTGCAGATGATACTAAGATGGGAGGGAAAGTAGTGAGTGAGGAGGACATAAAAAACCTGCAAGAGGACATAGATAGGCTAAGTAAGTGGGCAGAGATTTGGCAGATGGAATACAATACTGGAAAGTGTGAGGTTATGCACTTTGGCAGGAAAAATCGTAGAGCAAGCTATTATCTTAATGGCAAGAAACTGGAAAGTACTGAAGTACAAAGGGATCTGGGGGTCCTGGTGCACGAAACTCAAAAGGTTAGTATGCAGGTGCAGCAAGTGATTAAGAAGGCCAATGGAATGTTGGCTTTCATTGCTAGGGGGATAGAATATAAAAATAGGGAGGTATTGCTTCAGTTGTACAAGGTATTGGTGAGACCGCACCTGGAATACTGCATACAGTTTTGGTGTCCATACTTAAGAAAAGACATACTTGCTCTCGAGTCAGTACAAAGAAGGTTCACTCGGTTAATCTCGTGGATGAGGGGATGGACATATGAGGAGAGGTTGAGTAGATTGGGACTCTACTCATTGGAGTTCAGAAGAATGAGAGGCGATCTTATTGAAACATATAAGATTGTGAAGGGGTTGGATCGGGTGGATGCGGGGAGGATGTTCCCGATGATGGGTGAAACTAGAACTAGGGGGCATAGTCTTAGAATAAGGGGCTGCTCTTTCAAAACTGAGATGAGGAGGAACTACTTCACTCAGTAGGTCCATGGAATATGCTGCCCCAAAAAGCTGTAGAAGCTACATCATTACATAAATTTAAAACAGAAATAGACAGTTTCCTAGGAGTAAAGGGAATTAAGGGTTACGGGGAGCGGGCAGGAATTTGGACATGAGTCTAGGTTCGGATCGGACATGGCCCTGTGGGTAGCGGAGCGGGCCCAGGGGTCGTGTAGCCTGATCCTGCTCCTATTTTGTGTGTCTAATTATGTTAGATTCAGGAGATGGTTCTGTGATAGTAGATTGGCGGTTAGGATCAGATCAGCCATGATCTTATTAAATGGCGGAGCAGGCTCGAGGGGCCGATTGGCCTACTCCTGCTCCTATTTCTTATGTTCTTATGTTAACTGACCTCTACCTAGCGGAAGCTGAATGCCAACTCTCCGACACCTCCTCCTACCTCCACCTGGACCATGACCCCACTACCGAACATCAAACCACCGTTTCCAAGACTGTGACTGACCTCATCTCCTCTGGAGATCTTCCACCAACCTCATAGTTCCCCAACCCCGCACAACCCGCTTCTACCTCCTTCCCAAGATCCACAAACAGGACTGCCCTGGTAGACCCATCATTTCAGCCTGTTCTTGCCCCACGGAACTTATCTCTTCCTATCTCGACTCTATCTTTTCTCCTTGTCCAGTCTCTTCCCACCTACATCCGCGACTCTTCGGACGCCCTCCGCCACTAGCAGTTTCCTGGCCCCAACCGCTTCCTTTTCACCATGGACGTACAATCCCTCTACACCTCCATCCCCCACCAGGATGGCCTGAGGGCACTCCGCTTCTTCCTTGAACAGAGGCCCGGCCAGTCCCCATCCACCACTACCCTCCTCCGCCTGGCTGAACTTGTTCTCACATTGAACAACTTCTCCTTTAACTCCACTCATTTCCTCCAAATCAAAGGTGTTGCTATGGGAACCCGCATGGGTCCTAGCTATGCCTGCCTTTTCGTGGGATATGTGGAACACTCTTTGTTCCAGTCCTACTCAGGTCCCCTCCCTCACCTCTTTTTCCGATACATTGATGACTGTATCGGTGCCGTTTCCTGCTCTCGCCCTGAACTTGACAATTTCATTCACTTTGCCTCCAATTTCCACCCTTCCCTCACCTTCACATGGTCCATCTCTGACACTTCTCTTCCCTTCCTCGACTTCTCCGTCTCCATCTCTGGGGATAGGTTATTGACCAATATTCACTACAAGCCCACTGACTCCCACAGCTACCTGGACTACACTTCCTCCCACACCGCCTCCTGTAAGGACTCTATTCCATTCTCCCAGTTTCTCCGTCTCCACCGCATCTGCTCCAACGATGCCACCTTCTACACCAGTGCATCTGACAAGTCTTCCTTCTTCCTCAACCGAGGATTCCCCTCTACCGTGGTTGACACGGCCCTCGACCGTGTCCGTTCTATCTCCCGCACTTCTGCCCTCACCCCTCCCTCCCGGAACCACGATAGGGTTCCCCTTGTCCTCACCTTTCACCCCACCAGCCTCCACATTCAACGGATCATCCTCCGCCATTTCCGCTACCTCCTAAGTGATCCCACCACCAAACGCATCTTCCCCTCCCCTCCCCTTTCAGCATTCCGTAGGGACCGCTCCCTCCGAGACATTAGTCCACTCCTCTATCACCCCCAACACCCCTTCCCCCTTCCCGTGCAAGCACAGGAGATGTAACATCTGCCCCTATACCTCCCCACTTCCCACTGTCCAGGGCCCCAAACACCCCTTCCAGGTGAAACAGCGATTTACTTGTGCTTCTTGCTATCTAGTATACTGTATTCGCTGCTCACGATGCGGTCTCCTCTACATTGGGGAGACCAAACGCAGATTGAGTGACCGCTTTGCGGAACACCTCCGTTCAGTCCGTAAGGGTGACCCCGAGCTTCCGGTCGCCTGTCATTTTAATTCACCGCTCCATTCCCACTCGGACCTCACCGTCCTTGGCCTCTTGTATTGTTCCACAGAAGCTCAACGTAAACTCGAGGAACAGCACCTCATCTTCCGATTAGGCACTTTGCAGCCTTCCGGACTCAGTATCGAGTTCAACAATTTCCGATCATAACCTCGACCCCTATTACATTTTTTCTTATATTTTTTATCCACCCCTTTGCGGTTTCTCCCCCTCCCCCCCCCCTCTCTCTCCCACATGGCAGCTGTCTCTCATTCTGCCAGAACATTTCACACCTAATCTAGAGCCGTCTTTTGTCTCCACTAGTCCGATCACCATCTCGTCTGGTTTTGAATACCTCTTAATGTCTCTTCACTTCTTTTGTTCTCTCCCAGCCCTGCCTTTCAATCTATTTCATTTCCTTTCCAGGTTTGAAAAAGGGTTCGACCCGAAACGTCGACTCTAATTTCTCTCCATGGATGTTGCCTGGCCTGCTGAGTTTTTCCAGCATTTTCTGTTGTTATTTCGGATTTCCAGCATCTGCAGTATTTTGCTATCGTCCAATTAATCAACTAACTGGATTAGGAGGCTCCACAAACATCCCCATCCTCAACAATGGCGGAGCCCAATATACAAATGCAAAAGGCAAGGCTGAAGCGCTCACAACCATCTTCAGCCAGGAGTGCCAAGTGGATGATCCATCTCAGCCTCCTCCAGAGGTTTCCACCATCACAGATGCCAATCTTCAACCAATTCGATTCACTCCGAGATATCAGGTAATGTTTGAGCGCACTGGACACAGCAAAGCTACAGGTCCCTACAACATCCCGCTATCGTGCTGAAGACTTGTGCTCCAGAACTAGCTGCGCCTCTAGCCAAGCTGTTCCAGTACAGCTATAACACTGGCATCTATCCAGCAAGGTAGAAAATTGCCCAGGTTAAGTCCTTCCATAAAAAGCAGGGCAAATCTTGTGTGGAGGCTTGTATGGAACATAAACACCAGCATAGATCAGTTGGGTCGAACTGCTTATTGCTGTGCTGTAATTTCTATGTAAAATCCATACCAGCCAATTACCGCCCCATCAGTCTACTCTCAATCATCAAAGTGATGGAAGGCGTCATCGACAGTGCTATCAAGCAGCATTTACTCACCAATAACCTGCTCACTGATGTCCAGTTTAGGTTGCATCAGGATCACTCAGCTCCGGCCCTCATTAACAGCCTTGGTCCAAACATGGACAAAGGAGCTGAATTCCAGAGGTGAGGTGAAAGTGACTGCCCTTGACATCAAGGCAGCATTTGACCGAGTGTGGCATCAAGGAGCCCTAGTAATACTGAAGTCAATGAGAATCGGGGGGGAACTCTCCACTGGCTGGAGTCATACCTAGCACAAAGGAAGGTGGTTGTTGGAGGCCAATTATCTCAGCCCCAGGACATCGTTGCAGGAGTTCCTCAGGGCGGTGTCCTAGGCCCAACCATCTTCAGCTGCTTCATCAATGACCTTCTCTCCATCAGGTCAGGAGTGGGGATGTTCGCTGATGACTGCAGTGTCCAGTGCCATTCGCAACTCCTCAGATAATGAAGCAGTCCATGCCCGCATGCAGCAAGACCTGGACGACATTCGGGCTTGGGCTGATGAGTGACAGGTAACATTTGCGCCACACAAGTGCCGGGCAATGACTATCTCCAACAAGCGAGAGTCTAACCACTGCCCCATGTCATTCAACAGCATTACCATCGCTGAATCCCCCTCCATCAATATCCTGGGGTCACCATTGACCAGAAACTCAACTGGACCAGTCACATAAATACTGTGGCTACAAGAGCAGGTCAGAGGCTGGGTATTCCATGGCGAGTGCCTCACTCCCAACTCCCAAAGCCTTTCCACCATCTACAAGGCACAAGTCAGGAGTGTGATGAAATACTCTTCACTTACCTGGATGAGTGCAGCTCCAACAACACTAGAAGTTCAACACCATCCAGGAAAAAGCAGTCTGCTTGATCGGCACCCCAACCAAACATCCATTCCCTTCACTACCGGCGTACCGTGGCTGCAGTGTGTACTGACTACACCCTGCACCGCAGAAACTCGCCAAGGCTTCTTCAACAGCACCTCCCAAACCCGCGACCTCCAGCACCGAGAAAGACAAGGGCTGAAGGTGCATGGAAATCTCAAGTTCCCCTCCAAGTTGCACAGCATCCCAACTTGGGACATACATCAACATTCCTCCATCGTCGCTGGGTCAAAATCCTGGAACTCCCTCCCTAACAGCACTGTGGGAGCACCTTCACCACACGGACTGCAGCGGTTCAAGGCGGCGGCTCACCACCACCTTCTCGAAAAAAGTTCTGTTCACTTTAAGGGAACATTATTACTGCCTCAGAGGGGGTTATATTTTTGGGTTTCTATACAATGGTCTTCACACATAAGTTCCACGGTCAGTTCGCACAAGTCCAGATCCAAAAGCTCCGCCTATCCTGTCCTCACACGGGGGCATACCCAAGGAAATAACAGACCCTACTTGTCATAATTTGCTTACTGAATTTAAGCAGAGCAGAAGTCTAGAAACTAAAGCAAATATTTCTATTTTCAAACAAATAGAAATACAAAACACAAAAATTCAAATACTAAAATATAGCCATAATAACAACAAGATCTTGTATTTACACAGCGCCTTTAAAGGCAGTAAAACATCCCAAGGCACGTCAACAAAATCGGACACCAAGCCACATAAGGAGGTATTAGGGCAGGTGACCAAAAGCTTGGTCAAAGAGATTTTAAGGAGCGTCTTTAAGAAGGCGAGAGGCGGTGAGGTTTAGGGAGGCAATTCCAGAGCTTAGGGCCTTGGCAGCTGAAGGCACGACCACCAATGATGGAGCAATTAAAATCGGGGATGCTTTAGAGGCTCCAAGTGTGGTCTAGCCAAGGTACACTGCGATCGGAACTGTGCACAGTGCTCCAAGTGTGGTCTAGCCAAGGTACACGGCGATCGGAACTGTGCACAGTGCTCCAAGTGTGGTCTAGCCAAGGTACATGGAGATCGGAACTGTGCACAGTGCTCCAAGTGTGGTCTAACAAAGGTACATGGAGACCGGAACTGTGCACAGTGCTCCAAGTGTGGTCTAGCCAAGGTACATGGAGACCGGAACTGTGCACAGTGCTCCAAGTGTGGTCTAACAAAGGTACACGGCGATCGGAACTGTGCACAGTGCTCCAAGTGTGGTCTAGCCAAGGTACACGGCGATTGGAACTGTGCACAGTGCTCCAAGTGTGGTCTAGCCAAGGTACACGGCGATCGGAACTGTACACAGTGCTCCAAGTGTGGTCTAGCCAAGGTACACGGCGATCGGAACTGTGCACAGTGCTCCAAGTGTGGTCTAGCCAAGGTACATGGCGATCGGAACTGTGCACAGTGCTCCAAGTGTGGTCTAGCCAAGGTACACGGCAATCGGAACTGTGCACAGTGCTCCAAGTGTGGTCTAACAAAGGTACATGGAGACCGGAACTGTGCACAGTGCTCCAAGTGTGGTCTAGCCAAGGTACATGGAGACCGGAACTGTGCACAGTGCTCCAAGTGTGGTCTAACAAAGGTACACGGCGATCGGAACTGTGCACAGTGCTCCAAGTGTGGTCTAACAAAGGTACATGGAGACCGGAACTGTGCACAGTGCTCCAAGTGTGGTCTAGCCAAGGTACACGGCGATCGGAACTGTGCACAGTGCTCCAAGTGTGGTCTAGCCAAGGTACACGGCGATTGGAACTGTGCACAGTGCTCCAAGTGTGGTCTAGCCAAGGTACACGGCGATCGGAACTGTACACAGTGCTCCAAGTGTGGTCTAGCCAAGGTACACGGCGATCGGAACTGTGCACAGTGCTCCAAGTGTGGTCTAGCCAAGGTACATGGCGATCGGAACTGTGCACAGTGCTCCAAGTGTGGTCTAGCCAAGGTACACGGCAATCGGAACTGTGCACAGTGCTCCAAGTGTGGTCTACCCAAGATTAACGTAACTTCTCTGCTTTTCAATTCTATCCCTCTAGAAATGAACCCTTTATGAACCTGCATTTTGAGTGATTTGTGTATCTGTACTCCTAGATCCCTCTGCTCCTCGACCACATTTAGACTCTTAATTTCCAAGGAGTATGTGGCCTTCTTATTCTTCTTGCCAAAATTCACCACCTCACACTCACCTATATTGAAATCCATTTTCCAATTACACACCCATTCTGCAAGTTTATTAATGTCTTCTATTTTGTCAGTCTTCCCCAGTGTTAACTATACCCCAAATTTGGTCCATATACTTCCAATTCTGGAGTCCAAATAGTTTATGTAAAGAGTGAAGAGCAGCACCAATCCCCATAGAACACCACGTCCCACCAGTCTGAGTAACTACATTTAACCCCTACTCTCCGTCCAGTACTGCAACAGCAAGATGTAGACAGGAAGGAGGTTCAAACCAAATAGGGTTAAACACAAGGAGGGGAGAAAAATGGAGAAAAACCATCAATTAGAAGCATGCACTCACCTCCTGTTTTAACTGTCCAAACGTTTTCCTGATTCCATCCCGCAGAAACACCAGTGCTTCTTTATCAGGGTACTTATTGACTATCTCGTCAAGACACTGACCAACGGTTTTGGAGACGAGTGGCATGTTCGCAACACCATGGATGTAGCTGGTGGTGAGGGTTGGCTTCATTGGGATATCTGAATAATGGTGTGTGCTAACAAAAAAAAAAGGAAATGGAGATATTAATGCACAGCACCCAATTAGGTTACAATGCCGTTAACCAAGGCCCCGTTTACCTCTCAGGTGGACGTAAAAGATCCAGTGGCACCATTCAAAAAAGAGCAGGGGAGTTCTCCCCTGTGTCCTGAGCAATATTTGTCCCTCATCCAACATCATTAACACAGATTATCTGGTCATTTGTCACATTGCTGTTTGTGGGAGCTTGCTGTGCGCAAATTGGCTGCCGCGTTTCCCACATTACAACAGTGACTCCACTTCAAAATTGGCTGTAAAATGCTTTGGGACGTCCTGAGGTCGTGAAAGGCGTTATAAAATGCAATTTCTTCTGCTCTATCTGGTTTCTGCTGTACCTGCTGCTTAAAGCGAGTAGAAAGTCGACAAGCAATGTTTCTATACATTTCACCACCAAAGTAGTCTTTGATATACATTTTTGAAAACAACACTTGTCTCATTTGCACAGATATTTGCCAGATAAAGGGCTCCCTCACTAACCAGGGGGGTGGGGAGGGGAAGAGACCTTGTACATTGTGCAGCAGCTCAACTCAAAGCAATGGGGCCCGAAACTTCAAACACGCTGGGAGCTATCCAGCAAAGCAAAGGTCAACAGGGGTCACAGTGAGAGACCTCTAGTCCTACCCAACATACAGGAAGATGCTTGTGGTTGTGGACCAGAAACTTAGCCTCATCAACACTGTGGCTCCAACCACTAGGCAGAAGTTGAGTGCTCTGCTCACATCCTGGCCCCTCAATGCATCTCCACCATCTACAGGGCCCCAAGTCAGGGTGGCTGCAGCCGCAAGAAAGGAAAGAAAGACTTGTATTTCTATAGCAAAATACTGTGGATGCTGGAAATCCGAAATAACAGAAAAACGCTGGAAAAACTCAGCAGGCCAGGACAGCATCGTGGAGAGAGAAACAGAGTAAACGTTTCAGGTCGATGACCCTTCGTCAAAACTAGAAAAAAAAAGCAGGAAGTGGAAAGCAGGTTTAGGGTCTGGGAAAAGGGGGAGGGGATGAAAGAACAAAAGGGAAGGTCAGTGATAGGATAGAAAGCAGGAGAGATAAAGAGACATCGAGAGACATTGAGCGATATTCAAGGCGAGAGGAGGTGGTAATGGGACAGGTTAAGGAACAAAGGATGGCTCTAGATGGAGTGTGAATTGCGCTGGCAGAATGAAGGACAGCTGCCCTGTGGGAGGGAAGAAAAAAGGCCAGATAAAAGTGTGGATAAAGAAGAAAATATGTGACCAGGGCCGAGGTTATGATCTGAAATTGTTGAACTCTATGTTGAGTCCAGAGGGCTGTAGAGTGCCTAATCCGAAGATGAGGTGCTGTTCCTCGAGTTTACGCTGAGCTTCCGTGGAACAATGCAAGAGGCCGAGGACGGTGAGGTCTGAGTGGGAGTGGAGCGGAGAATTAAAGTGACAGGCCACTTGTATTTCTATATACTGCCTTTCATGACCGCAGGACGTCCCAAAATGCTTAACAGCCCATGAAATACTTTTAGAAATGTATTCACTGCAGCCAATTTGCACACAGCAAGATCCCACAAACAGCAATGAGATAAATGACTAGATAATCTGATTTCCTCCTTCTAGGTCCTGGATCATCATCTCCCAGTGGCAAAGTATTCCATGCTAATTACACAGCAAGTTTCACCTGAATTCCCAATTTGATTTCTTGGTGACTATCTTATATTGATGGCCTCTAGTTTTACTCTTCCCCACAAGTGGAAACGCTCTCTGTATCTACTCTATCAAAACCTCTCTTAATTTTATAGACCTCTATATTAGGTCACCCCTCAGCCTTCTTTTTTCCCCCCAAGTGAAAAGAGACCCAGCCTGTTCATCCTTTCCTGATATGTACACCCTCGCATTTCTGGTATCATCCTTGTAAATCTTCTCTGCACCCTCTCCAGTGCCTCGATATCCTTTTTATAATATGGCGACCAGAACTGTACGCAGTACTCCAAGTGTGGTCTAACCAAGGTTCGATACAGGTTCAGCATAACTTCCCTACTTTTCAATTCTATCCCTCTAGAAATAAACCTGAGTGCTTGGCTTGTTTTTTTTATGGCCTCGTTAACCTGTGTCCCAACTTTTAGTGATTTGTGTATTTGTACTCCGAGATCCCTTTGCTCCTCTACCCTGTGGTGTATGTAACCTGTACCACCTTAAGAGAACTACCTTAAGAAGATGGACTACTTTCTCTTGCTACTGTATATTGTAGTACCAGTGGTGACCACACCGGTATATAAGCTCTGTGTAGTAATTTGTAAAGCAGTTCAGCCCTGACCTTCAAGTAGTAAAGACCTGTTTAAGTTTTTCCTGTTGTCTGCGTCCAGTTATTTAAAATAAATATACCTGGAACACACAGGCTCAACAGTGGCGATGAGTCGATCTTACCCAGCGGCAATTGCATCCAAGGCAGCTTCGTCCTCAGAACGGGCGTCGAGAAGAGGCATCCGCCCTCATCATCCTGCTGAGCACCGCATTCGCACGGGAGGCATCGAGAACCCGGGTTGGAATTGCTGACCACGAAGTCCACCATCAGCGACAGGCAGTGATCATCCTTCTTCCACGGCGGTGGGTAAGCCGATCTAGCGACACGGGCAGAAAGTCGGCCGCGTTGTCAGTGAAGAAGGGGGCGAGACCGGAGGAAAAAGGGCGGAGAACTCGACTGCAGCCGGTGTAAAGGGCCGGGCTGCAATCGGAATAGACGCGCAGCAAGAAAGGAAGCGCTAATACCCACGAGGACAGCGGGGAGTAAAAGCAGCAGCGTCGGGGGAAATTAAGGACCGCTGGGAGGCGAGAACGGCAACAGCGCGGTAATCGCCATTGTAGCCAGCGGGGGAAGAAGCCAAGCGCGGGAAGCCGCCATTTTAGTCGGCGCAGGAAGAAGACAAGCGCGGGAAAAGCCGCCAAGCGCGGGAAGCCGCCATTTTGAAAAAAAATAAAAATAAATAAAATACTTAAAGAAACTTACAAGGATGCCTAAAAACGGTAACATCACTGCTTTTGATAGCGATGTCGAAGATTGGGCCACTTATGTGGAGCGTATTGAAGTTTATTGTACAGCAAATGAGATACCGGCTGAAAAGAAAGCACTAACCCTATTAAACTTGATGGGTGCGAAGACGTACGGGTTATTAAGGCACCGCAACACCAGATAAACCGGCGGATAAGACTTTCGCGAATATTGTTACTCTCCTGCAAGAGCATTTAAACCCCACGCCGCTGCTGATAGCGGAACGATTTAAATTTTACAGAAGAACGCAGCTGAAAGAGGAAAGCAACGCTGAATTCTTAATTGAACTGCGCAAGCTATCAAAGTACTGTCAGTTTGGTACAGGACTAGCAGATGCTCTGAGAGATAAGTTCGTGTGTGGACTATTAAAAGAAGGAACTCAGAAGCGACTGCTAGAGGAAAAGGACCTTACGCTAGATAAAGCTGTCACCATTGCAGCATCGCATGAGGCGGCAGCACGAGGCACCGCGGAAATGCAGCTAAGGCCATCGGAACTCAGCACCAATCAAATGGCATTGGGTGCAGTAAAGTGCTATCGTTGCGGAAGGACAACGCACGATCAGAACCAGTGCTGGTTCAAAGATCAAGAATGCAGAAAATGTGGCAGACTCGGTCACATAGCGAAAGTATGCCGGTCAGGAAAGAAGACCAGCAACAAAAAGTCACCACAGAAAAAGTACAAAAAAGTACACAAGGTGACAGAGAACAGTTCGGATGAACAGAAGACGGATTCAGACTCCAGCAGTAAGGAACTGGGTTGTCTAAGAATACATAATGTGGGTAACACAGCAGACCACCAAACTATTTGGGTTACACTCCAGATAGCAGGAGTCCAAGTGAAGATGGAATTGGACACGGGATCGGCATTGACGGTCATGAATAAGCAAGATTACAAAAGGTTATTCTCACACATTCCCCTAAGGGATACGGAGATTGTATTAAAAACATACACGGGGCAAAGAGTGTACCCCATCGGAAAGATAAAAGTAAAGGTGGTCCACAAGGGTAAAGAAAGCAAAGGAGTGGACTTGTATGTGTTACCTGAGGGAGGTCCACCACTACTAGGACGGGAATGGATCAGGAGAATAAATATGGACTGGCATTCCTTAAAAGCACTAGCTGTAGATTCCGGTAAAAAGGACGATGTCAAACCTAAACGACTGTCCAGAATATTGGACGATGCTAAGGAGGTGTTCCAACAGGGACTGGGAACACTGAAAGGAATTACGGCAAACATCAAGGTTGAAGAACATGCAAACCCGAAATTTTTCAATGCCAGACCGGTACCTTATGCAATACGACCTGCTGTGGAAGCTGAGCTGGAAGGGCTAGAACGTTCAGGAATACTGTCAAAGGTGGACTGGAGCGAATGGGCCACGCTCATTGTTCCCGTCATGAAGCATTCATTGAGCAACAAGCCGGGGGAACCGGGGAAGGTTCGCATCTGTGGCGATTTCAAGATCACTGTTAATCCGGTTCTTCACAGAGTGCAATATCCGCTTCCGCGGATTGAGGATATCTTCGCTTCGTTGTCTGGCGGGAAACACTTCACCAAGATAGACCTGGCGCGGGCGTACTTACAGATGGAAGTTGATGAAGCGTCACGCCAGTATCTCACGATCAACACGCATAAGGGCTTATATCGGTATAATAGACTGGTTTTTGGAGTGGCATCGGCTCCAGCGATTTGGCAAAGGGCCATGGAGCAGGTATTACAGGGAATTCCTGGCACACAATGCTATCTGGACGACATTCTTATTACAGGAGATGATGATGAGGAACACCTTGCTAATTTGGAACAGGTGCTCACCAGATTGAAAGAGTATGGACTTCGAGTTAATCGCCAGAAATGTGAGTTCTTTCAGAAGCGAATCTCGTACTGTGGTCACGTCATTGACCAGGAGGGGCTTCACAAGTCACCTGACAAGATCGAAGCTGTTGTGAAGGCTCCCGCTCCGGAAAATGTATCCCAGTTGAGGTCGTTCCTAGGGTTGATTAACTATTACCATAAGTTTCTGCCAAATTTATCCACGGTGCTACACCCGCTGAACGCTCTTTTACAAAAGGGAGTGCCATGGAAGTGGAGCGAGGACTGTAAGCGGGCTTTTCACAAAAGCAAGGCATTGATCACCTCTAAGGAAGTGTTGGCTCACTTTAACCCAATGCTGCCTATTCGTTTAGCTTGTGATGCTTCTCCATATGGTATTGGGGCAGTGCTATCACACAAGTTGCCAAATGGCTTGGAAAGACCAGTCGCGTTCGCATCCAGATCATTGACCTCCACTGAGCGCAACTATGCTCAGATAGATAGGGAGGCTCTCAGCCTCGTGTGGGGAGTAAAAAAATTTAATCATTACCTGCAAGGGCAAAAGTTTACGCTGCTGACAGACCACCAGCCGTTGGTTTCCATTTTTAACCCTAAGAAGGGTGTTTCGGTGATGACAGCGCAGAGGCTCCAGAGATGGTCCCTTTTCCTAGGGGCACATCAAAATGAGATCGAATTCAAAGGTACAAAGCAACATGGTAATGCTGATGGGCTGTCGCGCCTGCCACTACCTACAGCGGAAGAGGCACCGACAGTTGACCCTGTTGAGTTATTTCACTCGACCATCATCGAATGTTTGCCAGTCACCAATGCGAGTATTGAGAGGGAGACCAGGAACGACCCGACACTGTCTCGGGTCTACGAATTGACAGTGAAGGGATGGCCAGCACATGGCGAACCACTGTTACCGGCATTCTCAGCCAGACGAGAACAGCTGTCCGTTTGTCAAGGAACATTGATGTATGGAACAAGGGTGATTATTCCTCCTAAATTAAGGGAGAGAGTTCTAAAGGAACTGCATGAAGGTCATCTGGGGGGAGTCAAGATGAAACGCCTTGCTAGGGCTTATGTGTGGTGGCCAGGTATCGACAAACAAATGGAGGATCTGACTAAAAGCTGCTCAGGGTGCCAAAAAATTCAAAATGCACCTCCAATTGCACCGCTGCATCCATGGGAATGGCCTTCAACCCCATGGCAGCATGTACATATCGACTTTGCAGGTCCATTCATGGATTCCATGTTTTTGATAGCGGTAGACGCACATTCTAAATGGCCAGAAGTGATTAAGATGGTGACCACTACCTCTAAAAAGACGATCGCAGTTCTAAGAACCATATTTGCAAGAAATGGGTTGCCAGAACAGATATGTTCAGACAACGGACCGCAGTTCGTGTCAGAAGAATTCCAGAAATTCATGAAGAAGAATGGGGTGAAACACTATACATCTGCCCCATATCATCCGGCTACAAATGGGTTGGCCGAGAGATTTGTACAAACGTTCAAAAAGGCGATAAAGGCCATGAGCGAAGACCATATTCCACTACAACACAAGGTGGACAATTTCCTAATGGCATATCGAAACGCCACACATGCAGTGACAAATCAAAGTCCTGCCATGATGTTTTATAACAGGAGGTTGCGGTCCAGGTTGGATTTGTTAAAACCAAATGTGCGTAGGGAAGTCGAAAACAAACAGTTCCAGCATGTAAATAACAAGACCACTCGGAGTTTCGAAATAGGACAACCAGTGTTAGCCCGGGACTATAAGAATGAGAAATGGCAATCTGGAACAATTCGTGCCAGACAAGGACCCCTGATGTACACGGTAGAGATTGATGAAAACGTAATACGACGTCATGCTGACCAACTTGTAGAATCGAAAACAAGGGTCGAACCCATGGCTACGGCAGAGACACCAGTGGAAGAAATTATTGAACCTGTAGCATCTACCTCAAACGCGAACGTACATGAGGATGTTCAATCCATAAGAGATCAATTAGAGGAGTCACCCCAGCAACCAGAATCAGAGACCCCTGAAAGGCGTTATCCAACTCGGATCAGGAGGCCTCCTCAGAGACTGAATCTTTGAACAGTTGCATGAAAGTTGTATATATGTTATCCATGTTATGTTTAAATTGGGGTGTACACTGTTAAGCTAAAAAGGGAGGAATTGTGGTGTATGTAACCTGTACCACCTTAAGAGAACTACCTTAAGAAGATGGACTACTTTCTCTTGCTACTGTATATTGTAGTACCGGTGGTGACCATACCAGTATATAAGCTCTGTGTAGTAATTTGTAAAGCAGTTCAGCCCTGACCTTCAAGTAGTAAAGACCTGTTTAAGTTTTTCCTGTTGTCTGTGTCCAGTTATTTAAAATAAATATATCTGGAACACACAGACTCAACATACCCCACCTAGACTCTCACCCTCTCAGTGATGTGATATCCCTATTCTTCCTACTAAAATGTAATACCTCACATTTACCTGTGTTGAAATTCATTTGCCAATTAGATGCCCATTCTGTAAGTTTATTAATGTCCTCCTGTAATTTGTTGCAGTCCTCCTCAGTATTGACTATCCCCCCAATTTGGTGTCATCCGCAAATTTAGAAATTATGTTTTTGATTCCAAAGTCTAAATCTTTAATATAAATTGTGAACAATAGTGGTCCCAGCACTGATCCTTGTGGAACACCACTACCCACCTTCTGTGAATAGCTACCCTTTACTCCCACTCTCTGCTTTCTGTCTTGAAGCCAGCCAGCTATCCATTCTGCTACTTGTCCCGACTACACATTCGCTGACCTTGTTCATCAGTCTATTATGGGGTACCTTATCGAAGGCCTTTTGAAATTCTAGATAAATTACATCTACTGCATTATCCTTGTCTACTCTCTCTGTTACCTCTTCAAAAAATTCAATGAGGTTGGTCAAGCAAGACTTTCCCTTTTGAAATCCATGCTGGCTATTCATAATTATATTTTTAGTTTCTAGATGTTCTTCTATTTTCTCCTTTAGTAGGGATTCCATTATTTTTCCTACCACCGATGTTAAGCTGACTGGTCTATAATTCCCTGGACATGTTCTATCTCCTTTCTTAAATACAAGTATTACGTCAGCTATCCGCCAGTCCTCTGGCACTACACCCTTTTCTAATAAATTATTAAATGCGTGTAGTAATGCCTCCGCTATCTCTTCTAGATTCTTCTAAAATGCGTGGATGCAATCCATCCAGATGAGGGTTTTTTTCCTCTGAGTTTGATTAGTTTATTTAATATATCTCCTCTATTTTAAATGCATTTATTTCATTACTAATCTCATGTCCACCTGTTCTATCTCCCTGGTAAATACTGAAGCAAAGTAATTATTTAATATTTTTGCCATCTCCCTATCACTGCCTGTGGTATTATCCTGTCCATCCCTTAGTGGCCCTATTCCCATCCCAAACTTCCTTTTTTTAGTTTATGTGCCTATAAAATATTTTACTATTTTGTTTTATGTTCCTTGATAATTTAATTTCATAGTTCCTCTTTGCCTTAATTGTTTTTTTTTACTTCTCTCCTAATCTCTTCATATTCTCCCTTATCATGCTGTCCCCTGCTGTCTATGTACTTAATGTATGCCTCTTCCCTTACGTCTTTATTCACCCATGGTGTCCCATTAGTGCTTATTTTGGGTTTTTTTTTTAAAAAGCAGAATGTTTTTTTCCTGGACTCTGTTGAACACCATTTTAAATGTTTAAATTGCTGTTCGCCAATATTGATGTCCATTTTATTGTCCCCAAATTCTATGCTCAGCCCCTCAAAATCAGCTTTTCTTCAATTTATTACCCTGGACTTTGTCATACTTATGTCCTTCTCAATTATTATCTTCAAGCGTATTATATTATGGTCACTATTGCGTAGATGTTCCCCTACTTTTACTTCTCTTATCTGCTCTGGTTCATTCGCCATTACTAGATCCAATAGCAAATCCTCCCTTGTTGGGCTTTTTACATATTGGGTTAGAAAGGAGTCCTATAGGAACTCCATTCCCTTATCCCCTTTACCTACCTCTTCTGTCCAATTAATATCAGGGTACCCACTCTGTTCCCATATAAAAGATTAATTAAGAAAGGGAAGATAGATTATGAAAGTAAACTAGCAAAAAATATAAAAAGATAGCAAGAGTTTCTACAGTTATATAAAAAGAAAAAGGGTGGCTAAAGTGAATGTTGGTCCCTTAGAGGACGAGACTGGGAAATTAGTAGTAGGGAACATGGAGATGGCAAATACGCTGAACAAATATTTTGTATCAGTCTTTACAGTGGAGGACACTAAAAATATCCCAACACTGGACAAACAGGGGGCTATGGGGGGAGGAGCTAAACACGATTAAAATCACTAAGGAGATGGTACTTGGTAAGATAATGGGACTTAAGGCGGATAAATCCCCTGGACCTGATGGCTTACATCCTAGGGTCTTGAGAGAAGTAGCGGTAGGGATTGCGGATGCATTGGTGGTAATTTTCCAAAACTCCCTGGATTCAGGAAAGGTCCCAGCAGATTGGAAAACTGCTAATGTAACACCCTTATTTAAAAAGGGAGGTAGACAAAAGGCTGGAAACTATAGATCAGTTAGCCTAACATCTGTGGTTGGTAAAATGTTGGAGTCCATTATTAAGGAAGCAGTAACAGGACATTTGGATAAGCATAATTTAATTGGACAGTCAGCATGATTTTATGAAGGGGAAGTCATGTTTGACAAATTTGCTCGAATTCTTTGAGGACGTAACAAACAGGGTGGATAAAGGGGAACCAGTGGATGTAGTGTATTTGGACTTCCAAAAGGCATTTGACAAGGTGCCACACAAAAGATTACTGCACAAGATAAAAAATCACAGGATTGGGGGTAATATACTGGCATGGGTGGAAGATTGGCTATTTAACAGAAAACAGAGAGTTGGGATAAATGGTTCATTCTTGGGTTGGCAATCAGTAACTAGTGGTGTTCCGCAGGGGTCAGTGCTAGGACCCCAACTCTTTACAATCTATATTAACGATTTGGAGGAGGGGACCAAGTGCAACGTATCCAAGTTTGCCGACGATACAAAGATGGTAGGGAAAGCAGTGAGTGAGGAGGACATAAAAATCCTGCAAAAGGACATAGACAGGCTAAGTGAATGGGCAGAAATTTGGCAGATGGAATATAATGTTGGAAAGTGGGAGGTTATGCACTTTGGCAGAAAAAATCAAAGAGCAAGTTATTATCTAAATGGAAAGAAACTACAAAGTGCTACAATACAAAGGGATCTGGGGGTCCTGGTGCATGAAACACAAAGTTAGTATGCAGGTACAGCAGGTGATCAGGAAGGTCACTTGGCTTTTATTGCAAGGAGGATGGAGTATAAAAGTAGGGACGTCTTGCTGCAGTTATACAGGGTACTGGTGAGGCCACACCTGGAATACTGCATACAGTTTTGGTTTCCATATTTAAGAAAAGATATACTTGCTCTCGAGGCAGTTCAGAGAATGTTAACTCGGTTGATTCTGGAGATGAGGGGGTTGACTTATGAGGAAAGGTTGAGTAGGTTGGGCCTCTACTCATTGGAATTCAGAAGAATGAGAGGCGATCTTATCGAAACATAAGATTGTGAGGGGGCTTGATCGGGTGGATGCAGTGAGGATGTTTCCACTGATGGGTGAGACTAGAACTAGGGGGCATAATCTTAGAATAAGGGGCTGCCGTTTCAAAACTGAGATGAGGAGAAACTTCTTCACTCAGAGGGTAGTAAATCTATGGAATTTGCTACCTCAGAGAGCTATGGAAGCTGCGACATTAAATAAATTTTAAAAAGAAATAGACAGTTTCCTAGCAGATAAGGGAATTAGGGGTTACGGGGAGCGGGCAGGGAAGTGGACGCGAGTCTAGATTCGGATCAGCCATGATCCTATTGAATGGCGGAGAAGGCCCGAGGGGCCGTATGGCCTACTCCTGCTCTTACTTCTTATGTTCTTATCTCTTCATCCCCCTTTCCTTCAACCTAATTCTTAAATGTGACATGCTTCAATTACTCACTCCGGGAGTGTATGCCACAGCCTCAAAATTCTCTTTGTGGATCATATTCCGCTTCCCCACCGGCCTCTGGAACCAACCTCTGCTGGCTTCTGGCTAATTTATTGGCTCTTGGGACAGTTACCGGATCATCCCGCAATCCTCCTTCAGCTCTAACATCAACCCCTGCTCCTCTTCCATTTCCTGAACCAGGCTTCATTCCTCTGCCAGCTTCCAGACCATCACTGCTGGTGGCAGCTCCCTGCTGTACTTTAATTGGCATCACTCCCGTACTGCCTCCTGCCAGGGGCTCCCACTAACTTTTACAGCTATTTCGGAGTCCCACTCTCCTCCATCACTCAGCTGGTCATACCACCTTTCTCTTCCCCTTTTCCAGCGCCTTGGTTCCCTCAATCATTCTTCCTAGCTGTCATTATTCCCCAGCTTCCTTCTCTCCTGTCATCATCCCAAGCTTGAATCCCTCCCAAATGATCCCGCAACCTTCTTTTGCTCTTCCCTCGCTATCCTCCATCACGCCCACCAATGGCACCAATCACTAGCTCTCCCAGAGCACCAACCCCCAACTCTCTCATCCGTAACTCAAATCGACCAACTTGCCTCTGAATAGTATCCTTCTCGATTTGGAAGCCTGCATGTGGTAATGTAATTCCCCAACACATCCCTGTAAAAAATAACCTTGGACTGAACTTTGAGCTCATACAATGTAGACTGCGGCAAAAGCAGCTGAATGTTTGCAGATCCTCCCAGGGCGAGGAGGAGGACATAGTCCAATCCCAGGCTCACCCACTGTTGTCACCTGTCCAATTTTCAAATGGTGGGGTGAAAATTGCTCTAGGCCTGTTCTCAGGGCGAGCGCCCCAACCGGGAGGCCCGGGGCCAGCCCAAAACTGAGCCTCATTATCTGGGTGAGCCTGTGACCCTCTCCACAGGTAGCTCGGCCCCATTATAACAGGTGAATGTCAGACTATTTGCCTCGCAGGCAGCGGACCAAAGGTAAATCTCGGGAGGGTAGAAGTGCATTAGCATAGATATATATATCCACACATATTAGTATAAAATAAGCACACATACTCTGTTATATTAAAATGGAGTCTGGAACGTTCAGCAGGCCAAAATGGCTTCACACAGTACAAAATAAGGGGAAACAGGCAGGCCCATATTAGGAAGCGGTTTAAGGAAGAGGATGTGACTCCTTTGTAGCTTGCAGGCTAGACAGTTCCATAAACAAGATAAGCTTAGCAGAACAAATTAATGATAACCGAAGGACATGTACTGTAAACATTCATATGAATGTCCAGAACCAAAGTGAGAGACAAACCGTCTCCATTGTATAAAATTAATTAACTTTATCTAAAGGTATTCCTGCATCATGACTTTTGATTATCTATTGGCTAACCTTATCTTAAGACACCGAGGCTCTGCTGACCCTTTAGTCATCTTCTTGTTGACCTTAAACATTCCTTACTCATCTCTTTTTAATGTTATTAATTGTGTCTCTCAATACTATACCATGTGATAAAAGGTTTTGATCTTTGTGTATAAAAAGAGGTGTTTTTGTCCATGTATTCGGAGAACTCACGATAGCCATTGCCTACGTGAAGCTCCCCTTGCTAGCAAGAAGTTAAATAAAGTCTGCCTTTGACGATCACTTTGTTTCACAGAGTCTTATTGAACAGTCGAAACTTCGACAGTTTCTTGGAGGTTCCACCGAGATCGCTTGCTGCCTTTCGGTAAGTCACGGACGAGGACACCATACTTTGCTAACGACAAATCCTGAATGGCCATAAGTGAGGTTTTCTCACAGAAAAGGATTTCTCTTTAGATACATAGTTGGTGTAGTCTGTTACTTCCGACGGGAGCACTGCGATCTGTTAAGACTCATGTGTGTTTGGAACTTGAGTTAACTTGTGTAACCTTTTGCTTCTTTTGTCTTGACATTAAAAGGAGGAGGATACTGTCGGTTCAGGTTTCAAAACTGTCGGACAAAGGGAGACAGCAGAAAGGTCGCGACCAGGTTGAGTTCCGGAATATATGTGAGTGTACTGTGAAGGGATTAGCCTGAAGGATAGACACAGAAAGGGTACCAGAAGACCTGTGAAGAGACTAGCTCGAAGGATAGGCAGAGAGTGCACAGTGACGTAAATCTGTGAAGGGACTACCTAGTAATCCCGAAGGATAGATTGGTAGTTAGAATAAGGATAAGTATAGAATAAGGATTCAGAAATAAAACACAACTGTTTTGTAAAATAACGCTTATATGCATATGTAAAATTTGTAAAGATTTAAAGGAAAACTGTTAGTGACTGACTTGATCGACTAGGACAAGGAAGTGCCTGTCTCAAACGCGCAGCCTTAGACCGGTTGTTAAGAGGGGAAATCCCCCACGCGAAGGTCAGGACCCTGAAGTGGGCAGAGAGGCATAAAGGCACTTAGGATCGTGATACTCAGTCATTAGTTGTTAAAAGCTTGTAAAATAAGGCCTCGATCTGTAGAGCGTACCACGCAGATCGAGAAAACTGTCGGATTGTAATTTAGCTTTTGTAGAAAGCCTGCATAACTGTACTTATGTTATTTTATGTCTGAGTTCTTTTGTGTACCTGTTTGGACCTTCAAGTTATTCCTTAGTATTTTCTTGATTGTTATTATTGTATGTTATTGTTCATCGCTCTCAGTACTTTGGTCAGCCTGTAGGGGTCGTAAGAGGGTTGAGGGTAAAACTTGCGACCCAGAACAAGTGCAGCTAGTGGAAATTAAGAACTAACTAGGATGGGAGCTGCAGAAAGCAAGGTCCCCGAAAGGGGAACCCCAGCTTTCCATATTTTTCAAAATTGTGGCCGATCATCCACAATTGATTTACCTAAATGGTCTAAATGGACCAAGAATGACAAATACCCATTTCCTATAGATGGAACTTTTAATTTAGACAGAATAACATGCCTAGAGAATTGCCTCATAACTAGAGACCCGCAGAGAAAAGGAAAAAAAGCAGTAAATTGGTCAGCCTTTTCAGATTGGAAAAAGGAAGCACAGACAATTAACGAACATAAGAGCATCGTTATTTGCCATCAACCCACCATTGTGGATGCTGACCAGTTGTTTAGAGCTTGGCTGAAAGATTCAAAGTATCGCTTGTTAACCGAAGGCGAAGAAGGATTTAAAAATTTTAATGATCATAAAACCAACAACAATTGGAATCCAGAAACACTACCAAGCGAGCAGTTCTGGACTGAGTTATATAGAACAATGCATATTAAATTCCCAAAAAGAATTAATTGGTCAAAAATAATCGAAAAAAAAAGGACGAGGATGTTGAGGATTATATTGAAAGAATAGAATTAATCATGGGACAACATTCCGGGATGGCTAAGGAAAATTATCAAATTCCCCTGATTAACGCCCTTGTAAACGGTCTCAGATCAGAATTTAGGGAACCATTGACTCTAGTCTGCTTAGACTGGAGACATAAAACAACCCCCGAATTAACACAAATTCTGAAAGGAATCCAGGAGAGGAATAGAGACCAAAAGAATAAGGCTTCTCTCTTTATGGAACAATCGGCTGTGGAAACCCCGACTGCCAAAACCACTATCTGTTATCAAGGTCAGCAAGGCGGACGGGGCAGAGGGGGTAACAGGGGAGGATTTGGAGGAAGTAATAGGAGAGGCTTTGGCAGAGGACAGTGGAATGGAAGAGTCACAAACTCTGCGTGTTATAACTGCGGTCAGATCGGACACTGGAAGTCTGACTGCCTGCTTCCAAAACAGTCAAACCAAGGCTGGGGAAGCGCACCTAATAATATAAATACCCAAGCCCAGGTTTACACTCATCCGCAACCAAATTTTACAACAGGGAATCCTTGGGGAGGTCAAATTATTGGAGAACAATTCGGACCCCCAGGCCAAAACTATGCATGACGCAGAGACAAAGTCCCAACCGTTACCCACCCGACACAGTTGCCTTCAGTTTCAGTAAATTCTAGGGAAGAGCCAGTTTTATCCATAAAAGTAGAAGGTAGAAAAGTCCCATTCTTAGTTGACACCGGAGCCACAACCTCGCTGCTAACAAAGCAACACGCAAGAGGAACCCCGTGCACTGACGCTGAGGTCACGTGCGTGGGACTCTCCGGTGCCCTACAAAAAATGACGTGGTCAGAGCCACTAGAAGTACAGACAGACAGTTTTTCTGGTCAACATGCCTTCCTCTTATCAGAAGATACCCCTATGAACCTATTGGGAAGAGATTTACTGTGCAAAATGCAAGCAACAATAGTTTGTTCAAAAAAAGGGACTGCAAGTATACATCCCTACCGAAAGATGCATTATGTGTCCTTTATATGAAGTTACACAAGAAAACCCACCTCTAAGTATCCCAAGGGAAACACAACAATTGCTTGATCAGGTTTCGCCGCAAGTCTGGTCTAACCATCCAAATGAGGTCGGCAAGATGTTAACTGCTAAACCATATAAAGTTACACTAAAACCATCCATTCAACTGCCTCGGCGTTCCCAGTACCCACCGTCAGCGGCAGCTGAGCAAGGAATTCAGCCTGTCATTAACTCTTTGTTGCAACAGGGAATAATCGTCCCGACACAGAGTCCATGCAACACACCGATTCTTCCTGTCGAAAAGAAAGAAAGTGGGAAATGGAGACTAGTGCAGGATTTAAGAGCAGTTAATGAATCAGTACTCCCAGTTTATCCAGTTGTGCCAAATCCTGCCACAATTCTAACTAGTATTCCTTCTGGATCAAAATACTACACTGTTATTGATTTATGCTCAGCATTCTTATCCACCAAGATTCGCAGTTCCTGTTTGCTTTTACGTTCAAGGGAACACAGTATACTTGGACAAGGCTACCGCAAGGCTATACAGAAAGTCCCACAATCTTTTCTCAAAGTCTCAGGCATGATCTAGAGGACGTTATCTTTACGGGAGGGTCCACATTAATCCAATATGTCGATGATTTACTAATAGCCTCGCCTGATAAACAGTCATGTCAAACCGACTCGCTTATTATGCTGCATGCCTTGGCCGCAAAGGGACATAAAATATCACGGTCCAAGATGCAGTTTGTATCAGAGAAAGTGCAGTATTTGGGACATGAACTCCGTGGAGATAGTCGCTGTTTGACACAGAACAGAGTAAAAGCAATTTACGAAGCATCATTGCCTGTCACTAAACAACAACTGAAACATTTTCTTGGCATAACGGGATACTGTCGACAATGGATTATGGGGTATTCGGATCTAGTCAGACCATTGCTAGATATCTCTATGCCACTACAGGAAGATCCTCTCATTTGGAATCAAAAGGCAAAGGACGCTTTTAAAAAAATGTAAAACAAGCCTTGTTGTCAGCTCCAGCATTAGGGCTACCAGATTATCAGAAACAGTTCAATCTTTTTGTGCATAATAAAGCAGGATTCGCCCAGTCTGTTTTGACTCAAACCCACGGAGATAAACAGAGACCTTTAGCCTATTTTAGTACTCAGTTAGACCCCGTAGCACGTAGTCTGCCTGGATGCTTGCCAATTTTGGCAGCCGCTTATTATGCTGCAAAACAAGCTCAGAGTATTACGCTTAATCATCGAACTGTTTTGTTTGTGCCACATTCAGTTGAAGTACTATTGACGAAATGTGCAACCCAACATCTGACGTCAGCCTGCAGCAGTAAATATGAGGTTGAATTACTATCTAACCCCAACCTCGTAATTCAGAGATGTTCAGTTCTCAATCCTGCCACAATGTTACCCACAGAAGATGGAATCCCACATTGCTGCGAAACAGTCACCCAATTAGTGACCAAGCCTCGGGCAGACCTAACAGAGACTCCCATTCCTAACAGCGACCTGACATACTATGTAGACGGGTCGGCTTTTAGAGATGAAATGGGATCACCTAAAGCCGGATACGCCATATCAGATGACCACACAACCATAGAAGCATACTCACTACCTCAGTCCTTTTCAGCAGAACAAGCAGAACTATTTGCCCTTACAAGAGCGTGTATACTAGCAACAGGCCAATCAGTCAACATTTACACTGATTCCAGGTATGCCTTTGGAGTCGCTCATGACTACGGACAGATTTGGAAATTGAGGGGATTCTTAACCTCTTCAGGATCAACCATTAAAAATGCAGAACAAATCAATAATCTTCTGAAAGCTTTGATGTGTCCCGCTAGAATTTCAGTTATAAAATGTCAGGCTCACACAGGTAGTCAGGATCAGATATCATTGGGTAACGATCGGGCAGACAAAGCTGCTAAATCAGCAACTCTGTCCAATACAGGGCTGCAAGTATCAGTCTTTGCACTGCGTCAGCAAAAATCAGATAATGACCCACCTTCGATTAAAGATGTTTTAGCCTTCCAGTCACAGGCTGATTCGGACGAAGTGTTAGGTTGGGCAAGGGATTTCTGTTTTAAAACACCCGAAGGGGTATGGGTTCACCAGGATGGCCGTATGGTGGCTGCTAAATCTTTAATTCCATGGATTGCCCGATGCGTTCACATGTTCACGCATGCGGGCAAAGGGGGGATGGCAGACTATATTAATCAAACATGGTATGCACCAGGAATTACGACAGTCGTAAAGCAAATTAGTGAAAGGTGCACCACTTGCCAGGAAATGAATCCAGGCAAGACAGAGAAAGTACAGGCTGCCTCCCACCCAAATCCATCAGGTTCTTTTGAAAATTTGCAAATGGATTTTATTGAACTACCTGTATGTCTCGGATTCAAATATGTATTAGTAATCATAGACATGTTTTCAAGATGGGTGGAAGCTTTTCCATGTAGGAAAAATGATGCCGTAACGGTTGCGAAATGTTTACTGAAAGAAGTCACACCAAGGTTTGGAATACCTACGCAACTTTCATGCGACAACGGATCACACTTTACTGGAACCGTTATAAAGGAATTATGTAAAGCTTTACAGGTCAACCAACATTTTCACTGCAGCTACCACCCGCAATCTGCAGGATTAGTAGAAAGGTACAACGGGGTACTGAAGAATAAACTTTCTAAACTTTGCAAAGAAACTGGACTTAAACGGGTCGAACTATTACCCCTAGCATTGATGATAATGCGAGCAGCAACTAACAGGACAACCGGACTATCGCCACATGAGATTGTTATGGGACGACACCTAAGACTGCCATTTTCAGCGCCACTTACGGTTAAGCAAATGGACATCCATAAAATGGATGAGAACATGTTAAATTATTGTATTGCATTAACGAGATGTATTTCCAGCTTTCACCAGCAGGTTAAAGAGGCGCAAACAAAACCAGCGGAAGGAAGGTGCCATAACTTGGAACCAGGAGATAACGTATACGTAAAGGTCTTCAAAAGAAAGAACGGACTACAGCCACACTTTGAAGGGCCATACCAAGTACTCCTGACAACAAACACAGCTGTTAAAATCAAGGAAAGACCGACTTGGATACACGCATCCCATCGTAAGAAGGCACCAGACGGGGACATTTAAAAAAAAAAGGGACTTGAAACGATGAAATTATTGTTTACGCTGTATGTAATCATCGAGATGGTATGCGTAAGCTGTCAGAGAGATAACGAAGAACCCCGAAAGAAACGAGGACCGACAAAAGGGACTGAAAGAATTAATGTGGGCTATATTGTCCTAGGAAGGACAAAATGGGGGAATGTAGAAGTGCATTAGCATAGATATATATATCCACACATATTAGTATAAAATAAGCACACATACTCTGTTATATTAAAATGGAGTCTGGAACGTTCAGCAGGCCAAAATGGCTTCACACAGTACAAAATAAGGGGAAATAGGCAGGCCCATATTAGGAAGCGGTTTAAGGAAGAGGATGTGACTCCTTTGTAGCTTGCAGGCTAGACAGTTCCATAAACAAGATAAGCTTAGCAGAACAAATTAATGATAACCGAAGGACATGTACTGTAAACATTCATATGAATGTCCAGAACCAAAGTGAGAGACAAACCGTCTCCATTGTATAAAATTAATTAACTTTATCTAAAGGTATTCCTGCATCATGACTTTTGATTATCTATTAGCTAACCTTATCTTAAGACACCGAGGCTCTGCTGACCCTTTAGTCATCTTCTTGTTGACCTTAAACATTCCTTACTCATCTCTTTTTAATGTTATTAATTGTGTCTCTCAATACTATACCATGTGATAAAAGGTTTTGATCTTTGTGTATAAAAAGAGGTGTTTTTGTCCATGTATTCGGAGAACTCACGATAGCCATTGCCTACGTGAAGCTCCCCTTGCTAGCAAGAAGTTAAATAAAGTCTGCCTTTGACGATCACTTTGTTTCACAGAGTCTTATTGAACAGTCGAAACTTCGACAGCCTGTTCTCAGGGCGAGCACCCCAACCGGGAGGCCCGGGGCCAGCCCAAAACTGAGCCTCATTATCTGGGTGAGCCTGTGACCCTCTCCACAGGTAGCTCGGCCCCATTATAACAGGTGAATGTCAGACTATTTGCCTCGCAGGCAGCGGACCAAAGGTAAATCTCGGGAGGGTAGAGGCCAATCGCGAGTACTGTGGGGATTGGGGGGGGGGGGGGGTGGCGGAGGGAGGAGGCGGTCTTGCTCCTCCCGACTCCGCAGCAACGACTTCTGAAATGGTTTAAAAATTATATTATGGCCTAGAAACTCAGCTGCACTCAGTTTTCAGGCTCTAACCAGCCTCCAAAGCAGGAAGCGCGTTCTCATTACGAGCCGGAAGTGCAGCGCATGCCATAGTCCCGGCATACGGTGCTCATGCCTGAAACAGATGCTCGGCCCCTTACATAAGCAAATAGTAGCCCATTGCCTGGTGGAGGCCCCGACTGCAAGACTGGTTTGCCCCAAGGCAGCCGTTGCTGTCTGCATTCAGGAAAAATAGGTCTATATGCGGCCTAAGAGGCGGTCCTTAAAGGGACCTGTGCAGGCCGCATCGAACGAGAGAAGTGTTGAAAATATACCTGCCTGAATGTGGAGTCAGGAGGAGAAGTGTTCAACCTAACCCCACATTAAAAGGACATGACCACTGCGCCCTTCCCGCACGGCCACCAGGGGCGCCACCAGCCTCACCAGTCAGGGTATGGTAGCATAGTGGTTATGTTACTGGGCTAGTAATCCAGAGGCCTGGACTAATGATCCAGAGACATGAGTTCAAATCCCACCACGGCAGCTGGGAATTTAAATTCAGTTAATTAAATATGGTTTCCTGGACCAATATGTCGAGGAACCAACTAGAGATCAGGCCATCTTAGACTGGGTATTATGTAATGAGAAAGGAATAATTAACAATCTTGTTGTGCGAGGCCCCTTGGGGCAGAGCGATCATAATATGATCGAATTCTTCATTAAGGTGGAGAGTGATGTATTTGACTCAGAGATTAGGGTCCTGAATTTAAATAAAAGGAAACTACGATGGCATGAGGCACGAGTTGGCTAGGATGGATTGGGGAACGTTACTTAAAGGATTGACGGTGGATAGGCAATGGCAAACATTTAAAGATCGCATGGGTGAACTACAGAATTTGTTCATCCCTGCTTGGCATAAAAACAAAACAAAAAAGGTGACTCAACCGTGGCTAACAAGGGAAATTAGGGATAGCATAAGATCCGAGGAGAGGACATATAAATTGGCCAGAAAAAGCAGCAAAACTGAGGATTGGGAGCAGTTTTGGATTCAGCAAAGGAGGAAAAAGGGATTAATTAAGAGGGGGGAAAGAGAGTACGAGAGTAAGCTTGCAGGGAACATAAAAACTGACTGTAAAAGCTTCTATAGATATGTGAAGAGAAAAAGTTTGGTAAAGTCAAGTGTAGGTCCCTTGCAGTCAGAATCAGGGGAATTTATAATGGGGAACAAAGAAATGGCAGACCAATTAAATACATACTTCGGTTCTGTCCTCACAAAGGAGGACACAAATAACCTCCCAGAGATGTCGGGGAACATACGGTCTAATGAGAGGGAGGAACTGAATGAAATCAGTATTTCTCGGGAAATGGTGTTAGGGAAATTGACGGGATTGAAGGCCGATAAATCCCCAGGCCCTGATAATCTACATCCTAGGGTACTTCAGAAGGGGCCCTAGAAATAGTAGATGCATTGCTGGTCATCTTCCAAAATTTTATAGACTCTGGAACAGTTCCCATGGATTGGAGGGTAGCTAATATTACCCCACTATTCAAAAAAGTGGTAGAGAGAAAATGCTAGAGTCCATTATAAAAGATGTAATAGCAGAGCACTTGGAAAACAGTGACAGGATCGAACAAAGTTAACATGGATTTACAAAAGGTAAAAACTGACTGTAAAAGCTTCTATAGATATGTGAAGAGAAAAAGATTGGTGAAGTCAAGCGTAGGTCCTTTGCAGTCAGAATCAGGGGAATTTATAATGGGGAACAAAGAAATGGCAGACCAATTAAATATATACTTTGGTTCTGTCTTCACAGAGGACACAAATAAGCTCGTAGAGATGTTGGGGAACATAGGGTCTAATGAGAGGGAGGAATTGAATTAAATCAGTATTTGTAGGGAAATGGCGTTAGGGAAATTGGCGGGATTGAAGGCCGATAAATCCCCAGGGCCTGATAATCTACATCCTAGGGGAATTATATGCCTGACGTCGGTAGTGGGGAAAATGCTAGAGTCCATTATAAAAGATGTAATAGCAGAGCACTTGGAAAACAGTGACAGGATCGGACAAAGTCAAAATGGATTTACAAAAGGTAAATCATGCTTGACTAATCTACTGGAATTTTTTGAGTATCTAACTGGTAGAATAGATAAGGGAGAACCAGTGGATGTGGTGTATTTGGACTTTCAGAAGGCTTTTGATAAGGTCCCGCATAAGAGATTAGCGTGTAAAGTTAAAGCACATGGGATTGGGGGTAAGGTACTGACTTGGATAGAGAACTGGTTGGCAGATAGGAAGCAAAGAGTTGGAATAAACGGGTCTTTTTCCGAGTGGCAGGCAGTGACTAGTAGGGTACCGCAGGGATCGGTGCTTGGACCCCAGTTATTCACAATATGTATTAATGATCTGGACGAGGGAACTAGATGTAATATCTCCAAGTTTGCAGACGACACAAAGCTGGGTGGGCGTGTGTGCTGTGAGGAGGATGCAGAGAAACTCCAGGATGATTTGGACAGGTTGGGTGATTATACTGCATCTGCCATGCATCTGCCCAATGTGGATAAATGCGAGGTTATCCACTTTGATGGCAAAAACAGGAAGGCAGATTATTATCTGAATGGCAATGGATTGGGAGAAGGGGAAGTGCAATGAGACCTGGGTGTCCTTGTGCACCAGTCACTGAAGGTAAGCATGCAGGTGCAGCAGGCGGTTAAGGCGGCAAATGGTATGTTGGCCTTCGTAGCGAGAGGGTTCGAGTACAGGAACAAGGATGTCTTGCTGCAGTTGTACAGGGCCTTGGTGAGACCACATCTCGAGTATTGTGTGCAGTTTTGGCGCCTTACCTGAGGAAGGATGTTCTTGCCATGGAGGGAGTACAATGAAGATTCACCAGACTGATACCTGGGATGGCAGGAATGACGTATGAGGAGAGGTTGGGTCGATTGGGCTTATACTCGCTAGAGTTTAGAAGAATGAAAGGGGATCTCATTGAAACGTATAAAATTCTAACAGGACTAGACAGGCTAGGTGCAGGAAGGATGTTCCCGATGGCGGGGGAGTCCAGAACCAGGGGACACAGTCTAAGGATAAAGGGTAAGCCATTTAGCACAGAGATGAGGAGGAATTTCTTCACCCAGAGAGTGGTGAACCTGTGGAATTCTCTGCCACACAGGGCAGTTGAGGCCAATTCATTAAATATATTCAAGAAGGAGTTAGATATATTTCTTAAGGCTAAAGGGATCAAGGGATATGGAGAGAAGGCAGGGACAGGGTACTGAGTTTGGATGATCAGCCATGATCGCATTGAATGGCAGAGCAGGCTCGAGGGGCCAAATGGCCTACTCCTATCGTCTATGTCTATGTCTAAATCTGGAATAAAAGCTAGTATCAGTAATGGTGACCATGAAACTATCGGATTGTCGTAAAAACCCATCTGGTTCACTAATGTCCTTTAGGGAAGGAAATCTGCCATCCTTACCTGGTCTGGGCCTATATGTGACTCCAGACCCACAGCAATGTGGTTGACTCTTAACCACCCTCTGAAATGGCCCAGCAAGACCCTCAGTTATACCAAACCACTGCGAAGAAGTGTACTACTGTGGAGCACCTTCACCACACGGACTGCAGCGGTTCAAGAAGGCAGCTCAACACCACCTTCGAGGACAATTAGGGATGAGCAATAAATGCTGGCCTTGCCAACGATGCCCACATCGCATGAACAAATAGAATTCCTACCGCGCCCCCGAATTTCTAGGCCTACCTTTTGATTGGCGGCCGCAGCAACCGATGGAGTCCCAAGCCGTGCAGGCCCGGCGCCTGCTCCACTCAATCAAAACCAAGTTAGATTGAAAACAGGCACTAGGCGCCTTACATATGTTTAATGGTTTCACTCGCTTCTGACTGAACAGAACACCGAATCCCAAGAAACTTCGATGCTCATGGCAACAGATGGCTAAATAAAACTTTGTCCCCCTCTACATTGCCTTCATGAAGAGTCTTTAAGAAATCTTTTCTCCCTTAACCAATTTTCTTCACCCCTGAAGGTACTGACCCCAAGTTGGGACACAGTTGTGTGTGCATCTGTCCATCAAGTGTCCTTTACCGTGGGGGGTGAGACAGAAAGCGGGGGGAAGACTTCCATGGCCTCAGGACGTTCCAAAGTGCTTTACAGCCAATGAAATACTGTTGCGGTGTTGGCACTGATGTAATATAGGAAACTTGGCAGCCAACACGCGCACAGCAAGATCCCACAAACATCAATGAAATAATGACCAGATAATCTGTTTTAATGATGTCGGTTCAGCTATAAATATTGGCCAAGACACCAGGGAGCGCTCCCCTTCTATTCTTCGAATAGTGCCATGAGATCTTTTACATCCACCCAAGCGGGCAGACGGGGCTTCGGTTTATCCAAAAGCCGACACCTCCGACAGTGCAGCCTCGCTGGAGCGGGACTTGAACCCATGACCTTCTGACTCAGAGGGGAGAGTGCTACCCACTGAGCCACGGCTGACACATGGGTGTTCTCCGTTTCCCAAGCAGTTTTCCGTGAAGTCAGCATCCCTTTCGGTGAAGTGTTGCCTCAGTCCTGGCAAAAAAGATTGGCCACATTCACAGAAAAGGAAATCATTGCTGCAATCCCAGCACGATTACATCACAGGGCCACCGAGTACCGTGTCGCAACTTCAGTTTCGCTTCCTCTCCAGAAGGTGGATTGCTGTAGAATGCCGCAGTGTTGGGAGCCCCCCAATATCGCACACATGGAGTGTTTGGAGCAGCAACAGGAACAGAAGGAAAGAGAGAGAGCATCCATTTTCCTGCATCACTGGGGAGTAAGAGCTAAAGTACAACTTTAAGGAGAGAATCTGGGACTAGATGCAATAACAAACAAGTCTGAGAGATCCTGCAATCCTGAAACTACTGCGTGAACTATTGGGGTTATTGAGCTTTAAGGTGAACCACAAGAAAGCCCAAATTGGACGGGGCGGGGGGAAGTGCAATTTCTGGGACTGACGATTAGGGCAGGAGAAAGGGCTATAGTATAGACAGAGCGAAAAGAAGGGTGGTTCAGGAACGACGCGTCCCGAAGGATGGATCTGGGGTAAGGTCCTTTCTGGGAACAACAGGGTACTGCCGGCAGTTCATTGAAGGTTATGCAGCCACGGCAGCCCCTTTGCTTAGGCTCCTTAGGAAAGGAGTAGAGTGGGAGTGGGGCAAAGGTTGTCAGGAGGCATTCACCCACCTAAAGGGAGGCCTACAAACCACACCCATGTTAGGAGTGATAAATGGAAATCAGGACTTTTACCTGGAGATAGCAGCTACTGGGGATAGTTTGAGTGCAGTGTTACTCCAAGAGCAACACGGCAAGGTGAGACCACTGGCCTACGCCTCCCGGGTCCTGACAGACGTAGAAAGGGGCTACTCGAATTGTGAACATCATCACCTGGCGACCTATTGGGCCGTCAAACGCTTTCAGTTATTCACGAGGTCATCCTTGGTGATCCTACTGACCTGCCACACCCCGACACAAGTGTTATTGGACGGTAGAATGAAAGATGAGACAGTATCGTAGAAAGTTACAGCATGGAAGGAGGCCATTTTGACCCATTGTGTCCACGCCGGCCAACAAAGAGCTATCCAGCCTAATCCCACTTCCCAGCTCCTGGTCCGTAGCCCTGCAGGTTAGAGCATCCCAAGTGCACATCCAAGTACTTTTTAAATGTGGTTAGGGTTCCTGCCTCTACCACCCTTTCAGGCAGTGAGTTCCAGACCCCCACAACCCTCTGGGTGAAGAAATTTCCCCTCAAATCCCCTCTAAACCTTCCACCAATTACTTTAAATCGGTGCCCCCTGGTTTTTGACCCCTCTGTTAATGGAAATAGGTCCTTTCTATCCACTTCATCTATGCCCCTCATAATTTTATACACCTCAATAAGGTCTCCCCTCAGCCAAGAGTAAAGGGGACACATCCACAGATTGGGAAAAATTGGGGAACGACTCGCACAGGCGAATTATGGGAACGAAGGAAGGAGTGAAATTGTGTTGGGACAAGTGGTGGAAGGAGGAGCAAGGAGTTTGTGTGTGTGTAGGTGGATCGGGGCGTAAATGCCAAGGGGTGACCATTGCTTTTAAACAACACTGGCAAGACTTCGGATTGGACACAGGGTTTAGACCTAGTGTGGTCCCAGATCCTCCAAATACCATCAAGGCCACCGAACTGGTCACGCACGAAAGGAAGCCCCTACCAATAACCCCAAAGACCCGAGAGAAAGAGGTTAAGTGCCCCATAACGACACTCGGACCTAGGAATGGGTTGGTGCCGATTCCAACAGGGAAAGTGTTGTTTCAGGACGTGCATTATGAGGTAGCATCCGTCATTCTTAATTGAATGGAGTTACAACTGCCCAGGTGGTGCCCACCAGGAACGGGAAAACTGCATGAGAAACTGTTAAAGGAGATGTTCCGGCAATTGAGAGAGTGGAATTATGGGGATGAAAGTTGGGAGGATTTATATAAACCAGTTAACGACAGTCACACAGGCAGGGGGAGACAGAAGAGGGGATTGATCAATGACACGGCCACAGTGTTTAATACGGGAACGTCACTAGTCAATAGTATGGATGATGCCCAGCTGCAAACACAGGTGAATACCCTACGGGGCCAGCTAAAGAAAATACTGGGGGAGCGTAATAATAGAGGGGCAAGAATTGCAGGAAGACCAAGTAATGGCCATTCACCTAAAGGAAACAATAGCGGAGTTGGAGACTCATGCCCAGACCATAAATAACCTAATGAAGGAGGACCGAAATGCGTTGGACTGGACCACCCAAAACGACGCAGGTGTCATGTATGGCACCTGGCTGTTAAACGAGGGACGAAATAATCTAAAGGATTTGGAACAAGGCCATGTACCATCATGGACTAACAACAGGCACCTAAAGGCTATAAGTACATATGTCAACCTTATGAATCCATGTCAGCTACAGTTGGCCTCCAAGGCATACCCAGTTCCAATCAACTGTGGTCAGTATAACCAAACTATAATGGGGATAGTTCTCAGGATGCCAGTGATGGGTCAATCACAACATCCAGTACCGGTGTACCGGGTCATTCGAGATGGTGTATAAGTGAGGCATCATGGGGCCCCTCCGTATGTGGTTAAGTGAGGGAACTCCATGACCGGCACTAATCTGGAAGGATGCCAGGGAAGAGGTGCGCATGTGGTGTTGTGTCCATACCATCTGAATCTTTTCGACCGACATGTGGGTTTGAATCTGGAGGTGGACAGCCTATCAACTGTAGTATGGAGGTGATGGCCCAGAGCCATGCCCCGCCTTAGGTTGCATATGAGGGTAATGAAACGTACTGTGTCACCACTAGGGTACACAATGATACCTGGTGCCCAGTGAGTGACTCCACTAGGGTACACAATGATTCCTGGTGCCCAGTGAGTGACTCCACTAGGGTACACAATGATACCTGGTGCCCAGTGAGTGACTCCACTAGGGTACACAATGATACCTGGTGCCCAGTGAGTGACTCCACTAGGGTACACAATGATTCCTGGTGCCCAGTGAGTGACTCCACTAGGGTACACAATGATACCTGGTGCCCAGTGAGTGACTCTACAATGATACCTGGTGCCCAGTGAGTGACTCCACTAGGGTACACAATGATACCTGGTGCCCAGTGAGTGACTCCACTAGGGTACACAATGATTCCTGGTGCCCAGTGAATGACTCCACTAGGGTACACAATGATACCTGGTGCCCAGTGAGTGACTCCACTAGGGTACACAATGATTCCTGGTGCCCAGTGAGTGACTCCACTAGGGTGCACAATGATTCCTGGTGCCCAGTGAGTGACTCCACTAGGGTACACAATGATTCCTGGTGCCCAGTGAGTGACTCTACAATGATACCTGGTGCCCAGTGAGTGACTCCACTAGGGTACACAATGATTCCTGGTGCCCAGTGAGTGACTCTACAATGATACCTGGTGCCCAGTGAGTGACTCCACTAGGGTACACAATGATTCCTGGTGCCCAGTGAGTGACTCCACTAGGGTACACAATGATTCCTGGTGCCCAGTGAGTGACTCCACTAGGGTATACAATGATTCCTGGTGCCCAGTGAGTGACTCCACTAGGGTACACAATGATTCCTGGTGCCCAGTGAGTGACTCTACAATGATACCTGGTGCCCAGTGAGTGACTCCACTAGGGTACACAATGATTCCTGGTGCCCAGTGAGTGACTCCACTAGGGTACACAATGATTCCTGGTGCCCAGTGAGTGACTCCACTAGGGTACACAATGATTCCTGGTGCCCAGTGAGTGACTCCACTAGGGTACACAATGATTCCTGGTGCCCAGTGAGTGACTCCACAATGATTCCTGGTGCCCAGTGAGTGACTCCACTAGGGTACACAATGATTCCTGGTGCCCAGTGAGTGACTCCACTAGGGTACACAATGATTCCTGGTGCCCAGTGAGTGACTCCACTAGGGTACACAATGATTCCTGGTGCCCAGTGAGTGACTCCACTAGGGTACACAATGATACCTGGTGCCCAGTGAGTGACTCCACTAGGGTACACAATGATTCCTGGTGCCCAGTGAGTGACTCCACTAGGGTACACAATGATACCTGGTGCCCAGTGAGTGACTCCACTAGGGTACACAATGATTCCTGGTGCCCAGTGAGTGACTCCACTAGGGTACACAATGATTCCTGGTGCCCAGTGAGTGACTCCACTAGGGTACACAATGATTCCTGGTGCCCAGTGAGTGACTCCACTAGGGTACACAATGATTCCTGGTGCCCAGTGAGTGACTCCACAATGATTCCTGGTGCCCAGTGAGTGACTCCACTAGGGTACACAATGATTCCTGGTGCCCAGTGAGTGACTCCACTAGGGTACACAATGATTCCTGGTGCCCAGTGAGTGACTCCACTAGGGTACACAATGATTCCTGGTGCCCAGTGAGTGACTCCACTAGGGTACACAATGATTCCTGGTGCCCAGTGAGTGACTCCACTAGGGTATACAATGATTCCTGGTGCCCAGTGAGTGACTCCACTAGGGTACACAATGATTCCTGGTGCCCAGTGACTCTACCATTTGCTTCAGACCCCAGAGGTTCAAGTAGCACAGGAAAGAATAATCTCCATCTCAGTTCACACCCCAGTAAATCTCCCAGTGAGCAGTACTCCGAACCTCCAGGAATATATATCCCATTTGGATATGATATCCCGTCATTAACCGAACATTTGACTAAACTGATAAAGGACATAGAGCTTTCCCAAAAACATTATACTACACTACAACAGAGAAATAGGAAAGCGAGGGATAACATCAAGAAATAGCTACCCCACCTTGGTGGGATATTGGGCTCAATATTCAGGTTCCTCCTTGGATTCAAGTCGTGTCACATGGGTTAGCGATTGTGCAATTGATTATTGTGCTGGATTTGTTGATATTGTCATGCAAGCTGAAAAGAAAGGCTAAAAGGGAAAAACTTGGAAAATTATTAAAAAGGGAATTCGGAATGATGGAACCGAATGGATGATCTGATTAAAGAAATGTAAGATTTGGCCGAGACCAGCAATGCACTCCTAGCGGGAGGAGGATCATTAGAAGTAATGGCCCTGAAATTAGGATCGGGAGCTTGCCGCGCGTGCGAGCCCCCGATGTGCACTTACCCGGCGCGCTGACATTTGAATCGTGGCCCGCATTGCATTTCCTCTCACTGGCCCGCTTGAGGTCCTGCCGCGCTGTGCGTGCGTGACCCAGCGGCGTACTTAGTGCAATGAGCCGGCTGGGATCACGTGAGCACAGGGCAACCAATGGGAAGTTGCAAAAGTTCATTCATGAGTTTGACAGTAAGAGCTGTCAAACTCATGAAAACTCCTGGCCCCAAAACACTACTTAAACTTGAAAGAAAATTTTAAAAAACATCGCACTACTTAAATGAACCATAAATAACTGTAAAAAACTATTTTAAACAATAATTTTAAAATTTGAAAAAAATTATATAAAAAATCAGGGCTAAAACTAAACTTACCTTACTGTAAATTCTTTAAAAATAATAAACTTGTGGAAAAAAAAATTATAAATTGTATTAATAGACCACTTACCTGTAAAACTAAGTACTTACGTGTGGTTTTTCAATGCGTAAAAACCAGAGGCCTTTACACACGCGCAACTCTATAAATAAAGGAAATCCAAGTCACACGCGCAGACTCCTGCGCGCACGCGTTCAGCCTCTTAACCCCTTGGGTCAGAGGAGAGGAAATGCCGGTTTTCCCCACATGCGCTGTGCATGCTGAAAACCGGCAATTCCTCCGGGCACACGCGTGAGAACGCCGTCCGTACTCACGCTGGGAGAGGAATTACTGGGCCAAAATCTCTAGTGTAAGAGAGATATTAAAGGGGGGAGAACTGAAGGACATGAAACAGTTTACCTGAAACCCTGATTCATGATCAGTTTGGAGAACATTAACAACTGGACAATGCCACAAGTTGACAGGAATTATGAACGGTCAGCTCTTGACAAGAATGGAAGGATCATTAACACCCAAACTATGCTATGAGCTAAGTGCCCATCACCATAAGGGAAATCACATTATCTTGCTGCAGTATAAACAGCAGGGGAGGAGATAAGGGCCTAGAAATTGGGTTGGGGCGCCAAAGTGGCGCAAAAGTCGCCTGAGCGCAGGATTTAGCGCAGCGTTTGAGGCTTCAGCGATCGTCAGATACTCAGTTTCATTGCCCCTCGAGGGACACGGGGCGAGGCGCTCCGCGCCCCTCTTAGGGCACTGAAAATCATAGCGCAACGTGCCGCAGCGCCACACGCTGCGGCACGGCACGGCACGCTGCAGGCCTTCCTCCCACTGTTAAGGGGGAGGTGCCTGCAACAGCGCGAGCCCCGATCACGAGTGCCGGCAAACGAGCCTGGCACCAAGGAGAAGTGCCGGGTTCTCGGGGAAACAGCCGGCAATGCCGCGGGGGGGGGGGGGGGGTGGGGACCAGGAGGCCGGGGACGGAGGTACAGGCAGGCGGCCGCCCTGCACCTCCACCTTAACCTGCGCCGCTGCCGGCACAGTAAGGCCCCGTGAACCGGGCGCGGGTAGTGAACGGCGCAACTGCGGCATTCGCTACCAAATATCGCGAACAGGGCGCTGCGCACACCGATGACGTCATTGGTGGCGGCGAAGCGCAAAAGGCTAACGCCACCATTATTGCCCCAACTCAATATCGCGGGAGGCGCAGCCAGTGGCGCTACAGCCACTGCCTGCCTCTTTAGGCGCTACTCACCCAATTTCTCCCCCAAGGAGTTGTCTCTGGCCTTGCAGTTCTGCATAGCTCAGGAGACTGGAAGAACAAGATAACGAGATGTGAAACCAGACATTCCAACAGGCTGTTAACTGAACCAGCGCCCGAGGCCCTGGGGTGTGTGATAGCAGGACTGGGACACTAAGAAAGGACAACATCGAAGCGTGGGCACTGCAGTCCGGTGAAGGGCGGAGATCGGTCATCTCTGGATCCAGGCCGACAATCCACACCAGTAATGACCAGCCGCACGGGTGACTGGAAGTTTCAATCAAATCATAAAGGGGTTTGTATTTGGTTGTTATAATAATTAAGTTTGTCAAATCGATCATAAAAAGGGGTTTGGACTGTGGTTTTGTTGGTTTAATAAACTAACGAATTTAACGTTGAGCCAAGACCTGTTTGTCGCGTGTATTCTGTTCCTGTAATTCCGGGGTCTAAGAACATTGTAAGGAGGAAGGGAACGGAACTGTTTACAAGACACAATCCATGACGGCGCAGGCAAAGAGTGGTGTGGAGAACGGAACTATTCAGCCAGTACAGCAGAAAGAGATTAAAGAAACAAGTTAGAGATTTGAACCAGAACCCCTCAGAGCTGAAGTAGAGACAGACAGAGACACATCAGTGTGCACGGAAGGGGCAAGGCGTAGACTCACAACGTTGCCCAGCCTTTGGGAAAACACACCTGAAAGAGTCTACTGTGCCAGAGGTCACACTAAATATAGGAGCACAAATACACATCGTATCGGAATGAGATTACAGAACACACCTAAACTGCAGCAGGCTATAAGAAGTGATGGTATACCCAGTGAAAGTGTAGTGCTCTCCTAGTATTATACACAAGTAGAACAGCAAAATACTGCGGATGCTGGAAATCTGAAATAACAACAGAAAACGCTGGAAACACTCAGCAGGCCAGGCAGCATCTGTGGAGAGAGAAACAGAGTTGGCCACTGCCTGGCCTGGCCTGGCCTGCTGAGTGTTTCCAGCCTGTTCTGTTGTTATTTCATACACAAGTATACTAATTACTCATCGTTAGTAATGGTGTTGAAAGAAGTGCAGCCAATTTTAGACAAGTGGTAACGCAATCTGGTAAAAAAGGAGCTCATAGTCAAAGCAGCACAGGGTAGAGAACACAGGAATACACAGATCTATTTCAAGGACTGCCAGGGAATGCTGAATCAAGTCAAAAAGAAGTTACCCGGGTAATCTAACCATCCAATGAAATACCACTTGATGTCTGGGGAACATTAAAAACAGAGCTCAATGGAAGGCATGAACAAGCCCTAGGAGTATAAAAAGTGCAGGGGATACTTAAAAAAGAAATTAGGAGAGCGAGGAGGGGCCATGAAATAACACTGGCGAGCAAAATAAAGGAAAATCCTAAGGTGTTTTATAAGTATATTAAGGGCAAGAGGATAACTAGGGAAAGAGTAGGGCCCATTAGCGACCAAAGTGGCAATGTGTGTGTGGAGCCAGAAGATGTAGGTGGGGTTTTAAATGAATTTTTTGCATCTGTGTTCACTATGGAAAAGGACGATGTAGACATAGAAATCGGGCAGGGGGACTGTGATATACTTGAACATATTAGCATCGAAAGGGAGGAGGTACTAGCAGTTTTAGCAGGCTTAAAAGTGGATAAATCCCCAGGCCTGGACGAGATGTATCCCAGGCTGCTGTGTGAGGCAAAGGAGGAGATTGCAGGGGCTCGGACACAAATTTTCAAAACCTCTCTGGCCACAGGGGACGTGCCAGAGGACTGGAGAACAGCTAACGTAGTACCATTATTCAAGAAGGGTAGTAGGGATAAACCAGGGAACTACAGGCCAGTGAGCCTAACATCAGTGGTAGGGAAATTATTGGAAAACATTCTGAGGGACAGAATTAGTCTCCACTTGGAGAGGCAAGGATTAATCAGGGATAGTCAGCATGGCTTTGTCAAGGGAAGATCATGTCTGACCAATTTGATTTAATTTTTCGAGGGGGTGACTAGATGTGTGGATGAGGGTAGTGCAGTGGATGTGGTTTACATGGATTTCAGTAAGGCTTTCGATAAAGTCCCGCATAGGAGACTGGTCAAGAAGGTAAGAGCCCATGGGATCCAGGGTGCCTTGGCACATTGGATCCAAAACTGGCTTAGTGACAGAAGGCAGAGGGTGATGGTCGAAGGTTGTTTTTGTGACTGGAAGCCTGTGTCCAGTGGGGTACCGCAGGGATCGGTGCTGGGTCCCTTGCTGTTTGTGGTCTACATTAATGATTTCGATGTGAATGTAAAAGGTATGATCAGTAAGTTCACAGATGACCCGAAAATTGGTGGGGTGGTAAATAGCGAGGCGGGTAGCCTCAGTCTGCAGGACGATATAGATGCGTTGGTCAGATGGGCGGAACAGTGGCTAATGGAATTTAACCCTGAAAAGTGTGAGGTGATGCATTTTGGAGGGACTAACAAGGCAAGGGAATACACAATGAATGGTAAGACCCTAGGAAAGACAGAGGATCAGAGGGACCTTGGTGTGCATGTACATAGATCCCTGAAGGCAGCAGAACAGGTGGGTAAGGTAGTTAAAAAGGCAAATGGGATACTTGCCTTCATTAGCTGAGGCATAGAATATAAGAGCAGGGAGGTTATGATGGAGCTGTACAAAATGCTGGTTAGGCCACAGCTGGAATACTGTGTGCAGTTCTGGTCGCCACACTATAGGAAGGATGTGATTGCTTTGGAGAGGGTGCAGAGGAGATTCTCCAGGATGTTACCTGGGCTGGAGCGCTTCAGCTATGAAGAAAGACTGGACAGGCTGGGGTTGTTTTCCTTGGAGCAGAGAAGGCTGAGGGGGGACCTGATTGAGGTGTACAAAATTATGAGGGGCATAGATAGGGTAGATAGAAAGGAACTTTTTCACGTTAGTAGAGGGGTCAATAACAAGGGGGCATAGATTCAAGGTAAGGGGCAGGAGGTTTAGAGGGGATTTGAGGAAGAACTTTTTCACCCAGAGGGTGGTTGGAATCTGGAACTCACTGCCTGAAAGGGTGGTAGAGGCAGGAACCCTCACAACATTCAAGAAGCATTTGGATGAGCACTTGAAACGCCGTAGCATACAAGGACCAAATGCTGGAAAATGGGATTAGATTAGACAGGGCTTGATGGCCGGCGCGGACGCGATGGGCCGAAGGGCCTCTTTCTGTGCTGTATAACTCTATGACTGGGTTAACTCATTAATAATTGCTGACAAAAAGAACAGCAAATTGTAAATTTACTTGGACCCCAAAATCCTAAAGCAAACTGCACTGAAGAGAGCAGTTGAAGCTTCCAACTTGTAAGAAAATGATGGGCCGGTTTGCTAATATAAACTACCTCAGCAAATCAGCTCCAGCCTTGGGGTTCTGAAAATTGAGAGGAACACAAGTTCATAGACGTCAAACCCGCAAAAACTGACACCACACCAAAATAGGTGGACAGTGTAAATAAAGCAACCACCAACTCAAACAGCCCGGAACAGCCTCTGGTTTGGTAAGTCTTTCTTCATATTGGTCTTTCCTCATAGCAGGCAGCATTCCCAGGACTCTGTGCTCTACCCTCTCTATTGCCTCAACATCCTTCCTATAGTGTAAAGCCCAAAACTGCTCACAATACTTCCAACAATGGTCCCACCAGATTTTTTTTTCTGTTATTCAGTGATGTGGGTGTCACTGGCAAGGCCGGCATTTACTGCCCATCCCCAGTTGCCCAGAGAAGGTGGTTGGGAGTTTTCCATTGCGCTGCGGTCCGGAATTCTTTCCAGCGGTTTGATACAACTGAATGAATTGGCTGAACAAACCAGAGGGCAGCCAAAGGTCAAGCATGTTGGTGTGGGCACTGGAGTCACATACAGGCCCAGGCCGGGCGAGGACGGCAGGTTTTCTTCCCCAAAGGACATCTGTGAACCAGTTGGGTTTTTACAACAATCCCACAGCTTCATGGTCACTTTCACCGAGACCAGCTTTTGATTTACAGATTTTTTAAACAGATTTCAAATTACCAAACAGCCAAGGTAGGATTTGAGCTCACACTCTGGATAATTAGTCCGGGCCTGTGGATTCCTAGTCCAGTAACATAACCGTTACATCACCCAGGATGACGAGTATGGAAATGAAAAGGTTCAGCCGGGGCTCAGTGGGCAGCACCCTCGCCTCGGAGTCAGAAGGTCGTGGGTTCAAGTCCCACTCCAGAGACTTGAGCACAAAAATCTAGGCTGACACTTCACCGCAGTGCTGAGGGAGTGCTGCACTGTGGGAGGTGCCGTCTTTCAGATGAGACATTAAACCGAGGCCCCGTCTGCTCTCTCAGGTGGATGTAAAAGATCCCACGGCACGATTTCTATGAAGAACAGGGGAGTTCTCCCCGGTGTCCTGGCCAATATTTATCCCTCAATCAACATCACTAACAAATGATCTGGTCATTATCACATTGCTGTTTGTGGGAGCTTGCTGTGCACAAACTGGCTGCTGTGTTTCCTACATTACAACAGCGACCACACTTCAAAAAGGTGCTTCATTGGCTGTGAAGCACTTTAGGAAGTCCGGTGGAATTGAAAGGTGCTATATAAATGCAAGTCTTTCTTCATTAGTTTTTCTTTCGTAAACATGTTGCATACATACATGAAACATGTTTACATACTAGTCTATATATTAGGAACCTCATGCGGGACGCACACTCGCTAGGTTGCTAGTTCTGGACTGTGGCTCCAGGTGGGCTCTGATCAGGCTCAGTGGAACCATTGAATCCCTGAGTGAGAAGTCACTCCGCTCTGCACAATAAGGCTTCATAGCCAATCAGCCAGAAGGATGTAGCCACTTTCTTACTTTTACACGGACATGGTGATGTGGTCTTTGTTAGTAATACTGCAGCGTTTCTTGGGTCTCTCTCCTCCCCCCCATTATCAGCGACTATCACAGAGCTCCTGTGACTGATCTCCATGATGTGCCATCAATAACTCAAAGACAAGGAATTAAAGGATTCAACTGAAGGCTTTTAATCACTAAGAACATTGCATGTCTTTCCACATCGGATTCGTCTGGCAGAAATGACTCATACAGCTCTTGAGACCTTTATATGACAAAAGACAGGGGCGGAGCCAATACACACAATAGGAAAAAGGGGGCGGTACACACAATACAAAGCAGGTAAAACACAGGGGCTGATGAAGGCATATATTTCATCACATTCACCCCTTCTACAGATTTAGTCTGTCCGGGGGTGTGATAGTCCTTCCTGAACGTCGCAACAGTACCTCGGGTTCCGACCGGGAGTCCGTGGTGCCCTCCTGGGCATACCCGTGTGCTGGGGGTGTTGCAGGTACTTCTGGGGGTGGTGAGGATACCTCTGGGGATGGTGGAGGTTCTTCTGGGGGTGGTGAGGATGGGTCGTCGTCGCTTCCTGCCGAGGCGAGGTCCTTTATGGACACGGTGTCCTCACGCCCGTCAGCGTGCTTGACGTACGCGTACTGTGGGTTTGCGTGGAGTAGGTGTACTGCCTCCACGAGGGGATCCGTTTTGTGGCCCCTCACATGCTTCCGTAATAGGACTGTCCCTGGGGTGGAGAGCCACGAAGGTAGGGACACTCCTGAGGTTGATTTGCGGGGAAAAACAAACATCTTCTCGTGAGGAGTGGCGTTAGTAGCAGTACACAGTAGCGACCTTATCGAGTGGAGTACGTGCCAGCGGGAGGTAGGGAGGCCTTCCACACCGTCGCGTTCTCCCTCTCCACTTGCCCATTACCCCGGGGGTTATAACTAGTGGTCCGACTCGTGGCTATCCCCTTCGACAGCAGGTATTGGTGCAGTTCGTCGCTCATGAACGACGCCCCCGTCAGTGTGGATGTAGTTCGGCATGCCGAACGTGCAAAACAGGCTGCCGAGGCACTTGATGACCGTGGCACTGGTCATGTCTGGGCAGGGGTAGGTGAATGGGAAGCGGGAGTACTCGTCCACAATGTTGAGAAAGTACACATTGCGGTCGGTGGAGGGGAGTGGTCCCTTGAAATCTAAGCTCAGGCGCTTGAATGGCCGTGTAGCTTTGATCAGGTGGGCTCGGTCGGGCCTGAAAAAACGGGGCTTGCATTCCGCACAGGTGCGGCAGTCCCTGGTCATAGACCGGACGTCCTCGATGGAATAGGGCAGGTTACGGGATTTTATAAAGTGGAATAGCCGGGTGACCCCCGGGTGGCAGAGGCCATTGTGGAGGCCCTGTAGCCTGTCCCCCTGGATGCTGGCACACATCCCTTGAGATAGGGAGTCGGGGGATTCGTTGAGGGCCCCCGGCCTATATATTATGTCGTACTCAAACGTGGAGAGTTCGATCTGCCACCTGAGAATTTTGTCGTTCTTGATCTTCCCCCTTGATACGCTTATCAATTACTCCATAAAAGACGATGAATCAGGAAGGTGATGAAAAGGCTTTTATTAACTAGAGAACAGAGCATGCCTCTCGTGGGTGGCTGGTTCCAAGAAGGAAGTGAGTCGGCGAAACCCCCACCTTTATACCTGGTCATGTGGGCGGAGTCAGCTGAGGCATGCCTTGGTACACAGCGCCACCCAGAGGTAACAATATACAATAACAGTGGTTTACCACATTCACCCCTTGTTTAAAATTAAGTCCGGCGGGGTGAAGGGTACTACAAGTTCGTGTAGTTAAGTCTATCAGGAGGCCTTGTCTGACATCCTGATCGTCGTGGTGGCGGTGTTGCAGCATCCAACGTCGGATCTGGTGTCTGGGTGGTCAACGAAGGGTCCTGGGGCTCCGGCATGTCGTCTGCAGGGGTTGGATTGGGAGGGGTGGTGGGGGGTAACGGTGGTAGTTCGGGGGTACCCGAGGGTGCGAGATCTCATATGGAGACCGTGTCCTCCCGCCCGTCTGGGTATGTCACCCAGGCATACTGGGGGTTGGCGTGTAGGAGGTGCACCCTCTCGACCAGGGGGTCCATTTTATGGGTCCTTACGTGCCTCCGCAGTAGGACGGGCCCAGGAGAAGTCAGCCATGCCGGTAGCGAGGTTCCCGATGTGGACTTCCTGGGGAAAACGAACATTTGCTCATGAGGGGTGGCATTAGTGGCAGTACAAAGCAGTGACCGGATGGAGTGGAGCGCCGCAGGGAGGACCTCCTGCCAGCGAGAGGTCGGAAGGCCCTTAGATTTTAAGGCTAAGAGGACGGCCTTCCAAACCGTCGCGTTCTCTCTTTCCACCTGGCCGTTCCCCCGGGGGTTGTAGCTGGTGGTTCTGCTCATAGCAATACCTCTCGCTAGCAGGTACTGCCGAAGTTCGTCGCTCATGAAAGATGAGCCCCTGTCGCTATGTATGTAGCTAGGGAACCCGAACAAGGCGAAGAGGTCATTCAGACATTTGATGACCGTGGTACTGGTCATGTCTGGGCAAGGGATGGCAAATGGGAAACGGGAGTACTCATCGATTATGTTGAGGAAGTACACATTGCGGTCAGAGGAGGGGAGGGGCCCTTTAAAATCGACGCTCAGGCGCTCGAAGGGGCGAGTGGCCTTGATCAGGCTTGCTCTGTCCGGCCTATAAAAGTGCGGTTTGCACTCGGCACAGATTTGGCAGTTCCTGGTCATGGTCCTGACCTCCTCGATAGAGTAGGGCAGGTTACGGGATTTGATGAAATGGAAGAACCTGGTGACCCCCGGGTGGCAGAGGTCATTGTGGAGGGTCTGCAGTCTATCAACCTGCGCGTTGGCGCATGTACCACGTGATAGGGCGTCTGGGGGCTCATTGAGTTTCCCGGGCCGGTACAAGAGATCATAATTGTAGGTGGAGAGTTCGATTCTCCACCTCAAGATCTTGTCGTTCTTGATTTTGCCCCTCTGCTTATTATTAAACATAAAAGCTACTGAACACTGGTCAGTGAGCAGGGTAAACCGTTTTCCGGCCAGGTAATGCCTCCAGTGACGCACCGCTTCCACAATAGCCTGGGCCTCCTTTTCGACAGAGGAGTGTCGGGTCTCGGGGCCCTGGAGGGTCCTTGAGAAAAAGGCCACGGGTCTGCCCGCCTGGTTAAGGGTCGCAGCTAGGGCGAAGTCGGATGCGTCGCTCTCCACTTGGAAGGGGATCGACTCATCCACTGCGTGCATTGTGGCCTTCGCGATATCGCTCTTCATAAGAGTGAAGGCTGCACACGCCTCTGGTGTCAGGGGGAAGGAGGTGGATTTGATGAGGGGTCTAGCTTTGTCTGCATAGTGGGGCACCCACTGGGCATAGTAGGAGAAAAACCCCAGGCATATCTCCAGTGCTTTTTGGCAGTGGGGGAGGGGGGAGCTCCATTAGGGGGCGCATTCTGTCGGGGTCGGGCCCGATGACTCCGTTCTCCACCACGCAGCCAAGAATGGCGAGGCGTTTGGTGCGAAACATACATTTCTCTTTATTGTACGTTAGGTTCAGCCGTTGGGCCGTACGGAGGAATTTTTCTAGATTAACGTCATGGTCCTGCTGGTCGTGGCCACAGATGGTGATGTTATCCAGGTAGGGAAAGGTGGCCTGCAGCGCGTTCTCGTCAACCATCCGGTCCATCTCCCTTTGGAAGACCGAAACCCCATTGGTGACGCCGAAGGGAACCCTAAGGAAGTGGTAGAGGCGGCCGTTTGCCTCGAAGGCAGTATACTGGCGGTCCTCATGGCGGATGGGGAGCTGGTGGTATGCTGACTTAAGGTCAATGGTGGAGAATACTTTGTATTGCGCAATCTGGTTGACCATATCGGATATGCGAGGAAGTGGGTATGCGTCCAGCTGAGTGTACCGGTTTATGGTTTGGCTGTAGTCAATGACCAGGCGGCGTTTATCAGTGGTTTTAACGACTACAACCTGGGCTCGCCAGGGGCTAGTGCTCCCTTCGATAATGCCCTCCTTCAGGAGCCGCTCCACCTCAGAGCTAATGAAAGCTCTGTCCCCGGCGCTGTACCGCCTGCTCTTGGTAGCGATGGGTTTACAGTCGTGGGTGAGGTTAGCGAACAAGGGGGGGGGGGGACTTTTAGTGTGGAAAGGCTGCAGGTGGCTTGCGGCGGGCGATTTAAAAGGTGTTGGTTGCAGACTGTGAGTGGGGGGAGGGGTCCACCGTATGCTAATGTGACACTTTTAAGGTGGCACTGAAAATCCAACCCTAGCAGCACGGCAGCGCAGAGACGGGGCAGGACTAGAAGTTTAAAATTTTTATATTCTGTGCCCCCAACCGAAAGGGTCACCACACAGTAGCCGCCGACGTCCATTGAATGGGACTTGGACGCCATAGAAATCCGATGGCGCGTCGGCAGGACCGTGAGGGAGTGGCTACGTACCGTGTCTGGGTGAATAAAACTCTGTGCTCCCGCTGTCGATTAGGCAAGTGGTGGCACGGCCGTTTACCGCGATATCCATCATGGAGCTGGATAGATGATGAGGGAGGGCTTGATCCAGCGTGACGGAGGCCAGTGTATGGCTTAGTGAGTCGGTATGGTCGTCCGACGAGACGGTGGTCGAGTCCGGAGACGAAGTGGCAGTTGAGTGCGGCGGATAAAATGGCGGCGGCCATGCGGCCGGAGGTGCACAAAATGGCGGATAAGATGGCTGCCCCATGGTTCACACGCGGCGCTGCTGGCGTTCGCTGGTTTCCCCCTGCAGGCATTGGCGTAATGGCCTTTCTTCCCGCAGCCCGAGCAGGTAGCGGTCTTAGCCGGGCAGTGCGCTCTAGGGTGTTTTAACTGGCCACAGAAATAGCATTTTTGGGCCTGGTTACGGGGCATCGCTGCGGTTCTTACCGGGGGCGGCTGTCCCAGTTGATTTCGGGACATCGCTGCAGCAGTTGGTGCCGGGGGCGGCGGTCCCATGTCCCACGGTCGTGATGGCCATGGCGCGGCGCCGTTACGTGGGTATGCTTCAAGGTTTCGGTGGGCCGCATCTAGCGAGAGCGCAAGGGCTACGGCCGTCTTCAGGTCGAGCTCCTTGCTTTCGAGCAGTCTCTGCCGGGAGTAGTCGGACTGGAGGCCCCTGACGAAGGCATCACAAGTAAGTCCCTCCGCGTGCCCCGCAGCCGTTACCTCCTTACAGTCGCAGTCTCTGCAGAGTGTCTGTAACGCCCGTAAAAATGCCTCTACCGATTCCCCCGGTTGCTGCCTGCGGGATCCCAAGAGGTGTCTGGCGTAAATCGGGTTCACTCGGCGCGTGTATTGCCCTTTTAGTAGTTCGAGGGCTGCCGTGTACGTAGTAGCGTCTTGGATGAGCGTATATACTTGAGGGCTCACCTGGGCGGTCAAAACTTTTAGTTTGTTCTCCTCCGATGTCACGGCGGAGGCTCCTAGGAAGGATTCAAAGCAGCTCAGCCAGTGTTCGAAATTGGTTGATGAACCCGCTGCTTGAGGGTCGAGGTCCAGGCATGCCGGTCTGAGGGCTCGCAGCAACGCCTGCTGTTGTTGCGGTTCGGGTGTCGCCATTTTACTTCTAGTTAATAAAATTGATCAATTACTCCATAAAAGACGATGAATCAGGAAGGTGATGAAAAGGCTTTTATTAACTAGAGAACAGAGCATGCCTCTCGTGGGTGGCTGGTTCCAAGAAGGAAGTGAGTCGGCGAAACCCCCACCTTTATACCTGGTCATGTGGGCGGAGTCAGCTGAGGCATGCCTTGGTACACAGCGCCACCCAGAGGTAACAATATACAATAACAGTGGTTTACCACACCCCTCTGTTTGTTGTTAAACATGAAGGCTACCGACCGCTGGTCGGTAAGCAGGGTGAAGCGTTTGCCGGCTAGGTAGTGCCTCCAGTGCCGCGCTGTCTCCACTATGACCTGGGCCTCCTTCTCTACCGAGTGCCTGATCTCGGGCCCTTGAGAAAAAGGCTACGGGCCGCCCATCCTGGTTGAGGGTGGCTGCTAAAGCGAAGTCGGACGCATCGCTTTCGACCCGGAAAGGGATGTTTTCGTCCACTGCCTGCAGCGCGGCCTTCTCAATGTCGTGTTTAATGCTGCTGAAGGCGGCGTGGGCCTCGGCCGTGAGCGGGAAGGACGTTGATTTCAGGAGGGGATGGGCCTTGTCGGAATAATTGGGGACCCATTGGGCGTAATAGGAGAAAACCCCAGGCACCTTTTCAGGGCCTTGGGAGTGTTTGGTAGGGGTAGCTCCCGTAGGGGGCGCAATCGGTCGGGGTCCGGACCGATTTCCCCGTTTTCCACCACGCAGCCCAGGATACAGAGGCGCGTGGTGCTAAAGACACACTTATCCTCGTTGTAGGTGAGATTGAGTCCGAGGGCGGTTTTCAGAAATCTCGCAAGGTTCGAGTCGTGGTCTTGCTGGTCGTGGCCACAGATGGTGACGTTGTCTAGGTATGGATAGGTGGCTGTTAACTGGTTCTCATCGACCATGCGGTCCATCTCCCGCTGGAAGATCAAGACCCCATTCGTTACCCCAAAGGGGACTCTGAGGAAGTGGTAGAGGCGTCCGTTCGCCTCGAAGGCGGTGTATGGACGGTCCTCCGGCCTAATGGGGAGCTGGTGGTATGCCGATTTTAGGTCGATGGTGGAAAACACCCGGTATTGCGCGATTTGGTTAACCATATCCGCTATGTGGGGCAGAGAGTAGGCATCTAGCTTTATTCACCATGTATGATGGGAATTCTTCAGTGCGAATTTCTCCAGAGGCTTGAGCACATCATTCAGGCTGACACGCCAGCGCTGGACTGTGGGAGCGCTGCACTGTCGGAGGTGCTGTCTTTCGGATGAGGCGTCTTACGTCCACCTGAGAGTTTAAGATTCCATGGCACTATTTCGAAGAGCAGGAGAGGTGTCCGCGGCGTCCTGGCCAATAATTATCCCTCAACCAACATCACTAAAACAGATTATCTGATCATTATCACAATGTTGTTTGCAGGCAAATTGGCGGTCACGTTTCCTACATTACATCAGTTACAGAAATGCAAAAATGTCTTTCTTTCACATGGACATGGTTGTGATGCTCCTGCTAGTATAGGAGCAGAAGATAAGGACGTAGGAACTGCTAGATGAAAAACGACCACGGTCCATCAAGCTCACCTTCTGACCCAGACATAAACCCCCAGTGGTGGGGAGCTTTGGGAACCACAGGTCCACCATCCTCCCAAGCACGCTACACTCACCACGCACCTCAAATTACTCATATACTGATGGAAATCTAACGTACATTTGAGTGAATCAATCAATATTAACTGCTTCCACCGTCTCCCTAGGGAGCCTGTCCCATAGATTGACCACTCGCTCACTGAAAATACTCAATAACAACCACTCCCACTGTGGGATAAATATTGGCCAGGACACCAGGGAGAACCCCCCTGCTCTTCATCGAAATAGTGGCCGTGAGCTCTTTTAATGTCCACCTGAGAGAGCAGACAGGGCCTCGGTTTAACATCTCATCCGAAAGACGGCACCTCCGACAGTGCGGCACTCCCTCAGCACTGCACTGGAGTGTCAGCCTAGCTTTATGTGCTCAAGGCCCTGGAGTGGGACTTGAACCCACAACCTTCTGACTCCGATGCGAGAGTGCTACCCACTGAGCCCCAGCTGACAGATGTTACTTTACTTCAGTGGCACTGTATCACGTCGGTTGAGAGTGTGCAATTTCAAGACACTCTCTCAATCAGTACCTGCAGTTATCTTGCAGTAACAAACGTTTTCCCCCCACTCTGCTCCATACTGCAGCCCAGCTCTTGGGAGAGTGACTCCGTGCACCACTCGTTCACCCAGCAGTACCCCACCCCAGTCTGATGGAGCTCAAATGCTCTCTCCACATACTGAGCTCGGTGACATTTTGTAACACAGCCAACAACTTTGAGGGTTTATACACCATGGTTTTTGGCACTACCGATCCAATAGTAACAGAGCAGGAATAGATCATTCCACCCATCCTATCGTCTCCACCAGTTTGTTTCCACACCGGATCTACCTTTCCAATCCCAATTTACTGGCCCATCTCCAAATCACCGAATCCCCTTACTTCCCAAAGAGAAAGCTAGTTGGTCAATGCCCTCCATCTGAAGTATGCAATTATGTCCGGGCCCCGGCGAGGCCACGCCTGGAGTCCGGGCCCCGGCGAGGCCACGCCTGGAGTCCGAGCCCCGGCGAGGCCACGCCTGGAGTCCGGGCCCCGGCGAGGCCACGCCTGGAGTCCGGGCCCCGGCGAGGCCACGCCTGGAGTCCGGGCCCCGGCGAGGCCACGCCTGGAGTCCGGGCCCCGGCGAGGCCACGCCTGGAGTCCGGGCCCCGGCGAGGCCACGCCTGGAGTATTGTGGACAGTTTTGGTCTCCTTACCGAAGGAAGGATATACTTGCCACAGAGGGAGTGCAACGAAGGTTCACCAGACTGGTTCCTGGGATGGGGGGATTGTCCTATGAGGAGAGATTGAGTAGACTCGGCCTATATGCTCTAGAGTTTAGAAGAATGAAACATACAAAACTCTTACAGGGCTGGACAGGGTAGATGCAGGGAGGGTGTTTCCCCTTGGCTGGGGAGTCTAGAACCAGGGGTCACAGCCTCAGAATAAGGGGTCGGCCATTTCAGACTGAGATGAGAAATTTCTTCACACAGAGGGTGGTGAATCTTTGGAATTCTCTACCCGAGGGCTGTGGAGGCTCAGTCGTTGAGTATATTCAGGACAGAGATCAATAGATTTTTGGATATTAAGGGAATCAAGAGGGATATGAGGATAGTGCAGGAAAGTGGAGATGAGGTCAAAGTTCAGCCATGATCTCATTGAATGGCAGAGCAGGCTCAAAGGGTCAAATGCTGCTCCTAATTCTTCTGTTCTAATGTTCTTAGTGACTCCCCAAGAATGGTGCTGGTGCTTAAATCACAGAAACAGGTTTCATTTTCAGAGAATCTGTACAAACTTTGGTTTAGCTTTTAATATGACCAGACCACGAGTACAGTTTACCATGACCAGCCTCTGCAGTGCAAGAGTGCAAAGTTAAACTGCCAAGATCAGCGTTATACTGCAGGCTGTGACTCGCGCGCTGCCCATCACAGTGGATCCCAGCGAGTACTTACACACCCCCTCGGCTTAGACTGACAGTAGGTGTGGGTGCAAAGCTCAACCACTCGACCTCACTGCATTATTACAGCCCTGGACTCCAGTCTGGTATAAAATATTTCCAGAATTGGTATTTAAATGTGCTTATTCAAAAAAGATGTAGATATAAATTAACAGCTAACCAGAGATAGACAAGATACAGAGAGAGAGAGAGACACAGACAGAGCCAAAGAGAGCAAGACACAAAGACAGACAGAGCCAGAGAGAGCGAGAGACAGAGAGAGAGGGAGAGAGACAGAGCCAAAGAGAGCAAGACACAAAGACAGACAGAGCCAGAGAGAGCGAGAGACAGAGAGGGAGAGAGAGACAGAGCCAGAGAGAGCAAGACACAAAGACAGACAGAGCCAGAGAGAGCGAGAGAGACAGACAGAGCCAGAGAGAGAGAGAGAGACAGAGCCAGAGAGAGCAAGACACAGAGACAGAGCCAGAGAGAGAGAGAGACAGAGAGAGAGAGACAGAGCCAGAGAGAGAGAGAGAGAGAGAGCAAGACACAGAGACAGGCAGAGCCAGAGAGAGAGAGAGAGAGAGAGCAAGACACAGAGACAGAGAGAGAGAGAGAGAGAGGGTGCAAGAGAGGGAGACAGTCAGAGAGAGAGAGAGACTGGCTCAGAGAGTGAGTCAGACAGACAGAGAGAAGCACTGGACAATCAGAGACCGCCCTGTTTCCCAATTCCATGTTCCACTAACTTTACCAAGAAGTCCCGGTCCCAGCGGTTCCCTGGCAGCCGTTACCTGCTCAGGTGAGGTGTCCTCCCGATCCAATTGTTGCTTCTGCAGAAATCCTCAGCCAGAACTCGCCCGCTCCGGCTCCAGGGGCCAGTGCCGAGTCTGAGCGGAAAGTTCCGGAGCAGAAACGCGAAGCCCATGGTCAGAAAGAGGGAGGCGGCGGGGGCTGAGTGCTCGAGTCCAGGCGCTCGCTTCTCCCTTGAGACGGAGCAGTGAGACTAGTGAAACAACAGAGGCTACGCCCCGTCCCAGAGGCAGTGCCGGAGTTACAACAGAGGGCCAAACAGAAGATTGGCTGCTGTGTGGACCATACAGGGGTTGGTGTCTGCCTGACACACGGTCCAATAGGTCCGGGGCGGAGAGGTGTTGGTGGGAGTTCAGTCCCACAGAAAGCCTCTGACAAACGGAAATAACATAAGGCTTGCAAATCACATGGGGTGAACCTGACACTGTATCTTTGCTGAATACTCACACAGCCTTTCCCCTCGGAGCTTTTGGCAAGGACCCTGAGCCGGGGAAGGGAGCGTAAACCAGCCAGGGTCCCAGCTATTGCTGACCATCCCGGAAACCTATGCTGATACTTTCAAATCCGCGTTATCTCGGGCAGTGGAGGGATAATCTGGCTGCACTGCGCCACCCACCACAGTCGAATAGTGCGCTCTATACAGGCTGCACTGCGCCGCCCACCACAGTCGAATAGTGCGCTCTATACAGGCTGCACTGTGCCGCCCACCACAGTCGAATAGTGCGCTCTATACAGCCTCTTGCCCGAACCATGCCCCAGAACTGAGTTTCAGTCCCGGAATCAGAGACATCGAATCATACAGCACAGAAGGAGGCCATTTGGCCCATCATGCCTGTGTCTGCTCTCCAATTAGTTCCATTAATATACAAACATGCTGCCAGCGGCACTGAAATAACCCACAACTGACACAAGCGGAGACAATTGGAGGAAAAATAAGATTCCCATTTGCCATTGAAAGACTATTCCACTACATGTTAAATCTGTATTGGATTTGTATTTTGTGAAATCACCTGATGACTACCAACAGATTGTGAGCACTTGTTATAACCTCACACATGCACTTTGAGTCATTGTACCACATGTATTTTTGACATGTAACTTTTACAGTTCTTTATCAAATGAGTATACAGTAGTCATTAAAACCTAAAATTGTCAAACTGCAAAACTGTGAGAAAAAGAAACATTCTGCCTTCCCGCAATTAACACAGTGCGAGAATCAACGAACTGGCCTTGGGACTAGATAGGACCCAGTCTTTACAATAGGGCCTTCGAATTACAAGGCCTGGGACCAGACAATGTCTGTAGAGCAGGAGATAACAGGTCCTGAAGTTGCTGGCTAAGGCCTTGAGAAAAAGCAAGAGCCCAATAAGATGGAGCAACAGCCCTCTTCCTCTGTTGTAGGCTGATGATTGGTCAGCCGTAAAGGTATGACATCTTGAGGACGAGTCAATCACCCCTTGTCCATCAAAGGTAGGGATGGGGAGTGGGCTGACTCTTCCCTTTGTCTGAAAGAAACTCGACTCCCTATTGGCCACCACACCCTTTGGAAAGACCCCGATAGGGTAGGTACCTGTGTCAATATCGACCCCTGTAACAACCTTCAAAAGTGGCATAAAAATGGGGGACCACTTACAAGAGGTAGGCTGTAGAGCTCCAGGAGCAAGGGCTGGCCCTGCAGAGGAACCAGGCAGCAGTGACCCATGAGAGGAGGATCTGGATCCGAACAGAGGATCCCCCCGGCGGGGAGAGGCCAAGGCAAGGGCCAATGAACAGAGGATCCCCCCGGCGGGGTGAGGCCACGACAAGGGCCAATGAACAGAGGATCCCCCCGGCGGGGTGAGGCCACGACAAGGGCCAATGAACAGAGGATCCCCCCGGCGGGCTGAGGCCACGACAAGGGCCAATGAACAGAGGATCCCCCCGGCGGGCTGAGGCCACGACAAGGGCCAATGAACAGAGGATCCCCCCAGCGGGGTGAGGCCACGACAAGGGCCAATGAACAGAGGATCCCCCCGGCGGGGTGAGGCCACGACAAGGGCCAATGAACAGAGGATCCCCCCGGCAGGGTGAGGCCACGACAAGGGCCAATGAACAGAGGATCCCCCCGGCGGGGAGAGGCCACGACAAGGGCCAATGAACAGAGGATCCCCCCGGCGGGGAGAGGCCAAGACAAGGGCCAATGAACAGAGGATCCCCCCAGCGGGGTGAGGCCACGACAAGGGCCAATGAACAGAGGATCCCCCCGGCAGGGTGAGGCCACGACAAGGGCCAATGAACAGAGGATCCCCCCAGCGGGGTGAGGCCAAGACAAGGGCCAATGAACAGAGGATCCCCCCGGCGGGGTGAGGCCACGACAAGGGCCAATGAACAGAGGATCCCCCCGGCAGGGTGAGGCCACGACAAGGGCCAATGAACAGAGGATCCCCCCAGCGGGGTGAGGCCAAGACAAGGGCCAATGAACAGAGGATCCCCCCGGCGGGGTGAGGCCACGACAAGGGCCAATGAACAGAGGATCCCCCCGGCGGGGTGAGGCCACGACAAGGGCCAATGAACAGAGGATCCCCCCGGCGGGGTGAGGCCAAGACAAGGGCCAATGAACAGAGGATCCCCCCGGCGGGGTGAGGCCAAGACAAGGGCCAATGAACAGAGGATCCCCCAGGCGGGGTGAGGCCACGACAAGGGCCAATGAACAGAGGATCCCCCCGGCAGGGTGAGGCCACGACAAGGGCCAATGAACAGAGGATCCCCCCGGCGGGGTGAGGCCAAGACAAGGGCCAATGAACAGAGGAACCCCCAGGCGGGGTGAGGCCACAACAAGGGCCAATGAACAGAGGAACCCCCAGGCGGGGTGAGGCCACAACAAGGGCCAATGAACAGAGGATCCCCCCGGTGGGGTGAGGCCATGACAAGGGCCAATGAACAGAGGATCCCCCCGGTGGGGTGAGGCCACGACAAGGGCCAATGAACAGAGGATCCCCCAGGCGGGGTGAGGCCACGACAAGGGCCAATGAACAGAGGATCCCCCCGGCGGGGTGAGGCCACGACAAGGGCCAATGAACAGAGGATCCCCCCGGTGGGGTGAGGCCAAGACAAGGGCCAATGAACAGAGGATCCCCCAGGCGGGGTGAGGCCACGACAAGGGCCAATGAACAGAGGAGCCCCCCGGCAGGGTGAGGCCATGACAAGGGCCAATGAACAGAGGATCCCCCAGGCAGGGTGAGGCCATGACAAGGGCCAATGAACAGAGGATCCCCCAGTCAGGGTGAGGTAGAAGAGACTCCAGCTGGGGTGGAAACTTTCTTCAAGACTCCTATCAAGAGGGCACGCACTCTACCAGGGCGGCACAGGTGATATAATTCTCGGTCTGTATGTGAACTATTGCTAAGGGCTGACCTTTGTGCAATACCTAATAAAAAAACCACTGGACTCACATCAAACATTGGGAAAGGGAGCAAAAACCCTGACACCTGTCCAAATTTTTAAAGTTTCCACATCACAGTTTCGAGTATGCTACTCTGTCTTGGCTCTGTGACGTCCGACCCTCACTGACCCTCACTGCGGCTGGAATCCGAAGCAGAACGAACTGACAGCCACTCTAGTCGGACCACCTGCTTCGTTGTTAATTAACTTTAACCCAGTTATTTTCCGTCAAATTGTGGTTATTAATTGATAGCTCAGCTTTTTTATAACATTGGGAAATTAAACATTTTCAGTGTCTAGCATCCAGTATCAGAATCTATCAATCCCAGGGCAGTTACAGCACGGGTTAGATACAGAGTAAAGCTCCCTCTACACTGCCCCATCAAACACTCCCAGGGCAGGTACAGCGTGGGTTAGATACAGAGTAAAGCTCCCTCTACACTGCCCCATCAAACACTCCCAGGGCAGGTACAGCGTGGGTTAGATGCAACAACAATGTGTATTTATATAGTGCCTGTAACGTAGCAAATCGTCCCAAGGTGGTTCACAGGAGCATTATATTGTAAGTCAAGAAATTTGACACCGAGTCACATAAGGAGATATTTGGGCAGGTGACCAAATGCTTGGTCAAAGAGGTAGGTTTTAAGGAGCGTCTTAAAGGAGGGAAGAGAGGTAGAGAGGTAGAGAGGTTTAGGGAGGGAATTCCAGAGCTTAGGGCCTAGGCAGCTGAAGGCACGGCCACCAATGGTGGAGCAATTAAAATCAGGGATCCCCAAGAGGGCAGAACTGGAGGAATGCAGATATCTCGGGGGGGTTGTGGGGCTGGAGTAGATTACAGAGATAGGAAGGGGCGAGGCCATGGAGGGATTTGAACACAAGGATGAGAATTTTGAAATTGTTGCGTTGCTTAACTGGGAGCCAATGTAGGTCAGCGAGCACAGGGGTGATGGGCGAACAGGACTTGGTGCGAGTTAGGACATGGGCAGCCGAGTTTTGGATGACCTCAAGTTTACATAGGGTGGAATGTGGGAGGCCAGCCAGGAGTGCGTTGGAATAGTCAAGTCTAGAGGTAACAAAGGCATGGAGGAGGGTTTCAGCAGTGGATGAGCTGAGGCGGGGCGGAGACGGGCGATGTTACGGAGGTGGAAATAGGCGGTCTTAGTTATGCTGCAGATATATGGTCAGAAGCTCATGTCAGGGTCAAATGTGACACCAAGTTTGTGAACAGTGTGGTTCAGCCTCAGACAGATGTTAGGGAGAGGGATGGGGTCAGTGGCTCGGGAACGGAGTTTGTGGCGGGGACCGGAAACAATGGCTTCGGTCTTCCCAATATTTAATTGGAGGACATTTCTGCTCATCCAGAACTGTATGTCAGACAAGCAGTCTGACAATTTAGAGACCGTGGAAGGGTCGAGAGAAGTGGTGGTGAGGTAGAGCTGGGTGTCATCAGCGTACATGTGGAAACTGACGCCATGTTTTCGGATGGTGTCACCAATGGGCAACATGTAGATGAGAAATAGGAGGGGGCCAAGGATAGATCCTTGGGGACACCAGAGGTAACGATGCGTGTTGTGTATGTAACCTGTTCCACCTTAAGAGAGCTTAAGCCTGTTCCACCTTAAGAGATGTACTACTTTCTCAGGCTGCTGTAGACGTAATACCGGGGGTGAACACACCGGTATATAAGCACTGTGCAGTAATCTTGTATTCAGTATAGTCCCTACCTCCAACCAGTAAAGACCTGTTTGAGTTATACGTTTAAGTCTTTGTGTTAATTGTTCAATACAATACACATACTTAACACTGGCGACGAGTCAGGTTCTTACACTGCGGCAGTTATTCCACGGCGGTTGAAGAGAGGTTTCAAACCTCACCACTCACCACCCCACTGGAAGCGACAGGCATTAGGACCCTGAAGCCTCCATCAGCTTGTGAACCGGAGTAGAAGACAGGGCTGGGGAAGACAGGTACAGGGCGATAGCGATCAGCAGATAAGGGCCGGGCCGCTTTGAAGTGAGGGGCGCAGCCGGGCCATCGATCGCAACCACCGATAAGGGCCGCACTCGGGCTGAAAGGGCAGCGGCTGCAGAAATTGAAGGCGCGAGAGCCGCGGTGCACAGCGCGGGCCATCGATCGCGATCGGGAGATAAGGGCTTTGGAGTGCGAGGCGCAGCGGGGCCATCGATCGTAAGCACTGATAAGGGCCGGGCCGCTTTCAAGTGCGAGGCGCAGCCGGGCCATCGATCGCATCCGCTGATAAGGGCCGCACTCGGGCGATCGCGGCGAAGATAAGGGCCGCACTCGGGGGCTGAAGGGAGACGGCATCGGGGGACGGGTGAAGACCGCCAAGCGCGGGAAAACCGCCATTTTGTGGGCGGAGGACGACGGCAAGAGCGGGAAGCCGCCATCTTTGATAACAAGTAAAGAAAATAAAATCTGAGAAAGTAGTACATCTCTTAAGGTGGAGCAGGCTTAAGCTCTCTTAAGGTGGAACAGGTTACATACACAACAGTGCGGGAGCGGGAAGAGAAGCCATTGCAGGTGATTCTCTGGCTACAATTAGATAGATAAGAATGGAATCAGGCGAGTGCAGTCCCACCCAGCTGGATGGAGTGGTCAATCGTGTCAAAGGCTGCAGATAGGTTGAGAAGGATGAGGAGGGATAGTTTACCACGGTCACAGTCACAAAGGATGTCATTTGTGACTTTGACGAGAGCCGTTTCAGTGCTGTGGCAGGGGCGGAAACCTGATTGGAGGGATTCAAACATGGAATTCTGGGGTAGATGGGCACGGATTTGGGAGACGACAACATGTTCAATGACTTTGGAGAGGCGAGGGAGGTTGGAGATGGGGTGGTAGTTTGCAAGGACAGAGGGATCAGGGTTGGTTTTTTTAGGAGAGGGGTGATGATGGCAGATTTGAGGGAGAGGGGGACAGTACTTGAGGAGAGAGAACCATTAACAATGTCAGTTAACATGGGAGCCAGAAAAGGAAGTTGGTGGCCAGAAAATAAGAACAGAAAACGCTGGAAAAACTCAGCAGGCCAGGACAGCATCGTGGAGAGAGAAACAGAGTAAACGTTTCAGGTCGATGACCCTTCGTCAGAACTGGAAAAAGCAGGAAAGGGAATAGATTTTAAAGCAAGTTGGGGGCTGAGAAAAGGGGGAGGGGATGAAAGAACAAAAGGGAAGGTCAGTGATAGGATAGAACGATTCCTGCAATCTAGTATACTGTATTCGCTGCTCACGATGTGGTCTCCTCTACACTGGGGAGACCAAACGCAGATTGGGTGACCGCTTTGCGGAACACCTCCGTTCAGTCCGTAAGGGGGACCCCGAGCTCCCAGTGGCCTGTCACTTTAATTCTCCGCTCCATTCCCACTCAGACCTCACCGTCCTCGGCCTCTTGCATTGTTCCACGGAAGCTCAACGTAAATCGAGGAGCAGCACCTCATAAGAACATAAGAACATAAGAAATAGGAGCAGGAGTAGGCCAATCGGCCCCTCGAGCCTGCTCCGCCATTCAATAAGATCATGGCTGATCTGATCCTAACCGCCAATCCACTATCACAGAACCATCTCCTGAATCTAACAGAATTAGACACATGAAATAGGAGCAGGATCAGGCTACACGGCCCCTGGGCCCGCTCCGCTACCCACAGGGCCATGACCGGTCCGAACCTAGACTCATGTCCAAATTCCTGCCCGCTCCCCGTAACCCTTAATTCCCTTTACTTCTAGGAAACTGTCTATTTCTGTTTTAAATTTATGTAATGATGTAGCTTCTACAGCTTTTAGGGGCAGCATATTCCATGGACCTACCACCCTCTGAGTGAAGTAGTTCCTCCTCATCTCAGTTTTGAAAGAGCAGCCCCTTATTCTAAGACTATGCCCCCTAGTTCTAGTTTCACCCATCATCGGGAACATCCTCCCCGCATCCACCCGATCCAACCCCTTCACAATCTTATATGTTTCAATAAGATCGCCTCTCATTCTTCTGAACTCCAATGAGTCGAGTCCCAATCTACTCAACCTCTCCTCATATGTCCATCCCCTCATCCCCGGGATTAACCGAGTGAACCTTCTTTGTACTGACTTGAGAGCAAGTATGTCCTTTCTTAAGTATGGACACCAAAACTGTACGCAGTATTCCAGGTGCGGTCTCACCAATACCTTGTACAACTGAAGCAATACCTCCCTATTTTTATATTCTATCCCCCTAGCAATGAAAGCCAACATTCCATTGGCCTTCTTAATCACTTGCTGCACCTGCATACTAACCTTTTGAGTTTCGTGCACCAGGACCCCCAGATCCCTTTGTACTTCAGTACTTTCCAGTTTCTTGCCATTAAGATAATAGCTTGCTCTACGATTTTTCCTGCCAAAGTGCATAACCTCACACTTTCCAGTATTGTATTCCATCTGCCAAATCTCTACCCACTTACTTAGCCTGTCTATGTCCCCTTGCAGGTTTTTTATGTCCTCCTCACTCACTACTTTCCCTCCCATCTTAGTATCATCTTTCGATTAGGCACTCTACAGCCCTCTGGACTCAACATAGAGTTCAACAATTTCAGATCATAACCTCGGCCCCTATATAATTAATTTTTTTTAATCCACACTTCCGTCTGGCCTTTTTTCTTCCCTCCCACATGGCAGTTGTCCATCGTTCGGCCAGCGCCATTCACACTTCATCTAGAGCCATCCTTTATTCCTTTACCTGTCCCATCACCACCTCCTCTGGCCTTCAATATCTCTTAATGTCTCTTTATCTCTCCTGCTTTCTATCCTATCACTGTTCCCTTTTGTTCTTTCATCCCCTCCCCCTTTTCCCAGACCCCAACTTGCTTTAAAATCTATTCCCTTTCCTGCTTTTTTCCAGTTCTGACGAAGGGTCATTGACCTGAAACATTAACTGTTTCTCTCTCCACAGATGCTGTCCTGGCCTGTTGAGTTTTTCCAGCATTTTCTGTTGTTATTTCGGATTTCCAGCATCCGCAGTATTTTGCTATCGTATTGGGTGGTCAGCAGTTCAGTGGGAAAAGGGTCGAGGGAGCAGGAAGTGGGTCTCATGGACAAGAGCGCAGAGAGGTCATGAGGGGAGATCAAAGAGAAACTGGAGAAGATGTGAGTTCAGGGCTAGAGCAGGGAGGAATCTTAGAGGAAGTTTGGCCTGGTGGGCTAAGGGTAGGAAGGGAAGTGGCAGAGGCAGCTGAACGGATGGTCTCAATCTTAGAAACAAAGAAGTTCATGAGTTCCTCACACTTGTTGTTGGAGATGAGTGTGGAGGAGACAGGGGAGAGGGGTTTAAGAAGACGGTTAGCAGTGGAGAATAGAAGGCAGGGTTTATCTTTGCATTCTAGACTGATTCTGGAATAGTGAGCAATTTTGGCAGACGACAGCCGGGCCCGATAGTGCTTTATGTGGTCCAGCCAGATCTGGTGCTGAATGGCTAAACCAGTTGTCCGCCATATCCGTTCAAGTCTGCGTCCCTTGGACTTAAGGGAGCGAAGATGAGGACCGTACCAGGGGGAGCGGCCAGGGTGAGAGAGAGTAATGGTTTTAATAGGGAACGGTAGTATAGTGGTTGTTATAAATCTCATCATCATCGAGAAACTACTCATGAAACAACGCTGGACAGCCAGCTGGTGGCACCGTCCAAGGAGTATAAATACTCGGGCGTGGGCCCAGCCTGCCAGGGACATTTTGTAAGACAAGGAACTAGTGAAGTACAACTAGAGCTCCATGTTCTGAAACAAGTTGATTAAAGCCTTGCTTTATACTCAAACCAAGTGCGTAGTGAGTTTTATTACATCAGTGGTTATGTTACTGGACTAGTAATCCAGAGGTCTGGACTAATGATCCGGAGACATGAATTCAAATCCCACCACGGCAGCTGGGAAATTTAATTCAGTTAATTAAATAAATCTACAATAAAAACTAGTATCAGCAATGATAACCATGAAACTATCAGATTTTTGTAAAAACCCATCTGGTTCACTAATGTCCTTTCGGGAAGAAAATCTGCCGTCCTTACCCGGTCTGGCCTATATGTGACTCCAGACCCACAGCAATGTGGTTGACTCTTAACTGCCCTCTGAAATGGCCCAGCGAGTCACTCCGTTGTAAAAAAAATGCCACGAAAAACAATAAAAATAAAACCGGAGGACCACCGGGCATCGACCTCGGCACCGGCTACAGACATGACAATGGCACACCCAGCCCAGTCGACCCTGCACAGTCATCTTCACCAACATCTGGGGACTTGTGCCAAAACTGGGAGAGCCAGAAACTGAACTGGACCAGCCACATAAATACTGTGGCAACAAGAGCAGGTCAGAGGCTGGGTATTCTGCGGTGAGTGACTCACCTCCTGACTCCCCAAAGCCTTTCCACCATCTACAAGGCACAAGTAAGGAGTGTGATGGAATACTCTCCACTTGCCTGGATGAGTGCAGCTCCAACAACACTTAAGAAGCTCGACACCATCCAGGACAAAGCAGCCTGTTTGATTGGCACCCCATCCACCACCTTAAACATTCACTCCCTCCACCACTGGCGTACCGTGGCTGCAGTGTGTACCATCTACAAGATGCACTGCAGCAACTTGCCAAGGCTTCTTCAGCAGCACCTCCCAAAGCCGTGACCTCTTCTACCTAATGGGAACACCACCACCTCCAAGTTCCCCTCCAAGTCACACACCATCCTGACTTAGAAGTATATCGCCGATCCTTCTTCATTACTGGGTCAAAATCCTGGAACACCCTCCCTAACAGCACTGTGGGAGTACATTCACCACACGGACTGCAGCGGCTCAAGAAGGCGGCTCACCCCCACCTTCTCGAGGGCAACTAGGGATGAGCCATAAATGCTGGCCTTGCCAGCGACGCCCACATTCTGTGAACGAATAAACAAAAAGTAACAGGGAATAGCTAGGAGACAATAGGAGGGCGTCCAGAGTTAAAGTCGGAGGTCCTGTGGTGGGATAAAGTTGATGTAGGTCGGATGGAGTTGGCATGGAGCATCAACGAACTGTTGTCCATGTTTGGAGACAGGTGTAGTAGGGGAGTGAAATCCAGAAACTATTTGAAGGGTAGAGTATCGGAGGATGGAGTTATTTCTGTGAAAATAAAGATCCAGGAGATGTGCAGAATCGGTTGTGGGACAAATTTGGAGGTCACCGTAAGATCCAGAAGTTGCAGAGAAATGTACTTCAGGCCAGGTGAGTAAAACACTAGCCAGAAACTAGACTGTAGCTGAAGCTGAAAACCCAGTAGAACCAGTCGGCCAGTCATAGGCTCAGCAGGGATCAAAGTTACTTTAAGATTTGAGCAGATCAGAGACACAGCTGATGAGTCTTACGGTGTAGTCCATTGTAGCCCAGTGCAGAAGCATAGACTTGATGTCCAGAGAAGTCCAGGAATTTGGAAGCCAAATTTGAGAAGAGATGCAGGAACTCAATGAGAAAAGCAGAGAGCAAACATGGTTACCCTCGCTCAGTCTCTCCCCAGGTTCCCGGCTACCAGACGGTCCTGTTTCCAGAAGTACTAGAGGACATTGCAATCCGTTTGCCCATCACCCCTGTGCTCGCTGACCGACATTGGCTCCCAGTCCGGCAGCGCCTCCATTTTAAAATTCTCATCCTTGTATTCAAATCCCTCCATGGCTTCACCCCTCCCTATCTCTGTAACCTCCTCCAGCCCCACAACCCTCCAAGATTTCAACGCTCTGACAATTCTGGCCTCTTGTGCATCCCCGATTTTAATCGCTCCACCATTGGCGGCCGTGCCTTCAGCTGCCTGGGCCCGAAGCTCTGGAATTCCCTCCCTAAACCTCTCCGCCTCTCTAACCCTCTTTCCTCCTTTAAGATGCTCCTTAAAACCCACCTCTTTTGTTTATCTGTCCTAATATCGCCTTACGTGGTTCGGTATCAAATTTCCTGTTGAAGCACCTTGGGATGTTTTACTGTGTTAAAGGCGCTCTATAAATGCAAGTTGTTGTTGAATCCAAGATTGGTAAATAAATCAGTAAATGAGCAATGGAAGGCCATCAAAGAGGAGAGAGTTTGGGTGCAGACCAGACACTTTCCCATGAGGGGGAAATGGTAGGTATCCAAAGCTAGAGCTCGCTGAATGACTAAAGAAATAGAAATTAAAATAAAACAGAAACAGGAGGTTTCTGATAAAAGTGTTGAAACATGGAAGGTAGGAAGAAGGCTCAGGAGAGTTAGACTCGCCACAGTTGATTGGATTAATTGCGGTACAAAGACAGGAATGATGATGAAAGGCAAGTCCAGGCATGAAGGAAAATTACTGAAGGGGAAGCGCCATGCGAGGTCATGTGGCAGAAGGGAACCAATAGGGGAGAACAAGGGACTCGGGCGGAACTCATTAAATGTCAATAGGCTGCGATGTTGAGTTTTTAGCGGTATAATACCCAAAGAGGTGCCTGGTGTAAGGTCTGCAGGGTATCCGAATCTGAAGAGCACTTGACTACGCTTGGTTGTACACTGCTTGGGTAACTTCTCTTCACACTGAGCTTAATAAAGGTGAAACAAGAAAACTCTGGGGTCTTAAGACTCACGCTCAATTCAACTTCGTAAGTAACAAATAATTCAACATTGGCAAGCTAGCCCTGACCTGACCGGGGATGGTCAACACTGGACTGAAGTGAAACCTGAAAGAGCAAGGACTGGATCCGAATGAGCTCTGGGACAGGAGGTAGACTGCTTCCACCATCGACCACCCATGTCAACAACTACGCAGCAAGACACAGGATAAAGAACACACGTGTCAGTAGTAATTAAATTGAACAGGGAAAGTAAGACAAGTACAAAATGGTGTGGCGTTAAGACGTGCTACTGACTAAGGAAACTACTAGACTAGATGCAGTCCTCAACTCATATAGTCATCAAGATACGGGGAGTTATTATAAGGAGTAAAACCGTAGCATGGGAAACTGAGCACCTCCAAGTGGGAGCCAGATCCAAAAGGACAAGGCACTAAGGTCTGTGTGAGCGAGAGGGTCTGTGTGAGCGAGAGGGTCTGTGTGAGCGAGAGGGTCTGTGTGAGCGAGAGGGTCAGTGTGAGCGAGAGGGTCTGTGTGAGCGAGAGGGTCTGTGTGAGCGAGAGGGTCTGTGTGAGCGAGAGGGTCTGTGTGAGCGAGAGGGTCTGTGTGAGCGAGAGGGTCTGTGTGACCAACCTGATCTCTGTGGGGGGGGGCATAACACCGCGAACGCCACCCACGAATTCAGTGGGATGTTAGCGGCGGCGGTAGCTGGTAGCACCCATGTCGTTGCGCTGCTGGTGATGACGTCATTTCCGTGCGCAGCGCCCCACTCACGCTTTGGCCGCAAACTTGGGTTGCACCCCCTGACCTGTCGCCGGACGATATGTCCGACAGGGTCAGGAGGGCGTTGTTGCAGCGGCGGCAGCGATAGTTAAAGGGGCAGGTGTCGGGCGGCCATGTTTTTTGGGCCGACTGCCAGCGCCCGCCCCTTCCCCTTTTTTCCTCAGGGTGCTGGCCGCGATCGTTCAGCGGAGTGCCGGGCTGTTATCATGCCACCCCGTTCCCCGGTGGTCCAGCAGGGCCCCGGTGTGCGCAGCGCTAGGCCCCTCCCCTTTAATCAGGGGAGGGAGGCCTGCAATGACGCGGCGCTAGACGCACGTGGCGCTGTTGCACGTAGCGCCACGATATTCAGTTGTAGCGCCCCAGGAAGGAGGTGGAGCTTCCAGTAGCCCCGCCTCCTGCTTGAGGCGTTACAACTGTCTTTCAGGCAGAGGGGGGCTAATTTTTTTCAAGCAGCTAAAGTTAGCGCCCCGCTGACATTCACACCCCAAAAGGAGCGACACCCAATTTTCACCCCATTCTGTCTTGAGGCTGTAAGTGTCTGGTGTTAACTCTATATCCACTGTCTCCTGCATTGCTGGACATAAAAGGCGCCTTCATCCTTCACATTGTGAGCACACAAATGGCAACAATGTCAAACGTTCATACAGCATTAAATTATTCTAACATAATAAAAGAACAGAAACTTAACATTGAATTCTATCAGAACACCCAAGTAACTACTCTTGTGATCATTTATGTGTCAGCTTTATCTTACGCATGCTTCTACGTTGTGCTACTCCTGTGGCTTCAGCAGATGTAGAGACAGCCTGCTCACTTCCCTGCTGCGCCTGCTTAGACGCCTTTGGCAGTTGTCCTCTGGATTTTGGAGACTTTGTAGGCCCCAACAAAGTCTGCTCCTCCTGCGGCTGCACAGGGGCAGACGCGACCATCACTGCTCCGGCAGTTATCTGGGGCTCTGACCGATGAGTTGCTAAGGGGGTGGAAGTTGGAGCACTTGGAGAGGAGCCCCCACTTGCATGTCGCCTCCCACCATCATCCCTCTCATGGGCCACCCGTACTTTACTGCTAGCAAGTAGCTGGAGAGCACCTTGCTGCACATCAGTGGGGCCATGAGGACCCGTCTCTGTACTGACAGTCCTCATAACGGGGACTTCCATGGACCTCTGGTTCCTCTCCACAACAGATGCCCATCTATCCTCCATAGCTGACCATCTATTTAGAAGAGTCACCATGTTCATTTGAGTCTGGAGATTTATGTCCACCATGGCATTGCTCATGTTTGAGATGGACTCCTCCATTCTCTGCACACTCGCAGTCACCGTGGTTGTAAATCCAGTCAGAGCATCCAGCACTTCTTCCTGAAACTCCAGCACAGGGACAGCTGTGGCTCAGTGGGTAGCACGCTCACTTCTGAGTCAGAAGGTTGAGGGTTCAAGTCCCACTCCAGGGACTTGAGCACATACAGCTAGGCTGATACTCCAATGCAGTGCTGAGGGAGTGCTGTACTGTCGGAGGTGCCATCTTTCAGATGAGATGTTAAACCGAGGCCCCGTCTGCATTCTGAGGTGGATGTAAAAGATCCCCTGGCCACTATTGTGAAGAAAAGCAGGGGAGTTCTCCCCAGTGTCCTGGCCAATATTTCTCCCTCAATCAAAAAAACCAGATTCTCTGGTCATTATCACATTGCTGTTTGTGAAATCTTGCTGTGCGCAAGTTGGCTGCCGCATTTCCCACATTACAACAGTGACCACACTTCCAATAGTACTTCATTGGCTGTAAAGCGCTTTGAGACGTCCGGTGGTCATGAAAGGCGCTATAGAAATGCAAGTCTTTCTTTCTTCTGTCTCTCTTTCTGGATGGCCCCCGAGGCTCAGCATCTACACGCGGCCTCCGGCGAGGACTCTCCACTGCTGTCCCTGTCTCCACCATCTGCTCTTACTCTTGTATTGTGAGACACCAGGTGACAACACGACCCTATCTCGCAAACTTTTCTGCCCTTGCAGCACGTTCCTATGCAGAGCTAGACAGGTAGCTAACAACTTGATATCTTCCCATAAAAATCACAAGGCTTGACTTTTCTTGTAAACTTTACTGAAAGATTCTTATTGTGAAACTGAAATACAATACAGAAATGGAAGCACACATTAGTATACAAGCGCATAACTGATATGCATACACAAATTTAGGTAAGCCTGAGCAACACAGTACATTTGGCATGTAAATTACCAAACACGTGGAAACACAGCTTACTGTGAATATACATTTAGCAAACTGAAAGGCATTCTCTTACATTCACTTTAAATTAGCCCTGTACATAGTGCATCAAAATACAGCTACAAGTTAACCAGCTAGACACAGAGAGCGAGCACTTCACAGCTAGCTGTGCAGGTTTGCTTACAGAGAAAGGTTACAAACTAAACATTTTCTGCAAAATATAGTGTACACTAATCATCCATAACATTCTCAAGTACTTACAGACAAATAGTGTCCAAGGCCGAAGCGTAACAAGAAAATAACTTCCAACACACATGTGTCGAGCTGCAGGTCTTGTGCTATACAGCAGTTTACTGCACTTTACTGCACTTTACTGCACTTTACTGCGCTTTACTGCACTTGCTAGGTACCAAATATCCACTAGGTGGCGGCACACAATGGAAATCGACCCAAATTACTCAAACCCCTGAATTAACTTGAAAACTAACAAATTCCTAAAGGAAGGCAGCACACTCCCCGCTTGGTACAATTCCATTGTACCACTACAGATACAAAATAAAACCTAAAGAAAACATCCTTTGGCTGCAAACATACTCAGAATCCTTTCTCTAGGTTTCTTCAGAAAGGAGGACTACGATCTCTGAGACTGGCCTCAGAAACACTTTGACAGTACCCTCCTTGACAATCGGCACCTCCACCTTGCGGACCATCTTGTCCCTGCTCGGCAGAGTTTTGACAACCAGTCCCACTGGCCATTCATTTCTGTGTGCTTGGCTGTCTTTCAGCAAGACAGCATCTCCCACTTTGACATTTGGCTTGTCTTCTGTCCATTTCCTACAGCTCTGTAGGGTGGACAAATACTCTCCTCTCTATCTCTTCCAAAAAGTGTCTGCAAGACACTGGACTTGCTTCCACTGCTTCCTGTGCAGCTCAGCCATGTCGAAGTTTCCAGAGGGGGCTGAAATAGCACTCATCTTTTGAGTCAGGAGCATCACTGGGGTGAGGACTGCAGGCATGTCTGGGTCAGTGGACACCGGCACCAGGGGTCTTGCATTCATGATCGCCATGACTTCAGCCATGAGAGTGCTCAAGACGTCGTATGTGAGATGAGTGGGTCCCGTCCGAAGCAGCATAGCATCCAGAATACACCTGGCAACACCAATGAGCCTCTCCCATGAACCACCCATGTGGGATGAATGCGGGGGGTTAAACACCCACGTGCATACTTTCTTTTGGAGGTAGCTTCTTACCACTGCATCATCCGTGTGGATGTCCAACTCCTTACAGGCACCCACGAAGTTAGTCCCTCTGTCGGAGCGGAGAAGTTTGGCTGGACCACGGATTGGGAAAAACCTCCTCAGGGCATTGATGGTTAGGAAAGCTTTGTCGTCCATGGATAGTGCTGGCTTGTCATCATCCTTGGACCTTTCAAACACTGAGCATCCTAGGCTGTCTGTGCTCACAGTGAGGCCTGCCTCTTCCTCACAGGCAGAGGAGGTTTACCTATGATGCTGCGTCATGCCATCGTAGTCTTCCTTTACCTGGATCCTGTTTGGGCATGGGCTGAGACAGGATGTGCGACCATTGTGCAACATGTTTGCTTTATAGACGTTGACATCCGCTGGTTTGTGGACTGTTCCCAGGCAAACTCCACCCACGAGGACCCATCCCAGGTCAAGCCGCTGCGCATAAGGAGCATTGTGGGGCCCGTTGATTTGCTCACGCACCTTGTGCACCCTTAAGATGTCTCTTCCCAAGAGCAGGAGGATTGGAGCGTCCGGGTCCACAGCTGGAATCTTGTTGGCAACTGGCTGTAGGTGGGGCTGATGGCGTGCGACCTCTGGGGAGGGAATTTCCGTCCTATCATCTGGCATCATGTCACACTCAATTAAGGTGGGGAGGGGAAGCTGTAGTTTCCCATCCATGGACTCGATCATGAAGTTGCCAACTCTCCTACCCGTAGTCTCTGTTGTCCCTGAACAGGTTTTTAGCATGTACGGAGCTGCGCTGGCCTTGACTTCAAAGAGATTGAAGAATTCTGTCTTCGCTAGAGACTTGTTACTTTGCTCATCAAGCACTGCGTACATCTTGATTGCCTTCTCCTTTCTCCCTGCAGGGTATGCTTTAACCAAGCAGATTTTGGAGCATGAGCGTGGGCTGCTTGCATTTCCACAAACCTCTGTGCACTTGGAGGTGACTGAAGAAGATGCGCTTTCGCTTTGCTCCCCGCTATCCTCTTTGTCAACCGCAGCACTCTCGGTGGTCGAAGGAGGAGGACCTGGATGCAGGGCTGCACTGTGTTTTTCACTGTTGCACTTGAAGCACTTGATTGTCACCTTGCAGTCTTTTGCCATGTGCATAGTCGACCCACAGCACCTGAAGCAGATGCGATTCTCTTTCAGGTATGATTTGCACTCATCAATAGGCTTGCCTCTAAAGCTTCGACACTTTTTGAGTGGGTGGGGCTTCTTGTGTATTGGACACCAACGATCTGGGTCATCCACTTTATTCCCAGCAGAACTGGATTGGTTGACTGAGGGTTCGGCTGGAACATCTGTTTTGTGCACGCTCACAGAGGCTTTGTTGCTGTACTTTGTGGGTTTCTCTGTTCTCGAAGGAGCATAACTGCTGGAGGTGGAGAAAGTGAAACTTGGATCATTCCTCACCTTTGCCTGTTGTTGGACGAACCTGGAGAAGAGAGAGAAGGGAGGAAATGCTACTCCGTAGTCCTCCTTGGACTTGGATCCCTTAGCTATCCATTTCTCTTGAAGGTTGTAGGGGAGCTTTTCTACTATTGGGTTTACCCCACGAGCTGTATCCAAATATGAGAGGCCTGTCAGGTAACCTTCTCCCTTAGCACACTCCAGTTCGAGGAGAATGTCACCCAGTTCTCGAAGCTCGACATTATCTTTGTTGGTTAGCTTTGGAACGTCCTCAATCTTCTTAAGCAGTGCGTGTTCAACGACTTCTGGTGTCCCATAACAGTCTTCAAGACGTTGCCAAACCAGGTTGAGGCCTGCTGTGGGATTGCGGACGTGCGCTGAGCGAATTCTCCTCGCCTGTTCTGACGACTCAGCTCCGAGCCACTTTGTCATCAAATCTAGTTCTTCTCTGGCTGACAGATTCAAGTCCTTGGTGGTCCTCAGGAAGGACACTTTCCATGACCGATAATTTTCAGGACGATCATCAAATTCTAGAAGACCTGAACTTAACAATTCTCGGCGGATGAGGTACCTAGCGAGGCAGGTATGGGGATCCAGGAGGTAGAGCTGGAGGAGCCGCAGCCCTTGCTCTTGACCAACAGGTTTGAGGTTCTTACTCCCTGTGGGGACAGGAGCAGGGACTGCAGGGAGGATGAGCAACCTGGCCACAGCACCGTGGAACGGGGGGCCATTCAAGAGTGGGGAGTAAATAGAAATGTTGTAGTGGTAGGGGATAGTATTATTAGGGGGATAGATAGAGTTCTCTGCAGCCGAGAGCGAGAGTCCCGAAGGCTGTGTTGCCTACCCGGTGCCAGGGTTAAGGACATCTCCTCTGGGCTGGAAAGAAAATTGCAGTGGGAGGGGGTGGATCCAGTTGTCGTGGTCCATGTTGGTACAAACGACGTAGATAGGACGAGGAAGCCGGTTCTGTTAAAGGAGTATGAGCAGCTAGGGGTCAAATTAAAAAACAGAACCTCAAGGGTAATAATCTCTGGATTATTACCTGAGCCACGAGCGAATTTGGCTAGGACAAATAAAATTAGAGAGTTAAATGCGTGGCTCAAAGACTGGTGTGGGAGAAATGGGTTTTGCTTCCTGGGACACTGGCACCAGTACTGGGGCAGGAGGGAGCTGTTCCATTGGGACGGGCTTCACTTGGCCAGTGCTGGGACTAGAGTCCTGGCGGATCATATAACTAGGGCTGTAGAGAGGGCTTTAAACTAACTAGTGGGGGGGAGGTTCCTAGAGAGCAAATAATAAAAATGACAACAGAGAAGGTCATAGACTTAGGTAGCAGTGGGGAAATTAAAAACCAGAGCGTGTCAGGAAGGGGCAGAAGGTATGGCGTAAAAGGTAAAGTAATAAAAAGGGCAAAAGCAGGAACTAAGTGTCACAAAACATATTTGAAAGTTCTCTATCTGAATGCACGTAGCATTCGTATCAAAATAGACATGTTAATGGCACAAATCACTACATATGGGTATGATCTTGTGGCCATTAGAGAAACATGGCTGCAGGGTGACAATGCCTGGGAATTAAACATACCAGGTTATTTAACGATCAGGAAGGACAGGCAGAAAGGAAGGGGAGGTGGGGTGGCTATGTTAATAAAGGAAGGAATCACTGTAATACAGAGAAATGATATTCGGTCAAAAGATCAGGATAATGAAACAGTTTGGGTGGAGGTAAGGAATAATAAGGGGAAAAAAACACTAGTGGGCGTAGTCTATAGGCCTCCGAACAGTTGCAACTCTGTTGGACGGAGTATCAATCAGGAAATAGTTGAGGCTTGTAATAAGGGAGCATCTATAATTATGGGGGATTTTAACTATCATATTAATTGGACAAATCAAATTGGGCAGGGCTGCCTCGAGGATGAGTTCATTGAGTGTATTAGGGATGGGTTTCTTGAGCAGTATGTAACTGAACCGACCAGGGGGCAAGCAACCTTAGATCTGGTCCTGTGTAACGAGACAGGATTAATTAAAAATGTCCTAGTAAAGGATCCCCTTGGAATGAGTGACCATAACATGGTTGAATTCCATATTCAATTAGAGGGTGAGAAGGTTGGATCTCAAACAAGCGTGCTAAGCTTGAATAAAGGAGACTATGAAGGTATGAGAGCGGAATTGAGTAGAGTGGATTGGGAAAATAGATTAAAGGGTAAGACGATACATGATCAGTGGTGTACATTTAAGGAGTTATTTCACAACTTCCAAAAAATATATATTCCACTGAGAAGAAAAGGGTGTAAAAGAAAAGACAGCCATCCGTGGCTAAGTAAAGAAATTAAGGATAGTATTCGACTAAAAACAAGGGCATATAAGGTAGCCAAATCTAGTGGGAGGATAGAGGATTGGGAAAACTTTAAAAGACAGCAAAAAATAACAAAAAGATTGATTAAGAAAGGGAAGATAGATTATGAAAGTAAATTAGCAAAATATATAAAAACAGATAGTAAGAGTTTTTATAGTTACATAAAAAGAAAAAGGGTGGCTAAAGTAAATGTTGGTCCCTTAGAGGATGAGACCGGGAAATTAATGGTGGGAAATATGGAGATGGCAAAAACACTGAATGAATATTTTGTATCAGTCTTTACAGTAGAAGACACTAAGAATATCCCAACACTGGACAAACAGGGGGCTATAGGGGGGGAGGAGCTAAACATGATCAAAATCACTAAGGAAGTGGTACTGTGTAAAATAATGGCACTCAAGGCGGATAAATCACCTGGACCTGATGGCTTACATCCTAGGGTCTTGAGGGAAGTGGCGGTAGGGATTGTGGATGCATTGGTAATAATTTTCCAAAACTCCCTGGACTCAGCAAAGGTCCCGGCAGACTGGAAAACTGCTAATGTAACGCCCTTATTTAAAAAGGGCAGTAGACAGAAGGCTGGAAACTATAGACCGGTTAGCCTAACATCTGTGGTAGGTAAAATTTTGGAGTCCATTATTAAGGAGACAGTAACAGGACATTTGGATAATCAAAATTTAATAGGACAAAGTCAGCATGGTTTTATGAAGGGGAAGTCATGTTTGACAAATTTGCTGGAGTTCTTTGAGGAAGTAACATATAGGGTGGATAAAGGGGAACCAGTGGACGTAGTGTATTTAGACTTCCAAAAGGCATTTGAGAAGGTGCCACACAAAAGATTATTGCTTCAGATAAAAAATCACGGGATTGGGGGTAATATTCTGGCATGGATAGAGGATTGGCTATCTAACAGAAGGCAGAGAGTTGGGATAAATGGTTCATTCTCAGACTGGCAATCAGTAACTAGTGGTGTTCCGCAGGGGTCAGTGCTGGGTCCCCAACTCTTTACAATCTATATTAACGATTTGGAGGAGGGGATCGAGTGTAACATATCAAAGTTTGCAGATGATACTAAGATGGGAGGGAAAGTAGTGAGTGAGGAGGGCATAAAAAACCTGCAAGGGGATATAGACAGGCTAAGTAAGTGGGCAGAGATTTGGCAGATGGAATACAATACTGAAAAGTGTGAGGTTATGCACTTTGGCAGGAAAAATCGTAGAGCAAGTTATTATCTTAATGGCAAGAAACTGGAAAGTACTGAAGTACAAAGGGATCTGGGGGTCCTGGTGCACGAAACTCAAAAGGTTAGTATGCAGGTGCAGCAAGTGATTAAGAAGGCCAATGGAATGTTGGCTTTCATTGCTAGGGGGATAGAATATAAAAATAGGGAGGTATTGCTTCAGTTGTACAAGGTATTGGTGAGACCGCACCTGGAATACTGCATACAGTTTTGGTGTCCATACTTAAGAAAAGACATACTTGCTCTCGAGTCAGTACAAAGAAGGTTCACTCGGTTTATCCCGGGGATGAGGGGATGGACATATGAGGAGAGGTTGAGTAGATTGGGACTCTACTCATTGGAGTTCAGAAGAATGAGAGGCGATCTTATTGAAACATATAAGATTGTGAAGGGGTTGGATCGGGTGGATGCGGGGAGGATGTTCCTGATGATGGGTGAAACTAGAACTAGGGGGCATAGTCTTAGAATAAGGGGCTGCTCTTTCAAAACTGAGATGAGGAGGAACTACTTCACTCAGAGGGTGGTAGGTCCATGGAATATGCTGCCCCAAAAAGCTGTAGAAGCTACATCATTACATAAATTTAAAACAGAAATAGACAGTTTCCTAGAAGTAAAGGCAATTAAGGGTTACGGGGAGCGGGCAGGAATTTGGACATGAGTCTAGGTTCGGATCGGTCATGGCCCTGTGGGTAGCAGAGTGGGCCCAGGGGCCGTGTAGCCCGATCCTGCTCCTATTTCGTGTGTCTAATTCTGTTAGATTCAGGAGATGGTTCTGTGATAGTAGATTGGCGGTTAGGATCAGATCAGCCATGATCTTATTGAATGGCGGAGCAGGCTCAAGGGGCCGATTGGCCTACTCCTGCTCCTATTTGTTGTGTTCTTATGTTCTTATGTTCTTATGTCTTGTGCACCTTGTGGCTCGGGTAAGGACTGCTTGGCTGGATTGGCCGAGTGCTGTGGAGGTATTTGCAGGTAAGTCTTACTTGCTTCTTCTCTTTTAAGCTCAGTGTCTCCGAAAACAGGCTGTTTGTAATTGTGGTGAGTAGCTGGTTCTGCGTCGAGATACCTGGATGTTTCCTTGAAGAACAATTTGGAGTGTTGTTGGACATACTCACTTGTACGTTGCACTGGACTGAGGGGCTGTTCTGGAACATATGGTTCATGGCTGTGCTCCCCGCCTTCATTCTCCTCACCTTCTTCATAAGCTGCAGCTTCAGCTTCAGCGGCAGCGGCAGCTCTCTGGCTTTGGAGAATGTGGAGACTGGCGTCGAGGTCAGCTCTCTGCTTCATCACACTTGCTTCTTTTTCAGCGAAGGACAATTGAGCCTGGGCAGCTTTTGCCTTGGCATGTGCTTTGGCGGCTGCAGAAGCTGTCGATGACGACAGTCTGCTGGACCGCCGAGATGATCTAGAGGATGCTTTAGAGGACTGTGACTTGGCATCATTTGCTCGAAGAGGCTCATGCTTCTCGGTTGGCTGGTCGACGTCCTCTATGATATATTGTCTTCCTGAGCGTAGACTCATGGTAGCTGGATGGTATCTTCTTGTGCTTGAGCCCGCTGTGCTGTTGTCTTTTCACTTTTCTGCCCTTGCAGCACGTTCCTATGCAGAGCTAGACAGATAGCTAACAACTTGATATCTTCCCATAAAAATCACAAGGCTTGACTTTTCTTGTAAACTTTACTGAAAGATTCTTATTGTGAAACTGAAATACAATACAGAAATGGAAGCACACATTAGTATACAAGCGCATAACTGATATGCATACACAAATTTAGGTAAGCCTGAGCAACACAGTACATTTGGCATGTAAATTACCAAACACGTGGAAACACAGCTTACTGTGAATATACATTTAGCAAACTGAAAGGCATTCTCTTACATTCACTTTAAATTAGCCCTGTACATAGTGCATCAAAATACAGCTACAAGTTAACCAGCTAGACACAGAGAGCGAGCACTTCACAGCTAGCTGTGCAGGTTTGCTTACAGAGAAAGGTTACAAACTAAACATTTTCTGCAAAATATAGTGTACACTAATCATCCATAACATTCTCAAGTACTTACAGACAAATAGTGTCCAAGGCCGAAGCGTAACAAGAAAATAACTTCCAACACACATGTGTCGAGCTGCAGGTCTTGTGCTATACAGCAGTTTACTTTACTGCACTTTACTGTGCTTTACTGCACTTTACTGCACTTGCTAGGTACCAAATATCCACTAGGTGGCGGCACACAATGGAAATCGACCCATATTACTTAAACCCCTGAATTAACTTGAAAACTAACATAAATTCCTAAAGGAAGGCAGCACACAAACGATCCACCGAGGTGTGCGTCACTGCGCTGGTGCTGGGTGGGCTGATTGCTGCTATCGTTGCTCCCTCAGAGGCAGGAGCATCCTCGAGGAGTCCTCCGGCTCCTCCTTCTGGACAATAGGGAGGGGGGTCTCTTGCTGGTCCTGCGGGAGAATAAAGCCATGAGTTAGACATGTGATATATAGATTGCAGACACATCCCATTGTGCACATGATGAGCATTCAATTTCTAATGACATCAGCTGCCGTATGTGTCACTCATGAAAGACAAATAAGGTGGATGGAGAAGCATTCTGTCACCAAGTTGTTCAACTGAGCCCGTCTCTCCGTTCCCCACTTCGAGCTGTTCCCCTGATCCCACAATGTCGAGAGCAGCCTCCTCAGCGTTGGTCAGTTGTGATAAGGACAGTGGCCCTCCTCCTGTTCTCTCCCTCTCCCTCTTATTGTGGCCTCTCTTTTCCTGCAATGAAGGAAAGTTTCAGTGAGAGTGATGGAATGAGTGTAAAGAATGGGTAGGATCGATGTTTGGAGGGAGACTGTGAAGGAGTGAGTTCCCATTACGAAGTTCCCTCCTTTTGAGTTGTTAGTTGTCAGTGCATAACCTTGAGGGTGGGTGTAAGGGGTGCATAGTAAGATGGGGAAGTGATTCTGTGCATAGGGAGAGAGGGATGGGTGATGGTGCAAGGGATGTTGGGTTGAGTCAGGATGTGCAGGAATAGGGTTAGCAATGCAGAGTGATGGGGATGTGATGACAGACACAACAGAATGAAGTGAGCTTTTAGACTCACTTTTCCAAAGTGCAGGAGATCATTGAACCTTTTCTTGCATTGGACCCAGGTGAGTCTGTACACAGACTTGGCACTGACCTCCTCAGCTATTCGCAGCCAGGCTGCCTTTTGTTATGTTCATTAATAAATAGACATTCTTATTATGAACACAGCTAGCTTTTGCTAGTTATTTTATTGAGCACATGTGGACTTGTACAGCATCTTGTAGAGGCTTCCATCTTGGCTGCTGCCTTGTGGGTAGCCTAGCCTCATGGGTAATGTAGTCTTAATATAATATATAGCTGGGTAGTGTAGTCTTATACATACAGCTATATACAGCTCTACGGCTCCACCTAGTGTCCACCACAGAATGACATGTTATTGATCACTACATCCTCCTTTCTTTGAGGTTTAACAAAATCAATATCAATCAACTTTCAAGAAAACAATAAAGATAATATCAGTAACACTTTTGTTAGTGCTCTATAAACATAAACATTTTCAAAACAGTCAACACATTTTCAAAGCTTTACATTGTACTCAAAGATTAAGTCTATCAGGCTTTTTTACTTCACGTGTGGATCTTCTCAACACGGGTAAGTCTGATGTGTCTTCATGAGATTGTTCTGGCGGTGAATGACAAGATGCAGTTGCGGCATTGTCATCAATCTGCTCTTGTATAGATCGAGGTCTCCTTGCGATCTTTGCTTGGAGAGGGTTTCAGTGTTTCCTTTACTCTCAATGTAGTCAATGCACTCTCGAAAAACTGCTGGCAGCTGGATCCCATCATACAGCATAGTCCTCTCAGCAGCCTCGGCTAACGGAACACCAAAGATTGGCCTGAGGGAAGAAGGAGTATCCACCGGAACTGCTTCCTGCTCTGGTGCAGGCTTCTTCTTTTTCTTTTTCTCTTTCCACTGCTTAACAACATCTGCTGCGGTTATATCTTTGGACTTTTTCTCCTTGTGTTTTTCCTCTTTATGCTTTTCTTCCTTTGGCTTCTCTTTGACCTTTAAGTCTTTTTCTTTCTTCTTAGAGAAACTAGGCTTTTTGAAGACATGGATACCCTTTGGCCTTTTCATCCTTGATGGGCTCTCTGCTTCATCACCTGAGTCATCTGGTCTGCTTATGGCACAGTTTATATGGTAGACTCTCTTGACCAGTTCTAAGTCTTCACAAGCTTTGTCACCTAGTATTGAATCAAGTCTTTCAGCCACAACAGAAAACATGAGATGATGCACTTTGTCTTTGACTGTCACTTTGAGTCTGCATACACCTAAGCTATCTATTTTCTGTCCATTATAGTCCTTCAGTAGTACTGACTTTTTCTGTATTTTGGGCTTTTCTTTCATATTGTTAATGTCACTCATACTGATTAAGTTTGCTTTTGCCCCAGTGTCTAGTTTCAAGGTAACTAATGCTCCATTTATCTGCAGTGGGATCATCCATTTGTCCTCTTTTACTGCATTAACTTTATGTTCAGCATTGTCTATTTCTGAGGGCTGCACATTTTCTGTATCTTTTTTGATATCGTCACATGACACCATTCCTACAAAAAATGTCTCACTTAAATCAGTGTCCTCAATCACATTAACTTGTTGCCCTTTCATCGTTTTTACTTTTGAAAAGCATTGTTTGGCAAAGTGATTCTTTCCATTACACTTTGTGCACATTTTTCCAAACGCTGGACATTGTCTTAACTGGTATTTGTAACCACAGCGTTTACAATTAAAAATGTCATCCTCCGATTGCTTTTCATTTCTGTTCTGCCCACATTTCTTCCCCTTGTAGGACACAGCACTGACAGCAGCATTATCACTCATTACATTCGCATCATTATTGATTTCACTGAAAGTCTTCGCGTGATTTCGAGCTAGCTCGCTGGCTTGGCATATTTTCACCGCATTTTCCAAATTTAGTTCGGTTTCTCTCAACAGACGTTCCCTGACTTTTTTATCATGAATACCAAACACAATCTGGTCACAAATCATGGATGCTTTGAGCTCAGAGAAATTACATGTCTGTGCTTTCAGTTTCAGATCAGTTATAAAGCTATCAAAAGTCTCATTTTGTTGCTGTGTCCGAGAACGGAAGATGTATCTTTCATACGTCTCATTCTTTTTGGGAGAGCAATGTGCATCAAATTTTTTTAGCACATCTTCTAATTTTTCTCTTTTCTCCTCTGGATTAAATACAAATGTATTAAATACCTCTATCACCTGTGGGCCTGCAACAGTAAGCAGCAACGCTATCTTCCTTGCGTCTGGCTTCGTACCGAATCCGATGGCTGCAATGTAGAGTTCGAATTGTTGTTTAAAAGTCTGCCAATTGTAGTCGATTTTTTCTTTGAGATTCAAACGCTCTGGTGGCTTCAAATTCTCCATGTCGCTTTTCACAATTTTCAGCAGATCTTCACCACCCCGGTACCATGTTATGTTCATTAATAAATAGATATTCTTATTATGAACACAGCTAGCTTTTGCTAGTTATTTTATTGAGCACATGTGGACTTGTACAGCATCTTGTAGAGGCTTCCATCTTGACTGCTGCCTTGTGGGTAGCCTAGCCTCATGGGTAATGTAGTCTTAATATAATATATAGCTGGGTAGTGTAGTCTTATACATACAGCTATATACAGCTCTACGGCTCCACCTAGTGTCCACCACAGAATGACATGTTATTGATCACTACACCTTTGTCTGCTGAGGAAGTTTCCTCCTTCCATCACCTGGGTACTGGGCCTCCCGATGACCTCTGACTCCATCCACAAGAACATGGAGCGGGGAGCTGCCTTTTGTTTCTCTACAGACATCGTGGTGAGCAGCAGCAGTCAGACGCACCAGAAACCACCTGAGATCTAATGGGGAAAAAGGCCCCCTTAAATGCACCGGCTGCAAATGTGTCAGCATATCAGCTGAGCAGACCCGCAGCTTGTGCTGAGGGTGGGTAACCCACACGGTGGGTTTAACCAGCCCAATTAACCAACAGGCCAGCTACTGCCAGCAATGGGACTGGAATCCGCCCACCACCATTCCCCACGCCAACCCACCTCCAATCAGGAAATCACAGCCTTAAATCTAATAATGTCCAAAATGTTTACATTCAGCAATGCAAAGGTTGTTGCTCAGTGAATTAAAAATCGAGTTAATCTGAAACTAGAAAGCAAAAAAACACACAGCTGCTGGTGGGAAGAGTTCACTTATTTTTTGGATTTCAAAAGAAGACAAAACCCGGACATTATCATCAACGTCAGCTTGTGTCACTCAGCTTCTCTTTCACTTCCAATTTTAAAAACTTGAGCCACGGAGGCAAAAAAAGTTACTTTTTTATCCATCTCTAGGAATTAAAAATCAGTTAAAAACAGCAGAAATCATCCGTAACACCATTATAACCGTTAAACATTCTATCAAACAATTCGATAGTACATTCCCATGGCAGGATGTCCTCAGACCACAATCACACACACAGCACTAGCATTCCCCCCTTTTTTCATCTGGTCACACTTTCCAGGACCACCAAGATGAATAAACAATCAGAATTAAGTCCTTGGCATTGGTCAGAAACTCACCGTCCCTGTATTCATCGGATGAGTTCACGGCACCAAATGTTATCCGTCAACCGCCTTCCTCCTCTGGTTCACAGCAACACGTTTCTATACAGAGAGTGGCTTTTCGGTTTCTGTATCTCTCAAGCCCTCTCAATTACTATTGAAAACCAGACTTCTTTATACACCATAAATTTGCCTACATCAAAGGAAAATGTCATAGATAAGACTTCATGACGTATCTATTCCCAAATCCTTTGAAGACATGCCATTCATGTAAACAGTTGTAGTTGTTCACCACAAAGCTACTTCCCGTAAACAAGACTTCCTGATGTAACAGTTCCTAAACCCTTTGAAGAACAGGCTTTATCAACCATCATCTTTCAATATTATAGCTAATGGATCCTCTATCAATGTTTATTACCCTAGCTATGTTTATTACTAACACTTATTTCTTTGCACAAGAGCTCAGGCCTTTCTCCTATGCCTTCCTATCACCGACACTTCAAAGCCATCCTGTTTCTATTGGAAAGCCTGTTGTTCCAAGATACAAAGAAGTTGACTGTTAACATTTAACTTCCCAAGATGTCCATCATACATCTCTCCAGGATGTTCAACGGAACGAGATGGGTCAGATGCAGTCCATGGCAGCTACTGCCACTGAGGATTTTTTAAAAACGATTGTGCAGGAGGGAGCAGAGTTAATATCAGCAAAGTTACTATCAGGTCTTTCACAACATACAGGAAACTTTGTGTTATCCGGAGGCTAAATGTCCGGCAAGCTCGAGCCACCGGCAAAAATCAGGAGCCATTTTGTTAGGTTTTTTTTCTTCTCGTGGCTTTTTTTTCAACAGTCAGGCTCTGCAAAGTATCTCTGAAGCTGTTGCTAAGTGACAGAGATGCTTCCAAGGTACGGCCAACTGTTTAGAAGCTGTTGCTAAGCAACAGTGTTTGTTGCCAGATACGGAGCTTCCGTATGCTTCAACATTAACGCTGGTTTGTCCGGCAGTTTTGAGGGAACAGCAACAGCTCGGTCCCGTCGGTGCCGGATAGCACAAAGTTTCCTGTACAAATTTTGTAAAAGAGTTCCTTTTAAAAAAAAACCTGGGTTGGACACTCGACCAGTAACAAAAGGGTTAGGAAAAGGAGAAAGAAGTAAAAAGCCCACAGCAAAAGTTAAAATTGCTGTGAGAAAGAAATAGGGAGTGAAATTGGATAAGGCCTGAAAATGGGCATGTGGATTGCAATGTGTGATCTGCCCATGTCTGTTGAAAGTAGTGCGGGCAGTGGACAAAATTCGTGCTGCCTGTTAATAAGCAGGATTGCAGCGCTGAGCCCAGCACTAAACACGCTGCTGGTTGGCTCAGCACTCAACATGGGGCTCAATATTGGGTGCAGTGTACTCTCCAATTAGAGCTTGGCTGCCGAGTAAAAGGCTGTCTGCACTTCTTAAAGGGGAGGTGCATTGTTGTAGACGTACCTTATTGTCACTGTAGCTGCAGCAATGGCACAGTAGGGCAGGGAAAGGGCACCTCGCTCTCTGATGCAGCGCTGGAGACCTTGGTCCAGGTGGTCTATAGAAGGATCTTCTACCCGTAGGGGGGCAGGAGGCCTTCGAGACACACCGCCAGAAGGCAGTGGGAAGAGATTGCGCAAGCCTTCAGTGCCACCAGTGTTGCCCCCAGGACCTGGATCCAGTGCCGGAAAACATTTAATGACCTCACTCGAGTGGTCAAGGTGAGCGAATGCATCTTCAAATGCCATATCCCCCCCAACTGCACCACCAGCCTCACACACTGCTCAATGCACCACCCCATCACTCACCTACCAATAACCTCTAGCAATCACCACTCATACCTCACAATCATAATTTCACCCTCACACACTTACCACTGCTGCAAGCCTTACACCCACATCTCACACCTTGCACACAATGTCAGCTATTCAACCATGACAGGCACATCACCCACACACATTGCACCACACTCACTGACACAATTCCCTTCCTCTTGCAGGCCAAGATGGCTCACAAGGTGAGCAGCAACAAACAGGCGAGGGGCAAGCATGGCTGCGCTGGAGGAGGCTGTGCTGCAGATAATTGGAGGGGCCATCACTGAGGCCGTGGTGGAGGGCGATGCTGAAACCATTGATGATGACAGTATGTCCCTACCTAATCCTTCCTCTCACATCCCACTTCCCCCTCATTCCACAGCCTCTTCTCACTTACATGCTGCTGATGGTCTATGCATGAACATCTTGCTTTCCCTCCCCACCCCCCTCACCACAACCCGACCCTTTCTCCTTTCAGATACCCAAGAAGTGCCAGCAGCCCAGCCTGTGCAGTAAGAAGTGGAGGAGGAGTGTGATGGAGAAGAAGAGGCACCATCACTTGAGCTGACACTCCCAAGCACCAGTTCAGAAAATGCACTGCACATACTTTAGAGGGTAGTAGAGGTGGGATCTGCATGTGGTGAGTCACCAGGCACGAGTGGGCTGCAGCCAGGCCAGGGGGAAAGGGTAGCGCAGGTGCCACCTCCCTGGAAGGCGAGGTCACACACGTATTCTGCTGCACAGATAGGGCGGCCTACAGAAGAAGGGCGACGAGCATGCTAATCAATCCTGCTTGGTGCAATGGCAGGCCTGCCAGAGAGCCTCTTGTTACTGTCAAGTGTCATGGAGGAGTCCAGCTCCAACATTGCACGGGGCTTTGCGCAGAGCTTGGAGCCCATGATTTCCAGGATGGAAGTGATGGGCAACTCCATTGGAGCACTTGTGGACCCAGCGATAATGCTGGGTGTGATGGGCGATGTCGCTGCTTCCATTGCAGCACAAGCGGAAGCGACCCAAAGTCTGAGTGCTGCACTGGAAGCTCAGACTGCTCTCCTGCAGGATCAGCTTGCTGCCACGCAAGCTCAGACCGATGCCATCATGGGTGGGTTTGCGAATGTGGAAAGGGGCTTGCAGGGTCTCGCACAAGCCAGAAATCTGATGGTCAAGTTGTGGAGGATACGGCAGACCACCACGAATTGGGGCACCTCTTCCGGTGAATACTGGAGAGCTCCTCCCGAGCGGTCAAGGCAGTGGAACCGTTGCTTCAGAGCCCCGATGGTCTGCTCAATCAGGTTCCTCGTGGCAGCATGGCTGTCATTATATGAGTGCTGGCCACAAGTGGTGGGGTTGTGGAGGGGAGTCATCAGCCACGAGTAGCGTGGATAGCCCTTGTCGCCAAGCAGCCACCCTTGGTTTCGACGCGGTATCTGGAAGAGTGCTGGCACAGCGGATTGGCGCAGGATGAAGGCATCATGACTGCTGCCAGGATAGCGGGCACTCACCATCGTGACGTGCTGTATGTGGCCGCTCACATTAAGTGAGTGGTAGTCTTTGCGGTTGCTGTACATATCAGGATTGATATGCGGCGCCCTCAAAACCCCATGGTTTCAGTCGATGGTGCCCTGCACCATGGGGAAGCCCACTATCCTGTCAAAGCCACATGTGTGCTCCTCCTGCTTCTCTCTGTTCAGAGAGAAGACAATGACGTCCCTTCTCCTGGAGTACAGGGTCTCTGTGACCTTGCAGATGCAGCGCTGGATGGTGAACTGCGAGATGTTTGCTGTGTCACCTGTTTCAGTCTGGAAGGATCCGCTGGTGAAAAAAATCAGGGCCACGGTCACCTTGAGGGCCACTGGCAGTGCCATCATCACTTGTGGCCAGCACTCATATAATGACTGTCATGCTGCCACGAGGAACCTGATTGAGAAGCTGCAGGTCTGGTTCCAAGAGGTGGCAGAGTTCTGTGACCACCTCCTTGGTGAAGTGGAGCCGCCAAACACACTGCTCCTGGCTTAAGGGCAGGTACGAGAAGAGCTCCCTGAAGACCCTAGGAGGGTAAGGCCTCCTGCTGAGAAACCTCCTACCCTCCTCCTCCGTCCGCTGCCTCTGCTCCATCTCCCTGCCATGCTGCAGAGCGAGGGGGCTATAAGCAGAGCCCCCATAGAAACATAGAAACATAGAAGGTAGGAGCAGGAGTAGGCCATTCGGCCCCTCGAGCCTGCTCCACCATTCAATATCATGGCTGATCATCCAAATTCAGTACCCTTTCCCTGCCTTCTCCCCATATCCCTTGATCCCTTTAGCCTTAAGAAATACATCTAACTCCTTCTTGAATATATTTAATGAATTGGCCTCAATTGTCTTCTGTGGTAGAGAATTCCACAGGTTCACCACTCTCTGGGTGAAGAAATTCCTCCTCATCTCAGTCCTAAATGGCTTACGCCTTATCCTTAGACTGTGACCCCTGGTTCTGGACTCCCCCGCCATCGGGAACATCCTTCCTGTCTAGTCCTGTTAGAATTTTATAAGTTTCAATGAGATTCCCTCTCATTCTTCTAAACTCTGGCGAATATAAGCCCAATCGACCCAATCTCTCTTCATACGTCATTCGTGCCATCCCAGGTATCAGTCTGGTGAATCTTCGCTGCACTCCCTCCATGGCAAGAACATCCTTCCACAGTTAAGGCGACCAAAACTGCACACAATACTCAAGGTGTGGTCTCACCAAGGCCCTGTACAACTGCAGCTAGACATCCTTGCCCCTGAACTCAAATCCTCTCGCTATGGAGGCCAGCATACCATTTGCCTTCTTAACCGCCTGCTGCACCTGCATGCTTATCTTCAGCGACTGATGCACAAGGACACCCAGGTCTCGTTGCACTTCCCCTTTTCCCAACCTATTGACGTTCAGATAATAATCTGCCTTCCTGTTTTTGCCACCAAAGTGGATAACCTCGCATTTATCCACATTATGCTACATCTGCCATGCATCTGCCCAATCGCCCAACCTGTCCAAATCATACTGGAGTTTCTCTGCATCCTCCTCATATCACACACGCCCACCCAGCTTTGTGTCATCTGCAAACTTGGAGATATTACGGCCTAGAAATTGGGTATAGCCCCGCTTGGGGCGTTAGAATTGGCGCAGCGCAAAGCTTATAGCCAGACGCAACTTATCGCCACCTGGCGCGATATTGGGTTGCATCGCCCCTAAAGGTGATTGAGGCGCGAATTCAGGCATTACACAGGACTCCTAAGGCACTAAACTTCCGGCGCAACCCAATATCGGAGCGGACGGGCTCAGCACAGGTGCTCTCAATTACCGATGACCACGAGACTTCCAGGTGCCGGCCAGCTCTTAAAGGGGTGGGTCAGTCAGCTTCAGCATCCACACTCTGCGCCTTGCAGAACTCAGAATCGGTGCAGGCCCTTCTCTGGTGCTAAAAACTTGGACCAGATGGAGAAGGTGAGACAGAGAGCAGAGCGCTTCATCAATGAGGCTCTGGAGCAATTGGTGGCTGCAGTGGAGCGCCGGCGAGATGTTCTCTACCCAGACAATGGCAGGAGGCCGAATCATAAGGACTACCGACGAGCTTGGTGGGATGTATGCCAGAGGGTCAACTCCAGCAGCATGGTGACCAGGAGCCCTGTCCAATGCAGAAAGAAATTCAACGACCTCACTCGGGTCGTGAGGGTGGGTGTTGTTCCTGCAAACTTCTGCATCCCTTCATTTGCACCTGACTTTATGGCTACAGGGTGGCCTGTGCCCCATTGGCCATCTGCCAGCAAGCACCCATGGCCCTTTCTGGGCACACACATGCACATTTGACTCAGGGCGCCATGTAAGGGCTCTTGCACCATGGGGGGCATGAGATGATCACTCAGGGCATCAGGTAACATAACTTCCCCTCCTTTCCCCTGCAGTCCATGCTGGTGAGGATTGGCAAAGACCAGCTTCGCACCGGTGGAGAACCTCCACAAGTGGTCACTCTCACGTATCTCGAGGAGAGAATCCACCAGATTCTTGGAGGACGTCTGAGTGGTCCTGTAACCACTGCAGCTACCGACCCCATTGTCGACAGCGATGGTAAGGTTCTCACCTTTTACAACTGTCTCCTTCCACTTGTTCCCCCCGCCAGCATGCTTTCTCACTGTGGACCCATGTCATAGCCTTGCCGCAATCTGGCATCCCTTGCTGCCAACCTGTCCTTTTGCTAAAGCCACTCTTCCACCTCCCTGCTTTCAGATGCTGCATCACCAGCTTGGGAGCCGGGCCCTCAAGCTGCCAGTGCCAGTGCCTCCGAAGGCTCAATGAGAAAATTACTGTCCAACAGAAGGTCAGCAACTCTCTCCAGCAACGATCAGGATGGCCAGCCCAAATGGCTGCAGCTTTTATACAAGTGCTGTCCCCTTTAAATAGCGCCCCCCGAGTCCGAGAAGGGCCTGGGAACACTCCATCCAACTGTCACTAATAGCGCCAGGCGGAAAGGTTGCGGGCGCCACCGAATATCCGGTCCGGGGCGCAAAAAAGGCGTTGCTGAAATGACGTCATGATCTGCCTGCGCCCGCGGGCACGCGCAAAGAGTTAGCGCCGGCGCTAAAATCATACTCAATATGGGAGGTGGCGCTATATTCACTGCGCCCGCCTGAAAATTGGGTAACGCCCCAATTCTTGGGCTCTTTAGGCGCTAATTGCTGGCGCTACCAACCAAATTTCTAGGCCTACATCTAGTTCCCTCGTCTAGATCATTAATATATATTGTGAATAACTGGGGTCCTAGCACCAATCCCTGCGGTACCCCACTAGTCACTGCCTGCCACTTGGAAAAAGACCTGTTTTTTCCAACTCTTTGCTTCCTGTCTGCCAACCAGTTTTCTATCCAAGTCAGTACCTTACCCCCAATCCCATGTGCTTTAGCTTTGCACGCTAGTCTCTTATGTGGGACCTCATCGAAAGCCTTCTGAAAGTCCAAATACACCACATCCACTGGTTCTCCCTTATCTATTCTACCAGTTACAGCCTCAAAAAATTCCAGTAGATTAGTCAAGCATGATTTACCTTTTGTAAATCCATGTTGACTTTGTCCGATCCGGTCACTTTTTTCCAAGTGCTCTGCTATTACATCTTTTATAATGGACTCAAGCATTTCCCCCACTACCGTTGTCAGGCTTACCGGTCTATAATTCCCAGTTTTTCTCTTCCACCTTTTTTGAATAGTGGGGTAACATTAGCTACCCTCCAATCCATGGGTACTGTTCCAGAGTCTTTAGAATTTTGGAAGATGACCAGCAATGCATCTACTAATTCCAGGGCCACTTCCTTAAGTACCCTAGGATGTAGATTATCAGGCCCTGGGGATTTATTGGCCTTCAATCCCATCAATTTCCCTAACACCATTGCCCTACAAATACTGATTTCATTCAGTTCCTCCCTCTCTTTAGACCCTATGGTCCCCGACATCTCTAGGAGTTTATGTGTGTCCTCCTTTGTGAAGACAGAACCAAAGTATGTATTTAATTGGTCTGCCATGTCTTTGTTCCCCATTATAAATTCCCCTGATTCTGACTGCAAGGGACCTACGCTTGACTTTACCAATCTTTTTCTCTTCACATATCTATAGAAGCTTTTACAGTCAGTTTTTAGGTTCCCTGCAAGCATACTCTCATATTCTATTTTCCCCCTCTTAATTAATCCCTTTGTCCTCCTTTGCTGAATCCTAAACTGCTCCCAATCCTCAGGTTTGCTGCTTTTTCTGCCCAATTTATATGTCCTCTCCTTGGATCTTATGCTATCCCTAATTTCCCTTGTTAGCCAATATTGAGTCATGACTGGGGGCAAGTGCTACAGTCAGAGGCCTTCCTTTAAGAGGCACCACCGTCTCAACATCCAGCAGCGCTCCCTGCACACTTTCCCAACCTTTCAAATGTCTCACTGAGGCACTCCTCCAATAAACTGTACAGGAGCTGGTACAGAAACAAAGAGCAACCTAGGTCAAAGGTGTATTGTGCCCCTTTAAATAGCGCTGGTGTGTTCCCTTGTGTGGCTCAATGCACGTTGGGCTGTGAGTGTTTAGGAGAGTTGGGCTGTGAGTGTTTAGGAGAGTTGGGCTGTGAGTGTTTAGGAGAGTTGGGCTCTCAGTGTTTAGGAGAGTTGGGCTCTCAGGGCTAGAAATTCGGTATGGCCCCGCCAGCGGGCTTGCGCCCAGAAGTTAGCGCTGCGCGCGGAGCCAGTTGCGCCCGTCGGAAATTCAGTTTCTGCGCCCCAAGTCGAAACCGGCCTGAAACTGAATTTTGGCGTGCTAGGTGCCGCAGCGCCACCCGCTGCGGAGCGGCAGGCTGCGGTACTGCAGGCCTTCCTCCTTCTCTTAAGGGGGAGGTGCCTGCAACGGGGAGATCGCCGCTTGATAGTGCCGGCAAATGAGCCCGGCACCACGGAGAAGTGCCGGGCTCCCGGAAAACAGCCAGCAATGCCGGGGGGTAGGGTGGAGGAGGCCGGGGAAGAAGGTGTGGGCAGGCGGCCGCCGAAAAAGCGGCCGGCCGCACCTCCGCCTTAACTCGCCCCACTAAGGCTGCAGCACGACCCCGTCTTCACAACGTTGTTTGCGGCCGCTGCGGAAGAGGCGACCGCAACTAAATATGGGGGTCGGGCCGGTAGCGGGGCGGAACCGGGGCACTGCACACACTGATGACGTCATCGGTGTCGGCGCAGCGTTACCGGCTACCGCCGCCATTACCGCAGCGCTGAATATCAGCGCAAACTCCTCAAGTGGCGCAGAAGCCCTCTTTGGGCGGTAACTGGGCGCAAAGCCCACTGAATTTCTAGGCCTCAGTGTTTAGGAGAGTTGGGCTCTCAGTTTTTAGGAAACATAGAAACATAGAAACATAGAAGATAGGAGCAGGAGTAGGCCATTCGGCCCCTCGAGCCTGTTCCGCCATTCAATGAGATCATGGCTGATCATCCAAATTCAGTACCCTGTCCCTGCCTTCTCCCCATATCCCTTGATCCCTTTCGCCTTAAGAAATATATCCAACTCTTTCTTGAATATATTTAATGAACTCGCCTCCACTGCCCTCTGTTGCAGAGAATTCCACAGGTTCACCACTCTCTGGGTGAAGAAATTCCTCCTGATTTCAGTCCTAAATGGCTTACCCCTTATCCTTAGACTATGACCCCTGGTTCTGGACTCCCCGGCCATCAGAAACATCCTTCCTGCATCTAGTCTGTCCAGGCCTGACAGAATTTTATAGGTTTCGATGAGATCCCCTCTCAATCTTCTAAACTCCAGTGAGTATAAACCCAATCAACACAATCTCTCCTCATACGTCATTCCTGCCATCCCAGGTATCAGCCTGGTGAATCTTCGCTGCACTCCTTCCATGGCAAGAATGTCCTTCCTCAGGTAAGGCGACCAAAACTGCACACAATACTCAAGGTGTGGTCTCACCAAGGCCCTGTACAACTGTAGCAAGACATCCTTGTTCCTGTACTCGAACCCTCTTGCTACGAAGGCCAACATACCATTTGCCTTCTTAACCGCCTGCTGCACCTGCATGCTTACCTTCAGCGACTGGTGCACAAGAACACCCAGGTCTCTTTGCACTTCCCCTTCTCCCAATCTATTGCCATTCAAATAATAATCTGCCTTCCTGTTTTTGCCACCAAAGTGGATAACCTCACATTTATCCACATTATAGTGCATTTGCCATGTTTCTGCCCAATCACCCAACCTGTCCAAATCATACTGGAGTTTCACGACATCCTCCTCACAGCTTACCCTCCCACCCAGCTTTGTGTCATCTGCAAATTTGGAGATATTACATCCAATTCCCTCGTCCAGATCATTAATGTTGTGTATGTACCTTTAAGAGAATAACTGGTCTCAGACTGCAGTACCGGCAGTCATCACCCCTGTATAAAAGGTGCTAGGGAGCCTCTGTGTTTTTAGTTTCACTATTGACTTCCACCAGTAAAGACTTATTTTGTTCACTCCTGCTGTCCGTGTCTCAATTATTCACGGACATAACACTGGCGACGAGTAAGAAACGAACTTACCTGCAACTCGGCAGCACCTCAGACGACGTTATCGAAGGTCGAAGCCAGAAGAAAAAAAAAAAAAGTAAATAAAATCCAAAGAAACTCGAGAAACGGGCGTCGACCGTGGGCAACCGCCCTTCAAATCGTCGGATTGAAAACTTGCAGAAGAGACTGTCCAGAGCCAGTTTGGGTTCCTTGGTCTGTGGTTTCCCAGCTAATCGGGCTGGTGGCAGGTAGTGCACTGATCCTTCCTGGGCTGTGGCGGGCTAGAGCTCGATCGGGTGGCTTTTCAACGGGGCCGGGCAGCGAGTCGGGAAGCAAAGAGAGAGAGAGAGGGTGGAGCACACAGGGCGCGGCCGGTGCTTCGAAGCCGGGCAGCGTTCGGACCTAAGAAGAGGGAGGGAAGTGTCCCAGAGGGTCCGCTCCATGACGGAAAAATAATAAAAGAAAAAAAATCAATATTAAACGCGCAAAAAACCGTGGAAAGCAGCGCTAACAACAGCGGGGAAGAAGGCAAAGCGCGGGAGGCGCCATTTTGTTAAATCGGGGAAGAAGGCAAAGCACGGGAGGCGCCATTTTAAATTTGCAAGATGCCGAAGACTGGCTGTATCACTGCTTTTGATAATACAATAGAGGACTGGACCACGTATGTGGAAAGAGTCGAGGTATATTTCGAGGCAAACGAAATAGCGGAGGGGAAAAAGGCATCGATATTGCTAAACTTAATGGGCGCTAGAACGTACAGCCTATTGCGGCACCTGATTACTCTAGACAAACCGAAGGCGAAGAGTTTTAACAAAATTGTTGCTGTCCTACAGGAACACTTAAACCCTGCACCGCTGTTGATAGCAGAAAGATTTAAATTCCACAGGAGAACTCAGCACAAAGATGAGAGCAATGCTGAGTATCTTACGGAACTACGCAAGCTATCAAAGCACTGCCAGTTCGGAGCAGGACTTGCAAATACCCTACGGGACAAATTTGTCTGTGGACTCCTGAGTGAAGGAACACAGAAGAAGTTACTCTCAGAGAAAGAGCTGACGCTAGATAAGGCTTTCAGCGTGGCAGTATCGTATGAAGCAGCAGCCAGGGGAGCTGCAGAAATTCAACAAAAACCACAGGAATACGGCACCCACGAAATGACACGGGGATTTGCAAAATGTTATCGCTGCGGCAGAACTAACCATGACCAGAAGGACTGCTGGTCCAAAGACAAAATATGCAGACAATGCGGGAAGATTGGACACATTGCATGAGTTTGCAGGTCTGGGAAGAAGACCAGCGACAACAAAAAGGCTACTAAGGAGCTGTACAAGAAACTACAAAAGATGACGGACAGTAGTTCCGAAGACCAGATGAGCGATAGTGAATCCGGGAACAGGAGACTAAGCTGTCTCAAACTTCACAATGTAATCACAAAAGAGGATCACCGAACCATTTGGGTCACCCTCACGATAGCAGGGTCCCAAGTTAAAATGGAATTGGATACAGGATCAGTGCTAACCGTCATGAATCGACGAGACTACGAGCGGCTATTTTCACACATACCCTTGAGAGAGACATCCATCGTCTTGACGACGTATACGGGGCAAAAAGTATACCCCAGAGGAAAAATAAGGGTGCCTGTCGAATACAATGGCAAGAAAATACGGAAATTGTATCTCTACATACTGCCAAATGGTGGACCACCGTTATTGGGACGGGAATGGATCAGGAAGATAAACTTAGATTGGCATTCCATTCATGCAATGACGGTGGACGGTAAAAAAGATGAAGACGTCACTGCTGGACGATTGTCAACAATCTTAGCTAACGCCAAAGAGGTATTTCAACAAGAACTGGGCACGCTTAAAGGCATAACCGCCTCGATAAAAATAGAAGAGAATGCAGTTCCCAAGTTTTTCAAAGCAAGACCGGTACCATATGCAATTCGCCCAGCCGTCGAGGCAGAGCTGGAGAATCTGGAGAAGGCGGGCGTGTTGTCTAAGGTCGACTTGAGCGAGTGGGCGACACCCATCGTTCCTGTCATGAAGAAAACGTTAAGCAATAAGTCCGGAGAGCCAAGGAAGATTCGCATCTGTGGGGATTTCAAGGTGACGGTGAACCCAATCCTTCACACAGTACAATATCCTCTTCCAAGGATAGAAGACATGTTCGCCTCACTGTCTGGAGGGAAGCGTTTTACAAACATTGACCTAGCACAAGCATATTTGCAGATGGAGGTTGAAGAGTCCTCTAGGAAGTATCTCACGATAAACACTCACAAAGGTCTTTACCAGTATCATCGATTGGTATTCGGAGTAGCATCGGCTCCGGCGATATGGCAAAGAGCGATGGAACAAGTCCTGCAAGGGATTCCGGGGACTCAGTGTTACTTGGACGACATCCTTTTAACAGGTGAAGATGACAGTGAACACCTGAACAACCTAGAACAGGTGCTCACTAGACTACGGGAACATGGGCTGCGAGCCAACCGCCCCAAGTGCGAATTTTTTAAGAAACAGATATCGTATTGTGGCCACGTGATTGATGAAGAGGGGTTACATAAGTCCCCTGACAAAATTGAAGCGGTTGTTAAGGCCCCAGCGCCTGAAAATGTGTCGCAACTGAGGTCATTCCTCGGATTGGTGAATTACTATCATAAGTTTTTGCCGAATTTGTCGACAATTCTGCACCCACTGAACGCCCTGCTACGAACGGGGGTAGCATGGAAATGGAGCGATGATTGTAAGCGGGCCTTTCAGAAGAGTAAGGACTTAATCACTTCAAGGGAAGTTTTGGCTCACTACAACCCAGCACTGCCAATCAGGCTGGCATGTGATGCGTCTCCCTACAGCATTGGGGCGGTACTGTCACATAAATTCCTTGATGGTTTAGAGAGGCCGATAGCTTTTGCGTCACGCTCGTTAACTTCTGCCGAGCGTAACTACGCCCAGATTGACAGAGAGGCCCTCAGCCTAGTGTGGGGGGTGAAGACGTTCAATCACTACCTGCACGGTCAAAAATTTACTTTACTAACTGATCATCAACCTCTTGTCTCCATTTTCAACCCTCAGAAGGGCGTACCGATAATGACAGCACAACGGCTGCAGAGATGGTCCCTTTTCCTAGGGGCACACCAATATGACATCGAGTACAAAGGAACTAAACAGCATGGAAATGCTGATGGATTGTCACGCCTACCGTTGCCGACGGTGGAAGAAGAAGACCTTGCAGTGGATCCAATGGAGTTATTCCACTCGACCATAGTCGAATGTCTCCCTGTGACGAATGCAAACATAGAAAAGGAAACACGGAATGACCCGACACTATCACGGGTCTATGATTTAACGGTGAAGGGATGGGCAGCACATGGCAAACCACTGCTGCCAGCATTCTCGCCGAGAAGAGAACAACTGTCAGTGTGCAGAGGAACCTTGATGTGTGGATCCAGAGTAGTAATTCCACCTAAGTTGACGGACAGAGTGCTCAATGAGCTTCATGAGGGTCATCTGGGTGGGGTAAAAATGAAGAACTTAGCCAGAGTGTTTGTGTGGTGGTCGGGAATCGATAGAGAAATCAAAGAGATGACCAAGAGCTGTGCAGGATGCCAGAAGGTCCAAAACGCCCCACCACAAGCTCCTCTGCATCCATGGGAGTGGCCCTCATCTCCATGGCAAAGGGTGCACATTGATTTTGCTGGTCCCTTCATGGACTCGATGTTTTTAATTGCGGTGGATGCACATTCAAAGTGGCCAGAGGTAATAAAAATGTCCTCAACCACCACAGAAAAAACTATCACAGTTTTCCGAACCATATTCGCCAGGAATGGGCTGCCTGAACAGATTTGCTCTGACAATGGACCACAGTTTGTGTCTGAAGAGTTCCGGAGGTTCTTAAAGAACAATGGTGTTAAGCATTACACATCTGCCCCATATCATCCAGCCACTAATGGATTGGCTGAGAGGTTTGTCCAAACATTCAAGAAGGCTATCAAGGCAATGTGTAATGAAGATATACCCCTACAACACAAGGTGGACAACTTCTTGTTTGCCTAGCGGAATGCGACACATGCGGTTGCCAACCAAACTCCAGCCATGATGTTCTTCAATCGAAGACTACGATGCCGCTTGGATTTGGTTAAGCCAAACGTCCGAAGAGATGTGGAGAACAGATAGTTTCAGAATATGAATGAAAGGCCGACCAGGAGTTTTAAGATAGGTCAACCAGTCTTGGCCCGGGACTACCGCACTGAGAAATGGCAGCCAGGAACGATTTGTACACGACAAGGACCTCTCATGTATACCGTGGACGTTGGGGAGAGCATTGTAAGACGCCATGCTGACCAGATTCTAGAGTCACTGAAAAACGTCAACTCCACACCACGATCTGATACACCTGGTAATGAAATCGACGTTCCAATTGCAGCTACCGCAGAACCGGTAATATTGGAAGCAGATGAACCAAACAACGACATTGATCCCGACTCAACATTGCCAGAAGAACCTGATACCCCAAAGAGGCGTTATCCAGACAGAATCAGGACACCTCCTCAAAGACTGAACTTATAATTGCTTAAACTTAACCAATGTATCTAGCAACAGTAATTGTGATTGTAATTAGTTATCATTTAGTTGTTAAATGAATGTTATGTACTGTTTATCTAAAAGGGGAGGAATTGTTGTGTATGTAACTTTAAGAGAATAACTGGTCTCAGACTGCAGTACCGGCAGTCACCACCCCTGTATAAAAGGCGCTAGGGAGCCTCTGTGTTTTTAGTTTCACTATTGACTCCCACCAGTAAAGACTTATTTTGTTCACTCCTGCTGTCCGTGTCTCAATTATTCACGGACATAACAATTAATATATATTGTGACCAGCTGGGGTCCTAGGACCGATCCTTGCGGTACCCCACTTGTCACTGCCTGCCACTCGGAAAACAACCCGTTTATTTCAACTCTTTGCTTTCTGTCCGCCAACCAGTTCTCTATCCAAGTCAATACCTTGCCCCCAATCCCATGTGCCTTAATTTTGCACGCTAATCTCTTATGTGGGACCTTATCGAAAGCCTTCTGAAAGTCCAAATACACCACATCCACTGGTTCTCCTTTATCTATTTGACCAGTTACATCCTCAAAAAATTCCAGTAGGTTAGTCAAGCATGATTTACCTTTTGTAAATCCATGTTGACTTTGTCCGATCCTGTCACTGCTTCCCAAGTGCTCTGCTATTACATCTTTTAGAATAGACTCTAGCATTTTCCCCACTACCGATGTCAGGCTTACCGGTCTATAATTCCCCACGTTTTCTCTACCACCTTTTTTGAATAGTGGGGTAACATTAGATACCCTCCAATCCATGGGTACTGTTCCAGAATCTATCGAGTTCTGGAAGATGACCAGCAATGCATCTACTATCTCTAGGGCCACCTCCTTAAGTACCCTGGGATGTAGACCATCAGGCCCTCGGGATTTTTCCGTCTTCAGTCCCACCAATTTTCCTAACACCATTTCCCTACAAATATTGATTTCTTTCAGTTCCTCCCTTTCATCAGACCCTATGTTCCTCGGCATCTCTGGGAGGTTATTTGTGTCCTCCTTTGTGAAGACAGAACCAAAGTATGTATTTAGTTGGTCTGCCATTTCCTTGTTTCCCATTATAAATTCCCCATATTCTGACTGTAAGGGACCTACGCTTGACTTCACCAATCTTTTTCTCTTCGCATATCTACAAAAACTTTTACAGTCAGTTTTTATGTTCCCTGAAAGCTTACTCTCATATTCCATTTTCCCTTTCTTAATTAATTCCTTTCTCCTCCTTTGTTGACTCCTAAACTGCTCCCAATCCTCAGGATTATTGCTTTTTCTAGCCAATTTATATGTCCTCTCCTTGGATCTTATGCTATCCCTAATTTCCCTTGTTAGCCACGGTTGAGTCACCTTTTTTGTTTTATTTTTATGCCAAACTGGGATGAACAAATTCTGTAGCTCATCCATTCGGTCTTTGAATGTTTGCCATTGCCTATATACCATCAACACTTTGAGTGACATTCCCCAATCAATCCTACCCAACTTGCTCCTCAGACCATCGTAGTTTCCTTTATTTAAATTGAGGACCCTTGTCTCTGAGTCAACTACTTCATTCTCCATCTTAATGAAGAATTCGATCATATTATGATCGCTCCGACCCAAGGGGCCTCGTACAACAAGATTGCTAATTAATCCTTTCTCGTTGCATAATACCCAGTCTAAGATGGCCTGATCTCTGGTTGGTTCCTCAACATATTGGTCCAGGAAACCATCCCGTAAACACTCCAGGAATTCCTCCTCCATAGTATTGTTACTAATTTGGTTGGCCCAATCTATATGTAGATTAAAGTCACCCATGATGATTGCAGTGCCCTTATTGCACGCTTCTTTAATTTCCCTTTAATGCCATCCCCAACCTCCGCCTTACTGTTTGGAGGTCTATATACCACTCCCACGAATGCTTTTTCCCCTTAGTATTTCTCAATTCTACCCATACAGATTCCACATCATCAGAGCTAATATCCTTCATCACAAATGTTTTAATCCCTTCTTTAACCAGTGATGCTACCCCACCTCCCTTTCCTTTTTGCCTATCTTTCCTGAATATCGAATACCCCTGGATGATGAGTTCCCAGTCTTGGCCATCCTTGAACCACGTTTCTGTAATCCCAACCAAATCAGTGAGTGTTTAGGAGAGTTGGGCTCTCAGTGTTTAGGAGAGTTGGGCTGTGAGTGTTTCAGAGAGTTGGGCTGTGAGTGTTTCAGAGAGTTGGGCTGTGAGTGTTTCGGAGAGTTGGGTTGTGAGTGTTTCGGAGAGTTGGGCTGTGAGTGTTTCGGAGAGTTGGGCTGTGGGTGTTTCGGAGAGTTGGGCTGTGAGTGTTTCGGAGAGTTGGGCTGTGAGTGTTTCGGAGAGTTGGGCTGTGAGTGTTTCGGAGAGTTGGGCTGTGAGTGTTTTGGAGAGTTGGGCTGTGAGTGTTTAGGATAGTTGGGCTGTGAGTGTTTCGGAGAGTTGGGCTGTGAGTGTTTCGGAGAGTTGGGCTGTGAGTGTTTCGGAGACGTGGGCTGTGAGTGTTTCGGAGAGTTGGGCTCTCAGTGTTTCGGAGAGTTGAACTGTGAGTGTTTAGGATAGTTGGGCTGTGAGTGTTTTGGAGAGTTGGGCTCTGAGTGTTTCGGAGAGTTGGGCTGTGAGTGTTTCGGAGAGTTGGGCTGTGAGTGTTTCGGAGAGTTGGGCTGTGATTGTTTTGGAGAGTTGGGCTGTGAGTGTTTCAGAGAGTTGGCCTGTGAGTGTTTCGGATAGTTGGCTGTGAGTGTTTCGGAGAGTTGGGCTGTGAGTGTTTCGGAGAGTTGGGCTGTGAGTGTTTTGGAGAATTGGGCTGTGAGTGTTTTAGAGAGTTGGCCTGTGAGTGTTTCGGATAGTTGGCTGTGACTGTTTCAGAGAGTTGGGCTGCAAGTGTTTGGGAGAGTTGGGCTGTGAGTGTTTAGGTGAGTTGGGCTGTGAGTGTTTCGGAGAGTAGGTCTGTGAGTGTTTCGGAGAGTTGGGCTGTGAGTGTTTCGGAGAGTTGGGCTGTGAGTGCTTCGGAGAGTTGGGCTGTGAGTGTTTCGGAGAGTTGGGCTGAGAGTGATTCGGAGAGTTGGGCTGTGAGTGTTTTGGAGTGTTGGACTGTGAGTGTTTCGGATAGTTGGGCTGTGAGTGTTTCGGAGAGTTGGGCTGTGAGTGTTTTGCAGAGTTGGGCTGTGAGTGTTTCAGAGAGTTGGGCTGTGAGTGTTTCGGAGAGTTGGGCTGTGAGTGTTTCGGAGAGTTGGGCTGTGAGTGTTTCGGAGAGTTGGGCTGTGAGTGTTTCGGAGAGTTGGGCTGTGAGTGTTTCGGCGAGTTGTGCTGTGAGTGTTTCGGAGAGTTGGGAATGAGTGTTTCGGAGAGTTGGGCTGTGAGTGTTTCGGAGTGTTGGTCTGTGACTGTTTAGGATAGTTGGGCTGTGAGTGTTACGGAGAGTTGGGCTGTGAGTGTTTCGGAGAGTTGAGCTGTGAGTGTTTCAGAGAGTTGGGCTGTGAGTGTTTCGGAGAGTTGGGCTGTGAGTGTTTCGGAGAGTTGGGCTGTGAGTGTTTCAGAGAGTTGGGCTGTGAGTGTTTCGGAGAGTTGGGCTCTGAGTGTTTCGGAGAGTTGGGCTGTGAGTGTTTTGGAGAGTTGGGCTGTGAGTGTTTCGGAGAGTTGGGCTGTGAGTGTTTCGGAGAGTTGGACTGTGAGTGTTTAGGAGAGTTGGGCTGTGAATGTTTCAGAGAGTTGGGCTGTGAGTGTTTCGGAGAGTTCGGCTGTGAGTGTTTCGGAGAGTTGGGCTGTGAGTGTTTTGGAGAGTTGGGCTGTGAGTGTTCCAGAGAGTTGGCCTGTGAGTGTTTCGGAGAGTTGGGCTGTGAGTGTTTCGGAGAGTTGGGCTGTGAGTGTTTCGGAGAGTTGGTCTGTGAGTGTTTCGGAGTGTTGGACTGTGAGTGTTTAGGATAGTTGGGCTGTGAGTGTTTCGGAGAGTTGGGCTGTGAGTGTTTCGGAGAGTTGGGCTCTCGGTGTTTTGGAGAGTTGGGCTGTGAGTGTTTAGGTGAGTTGGACTGTGAGTGTTTCGGAGAGTAGGGCTGTGAGTGTTTCGGAGAGTTGGGCTGTGAGTGTTTCGGAGAGTTGGGCTGTGAGTGTTTCGGAGAGTTGGACTGTGAGTGTTTCAGACAGTTGGGCTGTGAGTGCTTCGGAGAGTTGGGCTGTGAGTGTTTCAGAGAGTTGGGCTGTGAGTGATTCAGAGAGTTGGGCTGTGAGTGTTTCGGAGAGCTGGGCTGTGAGTGTTTCGGAGAGTTGGGCTGTGTTTCGCAGTGTTGGACTGTGAGTGTTTTGGAGAGTTGGGCTGTGAGTGTTTCGGAGAGTTGAGCTGTGAGTGTTTCAGAGAGTTGAGCTGTGAGTGTTTTGGAGAGTTGGGCTGCGAGTGTTTCGGAGAGTTGGGCTCTCAGTGTTTCGGAGAGTTGGGCTGTGAGTGTTTCGGAGAGTTGGGCTGTGAGTGCTTCAAAGCGTTGGGCTGTGAGTGTTTCAGAGATTTGGGCTGTGAGTGTTCCGGAGAGTTGGGCTGTGAGTGTTTCGGAGAGCTGGGCTGTGAGTGTTTCGGAGAGTTGGGCTGTGTTTCGGAGTGTTGGACTGTGAGTGTTTTGGAGAGTTGGGCTGTGAGTGTTGTGGAGAGTTGGGCTGTGAGTGTTTCGGAGAGTTGGGCTGTGAGTGTTTCGGAGAGTTGGGCTCTCAGTGTTTCGGAGAGTTGGGCTGTGAGTGTTTCGGAGAGTTGGGCTGTGAGTGCTTCAGAGCGTTGGGCTGTGAGTGTTTCGGAGATTTGGGCTGTGAGTGTTCCGGAGAGTTGGGCTGTGAGTATTTCGGAGAGTTGGGCTGTGAGTGTTTTGGAGAGTTGGGCTGCGAGTGTTTCGGAGAGTTGGGCTGTGAGTGTTTCGGAGAGTTGGGCTGTGATTGTTTCGGAGAGTTGGGCTGTGAGTGTTTCGGAGAGTTGGGCTGTGAGTGCTTCGGAGAGTTGGGCTGTGAGTGTTTCGGAGAGTTGGGCTGTGAGTGTTTTGGACAGTTGGGCAGTGAGTGTTTAGGAGAGTTGGGCTGTGAGTGTTTCGGAGAGTTGGGCTGTGAGTGTTTCGGAGAGTTGGGCTGTGAGTGTTTCGGAGAGTTGGGCTGTGAGTGTTTCGGAGAGTTGGGCTGTGAGTGTTTCGGAGAGTTGGGCTGTGAGTGTTTCGGAGAGTTGGGCTGTGAGTGTTTCGGAGAGTTGGGCTGTGAGTGTTTCGAAGAGTTGGGCTGTGAGTGTTTCAGAGAGTTGGGCTGTGAGTGTTTCGGAGAGTTGGGCTGTGAGTGTTTCGGAGAGTTGGGCTGTGAGTGTTTCAGAGAGTTGGGCTGTGAGTGTTTCGGAGAGTTGGGCTGTGAGTGTTTCGGAGAGTTGGGCTGTGAGTGTTTTGGAGAGTTGGACTGTGAGTGTTTCAGAGAGTTGGGCTGTGAGTGTTTCCGAGAGTTGGGCTGTGAGTGTTTCAGAGAGTTGGGCTGTGAGTGTTTCGGAGAGTTGGGCTGTGTTTCGAAGTGTTGGACTGTGAGTGTTTCGGAGAGTTGGGCTGTGAGTGTTTCGGAGAGTTGGGCTGTGAGTGTTTCGGAGAGTTGGGCTGCGAGTGTTTCAGAGTGTTGGACTGTGAGTGTTTAGGATAGTTGGGCTGTGAGTGTTTCGGAGAGTTGCGCTGTGAGTGTTTCGGAGAGTTGAGCTGTGAGTGTTTCGGAGAGTTGGTCTGTGAGTGTTTCGGAGAGTTGGGCTGTGAGTGTTTCGGAGAGTTGGGCTGTGAGTGTTTCAGAGAGTTGGGCTGTGAGTGTTTCAGAGAGTTGGGCTGTGAGTGTTTTGGAGAGTTGGGCTGTGAGTGTTTTGGAGAGTTGGGCTGTGAGTGTTTCGGAGAGTTGGGCTGTGAGTGTTTCGGAGAGTTGGGCTGTGAGTGTTTCGGAGAGTTGGGCTGTGAGTGTTTAGGATAGTTGGGCTGTGAGTGTTTCGGAGAGTTGGGCTGTGAGTGTTTCAGAGAGTTGAGCTGTGAGTGTTTCAGAGAGTTGGGCTGTGAGTGTTTCGGAGAGTTGGGCTCTCAGTGTTTCGGAGAGTTGGGCTGTGAGTGTTTCGGAGAGTTGGGCTGTGAGTGTTTCGGAGAGTTGGGCTATGAGTGTTTCGGAGAGTTGGGCTGTGAGTATTTCAGAGAGTTGGGCTGTGAGTGTTTCAGAGCGTTGGGCTGTGAGTGTTTCGGAGAGTTGGGCTGTGAGTCTTTCGGAGAGTTGGGCTGTGAGTGGCTCGGAGAGTTGGGCTGTGAGTGTTTCGGAGAGTTGGGCTGTGAGTGTTTCGGAGAGTTGGGCTGTGAGTGTTTCGGAGAGTTGGGCTGTGAGTGTTTCGGAGAGTTGGGCTGTGAGTGCTTCGGAGAGTTGGGCTGTGAGTGTTTCGGAGAGTTGGGCTGTGAGTGTTTCGGAGAGTTGGGCTGTGAGTGTTTTGGAGAGTTGGGCTGTGAGTGTTTAGGATAGTTGGGCTGTGAGTGTTTCGGAGAGTTGGGCTGTGAGTGTTTCGGAGAGTTGGGCTGTGAGTGTTTCGGAGAGTTGGGCTGTGAGTGTTTCAGAGAGTTGAGCTGTGAGTGTTTCAGAGAGTTGGGCTGTGAGTGTTTCGGAGAGTTGGGCTCTCAGTGTTTCGGAGAGTTGGGCTATGAGTGTTTCGGAGAGTTGGGCTGTGAGTGTTTCGGAGAGTTGGGCTATGAGTGTTTCAGAGAGTTGGGCTGTGAGTATTTCAGAGAGTTGGGCTGTGAGTGTTTCAGAGCGTTGGGCTGTGAGTGTTTCGGAGAGTTGGGCTGTGAGTCTTTCGGAGAGTTGGGCTGTGAGTGGCTCGGAGAGTTGGGCTGTGAGTGTTTTGGAGAGTTGGGCTGTGAGTGTTTCGGAGAGTTGGGCTGTGAGTGTTTCGGAGAGTTGGGCTGTGAGTGTTTCGGAGAGTTGGGCTGTGAGTGCTTCGGAGAGTTGGGCTGTGAGTGTTTCGGAGAGTTGGGCTGTGAGTGTTTCGGAGAGTTGGGCTGTGAGTGTTTTGGAGAGTTGGGCTGTGAGTGTTTAGGATAGTTGGGCTGTGAGTGTTTCGGAGAGTTGGGCTGTGAGTGTTTCGGAGAGTTGGGCTGTGAGTGTTTCGGAGACTTGGGCTGTGAGTGTTTCAGAGAGTTGGGCTCTCAGTCTTTCGGAGAGTTGAACTGTGAGTGTTTAGGATAGTTGGGCTGTGAGTGTTTTGGAGAGTTGGGCTCTGAGTGTTTCGGAGAGTTGGGCTGTGAGTGTTTCGGAGAGTTGGGCTGTGAGTGTTTTGGAGAGTTGGGCTGTGATTGTTTTGGAGAGTTGGGCTGTGAGTGTTTCAGAGAGTTGGCCTGTGAGGGTTTCGGATAGTTGGCTGTGAGTGTTTCGGAGAGTTCGGCTGTGAGTGTTTCAGAGGGTTGGGCTGTGAGTGTTTTGGAGAATTGGGCTGTGAGTGTTTCAGAGAGTTGGCCTGTGAATGTTTCGGATAGTTGGCTGTGACTGTTTCGGAGAGTTGGGCTGTGAGTGTTTCGGAGAGTTGGGCTGTGAATGTTTAGGTGAGTTGGGCTGTGAGTGTTTCGGAGAGTAGGGCTGTGAGTGTTTAGGAGAGTTGGGCTGTGAGTGTTTCGTAGAGTTGGGCTGTGAGTGCTTCAGAGAGTTGGGCTGTGAGTGTTTTGGAGAGTTGGGCTGTGAGTGAATCGGAGAGTTGGGCTGTGAGTGTTTTGAAGTGTTGGACTGTGAGTGTTTCGGATAGTTCGGCTGTGAGTGTTTCGGAGAGTTGGGCTGTGAGTGTTTGGGAGAGTTGGGCTGTGAGTGTTTCGGAGAGTTGGGCTTTGAGTGTTTCAGAGAGTTGGGCTGTGAGTGTTTCGGAGAGTTGGGCTGTGAGTGTTTCGGAGAGTTGGGCTGTGAGTGTTTCGGAGAGTTGGGCTGTGAGTGTTTCGGAGAGTTGGGCTGTGAGTGTTTCGGCGAGTTGGGCTGTGAGTGTTTCGGAGAGTTGGGCTGTGAGTGTTTTGGAGAGTTGGGCTGTGAGTGTTTCGGAGTGTTGGTCTGTGACTGTTTAGGATAGTTGGGCTGTGAGTGTTTCAGAGAGTTGGGCTGTGAGTGTTTCAGAAAGTTGAGCTGTGAGTGTTTCGGAGAGTTGGGCTGTGAATGTTTCGGAGAGTTGGGCTCTCAGTGTTTCGGAGAGTTGGGCTGTGAGTGTTTTGGAGTGTTGGGCTGTGAGTGTTTCGGAGAGTTGGGCTGTGAGTGTTTCGGAGAGTTGGGCTCTCAGTGTTTCGGAGAGTTGGGCTGTGAGTGTTTCGGAGAGTTGGGCTGTGAGTGTTTTGGAGAGTTGGGCTGTGAGTGTTTCGGAGAGTTGGGCTGTGAGTGTTTCGGAGAGTTGGGCTGTGAGTGTTTTGGAGAGTTGGGCTGTGAGTGTTTCGGAGAGTTGGGCTGTGAGTGTTTCGGAGAGTTGGACTGTGAGTGTTTAGGAGAGTTGGGCTGTGAATGTTTCGGAGAGTTGGACTGTGAGTGTTTAGGAGAGTTGGGCTGTGAATGTTTCGGAGAGTTGGGCTGTGAGTGTTTCGGAGAGTTGGGCTGTGAGTGTTTCGGAGAGTTGGGCTGTGAGTGTTTCGGAGAGTTGGGCTGTGAGTGTTTCGGAGAGTTGGTCTGTGAGTGTTTCGGAGTGTTGGACTGTGAGTGTTTAGGATAGTTGGGCTGTGAGTGTTTCGGAGAGTTGGGCTGTGAGTGTTTCGGAGAGTTGGGCTCTCAGTGTTTTGGAGGGTTGGACTGTGAGTGTTTCAGAGAGTTGGGCTGTGAGTGATTCAGAGAGTTGGGCTGTGAGTGTTTCGGAGAGCTGGGCTGTGAGTGTTTCGGAGAGTTGGGCTGTGTTTCAGAGTGTTGGACTGTGAGTGTTTTGGAGAGTTGGGCTGTGAGTGTTTCGGAGAGTTGGGCTGTGAGCGTTTCAGAGAGTTGAGCTGTGAGTGTTTCGGAGAGTTGGGCTGTGAGTGTTTCGGAGAGTTGGGCTCTCAGTGTTTCGGAGAGTTGGGCTGTGAGTGCTTCAGAGCGTTGGGCTGTGAGTGTTTCGGAGATTTGGGCTGTGAGTGTTCCGGAGAGTTGGGCTGTGAGTATTTTGGAGAGTTGGGCTGTGAGTGTTTTGGAGAGTTGGGCTGCGAGTGTTTCGGAGAGTTGGGCTGTGAGTGTTTCGGAGAGTTGGGCTGTGAGTGTTTCGGAGAGTTGGGCTGTGAGTGTTTCGGAGAGTTGGGCTGTGAGTGTTTCGGAGAGTTGGGCTGTGAGTGCTTCGGAGAGTTGGGCTGTGAGTGTTTCGGAGAGTTGGGCTGTGAGTGTTTTGGACAGTTGGGCAGTGAGTGTTTAGGAGAGTTGGGCTGTGAGTGTTTCGGAGAGTTGGGCTGTGAGTGTTTCGGAGAGTTGGGCTGTGAGTGTTTCGGAGAGTTGGGCTGTGAGTGATTCAGAGAGTTGGGCTGTGAGTGTTTCGGAGAGCTGAGCTGTGAGTGTTTCGGAGAGTTGGGCTGTGTTTCGGAGTGTTGGACTGTGAGTGTTTTGGAGAGTTGGGCTGTGAGTGTTTTGGAGAGTTGGGCTGTGAGTGTTTCAGAGAGTTGAGCTGTGAGTGTTTCGGAGAGTTGGGCTGTGAGTGTTTCGGAGAGTTGGGCTCTCAGTGTTTCGGAGAGTTGGGCTGTGAGTGCTTCAGAGCGTTGGGCTGTGAGTGTTTCGGAGATTTGGGCTGTGAGTGTTCCGGAGAGTTGGGCTGTGAGTATTTCGGAGAGTTGGGCTGTGAGTGTTTCGGAGAGTTGGGCTGTGAGTGTTTCGGAGAGTTGGGCTGTGAGTGTTTCGGAGAGTTGGGCTGTGAGTGTTTCGGAGAGTTGGGCTGTGAGTGTTTCGGAGAGTTGGGCTGTGAGTGCTTCGGAGAGTTGGGCTGTGAGTGTTTCGGAGTGTTGGGCTGTGAGTGTTTCGGAGAGTTGGGCTGTGAGTGTTTCGGAGAGTTGGGCTGTGAGTGTTTCGGAGAGTTGGGCTGTGAGTGTTTCGGAGAGTTGGGCTGTGAGTGTTTCGGAGAGTTGGGCTGTGAGTGTTTCGGAGAGTTGGGCTGTGAGTGTTTCGGAGAGTTGGGCTGTGAGTGTTTCGGAGAGTTGGGCTGTGAGTGTTTCGGAGAGTTGGGCTGTGAGTGTTTCGGAGAGTTGGGCTGTGAGTGTTTCGGAGAGTTGGGCTGTGAGTGTTTCGGAGAGTTGGGCTGTGAGTGTTTTGGAGAGTTGGACTGTGAGTGTTTCGGAGAGTTGGGCTGTGAGTGTTTCCGAGAGTTGGGCTGTGAGTGTTTCAGAGAGTTGGGCTGTGAGTGTTTCAGAGAGCTGGGCTGTGAGTGTTTCGGAGAGTTGGGCTGTGTTTCAGAGTGTAGGACTGTGAGTGTTTCGGAGAGTTGGGCTGTGAGTGTTTCGGAGAGTTGGGCTGTGAGTGTTTGGGAGAGTTGGGCTGCGAGTGTTTCAGAGTGTTGGACTGTGAGTGTTTAGGATAGTTGGGCTGTGAGTGTTTCGGAGAGTTGCGCTGTGAGTGTTTCGGAGAGTTGATCTGTGAGTGTTTCGGAGAGTTGGGCTGTGAGTGTTTCGGAGAGTTGGGTTGTGAGTGTTTCGGAGAGTTGGGCTGTGAGTGTTTCGGAGTGTTGGGCTGTGGGTGTTTCGGAGAGTTGGGCTGTGAGTGTTTCGGAGAGTTGGGCTGTGAGTGTTTCGGAGAGTTGGGCTGTGAGTGTTTCGGAGAGTTGGGCTGTGAGTGTTTTGGAGAGTTGGGCTGTGAGTGTTTAGGATAGTTGGGCTGTGAGTGTTTCGGAGAGTTGGGCTGTGAGTGTTTCGGAGAGTTGGGCTGTGAGTGTTTCGGAGACGTGGGCTGTGAGTGTTTCGGAGAGTTGGGCTCTCAGTGTTTCGGAGAGTTGAACTGTGAGTGTTTAGGATAGTTGGGCTGTGAGTGTTTCGGAGAGTTGGGCTCTGAGTGTTTCGGAGAGTTGGGCTGTGAGTGTTTCGGAGAGTTGGGCTGTGAGTGTTTCGGAGAGTTGGGCTGTGATTGTTTTGGAGAGTTGGGCTGTGAGTGTTTCAGAGAGTTGGCCTGTGAGTGTTTCAGATAGTTGGCTGTGAGTGTTTCGGAGAGTTGGGCTGTGAGTGTTTCGGAGAGTTGGGCTGTGCGTGTTTTGGAGAATTGGGCTGTGAGTGTTTTAGAGAGTTGGCCTGTGAGTGTTTCGGATAGTTGGCTGTGACTGTTTCGGAGAGTTGGGCTGCAAGTGTTTGGGAGAGTTGGGCTGTGAGTGTTTAGGTGAGTTGGGCTGTGAGTGTTTCGGAGAGTAGGTCTGTGAGTGTTTCGGAGAGTTGGGCTGTGAGTGTTTCGGAGTGTTGGGCTGTGAGTGCTTCGGAGAGTTGGGCTGTGAGTGTTTCGGAGAGTTGGGCTGAGAGTGATTCGGAGAGTTGGGCTGTGAGTGTTTTGGAGTGTTGGACTGTGAGTGTTTCGGATAGTTGGGCTGTGAGTGTTTCGGAGAGTTGGGCTGTGAGTGTTTTGCAGAGTTGGGCTGTGAGTGTTTCGGAGAGTTGGGCTGTGAGTGTTTCGGAGAGTTGGGCTGTGAGTGTTTCGGAGAGTTGGGCTGTGAGTGTTTCGGAGAGTTGGGCTGTGAGTGTTTCGGAGAGTTGGGCTGTGAGTGTTTCGGCGAGTTGTGCTGTGAGTGTTTCGGAGAGTTGGGAATGAGTGTTTCGGAGAGTTGGGCTGTGAGTGTTTCGGAGTGTTGGTCTGTGACTGTTTAGGATAGTTGGGCTGTGAGTGTTACGGAGAGTTGGGCTGTGAGTGTTTCGGAGAGTTGAGCTGTGAGTGTTTCAGAGAGTTGGGCTGTGAGTGTTTCGGAGAGTTGGGCTGTGAGTGTTTCGGAGAGTTGGGCTGTGAGTGTTTCAGAGAGTTGGGCTGTGAGTGTTTCGGAGAGTTGGGCTCTGAGCGTTTCGGAGAGTTGGGCTGTGAGTGTTTTGGAGAGTTGGGCTGTGAGTGTTTCGGAGAGTTGGGCTGTGAGTGTTTCGGAGAGTTGGACTGTGAGTGTTTAGGAGAGTTGGGCTGTGAATGTTTCAGAGAGTTGGGCTGTGAGTGTTTCGGAGAGTTCGGCTGTGAGTGTTTCGGAGAGTTGGGCTGTGAGTGTTTTGGAGAGTTGGGCTGTGAGTGTTCCAGAGAGTTGGCCTGTGAGTGTTTCGGAGAGTTGGGCTGTGAGTGTTTCGGAGAGTTGGGCTGTGAGTGTTTCGGAGAGTTGGTCTGTGAGTGTTTCGGAGTGTTGGACTGTGAGTGTTTAGGATAGTTGGGCTGTGAGTGTTTCGGAGAGTTGGGCTGTGAGTGTTTCGGAGAGTTGGGCTCTCGGTGTTTTGGAGAGTTGGGCTGTGAGTGTTTAGGTGAGTTGGACTGTGAGTGTTTCGGAGAGTAGGGCTGTGAGTGTTTCGGAGAGTTGGGCTGTGAGTGTTTCGGAGAGTTGGGCTGTGAGTGTTTCGGAGAGTTGGACTGTGAGTGTTTCAGACAGTTGGGCTGTGAGTGCTTCGGAGAGTTGGGCTGTGAGTGTTTCAGAGAGTTGGGCTGTGAGTGATTCAGAGAGTTGGGCTGTCAGTGTTTCGGAGAGCTGGGCTGTGAGTGTTTCGGAGAGCTGGGCTGTGTTTCGGAGTGTTGGACTGTGAGTGTTTTGGAGAGTTGGGCTGTGAGTGTTTCGGAGAGTTGGGCTGTGAGTGTTTCAGAGAGTTGAGCTGTGAGTGTTTTGGAGAGTTGGGCTGCGAGTGTTTCGGAGAGTTGGGCTCTCAGTGTTTCGGAGAGTTGGGCTGTGAGTGTTTCGGAGAGTTGGGCTGTGAGTGCTTCAAAGCGTTGGGCTGTGAGTGTTTCAGAGATTTGGGCTTTGAGTGTTCCGGAGAGTTGGGCTGTGAGTGTTTCGGAGAGCTGGGCTGTGAGTGTTTCGCAGAGTTGGGCTGTGTTTCGGAGTGTTGGACTGTGAGTGTTTTGGAGAGTTGGGCTGTGAGTGTTGTGGAGAGTTGGGCTGTGAGTGTTTCGGAGAGTTGGGCTGTGAGTGTTTCGGAGAGTTGGGCTCTCAGTGTTTCGGAGAGTTGGGCTGTGAGTGTTTCGGAGATTTGGGCTGTGAGTGCTTCAGAGCGTTGGGCTGTGAGTGTTTCGGAGATTTGGGCTGTGAGTGTTCCGGAGAGTTGGGCTGTGAGTATTTCGGAGAGTTGGGCTGTGAGTGTTTTGGAGAGTTGGGCTGCGAGTGTTTCGGAGAGTTGGGCTGTGAGTGTTTCGGAGAGTTGGGTTGTGAGTGTTTCGGAGAGTTGGGCTGTGAGTGTTTCGGAGAGTTGGGCTGTGAGTGCTTCGGAGAGTTGGGCTGTGAGTGTTTCGGAGAGTTGGGCTGTGAGTGTTTTGGACAGTTGGGCAGTGAGTGTTTAGGAGAGTTGGGCTGTGAGTGTTTCGGAGAGTTGGGCTGTGAGTGTTTCGGAGAGTTGGGCTGTGAGTGTTTCGGAGAGTTGGGCTGTGAGTGTTTCGGAGAGTTGGGCTGTGAGTGTTTCGGAGAGTTGGGCTGTGAGTGTTTCGGAGAGTTGGGCTGTGAGTGTTTCGGAGAGTTGGGCTGTGAGTGTTTCGGAGAGTTGGGCTGTGAGTGTTTCAGAGAGTTGGGCTGTGAGTGTTTCGGAGAGTTGGGCTGTGAGTGTTTCGGAGAGTTGAGCTGTGAGTGTTTCAGAGAGTTGGGCTGTGAGTGTTTCGGAGAGTTGGGCTGTGAGTGTTTCGGAGAGTTGGGCTGTGAGTGTTTTGGAGAGTTGGACTGTGAGTGTTTCGGAGAGTTGGGCTGTGAGTGTTTCCGAGAGTTGGGCTGTGAGTGTTTCAGAGAGTTGTGCTGTGAGTGTTTCGGAGAGTTGGGCTGTGTTTCGAAGTGTTGGACTGTGAGTGTTTCGGAGAGTTGGGCTGTGAGTGTTTCGGAGAGTTGGGCTGTGAGTGTTTCGGAGAGTTGGGCTGCGAGTGTTTCAGAGTGTTGGACTGTGAGTGTTTAGGATAGTTGGGCTGTGAGTGTTTCGGAGAGTTGCGCTGTGAGTGTTTCGGAGAGTTGAGCTGTGAGTGTTTCGGAGAGTTGGTCTGTGAGTGTTTCGGAGAGTTGGGCTGTGAGTGTTTCGGAGAGTTGGGCTGTGAGTGTTTCGGAGAGTTGGGCTGTGAGTGTTTCAGAGAGTTGGGCTGTGAGTGTTTTGGAGAGTTGGGCTGTGAGTATTTTGGAGAGTTGGGCTGTGAGTGTTTCGGAGAGTTGGGCTGTGAGTGTTTCGGAGAGTTGGGCTGTGAGTGTTTCGGAGAGTTGGGCTGTGAGTGTTTAGGATAGTTGGGCTGTGAGTGTTTCGGAGAGTTGGGCTGTGAGTGTTTCAGAGAGTTGAGCTGTGAGTGTTTCAGAGAGTTGGGCTGTGAGTGTTTCGGAGAGTTGGGCTCTCAGTGTTTCGGAGAGTTGGGCTGTGAGTGTTTCGGAGAGTTGGGCTGTGAGTGTTTCGGAGAGTTGGGCTGTGAGTGTTTCGGAGAGTTGGGCTGTGAGTATTTCAGAGAGTTGGGCTGTGAGTGTTTCAGAGCGTTGGGCTGTGAGTGTTTCGGAGAGTTGGGCTGTGAGTCTTTCGGAGAGTTGGGCTGTGAGTGGCTCGGAGAGTTGGGCTGTGAGTGTTTCGGAGAGTTGGGCTGTGAGTGTTTCGGAGAGTTGGGCTGTGAGTGTTTCGGAGAGTTGGGCTGTGAGTGTTTCGGAGAGTTGGGCTGTGAGTGCTTCGGAGAGTTGGGCTGTGAGTGTTTCGGAGAGTTGGGCTGTGAGTGTTTCGGAGAGTTGGGCTGTGAGTGTTTTGGAGAGTTGGGCTGTGAGTGTTTAGGATAGTTGGGCTGTGAGTGTTTCGGAGAGTTGGGCTGTGAGTGTTTCGGAGAGTTGGGCTGTGAGTGTTTCGGAGACTTGGGCTGTGAGTGTTTCAGAGAGTTGGGCTCTCAGTCTTTCGGAGAGTTGAACTGTGAGTGTTTAGGATAGTTGGGCTGTGAGTGTTTCGGAGAGTTGGGCTCTGAGTGTTTCGGAGAGTTGGGCTGTGAGTGTTTCGGAGAGTTGGGCTGTGAGTGTTTTGGAGAGTTGGACTGTGATTGTTTTGGAGAGTTGGGCTGTGAGTGTTTCAGAGAGTTGGCCTGTGAGTGTTTCGGATAGTTGGCTGTGAGTGTTTCGGAGAGTTCGGCTGTGAGTGTTTCAGAGGGTTGGGCTGTGAGTGTTTTGGAGAATTGGGCTGTGAGTGTTTCAGAGAGTTGGCCTGTGAATGTTTCGGATAGTTGGCTGTGACTGTTTCGGAGAGTTGGGCTGTGAGTGTTTCGGAGAGTTGGGCTGTGAATGTTTAGGTGAGTTGGGCTGTGAGTGTTTCGGAGAGTAGGGCTGTGAGTGTTTAGGAGAGTTGGGCTGTGAGTGTTTCGTAGAGTTGGGCTGTGAGTGCTTCAGAGAGTTGGGCTGTGAGTGTTTTGGAGAGTTGGGCTGTGAGTGATTCGGAGAGTTGGGCTGTGAGTGTTTTGAAGTGTTGGACTGTGAGTGTTTCGGATAGTTCGGCTGTGAGTGTTTCGGAGAGTTGGGCTGTGAGTGTTTGGGAGAGTTGGGCTGTGAGTGTTTCGGAGAGTTGGGCTTTGAGTGTTTCGGAGAGTTGGGCTGTGAGTGTTTCGGAGAGTTGGGCTGTGAGTGTTTCGGAGAGTTGGGCTGTGAGTGTTTCGGAGAGTTGGGCTGTGAGTGTTTCGGAGAGTTGGGCTGTGAGTGTTTCGGCGAATTGGGCTGTGAGTGTTTCGGAGAGTTGGGCTGTGAGTGTTTTGGAGAGTTGGGCTGTGAGTGTTTCGGAGTGTTGGTCTGTGACTGTTTAGGATAGTTGGGCTGTGAGTGTTTCGGAGAGTTGGGCTGTGAGTGTTTCAGAAAGTTGAGCTGTGAGTGTTTCGGAGAGTTGGGCTGTGAATGTTTCGGAGAGTTGGGCTCTCAGTGTTTCGGAGAGTTGGGCTGTGAGTGTTTTGGAGTGTTGGGCTGTGAGTGTTTCGGAGAGTTGGGCTGTGAGTGTTTCGGAGAGTTGGGCTCTCAGTGTTTCGGAGAGTTGGGCTGTGAGTGTTTTGGAGAGTTGGGCTGTGAGTGTTCCAGAGAGTTGGGCTGTGAGTGTTTTGGAGAGTTGGGCTGTGAGTGTTTCGGAGAGTTGGCCTGTGAGTGTTTCAGAGAGTTGGGCTGTGAGTGTTTTGGAGAGTTGGGCTGTGAGTGTTTCGGAGAGTTGGTCTGTGAGTGTTTCGGAGTGTTGGACTGTGAGTGTTTAGGATAGTTGGGCTGTGAGTGTTTCGGAGAGGTGGGCTGTGAGTGTTTCGGAGAGTTGGGCTCTCAGTGTTTTGGAGGGTTGGGCTGTGAGTGTTTCAGAGAGTTGGGCTGTGAGTGATTCAGAGAGTTGGGCTGTGAGTGTTTCGGAGAGCTGGGCTGTGAGTGTTTCGGAGAGTTGGGCTGTGTTTCGGAGTGTTGGACTGTGAGTGTTTTGGAGAGTTGGGCTGTGAGTGTTTTGGAGAGTTGGGCTGTGAGTGTTTCAGAGAGTTGAGCTGTGAGTGTTTCGGAGAGTTGGGCTCTCAGTGTTTCGGAGAGTTGGGCTGTGAGTGCTTCAGAGCGTTGGGCTGTGAGTGTTTCGGAGATTTGGGCTGTGAGTGTTCCGGAGAGTTGGGCTGTGAATATTTCGGAGAGTTGGGCTGTGAGTGTTTTGGAGAGTTGGGCTGCGAGTGTTTCGGAGAGTTGGGCTGTGAGTGTTTCGGAGAGTTGGGCTGTGAGTGTTTCGGAGAGTTGGGCTGTGAGTGTTTCGGAGAGTTGGGCTGTGAGTGTTTCGGAGAGTTGGGCTGTGAGTGCTTCGGAGAGTTGGGCTGTGAGTGTTTCGGAGAGTTGGGCTGTGAGTGTTTTGGACAGTTGGGCAGTGAGTGTTTAGGAGAGTTGGGCTGTGAGTGTTTCGGAGAGTTGGGCTGTGAGTGTTTCGGAGAGTTGGGCTGTGAGTGTTTCGGAGAGTTGGGCTGTGAGTGATTCAGAGAGTTGGGCTGTGAGTGTTTCGGAGAGCTGAGCTGTGAGTGTTACGGACAGTTGGGCTGTGTTTCGGAGTGTTGGACTGTGAGTGTTTTGGAGAGTTGGGCTGTGAGTATTTTGGAGAGTTGGGCTGTGAGTGTTTCAGAGAGTTGAGCTGTGAGTGTTTCGGAGAGTTGGGCTGTGAGTGTTTCGGAGAGTTGGGCTCTCAGTGTTTCGGAGAGTTGGGCTGTGAGTGCTTCAGAGCGTTGGGCTGTGAGTGTTTCGGAGATTTGGGCTGTGAGTGTTCCGGAGAGTTGGGCTGTGAGTATTTCCGAGAGTTGGGCTGTGAGTGTTTCGGAGAGTTGGGCTGTGAGTGTTTCGGAGAGTTGGGCTGTGAGTGTTTCGGAGAGTTGGGCTGTGAGTGTTTCGGAGAGTTGGGCTGTGAGTGTTTCGGAGAGTTGGGCTGTGAGTGTTTCGGAGAGTTGGGCTGTGAGTGTTTCGGAGAGTTGGGCTGTGAGTGTTTCGGAGAGTTGGGCTGTGAGTGTTTCGGAGAGTTGGGCTGTGAGTGTTTCGGAGAGTTGGGCTGTGAGTGTTTCGGAGAGTTGGGCTGTGAGTGTTTCGGAGAGTTGGGCTGTGAGTGTTTCGGAGAGTTGGGCTGTGAGTGTTTCGGAGAGTTGGGCTGTGAGTGTTTCGGAGAGTTGGGCTGTGAGTGTTTCGGAGAGTTGGGCTGTGAGTGTTTCGGAGAGTTGGGCTGTGAGTGTTTCGGAGAGTTGGGCTGTGAGTGTTTTGGAGAGTTGGACTGTGAGTGTTTCGGAGAGTTGGGCTGTGAGTGTTTCCGAGAGTTGGGCTGTGAGTGTTTCAGAGAGTTGGGCTGTGAGTGTTTCAGAGAGCTGGGCTGTGAGTGTTTCGGAGAGTTGGGCTGTGTTTCGGAGTGTTGGACTGTGAGTGTTTCGGAGAGTTGGGCTGTGAGTGTTTCGGAGAGTTGGGCTGTGAGTGTTTCGGAGAGTTGGGCTGCGAGTGTTTCAGAGTGTTGGACTGTGAGTGTTTAGGATAGTTGGGCTGTGAGTGTTTCAGAGAGTTGCGCTGTGAGTGTTTCGGAGAGTTGATCTGTGAGTGTTTCGGAGAGTTGGTCTGTGAGTGTTTCGGAGAGTTGGGCTGTGAGTGTTTTGGAGAGTTGGGCTGTGAGTGTTTCGGAGAGTTGGGCTGTGAGTGTTTCGGAGAGTTGGGCTGTGAGTGTTTTGGAGAGTTGGGCTGTGAGTGATTTGGAGAGTTGGGCTGTGAGTGTTTCGGAGAGTTGGGCTGTGAGTGTTTCGGAGATTTGGGCTGTGAGTGTTTCGGAGAGTTGGGCTGTGAGTGTTTAGGATAGTTGGGCTGTGAGTGTTTCGGAGAGTTGGGCTGTGAGTGTTTCGGATAGTTGGGCTGTGAGTGTTTCGGAGAGTTGGGCTGTGAGTGTTTCGGATAGTTGGGCTGTGAGTGTTTCAGAGAGTTGAGCTGTGAGTGTTTCAGAGAGTTGGGCTGTGACTGTTTCGGAGAGTTGGGCTCTCAGTGTTCTGGAGAGTTGGGCTGTGAGTGTTTCGGAGAGTTGGGCTGTGAGTGCTTCGGAGAGTTGGGCTCTCAGTGTTTCGGAGAGTTGGGCTGTGAGTGTTTCGGAGAGTTGGGCTGTGAGTGTTTCGGAGAGTTGGGCTGTGAGTGTTTCGGAGAGTTGGGCTGTGAGTATTTCAGAGAGTTGGGCTGTGAGTGTTTCAGAGCGTTGGGATGTGAGTGTTTCGGAGATTTGGGCTGTGAGTGTTTCGGAGAGTTGGGCTGTGAGTGTTTCGGAGAGTTGGGCTGTGAGTGTTTCGGAGAGTTGGGCTGTGAGTGTTTCGGAGAGTTGGGCTGTGAGTGTTTCGGAGAGTTGGGCTGTGAGTGTTTCGGAGAGTTGGGCTGTGAGTGTTTTGGAGAGTTGGACTGTGAGTGTTTCGGAGAGTTGGGCTGTGAGTGTTTCCGAGAGTTGGGCTGTGAGTGTTTCAGAGAGTTGGGCTGTGAGTGTTTCAGAGAGCTGGGCTGTGAGTGTTTCGGAGAGTTGGGCTGTGTTTCGGAGTGTTGGACTGTGAGTGTTTCGGAGAGTTGGGCTGTGAGTGTTTCGGAGAGTTGGGCTGTGAGTGTTTCGGAGAGTTGGGCTGCGAGTGTTTCAGAGTGTTGGACTGTGAGTGTTTAGGATAGTTGGGCTGTGAGTGTTTCAGAGAGTTGCGCTGTGAGTGTTTTGGAGAGTTGATCTGTGAGTGTTTCGGAGAGTTGGTCTGTGAGTGTTTCGGAGAGTTGGGCTGTGAGTGTTTCGGAGAGTTGGGCTGTGAGTGTTTCGGAGAGTTGGGCTGTGAGTGTTTCGGAGAGTTGGGCTGTGAGTGTTTTGGAGAGTTGGGCTGTGAGTGATTTGGAGAGTTGGGCTGTGAGTGTTTCGGAGAGTTGGGCTGTGAGTGTTTCGGAGATTTGGGCTGTGAGTGTTTCGGAGAGTTGGGCTGTGAGTGTTTAGGATAGTTGGGCTGTGAGTGTTTCGGAGAGTTGGGCTGTGAGTGTTTCGGATAGTTGGGCTGTGAGTGTTTCGGAGAGTTGGGCTGTGAGTGTTTCGGATAGTTGGGCTGTGAGTGTTTCAGAGAGTTGAGCTGTGAGTGTTTCAGAGAGTTGGGCTGTGACTGTTTCGGAGAGTTGGGCTCTCAGTGTTCTGGAGAGTTGGGCTGTGAGTGTTTCGGAGAGTTGGGCTGTGAGTGCTTCGGAGAGTTGGGCTCTCAGTGTTTCGGAGAGTTGGGCTGTGAGTGTTTCGGAGAGTTGGGCTGTGAGTGTTTCGGAGAGTTGGGCTGTGAGTGTTTCGGAGAGTTGGGCTGTGAGTATTTCAGAGAGTTGGGCTGTGAGTGTTTCAGAGCGTTGGGATGTGAGTGTTTCGGAGATTTGGGCTGTGAGTGTTTCGGAGAGTTGGGCTGTGAGTATTTCAGAGTGTTGGGCTGTGAGTGTTTCCGAGAGTTGGGCTGTGAGTGTTTCGGAGAGTTGGGCTGTGAGTGTTTTGGAGAGTTGGGCTGTGAGTCTTTCGGAGAGTTGGGCTGTGAGTGGCTCGGAGAGTTGGGCTGTGAGTGTTTCGGAGAGTTGGGCTGTGAGTGTTTCGGAGAGTTGGGCTGTGAGTGTTTCGGAGAGTTGGGCTGTGAGTGCTTCGGAGAGTTGGGCTGTGAGTGGTTCGGAGAGTTGGGCTGTGAGTGTTTTGGAGAGTTGGGCTGTGAGTGTTTTGGAGAGTTGGGCTGTGAGTGTTTAGGATAGTTGGGCTGTGAGTGTTTTGGAGAGTTGGGCTGTGAGTGTTTCGGAGAGTTGGGCTGTGAGTGTTTCGGAGACTTGGGCTGTGAGTGTTTCAGAGAGTTGGGCTCTCAGTGTTTCGGAGAGTTGAACTGTGAGTGTTTAGGATAGTTGGGCTGTGAGTGTTTCGGAGAGTTGGGCTCTGAGTGTTTCGGAGAGTTGGGCTGTGAGTGTTTCGGAGAGTTGGGCTGTGAGTGTTTTGGAGAGTTGGGCTGTGATTGTTTTGGAGAGTTGGGCTGTGAGTTTTTCAGAGAGTTGGCCTGTGAGTGTTTCGGATAGTTGGCTGTGAGTGTTTCGGAGAGTTCGGCTGTGAGTGTTTCGGAGGGTTGGGCTGTGAGTGTTTTGGAGAATTGGGCTGTGAGTGTTTCAGAGAGTTGGCCTGTGAATGTTTTGGATAGTTGGCTGTGACTGTTTCGGAGAGTTGGGCTGTGAGTGTTTCGGAGAGTAGGGCTGTGAGTGTTTAGGAGACTTGGGCTGTGAGTGTTTCGTAGAGTTGGGCTGTGAGTGCTTCAGAGATTTGGGCTGTGAGTGTTTTGGAGAGTTGGGCTGTGAGTGACTCGGAGAGTTGGGCTGTGAGTGTTTTGAAGTGTTGGACTGTGAGTGTTTCGGATAGTTGGGCTGTGAGTGTTTCGGAGAGTTGGGCTGTGAGTGTTTGGGAGAGTTGGGCTGTGGGTGTTTCGGAGAGTTGGGCTTTGAGTGTTTCGGAGAGTTGGGCTGTGAGTGTTTCGGAGAGTTGGGCTGTGAGTGTTTCGGAGAGTTGGGCTGTGAGTGTTTCGGAGAGTTGGGCTGTGAGTGTTTCGGAGAGTTGGGCTGTGAGTGTTTCGGCGAGTTGGGCTGTGAGTGTTTCGGAGAGCTGGGCTGTGACTGTTTTGGAGAGTTGGGCTGTGAGTGTTTCGGAGTGTTGGTCTGTGACTGTTTAGGATAGTTGGGCTGTGAGTGTTTCGGAGAGTTGGGCTGTGAGTGTTTCAGAAAGTTGAGCTGTGAGTGTTTCGGAGAGTTGGGCTGTGAATGTTTCGGAGAGTTGGGCTCTCAGTGTTTCGGAGAGTTGGGCTGTGAGTGTTTCAGAGTGTTGGGCTGTGAGTGTTTCGGAGAGTTGGGCTGTGAGTGTTTCGGAGAGTTGGGCTCTCAGTGTTTCGGAGAGTTGGGCTGTGAGTGTTTCGGAGAGTTGTGCTGTGAGTGTTTTGGAGAGTTGGGCTGTGAGTGTTTCGAAGAGTTGGGCTGTGAGTGTTTCGGAGAGTTGGACTGTGAGTGTTTAGAAGAGTTGGGCTGTGAATGTTTCGGAGAGTTGGGCTGTGAGTGTTTCGGAGAGTTGGGCTGTGAGTGTTTTGGAGAGTTGGGCTGTGAGTGTTTTGGAGAGTTGGGCTGTGAGTGTTTTGGAGAGTTGGGCTGTGAATGTTTCAGAGAGTTGAGCTGTGAGTGTTTCGGAGAGTTGGGCTGTGAGTGTTTCGGAGAGTTGGGCTCTCAGTGTTTTGGAGAGTTGGGCTGTGAGTGTTTCGGAGAGTTGGGCTGTGAGTGCTTCAGAGCGTTGGGCTGTGAGTGTTTCGGAGATTTGGGCTGTGAGTGTTCCGGAGAGTTGGGCTGTGAGTATTTCGGAGAGTTGGGCTGTGATTGTTTCGGAGAGTTGGACTGTGAGTGTTTCGGAGAGTTGGGCTGTGAGTGTTTCGGAGAGTTGGGCTGTGAGTGCTTCGGAGAGTTGGGCTGTGAGTATTTCGGAGAGTTGGGCTGTGAGTGTTTTGGACAGTTGGGCAGTGAGTGTTTAGGAGAGTTGGGCTGTGGGTGTTTCGGAGAGTTGGGCTGTGAGTGTTTCGGAGAGTTGCGCTGTGAGTGTTTCGGAGAGTTGAGCTGTGAGTGTTTCGGAGAGTTGGTCTGTGAGTGTTTCGGAGAGTTGGGCTGTGAGTGTTTCGGAGAGTTGGGCTGTGAGTGTTTCGGAGAGTTGGGCTGTGAGTGTTTCGGAGAGTTGGGCTGTGAGTGTTTTGGAGAGTTGGGCTGTGAGTGTTTTGGAGAGTTGGGCTGTGAGTGTTTCAGAGAGTTGAGCTGTGAGTGTTTCGGAGAGTTGGGCTGTGAGTGTTTCGGAGAGTTGGGCTCTCAGTGTTTTGGAGAGTTGGGCTGTGAGTGTTTCGGAGATTTGGGCTGTGAGAGTTCCGGAGAGTTGGGCTGTGAGTGTTTCGGAGAGCTGGGCTGTGAGTGTTTCGGAGAGTTGGGCTGTGTTTCGGAGTGTTGGACTGTGAGTGTTTTGGAGAGTTGGGCTGTGAGTGTTTTGGAGAGTTGGGCTGTGAATGTTTCAGAGAGTTGAGCTGTGAGTGTTTCGGAGAGTTGGGCTGTGAGTGTTTCGGAGAGTTGGGCTCTCAGTGTTTTGGAGAGTTGGGCTGTGAGTGTTTCGGAGAGTTGGGCTGTGAGTGCTTCAGAGCGTTGGGCTGTGAGTGTTTCGGAGATTTGGGCTGTGAGTGTACCGGAGAGTTGGGCTGTGAGTATTTCGGAGAGTTGGGCTGTGAGTGTTTTGGAGAGTTGGGCTGCGAGTGTTTCGAAGAGTTGGGCTGTGAGTGTTTCGGAGAGTTGGGCTGTGAGTGTTTCGGAGAGTTGGGCTGTGAGTGTTTTGGAGAGTTGGGCTGTGAGTGTTTCGGAGAGTTGGGCTGTGAGTGCTTCGGAGAGTTGGGCTGTGAGTATTTCGGAGAGTTGGGCTGTGAGTGTTTTGGACAGTAGGGCAGTGAGTGTTTAGGAGAGTTGGGCTGTGAGTGTTTCGGAGAGTTGGGCTGTGAGTGTTTCGGAGAGTTGCGCTGTGAGTGTTTCGGAGAGTTGAGCTGTGAGTGTTTCGGAGAGTTGGTCTGTGAGTGTTTCGGAGAGTTGGGCTGTGAGTGTTTCGGAGAGTTGGGCTGTGAGTGTTTCGGAGAGTTGGGCTGTGAGTGTTTCGGAGAGTTGGGCTGTGAGTGTTTTGGAGAGTTGGGCTGTGAGTGTTTTGGAGAGTTGGGCTGTGAGTGTTTCGGAGAGTTGGGCTGTGAGTGTTTCGGAGAGTTGGGCTGTGAGTGTTTAGGATAATTGGGCTGTGAGTGTTTCGGAGAGTTGGGCTGTGAGTGTTTCAGAGAGTTGGGCTCTCAGTGTTTCGGAGGGTTGGGCTGTGAGTGTTTCGGAGAGTTGGGCTGTGAGTGTTTCGGAGAGTTAGGCTGTGAGTGTTTCGGAGAGTTGGGCTGTGAGTATTTCAGAGAGTTGGGCTGTGAGTGTTTCAGAGCGTTGGGCTGTGAGTGTTTCGGAGATTTGGGCTGTGAGTGTTTCGGAGAGTTGGGCTGTGAGTATTTCGGAGTGTTGGGCTGTGAGTGTTTTGGAGAGTTGGGCTGTGAGTGTTTCGGAGAGTTGGGCTGTGAGTGTTTTGGAGAGTTGGGCTGTGAGTCTTTCGGAGAGTTGGGCTGTGAGTGGCTCGGAGAGTTGGGCTGTGAGTGTTTCGGAGAGTTGGGCTGTGAGTGTTTCGGAGAGTTGGGCTGTGACTGTTTCGGAGAGTTGGCCTGTGAGTGTTTCAGAGAGTTGGGCTGTGAGTGTTTCGGAGAGTTGGTCTGTGAGTGTTTCGGAGAGTTGGGCTGTGAGTGTTTCGGAGAGTTGGGCTGTGAGTGCTTCAGAGAGTTGGGCTGTGAGTGTTTCGGAGAGTTGGGCTGTGAGTGTTTCGGAGAGTTGGGCTGTGAGTGTTTTGGAGAGTTGGGCTGTGAGTGTTTAGGATAGTTGGGCTGTGAGTGTTTCGGAGAGTTGGGCTGTGAGTGTTTCGGAGAGTTGGGCTGTGAGTGTTTCGGAGACTTGGGCTGTGAGTGTTTCAGAGAGTTGGGCTCTCAGTGTTTCGGAGAGTTGAACTGTGAATGTTTAGGATAGTTGGGCTGTGAGTGTTTCGGAGAGTTGGGCTCTGAGTGTTTCGGAGAGTTGGGCTGTGAGTGTTTCGGAGAGTTGGGCTGTGAGTGTTTTGGAGAGTTGGGCTGTGATTGTTTTGGAGAGTTGGGCTGTGAGTGTTTCAGAGACTTGGCCTGTGAGTGTTCCGGATAGTTGGCTGTGAGTGTTTCGGAGAGTTCGGCTGTGAGTGTTTCGGAGGGTTGGGCTGTGAGTGTTTTGGAGAATTGGGCTGTGAGTGTTTCAGAGAGTTGGCCTGTGAATGTTTCGGATAGTTGGCTGTGACTGTTTCGGAGAGTTGGGCTGTGAGTGTTTCGGAGAGTTGGGCTGTGAGTGTTTAGGTGAGTTGGGCTGTGAGTGTTTCGGAGAGTAGGGCTGTGAGTGTTCAGGAGAGTTGGGCTGTGAGTGTTTCGTAGAGTTGGGCTGTGAGTGCTTCAGAGAGTTGGGCTGTGAGTGTTTTGGAGAGTTGGGCTGTGAGTGATTCGGAGAGTTGGGCTGTGAGTGCTTCAGAGAGTTGGGCTGTGAGTGTTTTGGAGAGTTGGGCTGTGAGTGATTCGGAGAGTTGGGCTGTGAGTGTTTTGAAGTGTTGGACTGTGAGTGTTTCGGAGAGTTGGGCTGTGAGTGCTTCAGAGAGTTGGGCTGTGAGTGTTTTGGAGAGTTGGGCTGTGAGTGTTTTGGAGAGTTGGGCTGTGAGTGCTTCAGAGAGTTGGGCTGTGAGTGTTTTGGAGAGTTGGGCTGTGAGTGTTTTGGAGAGTTGGGCTGTGAGTGTTTCGTAGAGTTGGGCTGTGAGTGATTCGGAGAGTTGGGCTGTGAGTGCTTCAGAGAGTTGGGCTGTGAGTGTTTTGGAGAGTTGGGCTGTGAGTGTTTTGGAGAGTTGGGCTGTGAGTGCTTCAGAGAGTTGGGCTGTGAGTGTTTTGGAGAGTTGGGCTGTGAGTGTTTCGGAGTGTTGGACTGTGAGTGTTTCGGAGAGTTGGGCTGTGATTGTTTCGGAGAGTTGGGCATTGAGTGTTTGGGAGAGTTGGGCTGTGAGTGTTTCGGAGAGTTGGGCTTTGAGTGTTTCGGAGAGTTGGGCTGTGAGTGTTTCGGAGAGTTGGGCTGTGAGTGTTTCGGAGAGTTGGGCTGTGAGTGTTTCGGAGAGTTGGGCTGTGAGTGTTTCGGAGAGTTGGGCTGTGAGTGTTTCGGCGAGTTGGGCTGTGAGTGTTTCGGAGAGTTGGGCTGTGAGTGTTTTGGAGAGTTGGGCTGTGAGTGTTTCGCAGTGTTGGTCTGTGACTGTTTAGGATAGTTGGGCTGTGAGTGTTTCGGAGAGTTGGGCTGTGAGTGTTTCAGAAAGTTGAGCTGTGAGTGTTTCGGAGAGTTGGGCTGTGAATGTTTGGGAGAGTTGGGCTCTCAGTGTTTCGGAGAGTTGGGCTGTGAGTGTTTCGGAGTGTTGGGCTGTGAGTGTTTCGGAGAGTTGGGCTGTGAGTGTTTCGGAGAGTTGGGCTCTCAGTGTTTCGGAGAGTTGGGCTGTGAGTGTTTCGGAGAGTTGGGCTGTGAGTGTTTTGGAGAGTTGGGCTGTGAGTGTTTCGGAGAGTTGGGCTGTGAGTGTTTCGGAGAGTTGGGCTCTGAGTGTTTCGGAGAGTTGGGCTGTGAGTGTTTTGGAGAGTTGGGCTGTGAGTGTTTCGGAGAGTTGGGCTGTGAGTGTTTCGGAGAGTTGGACTGTGAGTGTTTAGGAGAGTTGGGCTGTGAATGTTTCGGAGAGTTGGGCTGTGAGTGTTTCGGAGAGTTGGGCTGTGAGTGTTTCGGAGAGTTGAGCTGTGAGTGTTTTGGAGAGTTGGGCTGTGAGTGTTCCAGAGAGCTGGGCTGTGAGTGTTTTGGAGAGTTGGGCTGTGAGTGTTTCGGAGAGTTGGCCTGTGAGTGTTTCAGAGAGTTGGGCTGTGAGTGTTTCGGAGAGTTGGGCTATGAGTGTTTCGGAGAGTTGGTCTGTGAGTGTTTCGGAGTGTTGGACTGTGAGTGTTTAGGATAGTTGGGCTGTGAGTGTTTCGGAGAGTTGGGCTGTGAGTGTTTCGGAGAGTTGGGCTCTCAGTGTTTTGGAGGGTTGGGCTGTGAGTGTTTCAGAGAGTTGGGCTGTGAGTGATTCAGAGAGTTGGGCTGTGAGTGTTTCGGAGAGCTGAGCTGTGAGTGTTTCGGAGAGTTGGGCTGTGTTTCGGAGTGTTGGACTGTGAGTGTTTTGGAGAGTTGGGCTGTGAGTGTTTCGGAGAGTTGGGCTGTGAGTGTTTCAGAGAGTTGAGCTGTGAGTGTTTTGGAGAGTTGGGCTGTGAGTGTTTCGGAGAGTTGGGCTCTCAGTGTTTCGGAGAGTTGGGCTGTGAGTGCTTCAGAGCGTTGGGCTGTGAGTGTTTCGGAGATTTGGGCTGTGAGTGTTCCGGAGAGTTGGGCTGTGAGTATTTCGGAGAGTTGGGCTGTGGGTGTTTTGGAGAGTAGGGCTGCGAGTGTTTCGGAGAGTTGGGCTGTGAGTGTTTCGGAGAGTTGGGCTGTGAGTGTTTCGGAGAGTTGGGCTGTGAGTGTTTCGGAGAGTTGGGCTGTGAGTGCTTCGGAGAGTTGGGCTGTGAGTGTTTCGGAGAGTTGGGCTGTGAGTGTTTTGGACAGTTGGGCAGTGAGTGTTTAGGAGAGTTGGGCTGTGAGTGTTTCGGAGAGTTGGGCTGTGAGTGTTTCGGAGAGTTGGGCTGTGAGTGTTTCGGAGCGTTGGGCTGTGAGTGTTTCGGAGAGTTGGGCTGTGAGTGTTTCGGAGAGTTGGGCTGTGAGTGTTTCGGAGAGTTGGGCTGTGAGTGTTTCGGAGAGTTGGGCTGTGAGTGTTTCGGAGAGTTGGGCTGTGAGTGTTTCTGAGAGTTGGGCTGTGAGTGTTTCGGAGAGTTGGGCTGTGAGTGTTTCGGAGAGTTGGGCTGTGGGTGTTTCGGAGAGTTGGGCTGTGAGTGTTTCGGAGAGTTGGGCTGTGAGTGTTTCAGAGAGTTGGGCTGTGTGTGTTTTGGAGAGTTGGACTGTGAGTGTTTCGGGGAGTTGGGCTGTGAGTGTTTCCGAGAGTTGGGCTGTGAGTGTTTCAGAGAGTTGGGCTGTGAGTGTTTCAGAGAGCTGGGCTGTGAGTGTTTCGGAGAGTTGGGCTGTGTTTCGGAGTGTTGGACTGTGAGTGTTTCGGAGAGTTGGGCTGTGAGTGTTTCGGAGAGTTGGGCTGTGAGTGTTTCAGAGAGTTGGGCTGCGAGTGTTTCAGAGTGTTGGACTGTGAGTGTTTAGGATAGTTGGGCTGTGAGTGTTTCGGAGAGTTGCGCTGTGAGTGTTTCGGAGAGTTGAGCTGTGAGTGTTTCGGAGAGTTGGTCTGTGAGTGTTTCGGAGAGTTGGGCTGTGAGTGTTTCGGAGAGTTGGACTGTGAGTGTTTCGGAGAGTTGCGCTGTGAGTGTTTCGGAGAGTTGGGCTGTGAGTGTTCCGGAGAGTTGGGCTGTGAGTGTTTTGGAGAGTTGGGCTGTGAGTGTTTCGGAGAGTTGGTCTGTGAGTGTTTCAGAGAGTTGAGCTGTGAGTGTTTCAGAGAGTTGGGCTGTGAGTGTTTCGGAGAGTTGGGCTCTCAGTGTTTCGAAGAGTTGGGCTGTGAGTGTTTCGGAGAGTTGGGCTGTGAGTGTTTCGGAGAGTTGGGCTGTGAGTGTTTCGGAGAGTTGGGCTGTGAGTGTTTTGGAGAGTTGGGCTGTGAGTGATTTGGAGAGTTGGGCTGTGAGTGTTTCGGAGAGTTGGGCTGTGAGTGTTTCGGAGATTTGGGCTGTGAGTGTTTCGGAGAGTTGGGCTGTGAGTGTTTAGGATAGTTGGGCTGTGAGTGTTTCGGAGAGTTGGGCTGTGAGTGTTTCGGATAGTTGGGCTGTGAGTGTTTCGGAGAGTTGGGCTGTGAGTGTTTTGGATAGTTGGGCTGTGAGTGTTTCAGAGAGTTGAGCTGTGAGTGTTTCAGAGAGTTGGGCTGTGACTGTTTCGGAGAGTTGGGCTCTCAGTGTTCTGGAGAGTTGGGCTGTGAGTGTTTCGGAGAGTTGGGCTGTGAGTGCTTCGGAGAGTTGGGCTCTCAGTGTTTCGGAGAGTTGGGCTGTGAGTGTTTCGGAGAGTTGGGCTGTGAGTGTTTCGGAGAGTTGGGCTGTGAGTGTTTCGGAGAGTTGGGCTGTGAGTATTTCAGAGAGTTGGGCTGTGAGTGTTTCAGAGCGTTGGGATGTGAGTGTTTCGGAGATTTGGGCTGTGAGTGTTTCGGAGAGTTGGGCTGTGAGTATTTCGGAGTGTTGGGCTGTGAGTGTTTCGGAGAGTTGGGCTGTGAGTGTTTCGGAGAGTTGGGCTGTGAGTGTTTTGGAGAGTTGGGCTGTGAGTCTTTCGGAGAGTTGGGCTGTGAGTGGCTCGGAGAGTTGGGCTGTGAGTGTTTCGGAGAGTTGGGCTGTGAGTGTTTCGGAGAGTTGGGCTGTGAGTGTTTCGGAGAGTTGGGCTGTGAGTGTTTCGGAGAGTTGGGCTGTGAGTGCTTCGGAGAGTTGGGCTGTGAGTGGTTCGGAGAGTTGGGCTGTGAGTGTTTTGGAGAGTTGGGCTGTGAGTGTTTTGGAGAGTTGGGCTGTGAGTGTTTAGGATAGTTGGGCTGTGAGTGTTTTGGAGAGTTGGGCTGTGAGTGTTTCGGAGAGTTGGGCTGTGAGTGTTTCGGAGACTTGGGCTGTGAGTGTTTCAGAGAGTTGGGCTCTCAGTGTTTCGGAGAGTTGAACTGTGAGTGTTTAGGATAGTTGGGCTGTGAGTGTTTCGGAGAGTTGGGCTCTGAGTGTTTCGGATAGTTGGGCTGTGAGTGTTTCGGAGAGTTGGGCTGTGAGTGTTTTGGAGAGTTGGGCTGTGATTGTTTTGGAGAGTTGGGCTGTGAGTTTTTCAGAGAGTTGGCCTGTGAGTGTTTCGGATAGTTGGCTGTGAGTGTTTCGGAGAGTTCGGCTGTGAGTGTTTCGGAGGGTTGGGCTGTGAGTGTTTTGGAGAATTGGGCTGTGAGTGTTTCAGAGAGTTGGCCTGTGAATGTTTTGGATAGTTGGCTGTGACTGTTTCGGAGAGTTGGGCTGTGAGTGTTTCGGAGAGTTGGGCTGTGAGTGTTTAGGTGAGTTGGGCTGTGAGTGTTTCGGAGAGTAGGGCTGTGAGTGTTTAGGAGACTTGGGCTGTGAGTGTTTCGTAGAGTTGGGCTGTGAGTGCTTCAGAGAGTTGGGCTGTGAGTGTTTTGGAGAGTTGGGCTGTGAGTGACTCGGAGAGTTGGGCTGTGAGTGTTTTGAAGTGTTGGACTGTGAGTGTTTCGGATAGTTGGGCTGTGAGTGTTTCGGAGAGTTGGGCTGTGAGTGTTTGGGAGAGTTGGGCTGTGGGTGTTTCGGAGAGTTGGGCTTTGAGTGTTTCGGAGAGTTGGGCTGTGAGTGTTTCGGAGAGTTGGGCTGTGAGTGTTTCGGAGAGTTGGGCTGTGAGTGTTTCGGAGAGTTGGGCTGTGAGTGTTTCGGAGAGTTGGGCTGTGAGTGTTTCGGCGAGTTGGGCTGTGAGTGTTTCGGAGAGTTGGGCTGTGACTGTTTTGGAGAGTTGGGCTGTGAGTTTTTCGGAGTGTTGGTCTGTGACTGTTTAGGATAGTTGGGCTGTGAGTGTTTCGGAGAGTTGGGCTGTGAGTGTTTCAGAAAGTTGAGCTGTGAGTGTTTCGGAGAGTTGGGCTGTGAATGTTTCGGAGAGTTGGGCTCTCAGTGTTTCGGAGAGTTGGGCTGTGAGTGTTTCAGAGTGTTGGGCTGTGAGTGTTTCGGAGTGTTGGGCTGTGAGTGTTTCGGAGAGTTGGGCTCTCAGTGTTTCGGAGAGTTGGGCTGTGAGTGTTTCGGAGAGTTGTGCTGTGAGTGTTTTGGAGAGTTGGGCTGTGAGTGTTTCGAAGAGTTGGGCTGTGAGTGTTTCGGAGAGTTGGACTGTGAGTGTTTAGAAGAGTTGGGCTGTGAATGTTTCGGAGAGTTGGGCTGTGAGTGTTTCGGAGAGTTGGGCTGTGAGTGTTTCGGAGAGTTGGGCTGTGAGTGTTTTGGAGAGTTGGGCTGTGAGTGTTTTGGAGAGTTGGGCTGTGAGTGTTTTGGAGAGTTGGGCTGTGAATGTTTCAGAGAGTTGAGCTGTGAGTGTTTCGGAGAGTTGGGCTGTGAGTGTTTCGGAGAGTTGGGCTCTCAGTGTTTTGGAGAGTTGGGCTGTGAGTGTTTCGGAGAGTTGGGCTGTGAGTGCTTCAGAGCGTTGGGCTGTGAGTGTTTCGGAGATTTGGGCTGTGAGTGTTCCGGAGAGTTGGGCTGTGAGTATTTCGGAGAGTTGGGCTGTGAGTGTTTTGGAGAGTTGGGCTGCGAGTGTTTCGGAGAGTTGGGCTGTGAGTGTTTCGGAGAGTTGGGCTGTGAGTGTTTCGGAGAGTTGGGCTGTGAGTGTTTCGGAGAGTTGGGCTGTGAGTGTTTCGGAGAGTTGGGCTGTGAGTGCTTCGGAGAGTTGGGCTGTGAGTATTTCGGAGAGTTGGGCTGTGAGTGTTTTGGACAGTTGGGCAGTGAGTGTTTAGGAGAGTTGGGCTGTGGGTGTTTCGGAGAGTTGGGCTGTGAGTGTTTCGGAGAGTTGCGCTGTGAGTGTTTCGGAGAGTTGAGCTGTGAGTGTTTCGGAGAGTTGGTCTGTGAGTGTTTCGGAGAGTTGGGCTGTGAGTGTTTCGGAGAGTTGGGCTGCGAGTGTTTCGGAGAGTTGGGCTGTGAGTGTTTCGGAGAGTTGGGCTGTGAGTGTTTTGGAGAGTTGGGCTGTGAGTGTTTTGGAGAGTTGGGCTGTGAGTGTTTCAGAGAGTTGAGCTGTGAGTGTTTCGGAGAGTTGGGCTGTGAGTGTTTCGGAGAGTTGGGCTCTCAGTGTTTTGGAGAGTTGGGCTGTGAGTGTTTCGGAGATTTGGGCTGTGAGAGTTCCGGAGAGTTGGGCTGTGAGTGTTTCGGAGAGCTGGGCTGTGAGTGTTTCGGAGAGTTGGGCTGTGTTTCGGAGTGTTGGACTGTGAGTGTTTTGGAGAGTTGGGCTGTGAGTGTTTTGGAGAGTTGGGCTGTGAATGTTTCAGAGAGTTGAGCTGTGAGTGTTTCGGAGAGTTGGGCTGTGAGTGTTTCGGAGAGTTGGGCTCTCAGTGTTTTGGAGAGTTGGGCTGTGAGTGTTTCGGAGAGTTGGGCTGTGAGTGCTTCAGAGCGTTGGGCTGTGAGTGTTTCGGAGATTTGGGCTGTGAGTGTACCGGAGAGTTGGGCTGTGAGTATTTCGGAGAGTTGGGCTGTGAGTGTTTTGGAGAGTTGGGCTGCGAGTGTTTCGGAGAGTTGGGCTGTGAGTGTTTCGGAGAGTTGGGCTGTGAGTGTTTCGGAGAGTTGGGCTGTGAGTGTTTCGGAGAGTTGGGCTGTGAGTGTTTCGGAGAGTTGGGCTGTGAGTGCTTCGGAGAGTTGGGCTGTGAGTATTTCGGAGAGTTGGGCTGTGAGTGTTTTGGACAGTAGGGCAGTGAGTGTTTAGGAGAGTTGGGCTGTGAGTGTTTCGGAGAGTTGGGCTGTGAGTGTTTCGGAGAGTTGCGCTGTGAGTGTTTCGGAGAGTTGAGCTGTGAGTGTTTCGGAGAGTTGGTCTGTGAGTGTTTCGGAGAGTTGGGCTGTGAGTGTTTCGGAGAGTTGGGCTGTGAGTGTTTCGGAGAGTTGGGCTGTGAGTGTTTCGGAGAGTTGGGCTGTGAGTGTTTTGGAGAGTTGGGCTGTGAGTGTTTTGGAGAGTTGGGCTGTGAGTGTTTCGGAGAGTTGGGCTGTGAGTGTTTCGGAGAGTTGGGCTGTGAGTGTTTCGGAGAGTTGGGCTGTGAGTGTTTAGGATAATTGGGCTGTGAGTGTTTCGGAGAGTTGGGCTGTGAGTGTTTCAGAGAGTTGGGCTCTCAGTGTTTCGGAGAGTTGGGCTGTGAGTGTTTCGGAGAGTTGGGCTGTGAGTGTTTCGGAGAGTTAGGCTGTGAGTGTTTCGGAGAGTTGGGCTGTGAGTATTTCAGAGAGTTGGGCTGTGAGTGTTTCAGAGCGTTGGGCTGTGAGTGTTTCGGAGATTTGTGCTGTGAGTGTTTCGGAGAGTTGGGCTGTGAGTATTTCGGAGTGTTGGGCTGTGAGTGTTTTGGAGAGTTGGGCTGTGAGTGTTTCGGAGAGTTGGGCTGTGAGTGTTTTGGAGAGTTGGGCTGTGAGTCTTTCGGAGAGTTGGGCTGTGAGTGGCTCGGAGAGTTGGGCTGTGAGTGTTTCGGAGAGTTGGGCTGTGAGTGTTTCGGAGAGTTGGGCTGTGAGTGTTTCGGAGAGTTGGCCTGTGAGTGTTTCAGAGAGTTGGGCTGTGAGTGTTTCGGAGAGTTGGTCTGTGAGTGTTTCGGAGAGTTGGGCTGTGAGTGTTTCGGAGAGTTGGGCTGTGAGTGCTTCAGAGAGTTGGGCTGTGAGTGTTTCGGAGAGTTGGGCTGTGAGTGTTTCGGAGAGTTGGGCTGTGAGTGTTTTGGAGAGTTGGGCTGTGAGTGTTTAGGATAGTTGGGCTGTGAGTGTTTCGGAGAGTTGGGCTGTGAGTGTTTCGGAGAGTTGGGCTGTGAGTGTTTCGGAGACTTGGGCTGTGAGTGTTTCAGAGAGTTGGGCTCTCAGTGTTTCGGAGAGTTGAACTGTGAGTGTTTAGGATAGTTGGGCTGTGAGTGTTTCGGAGAGTTGGGCTGTGAGTGTTTCGGAGAGTTGGGCTGTGAGTGTTTCCGAGAGTTGGGCTGTGAGTGTTTTGGAGAGTTGGGCTGTGATTGTTTTGGAGAGTTGGGCTGTGAGTGTTTCAGAGACTTGGCCTGTGAGTGTTCCGGATAGTTGGCTGTGAGTGTTTCGGAGAGTTCGGCTGTGAGTGTTTCGGAGGGTTGGGCTGTGAGTGTTTTGGAGAATTGGGCTGTGAGTGTTTCAGAGAGTTGGCCTGTGAATGTTTCGGATAGTTGGCTGTGACTGTTTCGGAGAGTTGGGCTGTGAGTGTTTCGGAGAGTTGGGCTGTGAGTGTTTAGGTGAGTTGGGCTGTGAGTGTTTCGGAGAGTAGGGCTGTGAGTGTTCAGGAGAGTTGGGCTGTGAGTGTTTCGTAGAGTTGGGCTGTGAGTGCTTCAGAGAGTTGGGCTGTGAGTGTTTTGGAGAGTTGGGCTGTGAGTGATTCGGAGAGTTGGGCTGTGAGTGCTTCAGAGAGTTGGTCTGTGAGTGTTTTGGAGAGTTGGGCTGTGAGTGATTCGGTGAGTTGGGCTGTGAGTGTTTTGAAGTGTTGGACTGTGAGTGTTTCGGAGAGTTGGGCTGTGAGTGCTTCAGAGAGTTGGGCTGTGAGTGTTTTGGAGAGTTGGGCTGTGAGTGTTTTGGAGAGTTGGGCTGTGAGTGTTTGGGAGAGTTGGGCTGTGGGTGTTTCGGAGAGTTGGGCTTTGAGTGTTTCGGAGAGTTGGGCTGTGAGTGTTTCGGAGAGTTGGGCTGTGAGTGTTTCGGAGAGTTGGGCTGTGAGTGTTTCGGAGAGTTGGGCTGTGAGTGTTTCGGAGAGTTGGGCTGTGAGTGTTTCGGCGAGTTGGGCTGTGAGTGTTTCGGAGAGTTGGGCTGTGACTGTTTTGGAGAGTTGGGCTGTGAGTGTTTCGGAGTGTTGGTCTGTGACTGTTTAGGATAGTTGGGCTGTGAGTGTTTCGGAGAGTTGGGCTGTGAGTGTTTCAGAAAGTTGAGCTGTGAGTGTTTCGGAGAGTTGGGCTGTGAATGTTTCGGAGAGTTGGGCTCTCAGTGTTTCGGAGAGTTGGGCTGTGAGTGTTTCAGAGTGTTGGGCTGTGAGTGTTTCGGAGTGTTGGGCTGTGAGTGTTTCGGAGAGTTGGGCTCTCAGTGTTTCGGAGAGTTGGGCTGTGAGTGTTTCGGAGAGTTGTGCTGTGAGTGTTTTGGAGAGTTGGGCTGTGAGTGTTTCGAAGAGTTGGGCTGTGAGTGTTTCGGAGAGTTGGACTGTGAGTGTTTAGAAGAGTTGGGCTGTGAATGTTTCGGAGAGTTGGGCTGTGAGTGTTTCGGAGAGTTGGGCTGTGAGTGTTTCGGAGAGTTGGGCTGTGAGTGTTTTGGAGAGTTGGGCTGTGAGTGTTTTGGAGAGTTGGGCTGTGAGTGTTTTGGAGAGTTGGGCTGTGAATGTTTCAGAGAGTTGAGCTGTGAGTGTTTCGGAGAGTTGGGCTGTGAGTGTTTCGGAGAGTTGGGCTCTCAGTGTTTTGGAGAGTTGGGCTGTGAGTGTTTCGGAGAGTTGGGCTGTGAGTGCTTCAGAGCGTTGGGCTGTGAGTGTTTCGGAGATTTGGGCTGTGAGTGTTCCGGAGAGTTGGGCTGTGAGTATTTCGGAGAGTTGGGCTGTGAGTGTTTTGGAGAGTTGGGCTGCGAGTGTTTCGGAGAGTTGGGCTGTGAGTGTTTCGGAGAGTTGGGCTGTGAGTGTTTCGGAGAGTTGGGCTGTGAGTGTTTCGGAGAGTTGGGCTGTGAGTGTTTCGGAGAGTTGGGCTGTGAGTGCTTCGGAGAGTTGGGCTGTGAGTATTTCGGAGAGTTGGGCTGTGAGTGTTTTGGACAGTTGGGCAGTGAGTGTTTAGGAGAGTTGGGCTGTGGGTGTTTCGGAGAGTTGGGCTGTGAGTGTTTCGGAGAGTTGCGCTGTGAGTGTTTCGGAGAGTTGAGCTGTGAGTGTTTCGGAGAGTTGGTCTGTGAGTGTTTCGGAGAGTTGGGCTGTGAGTGTTTCGGAGAGTTGGGCTGCGAGTGTTTCGGAGAGTTGGGCTGTGAGTGTTTCGGAGAGTTGGGCTGTGAGTGTTTTGGAGAGTTGGGCTGTGAGTGTTTTGGAGAGTTGGGCTGTGAGTGTTTCAGAGAGTTGAGCTGTGAGTGTTTCGGAGAGTTGGGCTGTGAGTGTTTCGGAGAGTTGGGCTCTCAGTGTTTTGGAGAGTTGGGCTGTGAGTGTTTCGGAGATTTGGGCTGTGAGAGTTCCGGAGAGTTGGGCTGTGAGTGTTTCGGAGAGCTGGGCTGTGAGTGTTTCGGAGAGTTGGGCTGTGTTTCGGAGTGTTGGACTGTGAGTGTTTTGGAGAGTTGGGCTGTGAATGTTTCAGAGAGTTGAGCTGTGAGTGTTTCGGAGAGTTGGGCTGTGAGTGTTTCGGAGAGTTGGGCTCTCAGTGTTTTGGAGAGTTGGGCTGTGAGTGTTTCGGAGAGTTGGGCTGTGAGTGCTTCAGAGCGTTGGGCTGTGAGTGTTTCGGAGATTTGGGCTGTGAGTGTACCGGAGAGTTGGGCTGTGAGTATTTCGGAGAGTTGGGCTGTGAGTGTTTTGGAGAGTTGGGCTGCGAGTGTTTCGGAGAGTTGGGCTGTGAGTGTTTCGGAGAGTTGGGCTGTGAGTGTTTCGGAGAGTTGGGCTGTGAGTGTTTCGGAGAGTTGGGCTGTGAGTGTTTCGGAGAGTTGGGCTGTGAGTGCTTCGGAGAGTTGGGCTGTGAGTATTTCGGAGAGTTGGGCTGTGAGTGTTTTGGACAGTAGGGCAGTGAGTGTTTAGGAGAGTTGGGCTGTGAGTGTTTCGGAGAGTTGGGCTGTGAGTGTTTCGGAGAGTTGCGCTGTGAGTGTTTCGGAGAGTTGAGCTGTGAGTGTTTCGGAGAGTTGGTCTGTGAGTGTTTCGGAGAGTTGGGCTGTGAGTGTTTCGGAGAGTTGGGCTGTGAGTGTTTCGGAGAGTTGGGCTGTGAGTGTTTCGGAGAGTTGGGCTGTGAGTGTTTTGGAGAGTTGGGCTGTGAGTGTTTTGGAGAGTTGGGCTGTGAGTGTTTCGGAGAGTTGGGCTGTGAGTGTTTCGGAGAGTTGGGCTGTGAGTGTTTCGGAGAGTTGGGCTGTGAGTGTTTAGGATAATTGGGCTGTGAGTGTTTCGGAGAGTTGGGCTGTGAGTGTTTCAGAGAGTTGGGCTCTCAGTGTTTCGGAGAGTTGGGCTGTGAGTGTTTCGGAGAGTTGGGCTGTGAGTGTTTCGGAGAGTTAGGCTGTGAGTGTTTCGGAGAGTTGGGCTGTGAGTATTTCAGAGAGTTGGGCTGTGAGTGTTTCAGAGCGTTGGGCTGTGAGTGTTTCGGAGATTTGGGCTGTGAGTGTTTCGGAGAGTTGGGCTGTGAGTATTTCGGAGTGTTGGGCTGTGAGTGTTTTGGAGAGTTGGGCTGTGAGTGTTTCGGAGAGTTGGGCTGTGAGTGTTTTGGAGAGTTGGGCTGTGAGTCTTTCGGAGAGTTGGGCTGTGAGTGGCTCGGAGAGTTGGGCTGTGAGTGTTTCGGAGAGTTGGGCTGTGAGTGTTTCGGAGAGTTGGGCTGTGAGTGTTTCGGAGAGTTGGCCTGTGAGTGTTTCAGAGAGTTGGGCTGTGAGTGTTTCGGAGAGTTGGTCTGTGAGTGTTTCGGAGAGTTGGGCTGTGAGTGTTTCGGAGAGTTGGGCTGTGAGTGCTTCAGAGAGTTGGGCTGTGAGTGTTTCGGAGAGTTGGGCTGTGAGTGTTTCGGAGAGTTGGGCTGTGAGTGTTTTGGAGAGTTGGGCTGTGAGTGTTTAGGATAGTTGGGCTGTGAGTGTTTCGGAGAGTTGGGCTGTGAGTGTTTCGGAGAGTTGGGCTGTGAGTGTTTCGGAGACTTGGGCTGTGAGTGTTTCAGAGAGTTGGGCTCTCAGTGTTTCGGAGAGTTGAACTGTGAGTGTTTAGGATAGTTGGGCTGTGAGTGTTTCGGAGAGTTGGGCTCTGAGTGTTTCGGAGAGTTGGGCTGTGAGTGTTTCCGAGAGTTGGGCTGTGAGTGTTTTGGAGAGTTGGGCTGTGATTGTTTTGGAGAGTTGGGCTGTGAGTGTTTCAGAGACTTGGCCTGTGAGTGTTCCGGATAGTTGGCTGTGAGTGTTTCGGAGAGTTCGGCTGTGAGTGTTTCGGAGGGTTGGGCTGTGAGTGTTTTGGAGAATTGGGCTGTGAGTGTTTCAGAGAGTTGGCCTGTGAATGTTTCGGATAGTTGGCTGTGACTGTTTCGGAGAGTTGGGCTGTGAGTGTTTCGGAGAGTTGGGCTGTGAGTGTTTAGGTGAGTTGGGCTGTGAGTGTTTCGGAGAGTAGGGCTGTGAGTGTTCAGGAGAGTTGGGCTGTGAGTGTTTCGTAGAGTTGGGCTGTGAGTGCTTCAGAGAGTTGGGCTGTGAGTGTTTTGGAGAGTTGGGCTGTGAGTGATTCGGAGAGTTGGGCTGTGAGTGCTTCAGAGAGTTGGGCTGTGAGTGTTTTGGAGAGTTGGGCTGTGAGTGATTCGGAGAGTTGGGCTGTGAGTGTTTTGAAGTGTTGGACTGTGAGTGTTTCGGAGAGTTGGGCTGTGAGTGCTTCAGAGAGTTGGGCTGTGAGTGTTTTGGAGAGTTGGGCTGTGAGTGTTTTGGAGAGTTGGGCTGTGAGTGCTTCAGAGAGTTGGGCTGTGAGTGTTTTGGAGAGTTGGGCTGTGAGTGTTTTGGAGAGTTGGGCTGTGAGTGTTTCGTAGAGTTGGGCTGTGAGTGATTCGGAGAGTTGGGCTGTGAGTGCTTCAGAGAGTTGGGCTGTGAGTGTTTTGGAGAGTTGGGCTGTGAGTGTTTTGGAGAGTTGGGCTGTGAGTGCTTCAGAGAGTTGGGCTGTGAGTGTTTTGGAGAGTTGGGCTGTGAGTGTTTCGGAGTGTTGGACTGTGAGTGTTTCGGAGAGTTGGGCTGTGATTGTTTCGGAGAGTTGGGCATTGAGTGTTTGGGAGAGTTGGGCTGTGAGTGTTTCGGAGAGTTGGGCTTTGAGTGTTTCGGAGAGTTGGGCTGTGAGTGTTTCGGAGAGTTGGGCTGTGAGTGTTTCGGAGAGTTGGGCTGTGAGTGTTTCGGAGAGTTGGGCTGTGAGTGTTTCGGAGAGTTGGGCTGTGAGTGTTTCGGCGAGTTGGGCTGTGAGTGTTTCGGAGAGTTGGGCTGTGAGTGTTTTGGAGAGTTGGGCTGTGAGTGTTTCGCAGTGTTGGTCTGTGACTGTTTAGGATAGTTGGGCTGTGAGTGTTTCGGAGAGTTGGGCTGTGAGTGTTTCAGAAAGTTGAGCTGTGAGTGTTTCGGAGAGTTGGGCTGTGAATGTTTCGGAGAGTTGGGCTCTCAGTGTTTCGGAGAGTTGGGCTGTGAGTGTTTCGGAGTGTTGGGCTGTGAGTGTTTCGGAGAGTTGGGCTGTGAGTGTTTCGGAGAGTTGGGCTCTCAGTGTTTCGGAGAGTTGGGCTGTGAGTGTTTCGGAGAGTTGGGCTGTGAGTGTTTTGGAGAGTTGGGCTGTGAGTGTTTCGGAGAGTTGGGCTGTGAGTGTTTCGGAGAGTTGGGCTCTGAGTGTTTCGGAGAGTTGGGCTGTGAGTGTTTTGGAGAGTTGGGCTGTGAGTGTTTCGGAGAGTTGGGCTGTGAGTGTTTCGGAGAGTTGGACTGTGAGTGTTTAGGAGAGTTGGGCTGTGAATGTTTCGGAGAGTTGGGCTGTGAGTGTTTCGGAGAGTTGGGCTGTGAGTGTTTCGGAGAGTTGAGCTGTGAGTGTTTTGGAGAGTTGGGCTGTGAGTGTTCCGGAGAGTTGGGCTGTGAGTGTTTTGGAGAGTTGGGCTGTGAGTGTTTCGGAGAGTTGGCCTGTGAGTGTTTCAGAGAGTTGGGCTGTGAGTGTTTCGGAGAGTTGGGCTATGAGTGTTTCGGAGAGTTGGTCTGTGAGTGTTTCGGAGTGTTGGACTGTGAGTGTTTAGGATAGTTGGGCTGTGAGTGTTTCGGAGAGTTGGGCTGTGAGTGTTTCGGAGAGTTGGGCTCTCAGTGTTTTGGAGGGTTGGGCTGTGAGTGCTTCAGAGAGTTGGGCTGTGAGTGATTCAGAGAGTTGGGCTGTGAGTGTTTCGGAGAGCTGAGCTGTGAGTGTTTCGGAGAGTTGGGCTGTGTTTCGGAGTGTTGGACTGTGAGTGTTTTGGAGAGTTGGGCTGTGAGTGTTTCGGAGAGTTGGGCTGTGAGTGTTTCAGAGAGTTGAGCTGTGAGTGTTTTGGAGAGTTGGGCTGTGAGTGTTTCGGAGAGTTGGGCTCTCAGTGTTTCGGAGAGTTGGGCTGTGAGTGCTTCAGAGCGTTGGGCTGTGAGTGTTTCGGAGATTTGGGCTGTGAGTGTTCCGGAGAGTTGGGCTGTGAGTATTTCGGAGAGTTGGGCTGTGGGTGTTTTGGAGAGTAGGGCTGCGAGTGTTTCGGAGAGTTGGGCTGTGAGTGTTTCGGAGAGTTGGGCTGTGAGTGTTTCGGAGAGTTGGGCTGTGAGTGTTTCGGAGTGTTGGGCTGTGAGTGCTTCGGAGAGTTGGGCTGTGAGTGTTTCGGAGAGTTGGGCTGTGAGTGTTTTGGACAGTTGGGCAGTGAGTGTTTAGGAGAGTTGGGCTGTGAGTGTTTCGGAGAGTTGGGCTGTGAGTGTTTCGGAGAGTTGGGCTGTGAGTGTTTCGGAGCGTTGGGCTGTGAGTGTTTCGGAGAGTTGGGCTGTGAGTGTTTCGGAGAGTTGGGCTGTGAGTGTTTCGGAGAGTTGGGCTGTGAGTGTTTCGGAGAGTTGGGCTGTGAGTGTTTCGGAGAGTTGGGCTGTGAGTGTTTCTGAGAGTTGGGCTGTGAGTGTTTCGGAGAGTTGGGCTGTGAGTGTTTCGGAGAGTTGGGCTGTGGGTGTTTCGGAGAGTTGGGCTGTGAGTGTTTCGGAGAGTTGGGCTGTGAGTGTTTCAGAGAGTTGGGCTGTGTGTGTTTTGGAGAGTTGGACTGTGAGTGTTTCGGGGAGTTGGGCTGTGAGTGTTTCCGAGAGTTGGGCTGTGAGTGTTTCAGAGAGTTGGGCTGTGAGTGTTTCAGAGAGCTGGGCTGTGAGTGTTTCGGAGAGTTGGGCTGTGTTTCGGAGTGTTGGACTGTGAGTGTTTCGGAGAGTTGGGCTGTGAGTGTTTCGGAGAGTTGGGCTGTGAGTGTTTCAGAGAGTTGGGCTGCGAGTGTTTCAGAGTGTTGGACTGTGAGTGTTTAGGATAGTTGGGCTGTGAGTGTTTCGGAGAGTTGCGCTGTGAGTGTTTCGGAGAGTTGAGCTGTGAGTGTTTCGGAGAGTTGGTCTGTGAGTGTTTCGGAGAGTTGGGCTGTGAGTGTTTCGGAGAGTTGGGCTGTGAGTGTTTCGGAGAGTTGCGCTGTGAGTGTTTCGGAGAGTTGGGCTGTGAGTGTTTTGGAGAGTTGGGCTGTGAGTGTTTTGGAGAGTTGGGCTGTGAGTGTTTCGGAGAGTTGGTCTGTGAGTGTTTCAGAGAGTTGAGCTGTGAGTGTTTCAGAGAGTTGGGCTGTGAGTGTTTCGGAGAGTTGGGCTCTCAGTGTTTCGAAGAGTTGGGCTGTGAGTGTTTCGGAGAGTTGGGCTGTGAGTGTTTCGGAGAGTTGGGCTCTCAGTGTTTTGGAGAGTTGGGCTGTGAGTGTTTCGGAGAGTTGGGCTGTGAGTGTTTCGGAGAGTTGGGCTGTGAGTGTTTCGGAGAGTTGGGCTGTGAGTATTTCAGAGAGTTGGGCTGTGAGTGTTTCAGAGCGTTGGGCTGTGAGTGTTTCGGAGATTTGGGCTGTGAGTGTTTCGGAGAGTTGGGCTGTGAGTATTTCGGAGTGTTGGGCTGTGAGTGTTTTGGAGAGTTGGGCTGTGAGTGTTTCGGAGAGTTGGGCTGTGAGTGTTTTGGAGAGTTGGGCTGTGAGTCTTTCGGAGAGTTGGGCTGTGAGTGGCTCGGAGAGTTGGGCTGTGAGTGTTTCGGAGAGTTGGGCTGTGAGTGTTTCGGAGAGTTGGGCTGTGAGTGTTTCGGAGAGTTGGGCTGTGAGTGTTTCGGATAGTTGGGCTGTGAGTGCTTCGGAGAGTTGGGCTGTGAGTGTTTCGGAGAGTTGGGCTGTGAGTGTTTCGGAGAGTTGGGCTGTGAGTGTTTTGGAGAGTTGGGCTGTGAGTGTTTAGGATAGTTGGGCTGTGAGTGTTTCGGAGAGTTGGGCTGTGAGTGTATCGGAGAGTTGGGCTGTGAGTGTTTCGGAGACTTGGGCTGTGAGTGTTTCAGAGAGTTGGGCTCTCAGTGTTTCGGAGAGTTGAACTGTGAGTGTTTAGGATAGTTGGGCTGTGAGTGTTTCGGAGAGTTGGGCTCTGAGTGTTTCGGAGAGTTGGGCTGTGAGTGTTTCGGAGAGTTGGGCTGTGAGTGTTTTGGAGAGTTGGGCTGTGATTGTTTTGGAGAGTTGGGCTGTGAGTGTTTCAGAGAGTTGGCCTGTGAGTGTTTCGGATAGTTGGCTGTGAGTGTTTCGGAGAGTTCGGCTGTGAGTGTTTCGGAGGGTTGGGCTGTGAGTGTTTTGGAGAATTGGGCTGTGAGTGTTTCAGAGAGTTGGCCTGTGAATGTTTCGGATAGTTGGCTGTGACTGTTTCGGAGAGTTGGGCTGTGAGTGTTTCGGAGAGTTGGGCTGTGAGTGTTTAGGTGAGTTGGGCTGTGAGTGTTTCGGAGAGTAGGGCTGTGAGTGTTTAGGAGAGTTGGGCTGTGAGTGTTTCGTAGAGTTGGGCTGTGAGTGCTTCAGAGAGTTGGGCTGTGAGTGTTTTGGAGAGTTGGGCTGTGAGTGATTCGGAGAGTTGGGCTGTGAGTGTTTTGAAGTGTTGGACTGTGAGTGTTTTGGATAGTTGGGCTGTGAGTGTTTCGGAGAGTTGGGCTGTGAGTGTTTGGGAGAGTTGGGCTGTGAGTGTTTCGGAGAGTTGGGCTTTGAGTGTTTCGGAGAGTTGGGCTGTGAGTGTTTCGGAGAGTTGGGCTGTGAGTGTTTCGGAGAGTTGGGCTGTGAGTGTTTCGGTGAGTTGGGCTGTGAGTGTTTCGAAGAGTTGGGCTGTGAGTGTTTCGGCGAGTTGGGCTGTGAGTGTTTCGGAGAGTTGGGCTGTGAGTGTTTCGGAGAGTTGGGCTGTGAGTGTTTCGGAGAGTTGGGCTGTGAGTGTTTCGGAGAGTTGGGCTGTGAGTGTTTCGGAGAGTTGGGCTGTGAGTGTTTCGGAGAGTTGGGCTGTGAGTGTTTTGGAGTGTTGGGCTGTGAGTGTTTCGGAGTGTTGGTCTGTGACTGTTTAGGATAGTTGGGCTGTGAGTGTTTCGGAGAGTTGGGCTGTGAGTGTTTCAGAAAGTTGAGCTGTGAGTGTTTCGGAGAGTTGGGCTGTGAATGTTTCGGAGAGTTGGGCTCTGAGTGTTTCGGAGAGTTGGGCTGTGTTTCGGAGTGTTGGACTGTGAGTGTTTCGGAGAGTTGGGCTGTGAGTGTTTTGGAGAGCTGGGCTGTGAGTGTTTCGGAGAGTTGGGCTCTCAGTGTTTTGGAGGGTTGGGCTGTGAGTGTTTCAGAGAGTTGGGCTGTGAGTGATTCAGAGAGTTGGGCTGTGAGTGTTTCGGAGAGCTGAGCTGTGAGTGTTTCGGAGAGTTGGGCTGTGTTTCGGAGTGTTGGACTGTGAGTGTTTTGGAGAGTTGAGCTGTGAGTGTTTCGGAGAGTTGGGCTGTGAGTGTTTCAGAGAGTTGAGCTGTGAGTGTTTCGGAGAGTTGGGCTGTGAGTGTTTCGGAGAGTTGGGCTCTCAGTGTTTCGGAGAGTTGGGCTGTGAGTGCTTAAGAGCGTTGGGCTGTGAGTGTTTCGGAGATTTGGGCTGTGAGTGTTCCGGAGAGTTGGGCTGTGAGTATTTCGGAGAGTTGGGCTGTGGGTGTTTTGGAGAGTAGGGCTGCGAGTGTTTCGGAGAGTTGGGCTGTGAGTGTTTTGGAGAGTTGGGCTGTGAGTGTTTCGGAGAGTTGGGCTGTGAGTGTTTCGGAGAGTTGGGCTGTGAGTGCTTCGGAGAGTTGGGCTGTGAGTGTTTCGGAGAGTTGGGCTGTGAGTGTTTTGGACAGTTGGGCAGTGAGTGTTTAGGAGAGTTGGGCTGTGAGTGTTTCGGAGAGTTGGGCTGTGAGTGTTTCGGAGAGTTGGGCTGTGAGTGTTTCGGAGAGTTGGGCTGTGAGTGTTTCGGAGAGTTGGGCTGTGAGTGTTTCGGAGAGTTGGGCTGTGAGTGTTTCGGAGAGTTGGGCTGTGAGTGTTTCTGAGAGTTGGGCTGTGAGTGTTTCGGAGAGTTGGGCTGTGAGTGTTTCGGAGAGTTGGGCTGTGAGTGTTTCGGAGAGTTGGGCTGTGAGTGTTTCGGAGAGTTGGGCTGTGAGTGTTTCAGAGAGTTGGGCTGTGAGTGTTTTGGAGAGTTGGACTGTGAGTGTTTCGGAGAGTTGGGCTGTGAGTGTTTCCGAGAGTTGGGCTGTGAGTGTTTCAGAGAGTTGGGCTGTGAGTGTTTCAGAGAGCTGGGCTGTGAGTGTTTCGTAGAGTTGGGCTGTGTTTCGGAGTGTTGGACTGTGAGTGTTTCGGAGAGTTGGGCTGTGAGTGTTTCGGAGAGTTGGGCTGTGAGTGTTTCGGAGAGTTGGGGTGCGAGTGTTTCAGAGTGTTGGACTGTGAGTGTTTAGGATAGTTGGGCTGTGAGTGTTTCGGAGAGTTGCGCTGTGAGTGTTTCAGAGAGTTGAGCTGTGAGTGTTTCGGAGAGTTGGTCTGTGAGTGTTTTGGAGAGTTGGGCTGTGAGTGTTTCGGAGAGTTGGGCTGTGAGTGTTTCGGAGAGTTGGGCTGTGAGTGTTTCGGAGAGTTGGGCTGTGAGTGTTTTGGAGAGTTGGGCTGTGAGTGTTTTGGAGAGTTGGGCTGTGAGTGTTTCGGAGAGTTGGGCTGTGAGTGTTTCGGAGAGTTGGGCTGTGAGTGTTTCGGAGAGTTGGGCTGTGAGTGTTTAGGATAGTTGGGCTGTGAGTGTTTCGGAGAGTTGGGCTGTGAGTGTTTCAGAGAGTTGAGCTGTGAGTGTTTCAGAGAGTTGGGCTGTGAGTGTTTCGGAGAGTTGGGCTCTGAGTGTTTCGGAGAGTTGGGCTGTGAGTGTTTCGGAGAGTTGGGCTGTGAGTGTTTCGGAGAGTTGGGCTCTCAGTGTTTCGGAGAGTTGGGCTGTGAGCGTTTCGGAGAGTTGGGCTGTGAGTGTTTCGGAGAGTTGGGCTGTGAGTGTTTCGGAGAGTTGGGCTGTGAGTATTTCAGAGAGTTGGGCTGTGAGTGTTTCAGAGCGTTGGGCTGTGAGTGTTTCGGAGAGTTGGGCTGTGAGTGTTTCGGAGAGTTGGGCTGTGAGTGTTTCGGAGAGTTGGGCTGTGAGTGTTTTGGATAGTTGGGCTGTGAGTGCTTCGGAGAGTTGGGCTGTGAGTGTTTCGGAGAGTTGGGCTGTGAGTGTTTCGGAGAGTTGGGCTGTGAGTGTTTTGGAGAGTTGGGCTGTGAGTGTTTAGGATAGTTGGGCTGTGAGTGTTTCGGAGAGTTGGGCTGTGAGTGTATCGGAGAGTTGGGCTGTGAGTGTTTCGGAGACTTGGGCTGTGAGTGTTTCAGAGAGTTGGGCTCTCAGTGTTTCGGAGAGTTGAACTGTGAGTGTTTAGGATAGTTGGGCTGTGAGTGTTTCGGAGAGTTGGGCTCTGAGTGTTTCAGAGAGTTGGGCTGTGAGTGTTTCGGAGAGTTGGGCTGTGAGTGTTTTGGAGAGTTGGGCTGTGATTGTTTTGGAGAGTTGGGCTGTGAGTGTTTCAGAGAGTTGGCCTGTGAGTGTTTCGGATAGTTGGCTGTGAGTGTTTCGGAGAGTTCGGCTGTGAGTGTTTCGGAGGGTTGGGCTGTGAGTGTTTTGGAGAATTGGGCTGTGAGTGTTTCAGAGAGTTGGCCTGTGAATGTTTCGGATAGTTGGCTGTGACTGTTTCGGAGAGTTGGGCTGTGAGTGTTTCGGAGAGTTGGGCTGTGAGTGTTTAGGTGAGTTGGGCTGTGAGTGTTTCGGAGAGTAGGGCTGTGAGTGTTTAGGAGAGTTGGGCTGTGAGTGTTTCGTAGAGTTGGGCTGTGAGTGCTTCAGAGAGTTGGGCTGTGAGTGTTTTGGAGAGTTGGGCTGTGAGTGATTCGGAGAGTTGGGCTGTGAGTGTTTTGAAGTGTTGGACTGTGAGTGTTTTGGATAGTTGGGCTGTGAGTGTTTCGGAGAGTTGGGCTGTGAGTGTTTGGGAGAGTTGGGCTGTGAGTGTTTCGGAGAGTTGGGCTTTGAGTGTTTCGGAGAGTTGGGCTGTGAGTGTTTCGGAGAGTTGGGCTGTGAGTGTTTCGGAGAGTTGGGCTGTGAGTGTTTCGGCGAGTTGGGCTGTGTGTGTTTCGGAGAGTTGGGCTGTGAGTGTTTCGGAGAGTTGGGCTGTGAGTGTTTCGGAGAGTTGGGCTGTGAGTGTTTCGGAGAGTTGGGCTGTGAGTGTTTCGGAGAGTTGGGCTGTGAGTGTTTCGGAGAGTTGGGCTGTGAGTGTTTTGGAGAGTTGGGCTGTGAGTGTTTCGGAGTGTTGGTCTGTGACTGTTTAGGATAGTTGGGCTGTGAGTGTTTCGGAGAGTTGGGCTGTGAGTGTTTCAGAAAGTTGAGCTGTGAGTGTTTCGGAGAGTTGGGCTGTGAATGTTTCGGAGAGTTGGGCTCTGAGTGTTTCGGAGAGTTGGGCTGTGTTTCGGAGTGTTGGACTGTGAGTGTTTCGGAGAGTTGGGCTGTGAGTGTTTCGGAGAGTTGGGCTGTGAGTGTTTCGGAGAGTTGGGCTCTCAGTGTTTTGGAGGGTTGGGCTGTGAGTGTTTCAGAGAGTTGGGCTGTGAGTGATTCAGAGAGTTGGGCTGTGAGTGTTTCGGAGAGCTGAGCTGTGAGTGTTTCGGAGAGTTGGGCTGTGTTTCGGAGTGTTGGACTGTGAGTGTTTTGGAGAGTTGGGCTGTGAGTGTTTCGGAGAGTTGGGCTGTGAGTGTTTCAGAGAGTTGAGCTGTGAGTGTTTCGGAGAGTTGGGCTGTGAGTGTTTCGGAGAGTTGGGCTCTCAGTGTTTCGGAGAGTTGGGCTGTGAGTGCTTCAGAGCGTTGGGCTGTGAGTGTTTCGGAGATTTGGGCTGTGAGTGTTCCGGAGAGTTGGGCTGTGAGTATTTCGGAGAGTTGGGCTGTGGGTGTTTTGGAGAGTAGGGCTGCGAGTGTTTCGGAGAGTTGGGCTGTGAGTGTTTCGGAGAGTTGGGCTGTGAGTGTTTCGGAGAGTTGGGCTGTGAGTGTTTCGGAGAGTTGGGCTGTGAGTGCTTCGGAGAGTTGGGCTGTGAGTGTTTCGGAGAGTTGGGCTGTGAGTGTTTTGGACAGTTGGGCAGTGAGTGTTTAGGAGAGTTGGGCTGTGAGTGTTTCGGAGAGTTGGGCTGTGAGTGTTTCGGAGAGTTGGGCTGTGAGTGTTTCGGAGAGTTGGGCTGTGAGTGTTTCGGAGAGTTGGGCTGTGAGTGTTTCGGAGAGTTGGGCTGTGAGTGTTTCGGAGAGTTGGGCTGTGAGTGTTTCGGAGAGTTGGGCTGTGAGTGTTTCGGAGAGTTGGGCTGTGAGTGTTTCTGAGAGTTGGGCTGTGAGTGTTTTGGAGAGTTGGGCTGTGAGTGTTTCGGAGAGTTGGGCTGTGAGTGTTTCAGAGAGTTGGGCTGTGAGTGTTTTGGAGAGTTGGACTGTGAGTGTTTCGGAGAGTTGGGCTGTGAGTGTTTCCGAGAGTTGGGCTGTGAGTGTTTCAGAGAGTTGGGCTGTGAGTGTTTCTGAGAGCTGGGCTGTGAGTGTTTCGTAGAGTTGGGCTGTGTTTTGGAGTGTTGGACTGTGAGTGTTTCGGAGAGTTGGGCTGTGAGTGTTTCGGAGAGTTGGGCTGTGAGTGTTTCGGAGAGTTGGGCTGCGAGTGTTTCAGAGTGTTGGACTGTGAGTGTTTAGGATAGTTGGGCTGTGAGTGTTTCGGAGAGTTGCGCTGTGAGTGTTTCAGAGAGTTGAGCTGTGAGTGTTTCGGAGAGTTGGGCTGTGAGTGTTTCGGAGAGTTGGGCTGTGAGTGTTTCGGAGAGTTGGGCTGTGAGTGTTTTGGAGAGTTGGGCTGTGAGTGTTTTGGAGAGTTGGGCTGTGAGTGTTTCGGAGAGTTGGGCTGTGAGTGTTTCGGAGAGTTGGGCTGTGAGTGTATCGGAGAGTTGGGCTGTGAGTGTTTAGGATAGTTGGGCTGTGAGTGTTTCGGAGAGTTGGGCTGTGAGTGTTTCAGAGAGTTGAGCTGTGAGTGTTTCAGAGAGTTGGGCTGTGAGTGTTTCGGAGAGTTGGGCTCTGAGTGTTTCGGAGAGTTGGGCTGTGAGTGTTTCGGAGAGTTGGGCTGTGAGTGTTTCGGAGAGTTGGGCTCTCAGTGTTTCGTAGAGTTGGGCTGTGAGCGTTTCGGAGAGTTGGGCTGTGAGTGTTTCGGAGAGTTGGGCTGTGAGTGTTTCGGAGAGTTGGGCTGTGAGTATTTCAGAGAGTTGGGCTGTGAGTGTTTCAGAGCGTTGGGCTGTGAGTGTTTCGGAGATTTGGGCTGTGAGTGTTTCGGAGAGTTGGGCTGTGAGTATTTCGGAGTGTTGGGCTGTGAGTGTTTTGGAGAGTTGGGCTGTGAGTGTTTCGGAGAGTTGGGCTGTGAGTGTTTTGGAGAGTTGGGCTGTGAGTCTTTCGGAGAGTTGGGCTGTGAGTGGCTCGGAGAGTTGGGCTGTGAGTGTTTTGGAGAGTTGGGCTGTGAATGTTTCGGAGAGTTGGGCTGTGAGTGTTTCGGAGAGTTGGGCTGTGAGTGTTTTGGATAGTTGGGCTGTGAGTGCTTCGGAGAGTTGGGCTGTGAGTGTTTCGGAGAGTTGGGCTGTGAGTGTTTCGGAGAGTTGGGCTGTGAGTGTTTTGGAGAGTTGGGCTGTGAGTGTTTAGGATAGTTGGGCTGTGAGTGTTTCGGAGAGTTGGGCTGTGAGTGTTTCGGAGAGTTGGGCTGTGAGTGTTTCGGAGACTTGGGCTGTGAGTGTTTCAGAGAGTTGGGCTCTCAGTGTTTCGGAGAGTTGAACTGTGAGTGTTTAGGATAGTTGGGCTGTGAGTGTTTCGGAGAGTTGGGCTCTGAGTGTTTCGGAGAGTTGGGCGGTGAGTGTTTCGGAGAGTTGGGCTGTGAGTGTTTTGGAGAGTTGGGCTGTGATTGTTTTGGAGAGTTGGGCTGTGAGTGTTGCAGAGAGTTGGCCTGTGAGTGTTTCGGATAGTTGGCTGTGAGTGTTTCGGAGAGTTCGGCTGTGAGTGTTTCGGAGGGTTGGGCTGTGAGTGTTTTGGAGAATTGGGCTGTGAGTGTTTCAGAGAGTTGGCCTGTGAATGTTTCGGATAGTTGGCTGTGATTGTTTCGGAGAGTTGGGCTGTGAGTGTTTTGGAGAGTTGGGCTGTGAGTGTTTAGGTGAGTTGGGCTGTGAGTGTTTCGGAGAGTAGGGCTGTGAGTGTTTAGGAGAGTTGGGCTGTGAGTGTTTCGTAGTGTTGGGCTGTGAGTGCTTCAGAGAGTTGGGCTGTGAGTGTTTTGGAGAGTTGGGCTGTGAGTGATTCGGAGAGTTGGGCTGTGAGTGTTTTGAAGTGTTGGACTGTGAGTGTTTCGGATAGTTGGGCTGTGAGTGTTTCGGAGAGTTGGGCTGTGAGTGTTTGGGAGAGTTGGGCTGTGAGTGTTTCGGAGAGTTGGGCTTTGAGTGTTTCGGAGAGTTGGGCTGTGAGTGTTTCGGAGAGTTGGGCTGTGAGTGTTTTGGAGAGTTGGGCTGTGAGTGTTTCGGAGAGTTGGGCTGTGAGTGTTTCGGAGAGTTGGGCTGTGAGTGTTTCGGCGAGTTGGGCTGTGAGTGTTTCGGGGAGTTGGGCTGTGAGTGTTTCGGAGAGTTGGGCTGTGAGTGTTTCGGAGAGTTGGGCTGTGAGTGTTTCGGAGAGTTGGGCTGTGAGTGTTTCGGAGAGTTGGGCTGTGAGTGTTTCGGAGAGTTGGGCTGTGAGTGTTTCGGAGAGTTGGGCTGTGAGTGTTTCGGAGTGTTGGTCTGTGACTGTTTAGGATAGTTGGGCTGTGAGTGTTTCGGAGAGTTGTGCTGTGAGTGTTTCGGAGAGTTGGGCTGTGAGTGTTTCGGAGAGTTGGGCTGTGAGTGTTTCGGAGTGTTGGTCTGTGACTGTTTAGGATAGTTGGGCTGTGAGTGTTTCGGAGAGTTGGGCTGTGAGTGTTTCGGAGAGTTGGGCTGTGAGTGTTTCGGAGAGTTGGGCTGTGAGTGTTTTGGAGAGTTGGGCTGTGAGTGTTTTGGAGAGTTGGGCTGTGAGTGTTTCGGAGAGTTGGGCTGTGAGTGTTTCGGAGAGTTGGGCTGTGAGTGTTTCGGAGAGTTGGGCTGTGAGTGTTTAGGATAGTTGGGCTGTGAGTGTTTCGGAGAGTTGGGCTGTGAGTGTTTCAGAGAGTTGAGCTGTGAGTGTTTCAGAGAGTTGGGCTGTGATTGTTTCGGAGAGTTGGGCTCTGAGTGTTTCGGAGAGTTGGGCTGTGAGTGTTTCGGAGAGTTGGGCTGTGAGTGTTTCGGAGAGTTGGGCTCTCAGTGTTTCGGAGAGTTGGGCTGTGAGCGTTTCGGAGAGTTGGGCTGTGAGTGTTTCGGAGAGTTGGGCTGTGAGTGTTTCGGAGAGTTGGGCTGTGAGTATTTCAGAGAGTTGGGCTGTGAGTGTTTCAGAGCGTTGGGCTGTGAGTGTTTCGGAGATTTGGGCTGTGAGTGTTTCGGAGAGTTGGGCTGTGAGTATTTCGGAGTGTTGGGCTGTGAGTGTTTTGGAGAGTTGGGCTGTGAGTGTTTCGGAGAGTTGGGCTGTGAGTGTTTTGGAGAGTTGGGCTGTGAGTCTTTCGGAGAGTTGGGCTGTGAGTGGCTCGGAGAGTTGGGCTGTGAGTGTTTCGGAGAGTTGGGCTGTGAGTGTTTCGGAGAGTTGGGCTGTGAGTGTTTCGGAGAGTTGGGCTGTGAGTGTTTTGGATAGTTGGGCTGTGAGTGCTTCGGAGAGTTGGGCTGTGAGTGTTTCGGAGAGTTGGGCTGTGAGTGTTTCGGAGAGTTGGGCTGTGAGTGTTTTGGAGAGTTGGGCTGTGAGTGTTTAGGATAGTTGGGCTGTGAGTGTTTCGGAGAGTTGGGCTGTGAGTGTTTCGGAGAGTTGGGCTGTGAGTGTTTCGGAGAGTTGGGCTCTCAGTGTTTCGGAGAGTTGAACTGTGAGTGTTTAGGATAGTTGGGCTGTGAGTGTTTCGGAGAGTTGGGCTCTGAGTGTTTCGGAGAGTTGGGCTGTGAGTGTTTCGGAAAGTTGGGCTGTGAGTGTTTTGGAGAGTTGGGCTGTGATTGTTTTGGAGAGTTGGGCTGTGAGTGTTGCAGAGAGTTGGCCTGTGAGTGTTTCGGATAGTTGGCTGTGAGTGTTTCGGAGAGTTCGGCTGTGAGTGTTTCGGAGGGTTGGGCTGTGAGTGTTTTGGAGAATTGGGCTGTGAGTGTTTCAGAGAGTTGGCCTGTGAATGTTTCGGATACTTGGCTGTGACTGTTTCGGAGAGTTGGGCTGTGAGTGTTTTGGAGAGTTGGGCTGTGAGTGTTTCGGAGAGTTGGGCTGTGAGTGTTTCGGAGAGTTGGGCTGTGAGTGTTTCGGCGAGTTGGGCTGTGAGTGTTTTGGAGAGTTGGGCTGTGAGTGTTTCGGAGAGTTGGGCTGTGAGTGTTTCGGAGAGTTGGGCTGTGAGTGTTTCGGAGAGTTGGGCTGTGAGTGTTTCGGAGAGTTGGGCTGTGAGTGTTTTGGAGAGTTGGGCTGTGAGTGTTTCGGAGAGTTGGGCTGTGAGTGTTTCGGAGTGTTGGTCTGTGACTGTTTAGGATAGTTGGGCTGTGAGTGTTTCGGAGAGTTGGGCTGTGAGTGTTTCGGAGAGTTGGGCTGTGAGTGTTTCGGAGAGTTGGGCTGTGAGTGTTTCGGAGTGTTGGTCTGTGACTGTTTAGGATAGTTGGGCTGTGAGTGTTTCGGAGAGTTGGGCTGTGAGTGTTTCGGAGAGTTGGGCTGTGAGTGTTTCGGAGAGTTGGGCTGTGAGTGTTTTGGAGAGTTGGGCTGTGAGTGTTTTGGAGAGTTGGGCTGTGAGTGTTTCGGAGAGTTGGGCTGTGAGTGTTTCGGAGAGTTGGGCTGTGAGTGTTTCGGAGAGTTGGGCTGTGAGTGTTTAGGATAGTTGGGCTGTGAGTGTTTCGGAGAGTTGGGCTGTGAGTGTTTCAGAGAGTTGAGCTGTGAGTGTTTCAGAGAGTTGGGCTGTGAGTGTTTCGGAGAGTTGGGCTCTGAGTGTTTCGGAGAGTTGTGCTGTGAGTGTTTCGGAGAGTTGGGCTGTGAGTGTTTCGGAGAGTTGGGCTCTCAGAGTTTCGGAGAGTTGGGCTGTGAGCGTTTCGGAGAGTTGGGCTGTGAGTGTTTCGGAGAGTTGGGCTGTGAGTGTTTCGGAGAGTTGGGCTGTGAGTATTTCAGAGAGTTGGGCTGTGAGTGTTTCAGAGCGTTGGGCTGTGAGTGTTTCGGAGATTTGGGCTGTGAGTGTTTCGGAGAGTTGGGCTGTGAGTATTTCGGAGTGTTGGGCTGTGAGTGTTTTGGAGAGTTGGGCTGTGAGTGTTTCGGGGAGTTGGGCTGTGAGTGTTTTGGAGAGTTGGGCTGTGATTCTTTCGGAGAGTTGGGCTGTGAGTGGCTCGGAGAGTTGGGCTGTGAGTGTTTCGGAGAGTTGGGCTGTGAGTGTTTCGGAGAGTTGGGCTGTGAGTGTTTCGGAGAGTTGGGCTGTGAGTGTTTCGGATAGTTGGGCTGTGAGTGCTTCGGAGAGTTGGGCTGTGAGTGTTTCGGAGAGTTGGGCTGTGAGTGTTTCGGAGAGTTGGGCTGTGAGTGTTTCGGAGAGTTGGGCTGTGAGTGTTTCGGAGAGTTGGGCTGTGAGTGTTTCGGAGTGTTGGTCTGTGACTGTTTAGGATAGTTGGGCTGTGAGTGTTTCGGAGAGTTGGGCTGTGAGTGTTTCGGAGAGTTGGGCTGTGAGTGTTTCGGAGAGTTGGGCTGTGAGTGTTTTGGAGAGTTGGGCTGTGAGTGTTTTGGAGAGTTGGGCTGTGAGTGTTTCGGAGAGTTGGGCTGTGAGTGTTTCGGAGAGTTGGGCTGTGAGTGTTTCGGAGAGTTGGGCTGTGAGTGTTTAGGATAGTTGGGCTGTGAGTGTTTCGGAGAGTTGGGCTGTGAGTGTTTCAGAGAGTTGAGCTGTGAGTGTTTCAGAGAGTTGGGCTGTGAGTGTTTCGGAGAGTTGGGCTCTGAGTGTTTCGGAGAGTTGGGCTGTGAGTGTTTCGGAGAGTTGGGCTGTGAGTGTTTCGCAGAGTTGGGCTCTCAGTGTTTCGGAGAGTTGGGCTGTGAGCGTTTCGGAGAGTTGGGCTGTGAGTGTTTCGGAGAGTTGGGCTGTGAGTGTTTCGGAGAGTTGGGCTGTGAGTATTTCAGAGAGTTGGGCTGTGAGTGTTTCAGAGCGTTGGGCTGTGAGTGTTTCGGAGATTTGGGCTGTGAGTGTTTCGGAGAGTTGGGCTGTGAGTATTTCGGAGTGTTGGGCTGTGAGTGTTTTGGAGAGTTGGGCTGTGAGTGTTTCGGAGAGTTGGGCTGTGAGTGTTTTGGAGAGTTGGGCTGTGATTCTTTCGGAGAGTTGGGCTGTGAGTGGCTCGGAGAGTTGGGCTGTGAGTGTTTCGGAGAGTTGGGCTGTGAGTGTTTCGGAGAGTTGGGCTGTGAGTGTTTCGGAGAGTTGGGCTGTGAGTGTTTCGGATAGTTGGGCTGTGAGTGCTTCGGAGAGTTGGGCTGTGAGTGTTTCGGAGAGTTGGGCTGTGAGTGTTTCGGAGAGTTGGGCTGTGAGTGTTTTGGAGAGTTGGGCTGTGAGTGTTTAGGATAGTTGGGCTGTGAGTGTTTCGGAGAGTTGGGCTGTGAGTGTTTCGGAGAGTTGGGCTGTGAGTGTTCGGAGACTTGGGCTGTGAGTGTTTCAGAGAGTTGGGCTCTCAGTGTTTCGGAGAGTTGAACTGTGAGTGTTTAGGATAGTTGGGCTGTGAGTGTTTCGGAGAGTTGGGCTCTGAGTTTTTCGGAGAGTTGGTCTGTGAGTGTTTCGGAGAGTTGGGCTGTGAGTGTTTTGGAGAGTTGGGCTGTGATTGTTTTGGAGAGTTGGGCTGTGAGTGTTGCAGAGAGTTGGCCTGTGAGTGTTTCGGATAGTTGGCTGTGAGTGTTTCGGAGAGTTCGGCTGTGAGTGTTTCGGAGGGTTGGGCTGTGAGTGTTTTGGAGAATTGGGCTGTGAGTGTTTCAGAGAGTTGGCCTGTGAATGTTTCGGATAGTTGGCTGTGACTGTTTCGGAGAGTTGGGCTGTGAGTGTTTTGGAGAGTTGGGCTGTGAGTGTTTAGGTGAGTTGGGCTGTGAGTGTTTCGTAGAGTTGGGCTGTGAGTGCTTCAGAGAGTTGGGCTGTGAGTGTTTTGGAGAGTTGGGCTGTGAGTGATTCGGAGAGTTGGGCTGTGAGTGTTTTGAAGTGTTGGACTGTGAGTGTTTCGGATAGTTGGGCTGTGAGTGTTTCGGAGAGTTGGGCTGTGAGTGTTTGGGAGAGTTGGGCTGTGAGTGTTTCGGAGAGTTGGGCTTTGAGTGTTTCGGAGAGTTGGGCTGTGAGTGTTTCGGAGAGTTGGGCTGTGAGTGTTTCGGAGAGTTGGGCTGTGAGTGTTTCGGAGAGTTGGGCTGTGAGTGTTTCGGAGAGTTGGGCTGTGAGTGTTTCGGCGAGTTGGGCTGTGAGTGTTTCGGAGAGTTGGGCTGTGAGTGTTTCGGAGAGTTGGGCTGTGAGTGTTTCGGAGAGTTGGGCTGTGAGTGTTTCGGAGAGTTGGGCTGTGAGTGTTTCGGAGAGTTGGGCTGTGAGTGTTTCGGAGAGTTGGGCTGTGAGTGTTTTGGAGAGTTGGGCTGTGAGTGTTTCGGAGTGTTGGTCTGTGACTGTTTAGGATAGTTGGGCTGTGAGTGTTTCGGAGAGTTGGGCTGTGAGTGTTTCAGAAAGTTGAGCTGTGAGTGTTTCGGAGAGTTGGGCTGTGAATGTTTCGGAGAGTTGGGCTCTGAGTGTTTCGGAGAGTTGGGCTGTGTTTCGGAGTGTTGGACTGTGAGTGTTTCGGAGAGTTGGGCTGTGAGTGTTTCGGAGAGTTGGGCTGTGAGTGTTTCGGAGAGTTGGGCTGCGAGTGTTTCAGAGTGTTGGACTGTGAGTGTTTAGGATAGTTGGGCTGTGAGTGTTTCGGAGAGTTGCGCTGTGAGTGTTTCGGAGAGTTGAGCTGTGAGTGTTTCGGAGAGTTGGTCTGTGAGTGTTTCGGAGAGTTGGGCTGTGAGTGTTTCGGAGAGTTGGGCTGTGAGTGTTTCGGAGAGTTGGGCTGTGAGTGTTTCGGAGAGTTGGGCTGTGAGTGTTTTGGAGAGTTGGGCTGTGAGTGTTTTGGAGAGTTGGGCTGTGAGTGTTTCAGAGAGTTGGGCTGTGAGTGTTTTGGAGAGTTGGGCTGTGAGTGTTTCGGAGAGTTGGGCTGTGAGTGTTTAGGATAGTTGGGCTGTGAGTGTTTCGGAGAGTTGGGCTGTGAGTGTTTCAGAGAGTTGGGCTGTGAGTGTTTCGGAGAGTTGGGCTCTCAGTGTTTCGGAGAGTTGGGCTGTGAGTGTTTCGGAGAGTTGGGCTGTGAGTGTTTCGGAGAGTTGGGCTCTCAGTGTTTCGGAGAGTTGGGCTGTGAGTGTTTCGGAGAGTTGGGCTGTGAGTGTTTCGGAGAGTTGGGCTGTGTGTGTTTCGGAGAGTTGGGCTGTGAGTATTTCAGAGAGTTGGGCTGTGAGTTTTTCAGAGCGTTGGGCTGTGAGTGTTTCGGAGATTTGGGCTGTGAGTGTTTCGGAGAGTTGGGCTGTGAGTATTTCGGAGTGTTGGGCTGTGAGTGTTTTGGAGAGTTGGGCTGTGAGTGTTTTGGAGAGTTGGGCTGTGAGTGTTTTGGAGAGTTGGGCTGTGAGTCTTTCGGAGAGTTGGGCTGTGAGTGGCTCGGAGAGTTGGGCTGTGAGTGTTTCGGAGAGTTGGGCTGTGAGAGTTTCGGAGAGTTGGGCTGTGAGTGTTTCGGAGAGTTGGGCTGTGAGTGTTTCGGATAGTTGGGCTGTGAGTGCTTCGGAGAGTTGGGCTGTGAGTGTTTCGGAGAGTTGGGCTGTGAGTGTTTCGGAGAGTTGGGCTGTGAGTGTTTTGGAGAGTTGGGCTGTGAGTGTTTAGGATAGTTGGGCTGTGAGTGTTTCGGAGAGTTGGGCTGTGAGTGTTTCGGAGAGTTGGGCTGTGAGTGTTTCGGAGACTTGGGCTGTGAGTGTTTCAGAGAGTTGGGCTCTCAGTGTTTCGGAGAGTTGAACTGTGAGTGTTTAGGATAGTTGGGCTGTGAGTGTTTCGGAGAGTTGGGCTCTGAGTGTTTCGGAGAGTTGGGCTGTGAGTGTTTCGGAGAGTTGGGCTGTGAGTGTTTTGGAGAGTTGGGCTGTGATTGTTTTGGAGAGTTGGGCTGTGAGTGTTTCAGAGAGTTGGCCTGTGAGTGTTTCGGATAGTTGGCTGCGAGTGTTTCGGAGAGTTTGGCTGTGAGTGTTTTGGAGGGTTGGGCTGTGAGTGTTTTGGAGAATTGGGCTGTGAGTGTTTCAAAGAGTTGGCCTGTGAATGTTTTGGATAGTTGGTTGTGACTGTTTCGGAGAGTTGGGCTGTGAGTGTTTCGGAGAGTTGGGCTGTGAGTGTTTAGGTGAGTTGGGCTGTGAGCGTTTCAGAGAGTAGGGCTGTGAGTGTTTAGGAGAGTTGGGCTGTGAGTGTTTCGTAGAGTTGGGCTGTGAGTGCTTCAGAGAGTTGGGCTGTGAGTGATTCGGAGAGTTGGGCTGTGAGTGTTTTGAAGTGTTGGACTGTGAGTGTTTCGGATAGTTGGGCTGTGAGTGTTTCGGAGAGTTGGGCTGTGAGTGTTTGGGAGAGTTGGGCTGTGAGTGTTTCGGAGAGTTGGGCTTTGAGTGTTTCGGAGAGTTGGGCTGTGAGTGTTTCGGAGAGTTGGGCTGTGAGTGTTTCGGAGAGTTGGGCTGTGAGTGTTTCGGAGAGTTGGGCTGTGAGTGTTTCGGAGAGTTGGGCTGTGAGTGTTTCGGCGAGTTGGGCTGTGAGTGTTTCGGAGAGTTGGGCTGTGAGTGTTTTGGAGAGTTGGGCTGTGAGCGTTTCGGAGAGTTGGGCTGTGAGTGTTTCGGAGAGTTGGGCTGTGAGTGTTTCGGAGAGTAGGGCTGTGAGTGTTTCGGGGAGTTGGGCTGTGAGTGTTTTGGAGAGTTGGGCTGTGAGTGTTTCGGAGTGTTGGTCTGTGACTGTTTAGGATAGTTGGGCTGTGAGTGTTTTGGAGAGTTGGGCTGTGAGTGTTTCAGAAAGTTGAGCTGTGAGTGTTTCGGAGAGTTGGGCTGTGAATGTTTCGGAGAGTTGGGCTCTCAGTGTTTTGGAGAGTTGGGCTGCGAGTGTTTCGGAGTGTTGGGCTGTGAGTGTTTCGGAGAGTTGGGCTGTGAGTGTTTCGGAGAGTTGGGCTCTCAGTGTTTCAGAGAGTTGGACTGTGAGTGTTTCGGAGAGTTGGGCTGTGAGTGTTTCGGAGAGTTGGGCTGTGAGTGTTTCGGAGAGTTGGGCTGTGAGTGTTTTGGAGAGTTGGGCTGTGAGTGTTTCGGAGAGTTGGGCTGTGAGTGTTTCGGAGAGTTGGGCTCTGAGTGTTTCGGAGAGTTGGGCTGTGAGTGTTTTGGAGAGCTGGGCTGTGAGTGTTTCGCAGAGTTGGGCTGTGAGTGTTTCGGAGAGTTGGACTGTGAGTGTTTAGGAGAGTTGGGCTGTGAATGTTTCGGAGAGTTGGGATGTGAGTGTTTCGGAGAGTTGGGCTGTGAGTGTTTCGGAGAGTTGGGCTGTGAGTGTTTTGGAGTGTTGGGCTGTGAGTGTTCCAGAGAGTTGGGCTGTGAGTGTTTTGGAGAGTTGGGCTGTGAGTGTTTCGGAGAGTTGGCCTGTGAGTGTTTCAGAGAGTTGGGCTGTGAGTGTTTCGGAGAGTTGGGCTGTGAGTGTTTCAGAGAGTTGGTCTGTGAGTGTTTCGGAGTGTTGGACTGTGAGTGTTTAGGATAGTTGGGCTGTGAGTGTTTCGGAGAGTTGGGCTGTGAGTGTTTCGGAGAGTTGGGCTCTCAGTGTTTTGGAGGGTTGGGCTGTGAGTGTTTCAGAGAGTTGGGCTGTGAGTGATTCAGAGATTTGGGCTGTGAGTGTTTCGGAGAGCTGGGCTGTGAGTGTTTCGGAGAGTTGGGCTGTGTTTTGGAGTGTTGGACTGTGAGTGTTTTGGAGAGTTGGGCTGTGAGTGTTTCGGAGAGTTGGGCTGTGAGTGTTTCAGAGAGTTGAGCTGTGAGTGTTTCGGAGAGTTGGGCTGTGAGTGTTTCGGAGAGTGGGCTCTCAGTGTTTCGGAGAGTTGGGCTGTGAGTGTTTCGGAGAGTTGGGCTGTGAGTGCTTCAGAGCGTTGGGCTGTGAGTGTTTCGGAGGTTTGGGCTGTGAGTGTTCCGGAGTGTTGGGCTGTGAGTGTTTCGGAGATTTGGGCTGTGAGTGTTCCGGAGAGTTGGGCTGTGAGTGTTTCGGAGAGCTGAGCTGTGAGTGTTTCGGAGAGTTGGGCTGTGTTCCGGAGAGTTGGGCTGTGAGTGTTTCGGAGAGTTGGGCTGTGAGTGTTTCGGAGAGTTGGGCTGTGAGTGTTTCGGAGAGTTGGGCTGTGAGTGTTTCGGAGAGTTGGGCTGTGAGTGTTTCGGAGAGTTGGGCTGTGAGTGTTTCGGCGAGTTGGGCTGTGAGTGTTTCGGAGAGTTGGGCTGTGAGTGTTTCGGAGAGTTGGGCTGTGAGTGTTTCGGAGAGTTGGGCTGTGAGTGTTTCGGAGAGTTGGGCTGTGAGTGTTTCGGAGAGTTGGGCTGTGAGTGTTTCGGAGAGTTGGGCTGTGAGTGTTTTGGAGAGTTGGGCTGTGAGTGTTTCGGAGTGTTGGTCTGTGACTGTTTAGGATAGTTGGGCTGTGAGTGTTTCGGAGAGTTGGGCTGTGAGTGTTTCAGAAAGTTGAGCTGTGAGTGTTTCGGAGAGTTGGGCTGTGAATGTTTCGGAGAGTTGGGCTCTCAGTGTTTCGGAGAGTTGGGCTGTGAGTGTTTCGGAGTGTTGGGCTGTGAGTGTTTCGGAGAGTTGGGCTGTGAGTGTTTCGGAGACTTGGGCTCTCAGTGTTTCGGAGAGTTGGACTGTGAGTGTTTCGGAGAGTTGGGCTGTGAGTGTTTCGGAGAGTTGGGCTGTGAGTGTTTCGGAGAGTTGGGCTGTGAGTGTTTTGGAGAGTTGGGCTGTGAGTGTTTCGGAGAGTTGGGCTGTGAGTGTTTCGGAGAGTTGGGCTCTGAGTGTTTCGGAGATTTGGGCTGTGAGTGTTTTGGAGAGTTGGGCTGTGAGTGTTTCGGAGAGTTGGGCTGTGAGTGTTTCGGAGAGTTGGACTGTGAATGTTTAGGAGAGTTGGGCTGTGAATGTTTCGGAGAGTTGGGCTGTGAGTGTTTCGGAGAGTTGGGCTGTGAGTGTTTCGGAGAGTTGGGCTGTGAGTGTTTTGGAGAGTTGGGCTGTGAGTGTTCCAGAGAGTTGGGCTGTGAGTGTTTTGGAGAGTTGGGCTGTGAGTGTTTCGGAGAGTTGGCCTGTGAGTGTTTCAGAGAGTTGGGCTGTGAGTGTTTCGGAGAGTTGGGCTGTGAGTGTTTCGGAGAGTTGGTCTGTGAGTGTTTCGGAGTGTTGGACTGTGAGTGTTTAGGATCGTTGGGCTGTGAGTGTTTCGGAGAGTTGGGCTGTGAGTGTTTCGGAGAGTTGGGCTCTCAGTGTTTTGGAGGGTTGGGCTGTGAGTGTTTCAGAGAGTTGGGCTGTGAGTGATTCAGAGAGTTGGGCTGTGAGTGTTTCGGAGAGCTGGGCTGTGAGTGTTTCGGAGAGTTGGGCTGTGTTTTGGAGTGTTGGACTGTGAGTGTTTTGGAGAGTTGGGCTGTGAGTGTTTTGGAGAGTTGGGCTGTGAGTGTTTCAGAGAGTTGAGCTGTGAGTGTTTCGGAGAGTTGGGCTGTGAGTGTTTCAGAGAGTTGGGCTCTCAGTGTTTCGGAGAGTTGGGCTGTGAGTGTTTCGGAGAGTTGGGCTGTGAGTGCTTCAGAGCGTTGGGCTGTGAGTGTTTCGGAGATTTGGGCTGTGAGTGTTCCGCAGAGTTGGGCTGTGAGTGTTTCGGAGATTTGGGCTGTGAGTGTTCCGGAGAGTTGGGCTGTGAGTGTTTCGGAAAGCTGGGCTGTGAGTGTTTCGGAGAGTTGGGCTGTGTTCCGGAGAGTTGGGCTGTGAGTGTTTCGGAGAGTTGGGCTGTGAGTGTTTCGGAGAGTTGGGCTGTGAGTGTTTTGGAGAGTTGGGCTGTGAGTGTTTCAGAGAGTTGAGCTGTGAGTGTTTCGGAGAGTTGGGCTGTGAGTGTTTCGGAGAGTTGGGCTCTCAGTGTTTTGGAGAGTTGGGCTGTGAGTGTTTCGGAGAGTTGGGCTGTGAGTGCTTCAGAGCGTTGGGCTGTGAGTGTTTCGGAGATTTGGGCTGTGAGTGTTCCGGAGAGTTGGGCTGTGAGTATTTCGGAGAGTTGGGCTGTGAGTGTTTTGGAGAGTTGGGCTGCGAGTGTTTCGGAGAGTTGGGCTGTGAGTGTTTTGGAGAGTTGGGCTTTGAGTGTTTCGGAGAGTTGGGCTGTGAGTGTTTCGGAGAGTTGGGCTGTGAGTGTTTCGGAGAGTTGGGCTGTGAGTGCTTCGGAGAGTTGGGCTGTGAGTGTTTCGGAGAGTTGGGCTGTGAGTGTTACGGAGAGTTGGGCTCTCAGTGTTTCGGAGAGTTGGGCTGTGAGTGTTTCAGAGAGTTGGGCTGTGAGTGTTTCGGAGAGTTGGGCTGTGAGTGTTTCGGAGAGTTCGGCTGTGAGTGTTTCGGAGAGTTGGGCTGTGAGTGTTTCAGAGCGTTGGGCTGTGAGTGTTTCGGAGATTTGGGCTGTGAGTGTTTCGGAGAGTTGGGCTGTGAGTGTTTCAGAGCGTTGGGCTTTGAGTGTTTCGGAGATTTGGGCTGTGAGTGTTTCGGACAGTTGGGCTGTGAGTATTTCGGAGTGTTGGGCTGTGAGTGTTTTGGAGAGTTGGGCTGTGAGTGTTTCGGAGAGTTGGGCTGTGAGTGTTTTGGAGAGTTGGGCTGTGAGTCTTTCAGAGAGTTGGGCTGTGAGTGGCTCGGAGAGTTGGGCTGTGAGTGTTTCGGAGAGTTGGGCTGTGAGTGTTTCGGAGAGTTGGGCTGTGAGTGTTTCGGAGAGTTGAACTGTGAGTGTTTAGGATAGTTGGGCTGTGAGTGTTTCGGAGAGTTGGGCTCTGAGTGTTTTGGAGAGTTGGGCTGTGAGTGTTTCGGAGAGTTGGGCTGTAAGTGTTTTGGAGAGTTGGGCTGTGACTGTTTTGGAGAGTTGGGCTGTGAGTGTTTCAGAGAGTTGGCCTGTGAGTGTTTCGGATAGTTGGCTGTGAGTGTTTCGGAGAGTTCAGCTGTGAGTGTTTCGGAGGGTTGGGCTGTGAGTGTTTTGGAGAATTGGGCTGTGTGTGTTTCAGAGAGTTGGCCTGTGAGTGTTTCGGATAGTTGGCTGTGACTGTTTCGGAGAGTTGGGCTGTGAGTGTTTCGGAGAGTTGGGCTCTCAGTGTTTCGGAGAGTTGGGCTGTGAGTGTTTCAGAGAGTTGGGCTGTGAGTGTTTCGGAGAGTTGGGCTGTGAGTGTTTCGGAGAGTTGGGCTGTGAGTATTTCGGAGAGTTGAGCTGTGAGTGTTTCAGAGCGTTGGGCTGTGAGTGTTTCGGAGATTTGGGCTGTGAGTGTTTCGGAGAGTTGGGCTGTGAGTGTTTCAGAGCGTTGGGCTTTGAGTGTTTCGGAGATTTCGGCTGTGAGTGTTTCGGACAGTTGGGCTGTGAGTATTTCGGAGTGTTGGGCTGTGAGTGTTTTGGAGAGTTGGGCTGTGAGTGTTTCGGAGAGTTGGGCTGTGAGTGTTTTGGAGAGTTGGGCTGTGAGTCTTTCAGAGAGTTGGGCTGTGACTGGCTCGGAGAGTTGGGCTGTGAGTGTTTCGGAGAGTTGGGCTGTGAGTGTTTCGGAGAGTTGGGCTGTGAGTGTTTCGGCGAGTTGAACTGTGAGTGTTTAGGATAGTTGGGCTGCGAGTGTTTCAGAGAGTTGGCTGTGACTGTTTCGGAGAGTTGGGCTGTGAGTGTTTCGGAGAGTTGGGCTGTGAGTGTTTAGGTGAGTTGGGCTGTGAGTGTTTCGGAGAGTAGGGCTGTGAGTGTTTAGGAGAGTTGGTCTGTGAGTGTTTCGTAGAGTTGGGCTGTGAGTGCTTCAGAGTGTTGGGCTGTGAGTGTTTTGGAGAGTTGGGCTGTGAGTGATTCGGAGAGTTGGGCTGTGAGTGTTTTGAAGTGTTGGACTGTGAGTGTTTCGGATAGTTGGGCTGTGAGTGTTTCGGAGAGTTGGGCTGTGAGTGTTTGGGAGAGTTGGGCTGTGAGTGTTTCGGAGAGTTGGGCTGTGAGTGTTTCGGAGAGTTGGGCTGTGATTGTTTCGGAGAGTTGGGCTGTGAGTGTTTGGGAGAGTTGGGCTGTGAGTGTTTCGGAGAGTTGGGCTTTGAGTGTTTCGGAGAGTTGGGCTGTGAGTGTTTCGGAGAGTTGGGCTGTGAGTGTTTCGGAGAGTTGGGCTGTGAGTGTTTCGGAGAGTTGGGCTGTGAGTGTTTCGGAGAGTTGGGCTGTGAGTGTTTCGGCGAGTTGGGCTGTGAGTGTTTCGGAGAGTTGGGCTGTGAGTGTTTTGGAGAGTTGGGCTGTGAGTGTTTCGGAGAGTTGAACTGTGAGTGTTTAGGATAGTTGGGCTGTGAGTGTTTCGGAGAGTTGGGCTCTGAGTGTTTCGGAGAGTTGGGCTGTGAGTGTTTCGGAGAGTTGGGCTGTGAGTGTTTTGGAGAGTTGGGCTGTGATTGTTTTGGAGAGTTGGGCTGTGAGTGTTTCAGAGAGTTGGCCTGTGAGTGTTTCGGATAGTTGGCTGTGAGTGTTTCGGAGAGTTCGGCTGTGAGTGTTTCGGAGGGTTGGGCTGTGAGTGTTTTGGAGAATTGGGCTGTGTGTGTTTCAGAGAGTTGGCCTGTGAATGTTTCGGATAGTTGGCTGTGACTGTTTCGGAGAGTTGGGCTGTGAGTGTTTCGGAGAGTTGGGCTGTGAGTGTTTAGGTGAGTTGGGCTGTGAGTGTTTCGGAGAGTAGGGCTGTGAGTGTTTAGGAGAGTTGGTCTGTGAGTGTTTCGTAGAGTTGGGCTGTGAGTGCTTCAGAGAGTTGGGCTGTGAGTGTTTTGGAGAGTTGGGCTGTGAGTGATTCGGAGAGTTGGGCTGTGAGTGTTTCGGAGAGTTGGGCTGTGAGTGTTTCGGAGAGTTGGGCTGTGAGTGTTTCGGAGAGTTGAACTGTGAGTGTTTAGGATAGTTGGGCTGTGAGTGTTTCGGAGAGTTGGGCTCTGAGTGTTTTGGAGAGTTGGGCTGTGAGTGTTTCGGAGAGTTGGGCTGTAAGTGTTTTGGAGAGTTGGGCTGTGACTGTTTTGGAGAGTTGGGCTGTGAGTGTTTCAGAGAGTTGGCCTGTGAGTGTTTCGGATAGTTGGCTGTGAGTGTTTCGGAGAGTTCAGCTGTGAGTGTTTCGGAGGGTTGGGCTGTGAGTGTTTTGGAGAATTGGGCTGTGTGTGTTTCAGAGAGTTGGCCTGTGAGTGTTTCGGATAGTTGGCTGTGACTGTTTCGGAGAGTTGGGCTGTGAGTGTTTCGGAGAGTTGGGCTCTCAGTGTTTCGGAGAGTTGGGCTGTGAGTGTTTCAGAGAGTTGGGCTGTGAGTGTTTCGGAGAGTTGGGCTGTGAGTGTTTCGGAGAGTTGGGCTGTGAGTATTTCGGAGAGTTGAGCTGTGAGTGTTTCAGAGCGTTGGGCTGTGAGTGTTTCGGAGATTTGGGCTGTGAGTGTTTCGGAGAGTTGGGCTGTGAGTGTTTCAGAGCGTTGGGCTTTGAGTGTTTCGGAGATTTCGGCTGTGAGTGTTTCGGACAGTTGGGCTGTGAGTATTTCGGAGTGTTGGGCTGTGAGTGTTTTGGAGAGTTGGGCTGTGAGTGTTTCGGAGAGTTGGGCTGTGAGTGTTTTGGAGAGTTGGGCTGTGAGTCTTTCAGAGAGTTGGGCTGTGACTGGCTCGGAGAGTTGGGCTGTGAGTGTTTCGGAGAGTTGGGCTGTGAGTGTTTCGGAGAGTTGGGCTGTGAGTGTTTCGGAGAGTTGAACTGTGAGTGTTTAGGATAGTTGGGCTGCGAGTGTTTCAGAGAGTTGGCTGTGACTGTTTCGGAGAGTTGGGCTGTGAGTGTTTCGGAGAGTTGGGCTGTGAGTGTTTAGGTGAGTTGGGCTGTGAGTGTTTCGGAGAGTAGGGCTGTGAGTGTTTAGGAGAGTTGGTCTGTGAGTGTTTCGTAGAGTTGGGCTGTGAGTGCTTCAGAGTGTTGGGCTGTGAGTGTTTTGGAGAGTTGGGCTGTGAGTGATTCGGAGAGTTGGGCTGTGAGTGTTTTGAAGTGTTGGACTGTGAGTGTTTCGGATAGTTGGGCTGTGAGTGTTTCGGAGAGTTGGGCTGTGAGTGTTTGGGAGAGTTGGGCTGTGAGTGTTTCGGAGAGTTGGGCTGTGAGTGTTTCGGAGAGTTGGGCTGTGATTGTTTCGGAGAGTTGGGCTGTGAGTGTTTGGGAGAGTTGGGCTGTGAGTGTTTCGGAGAGTTGGGCTTTGAGTGTTTCGGAGAGTTGGGCTGTGAGTGTTTCGGAGAGTTGGGCTGTGAGTGTTTCGGAGAGTTGGGCTGTGAGTGTTTCGGAGAGTTGGGCTGTGAGTGTTTCGGAGAGTTGGGCTGTGAGTGTTTCGGCGAGTTGGGCTGTGAGTGTTTCGGAGAGTTGGGCTGTGAGTGTTTTGGAGAGTTGGGCTGTGAGTGTTTCGGAGAGTTGAACTGTGAGTGTTTAGGATAGTTGGGCTGTGAGTGTTTCGGAGAGTTGGGCTCTGAGTGTTTCGGAGAGTTGGGCTGTGAGTGTTTCGGAGAGTTGGGCTGTGAGTGTTTTGGAGAGTTGGGCTGTGATTGTTTTGGAGAGTTGGGCTGTGAGTGTTTCAGAGAGTTGGCCTGTGAGTGTTTCGGATAGTTGGCTGTGAGTGTTTCGGAGAGTTCGGCTGTGAGTGTTTCGGAGGGTTGGGCTGTGAGTGTTTTGGAGAATTGGGCTGTGTGTGTTTCAGAGAGTTGGCCTGTGAATGTTTCGGATAGTTGGCTGTGACTGTTTCGGAGAGTTGGGCTGTGAGTGTTTCGGAGAGTTGGGCTGTGAGTGTTTAGGTGAGTTGGGCTGTGAGTGTTTCGGAGAGTAGGGCTGTGAGTGTTTAGGAGAGTTGGTCTGTGAGTGTTTCGTAGAGTTGGGCTGTGAGTGCTTCAGAGAGTTGGGCTGTGAGTGTTTTGGAGAGTTGGGCTGTGAGTGATTCGGAGAGTTGGGCTGTGAGTGTTTTGAAGTGTTGGACTGTGAGTGTTTCGGATAGTTGGGCTGTGAGTGTTTCGGAGAGTTGGGCTGTGAGTGTTTAGGAGAGTTGGGCTGTGAGTGTTTCGGAGAGTTGGGCTGTGAGTGTTTCGGAGAGTTGGGCTGTGAGTGTTTCGGAGAGTTGGGCTGTGAGTGTTTGGGAGAGTTGGGCTGTGAGTGTTTCGGAGAGTTGGGCTTTGAGTGTTTCGGAGAGTTGGGCTGTGAGTGTTTCGGAGAGTTGGGCTGTGAGTGTTTCGGAGAGTTGGGCTGTGAGTGTTTCAGAGAGTTGGGCTGTGAGTGTTTCGGAGAGTTGGGCTGTGAGTGTTTCGGCGAGTTGGGCTGTGAGTGTTTCGGAGAGTTGGGCTGTGAGTGTTTTGGAGAGTTGGGCTGTGAGTGTTTCGGAGTGTTGGTCTGTGACTGTTTAGGATAGTTGGGCTGTGAGTGTTTCGGAGAGTTGGGCTGTGAGTGTTTCAGAAAGTTGAGCTGTGAGTGTTTCGGAGAGTTGGGCTGTGAGTGTTTCGGAGAGTTGGGCTCTCAGTGTTTCGGAGAGTTGGGCACTCAGTGTTTCGGAGAGTTGGGCTGTGAGTGTTTTGGAGAGTTGGGCTGTGAGTGTTTCGGAGAGTTGGGCTCTCAGTGTTTCGGAGAGTTGGGCTGTGAGTGTTTCGGAGAGTTGGGCTGTGAGTGTTTTGGAGAGTTGGGCTGTGAGTGTTTCGGAGAGTTGGGCTCTGAGTGTTTCGGAGAGTTGGGCTGTGAGTGTTTTGGAGAGTTGGGCTGTGAGTGTTTTGGAGAGTTGGGCTGTGAGTGTTTCGGAGAGTTGGACTGCGAGTGTTTAGATGAGTTGGGCTGTGAATGTTTCGGAGAGTTGGGCTGTGAGTGTTTCGGAGAGTTGGGCTGTGAGTGTTTTGGAGAGTTGGGCTGTGAGTGTTCCAGAGAGTTGGGCTGTGAGTGTTTTGGAGAGTTGGGCTGTGAGTGTTTCGGAGAGTTGGCCTGTGAGTGTTTCAGAGAGTTGGGCTGTGAGTGTTTCGGAGAGTTGGGCTGTGAGTGTTTCGGAGAGTTGGTCTGTGAGTGTTTCGGAGTGTTGGACTGTGAGTGTTTAGGAAAGTTGGGCAGTGAGTGTTTTGGAGAGTTGGGCTGTGAGTGTTTCGGAGAGTTGGGCTCTCAGTGTTTTGGAGGGTTGGGCTGTGAGTGTTTAGGTGAGTTGGACTGTGAGTGTTTCGGAGAGTAGGGCTGTGAGTGTTTCAGAGAGTTGTGCTGTGAGTGTTTCGGAGAGTTGGGCTGTGAGTGTTTCGGAGAGTTGGACTGTGAGTGTTTCGGAGAGTTGGGCTGTGAGTGCTTCGGAGAGTTGGGCTGTGAGTGTTTCAGAGAGTTGGGCTGTGAGTGATTCAGAGAGTTGGGCTGTGAGTGTTTCGGAGAGTTGGGCTGTGTTTCGGAGTGTTGGACTGTGAGTGTTTTGGAGAGTTGGGCTGTGAGTGTTTCGGAGAGTTGGGCTGTGAGTGTTTCAGAGAGTTGAGCTGTGAGTGTTTCGGAGAGTTGGGCTGTGAGTGGTTCGGAGAGTTGGGCTCTCAGTGTTTGGGAGAGTTGGGCTGTGAGTGTTTCGGAGAGTTGGGCTGTGAGTGTTTCAGAGCGTTGGGCTGTGAGTGTTTCGGAGATTTGGGCTGTGAGTGTTCCGGAGAGTTGGGCTGTGAGTATTTCGGAGAGTTGGGCTGTGAGTGTTTTGGAGAGTTGGGCTGTGAGTGTTTCGGAGAGTTAGGCTGTGAGTGCTTCGGAGAGTTGGGCTGTGAGTGTTTCGGAGAGTTGGGCTGCGAGTGTTTCGGAGAGTTGGGCTGTGAGTGTTTCAGAGAGTTGGGCTGTGAGTGTTTCGGAGAGCTGGGCTGTGAGTGTTTCGGAGAGTTGGGCTGCGAGTGTTTTGGAGAGTTGGGCTGTGAGTGCTTCGGAGAGTTGGGCTGTCAGTGTTTCGGAGAGTTCGGCTGTGAGTGTTTCGGACAGTTGGGCAGTGAGTGTTTAGGAGAGTTGGGCTGTGAGTGTTTTGGAGAGTTGGGCTGTGAGTGTTTCGGAGAGTTGGGCTGTGAGTGTTTCGGAGAGTTGGGCTGTGAGTGTTTCGGAGAGTTGGGCTGTGAGTGTTTTGGAGAGTTGGGCTGTGAGTGTTTCGGAGAGTTGGGCTGTGAGTGTTTCGGAGAGTTGGCCTGTGAGTGTTTCGGAGAGTTGGGCTGTGAGTGTTTCGGAGAGTTGGGCTGTGAGTGTTTCGGAGATTTGGACTGTGAGTGTTTCGGAGAGTTGGGCTGTGAGTGTTTCGGAGAGTTGGGCTGTGAGTGTTTCGGAGAGTTGGGCTGTGAGTGTTTCGGAGAGTTGGGCTGTGTGTGTTTTGGAGAGTTGGGCTGTGAGTGTTTCGGAGAGTTGGGCTGTGAGTGTTTCCGAGAGTTGGGCTGTGAGTGTTTCAGAGAGTTGGGCTGTGAGTGTTTCAGAGAGCTGGGCTGTGAGTGTTTCGGTGAGTTGGGCTGTGTTTCGGAGTGTTGGACTGTGAGTGTTTCGGAGAGTTGGGCTGTGAGTGTTTCGGAGAGTTGGGCTTTGTGTGTTTCGGAGAGTTGGGCTGCGAGTGTTTCAGAGAGTTGAGCTGTGAGTGTTTCGGAGAGTTGGGCTGTGAGTGTTTCGGAGAGTTGGGCTCTCAGTGTTGCGGAGAGTTGGGCTGTGAGTGTTTCGGAGAGTTGGGCTGTGAGTGTTTCGGAGAGTTGGGCTGTGAGTGTTTCGGAGAGTTGGGCTGTGAGTGTTTCGGAGAGTTGGGCTGTGAGTGTTTCGGAGAGTTGGGCTGTGAGTGTTTTGGAGAGTTGGGCTCTGAGTGTTTCGGAGAGTTGGGCTCTGAGTTTTTTGGAGAGTTGGGCTGTGAGTCTTTCGGAGAGTTGGGCTGTGAGTGTTTCGGAGAGTTGGGCTGTGAGTGTTTCGGAGAGTTGGGCTGTGAGTGTTTCGGAGAGTTGGGCTGTGAGTGTTTCGGAGAGTTGGGCTGTGAGTGTTTCGGAGAGTTGGGCTGTGAGTGCTTCGGAGAGTTGGGCTGTGAGTGTTTCGGAGAGTTGGGCTGTGAGTGTTTTGGAGAGTTGGGCTGTGAGTGTTTTGGAGAGTTGGGCTGTGAGTGTTTAGGATAGTTGGGCTGTGAGTGTTGCGGAGAGTTGGGCTGTGAGTGTTTCGGAGAGTTGGGCTGTGAGTGTTTCTGAGACTTGGGCTGTGAGTGTTTCAGAGAGTTGGGCTCTCAGTGTTTCGGAGAGTTGAACTGTGAGTGTTTAGGATAGTTGGGCTGTGAGTGTTTCGGAGAGTTGGGCTCTGAGTGTTTCGGAGAGTAGGGCTGTGAGTGTTTCGGAGAGTTGGGCTGTGAGTGTTTCGGAGAGTTGGGCTGTGATTGTTTTGGAGAGTTGGGCTGTGAGTGTTTCAGAGAGTTGGCCTGTGAGAGTTTCGGATAGTTGGTTGTGAGTGTTTCGGAGTGTTCGGCTGTGAGTGTTTCGGAGGGTTGGGCTGTGAGTGTTTTGGAGAATTGGGCTGTGAGTGTTTCAGAGAGTTGGCCTGCGAGTGTTTCGGATAGTTGGCTGTGACTGTTTCAGAGAGTTGGGCTGTGAGTGTTTCGGAGAGTTGGGCTGTGAGTGTTTAGGTGAGTTGGACTGTGAGTGTTTCGTAGAGTTGGGCTGTGAGTGTTTAGGAGAGTTGGGCTGTGAGTGTTCCGTAGAGTTGGGCTGTGAGTGCTTCGGAGAGTTGGGCTGTGAGTGTTTCGGAGAGTTGGGCTGTGAGTGATTCGGAGAGTTGGGCTGTGAGTGTTTTGAAGTGTTGGACTGTGAGTGTTTCGGATAGTTGGGCTTTGAGTGTTTCGGAGTGTTGGGCTGTGAGTGTTTTGGAGAGTTGGGCTGTGAGTGTTTCAGAGAGTTGGGCTGTGAGTGTTTCGGAGAGTTGGGCTGTGAGTGTTTCGGAGAGTTGGGCTGTGAGTGTTTCGGCGAGTTGGGCTGTGAGTGTTTCGGAGAGTTGGGCTGTGAGTGTTTTGGAGAGTTGGGCTGTGAGTGTTTCGGAGAGTTGGGCTCTCAGTGTTTCGGAGAGTTGGGCTGTGAGTGTTTCGGAGAGTTGGGCTGTGAGTGTTTTGGAGAGTTGGGCTGTGAGTGTTTCGGAGAGTTGGGCTGTGAGTTTTTCGAAGAGTTGAGCTGTGAGTGTTTCGGAGAGTTGAGCTGTGAGTGTTTCGGAGAGTTGGGGTGTGAGTGTTTTGGAGAGTTGTGCTGTGTGTGCTTCGGAGAGTTGGGCTGTGAGTGTTTCGGAGAGTTGAGCTGTGAATGTTTCGCAGAGTTGGGCTGTGAGTGTTTCGGAGAGTTGAGCTGTGAGTGTTTCGGAGAGTTGGGCTGTGAGTGTTTCGGAGAGTTGGGCTGTGAGTGTTTCGGAGAGTTTGGCTGTGAGTGTTTCGGAGAGTTGGGCTGTGAGTGTTTTGGAGAGTTGGGCTGTGAGTGTTTCGGAGAGTTGGGCTGTGAGGGTTTCGGAGAGTTGGGCTGTGAGTGTTTCGGAGAGTTGGGCTGTGAGTGTTTCGGAGAGTTGTGCTGTGAGTGTTTCGGAGAGTTGGGCTGTGAGTGTTTCAGAGAGTTGGGCTGTGAGTGTTTCGGAGAGTTGGGCTGTGAGTGTTTCGGAGAGTTGTGCTGTGAGTGTTTCGGAGAGTTGGGCTGTGAGTGTTTCGGAGAGTTGGGCTGTGAGTGTTTCGGAGAGTTGGGCTGTGAGTGTTTTAGAAAGTTGGGCTGTGAGTGTTTTGGAGAGTTGGGCTCTCAGTGTTTTGGAGAGTTGGGCTGTGAGCGTTTAGGTGAGTTGGGCTGTGAGTGTTTTGGAGAGTTGGGCTCTCAGTGTTTTGGAGAGTTGGGCTGTGAGCGTTTAGGTGAGTTGGGCTGTGAGCGTTTAGGTGAGTTGGGCTGTGAGTGTTTCGGAGAGTTGGGCTGTGTTTCGGAGAGTTGGACTGTGAGTGTTTCGGAGAGTTGGGCTGTGAGTGTTTCGGGGAGTTGGGCTGTGAGTGTTTTGGAGAGTTGGGCTGTGAGTGTTTCAGAGAGTTGGGCTGTGAGTATTTCGGAGAGTTGTGCTGTGAGTGTTTAGGTGAGTTGGGCTGTGAGTGTTTAGGTGGGTTGAGCTGTGAGTGTTTCGGAGAGTTGGGCTGTGAGTGTTTCGGCGAGTTGGGCTGTGAGTGTTTCGGAGAGTTGGGCTGTGAGTGTTTTGGAGAGTTGGGCTGTGAGTGTTTCGGAGTGTTGGTCTGTGACTGTTTAGGATAGTTGGGCTGTGAGTGTTTCGGAGAGTTGGGCTGTGAGTGTTTCAGGAAGTTGAGCTGTGAGTGTTTCGGAGAGTTGGGCTGTGAGTGTTTCGGAGAGTTGGGCTCTCAGTGTTTCGGAGAGTTGGGCACTCAGTGTTTCAGAGAGTTGGGCTGTGAGTGTTTCGGAGAGTTGGGCTGTGAGTGTTTCAGAGAGTTGGGCTCTCAGTGTTTCGGAGAGTTGGGCTGTGAGTGTTTCGGAGAGTTGGGCTGTGAGTGTTTTGGAGAGTTGGGCTGTGAGTGTTTCGGAGAGTTGGGCTCTGAGTGTTTCGGAGAGTTGGGCTGTGAGTGTTTTGGAGAGTTGGGCTGTGAGTGTTTCGGAGAGTTGGACTGTGAGTGTTTAGAAGAGTTGGGCTGTGAATGTTTCGGAGAGTTGGGCTGTGAGTGTTTCGGAGAGTTGGGCTGTGAGTGTTTCGGAGAGTTGGGCTGTGAGTGTTTTGGAGAGTTGGGCTGTGAGTGTTCCAGAGAGTTGGGCTGTGAGTGTTTTGGAGAGTTGGGCTGTGAGTGTTTCGGAGAGTTGGCCTGTGAGTGTTTCAGAGAGTTGGGCTGTGAGTGTTTCGGAGAGTTGGGCTGTGACTGTTTCGGAGAGTTGGTCTGTGAGTGTTTCGGAGTGTTGGACTGTGAGTGTTTAGGATAGTTGGGCTGTGAGTGTTTTGGAGAGTTGGGCTGTGAGTGTTTCGGAGAGTTGGGCTCTCAGTGTTTTGGAGGGTTGGGCTGTGAGTGTTTAGGTGAGTTGGACTGTGAGTGTTTCGGAGAGTCGGGCTGTGAGTGTTTCGGAGAGTTGTGCTGTGAGTGTTTCGGAGAGTTGGGCTGTGAGTGTTTCGGAGAGTTGGACTGTGAGTGTTTCGGAGAGTTGAGCTGTGAGTGCTTCGGAGAGTTGGGCTGTGAGTGTTTCAGAGAGTTGGGCTGTGAGTGATTCAGAGAGTTGGGCTGTGAGTGTTTCGGAGAGTTGGGCTGTGTTTCGGAGTGTTGGACTGTGAGTGTTTTGGAGAGTTGGGCTGTGAGTGTTTCGGAGAGTTGGGCTGTGAGTGTTTCAGAGAGTTGAGCTGTGAGTGTTTCGGAGAGTTGGGCTGTGAGTGTTTCGGAGAGTTGGGCTCTCAGTGTTTCGGAGAGTTGGGCTGTGAGTGTTTCGGAGAGTTGGGCTGTGAGTGTTTCAGAGCGTTGGGCTGTGAGTGTTTCGGAGATTTGGGCTGTGAGTGTTCCGGAGAGTTGGGCTGTGAGTATTTCGGAGAGTTGGGCTGTGAGTGTTTTGGAGAGTTGGGCTGTGAGTGTTTCGGAGAGTTAGGCTGTGAGTGCTTCGGAGAGTTGGGCTGTGAGTGTTTCGGAGAGTTGGGCTGCGAGTGTTTCGGAGAGTTGGGCTGTGAGTGTTTCAGAGAGTTGGGCTGTGAGTGTTTCGGAGAGCTGGGCTGTGAGTGTTTCGGAGAGTTGGGCTGCGAGTGTTTTGGAGAGTTGGGCTGTGAGTGCTTCGGAGAGTTGGGCTGTCAGTGTTTCAGAGAGTTCGGCTGTGAGTGTTTCGGACAGTTGGGCAGTGAGTGTTTAGGAGAGTTGGGCTGTGAGTGTTTCGGAGAGTTGGGCTGTGAGTGTTTCGGAGAGTTGGGCTGTGAGTGTTTCGGAGAGTTGGGCTGTGAGTGTTTCGGAGAGTTGGGCTGTGAGTGTTTCGGAGAGTTGGGCTGTGAGTGTTTCGGAGAGTTGGGCTGTGAGTGTTTCGGAGAGTTGGGCTGTGAGTGTTTCGGAGAGTTGGGCTGTGAGTGTTTCGGAGAGTTGGGCTGTGAGTGTTTCGGAGAGTTGGGCTGTGAGTGTTTCGGAGAGTTGGCCTGTGAGTGTTTCGGAGAGTTGGGCTGTGAGTGTTTCGGAGAGTTGGGCTGTGAGTGTTTCGGAGAGTTGGGCTGTGAGTGTTTCGGAGAGTTGGGCTGTGAGTGTTTCGGAGAGTTGGGCTGTGAGTGTTTTGGAGAGTTGGGCTGTGAGTATTTCGGAGAGTTGGGCTGTATGTGTTTTGGAGAGTTAGACTGTGAGTGTTTCCGAGAGTTGGGCTGTGAGTGTTTCAGAGAGTTGGGCTGTGAGTGTTTCAGAGAGCTGGGCTGTGAGTGTTTCGGTGAGTTGGGCTGTGTTTCGGAGTGTTGGACTGCGAGTGTTTCCGAGAGTTGGGCTGTGAGTGTTTCAGAGAGTTGGGCTGTGAGTGTTTCAGAGAGCTGGGCTGTGAGTGTTTCGGTGAGTTGGGCTGTGTTTCGGAGTGTTGGACTGTGAGTGTTTCGGAGAGTTGGGCTGTGAGTGTTTCGGAGAGTTGGGCTGTGAGTGTTTCGGAGAGTTGGGCTGCGAGTGTTTCAGAGAGTTGATCTGTGAGTGTTTCGGAGAGTTGGGCTGTGAGTGTTTCGGAGAGTTGGGCTCTCAGTGTTGCGAAGAGTTGGGCTGTGAGTGTTTCGGAGAGTTGGGCTGTGAGTGTTTCGGAGAGTTGGGCTGTGAGTGTTTCGGAGAGTTGGGCTGTGAGTGTTTCGGAGAGTTGGGCTGTGAGTGCTTCAGAGAGTTGGGCTGTGAGTGTTTTGGAGAGTTGGGCTGTGAGTGATTCGGAGAGTTGGGCTGTGAGTGTTTTGAAGTGTTGGACTGTGAGTGTTTCGGATAGTTGGGCTGTGAGTGTTTCGGAGAGTTGGGCTGTGAGTGTTTAGGAGAGTTGGGCTGTGAGTGTTTCGGAGAGTTGGGCTGTGAGTGTTTCGGAGAGTTGGGCTGTGAGTGTTTCGGAGAGTTGGGCTGTGAGTGTTTGGGAGAGTTGGGCTGTGAGTGTTTCGGAGAGTTGGGCTTTGAGTGTTTCGGAGAGTTGGGCTGTGAGTGTTTCGGAGAGTTGGGCTGTGAGTGTTTCGGAGAGTTGGGCTGTGAGTGTTTCAGAGAGTTGGGCTGTGAGTGTTTCGGAGAGTTGGGCTGTGAGTGTTTCGGCGAGTTGGGCTGTGAGTGTTTCGGAGAGTTGGGCTGTGAGTGTTTTGGAGAGTTGGGCTGTGAGTGTTTCGGAGTGTTGGTCTGTGACTGTTTAGGATAGTTGGGCTGTGAGTGTTTCGGAGAGTTGGGCTGTGAGTGTTTCAGAAAGTTGAGCTGTGAGTGTTTCGGAGAGTTGGGCTGTGAGTGTTTCGGAGAGTTGGGCTCTCAGTGTTTCGGAGAGTTGGGCACTCAGTGTTTCGGAGAGTTGGGCTGTGAGTGTTTTGGAGAGTTGGGCTGTGAGTGTTTCGGAGAGTTGGGCTCTCAGTGTTTCGGAGAGTTGGGCTGTGAGTGTTTCGGAGAGTTGGGCTGTGAGTGTTTTGGAGAGTTGGGCTGTGAGTGTTTCGGAGAGTTGGGCTCTGAGTGTTTCGGAGAGTTGGGCTGTGAGTGTTTTGGAGAGTTGGGCTGTGAGTGTTTTGGAGAGTTGGGCTGTGAGTGTTTCGGAGAGTTGGACTGCGAGTGTTTAGATGAGTTGGGCTGTGAATGTTTCGGAGAGTTGGGCTGTGAGTGTTTCGGAGAGTTGGGCTGTGAGTGTTTTGGAGAGTTGGGCTGTGAGTGTTCCAGAGAGTTGGGCTGTGAGTGTTTTGGAGAGTTGGGCTGTGAGTGTTTCGGAGAGTTGGCCTGTGAGTGTTTCAGAGAGTTGGGCTGTGAGTGTTTCGGAGAGTTGGGCTGTGAGTGTTTCGGAGAGTTGGTCTGTGAGTGTTTCGGAGTGTTGGACTGTGAGTGTTTAGGAAAGTTGGGCAGTGAGTGTTTTGGAGAGTTGGGCTGTGAGTGTTTCGGAGAGTTGGGCTCTCAGTGTTTTGGAGGGTTGGGCTGTGAGTGTTTAGGTGAGTTGGACTGTGAGTGTTTCGGAGAGTAGGGCTGTGAGTGTTTCAGAGAGTTGTGCTGTGAGTGTTTCGGAGAGTTGGGCTGTGAGTGTTTCGGAGAGTTGGACTGTGAGTGTTTCGGAGAGTTGGGCTGTGAGTGCTTCGGAGAGTTGGGCTGTGAGTGTTTCAGAGAGTTGGGCTGTGAGTGATTCAGAGAGTTGGGCTGTGAGTGTTTCGGAGAGTTGGGCTGTGTTTCGGAGTGTTGGACTGTGAGTGTTTTGGAGAGTTGGGCTGTGAGTGTTTCGGAGAGTTGGGCTGTGAGTGTTTCAGAGAGTTGAGCTGTGAGTGTTTCGGAGAGTTGGGCTGTGAGTGGTTCGGAGAGTTGGGCTCTCAGTGTTTGGGAGAGTTGGGCTGTGAGTGTTTCGGAGAGTTGGGCTGTGAGTGTTTCAGAGCGTTGGGCTGTGAGTGTTTCGGAGATTTGGGCTGTGAGTGTTCCGGAGAGTTGGGCTGTGAGTATTTCGGAGAGTTGGGCTGTGAGTGTTTTGGAGAGTTGGGCTGTGAGTGTTTCGGAGAGTTAGGCTGTGAGTGCTTCGGAGAGTTGGGCTGTGAGTGTTTCGGAGAGTTGGGCTGCGAGTGTTTCGGAGAGTTGGGCTGTGAGTGTTTCAGAGAGTTGGGCTGTGAGTGTTTCGGAGAGCTGGGCTGTGAGTGTTTCGGAGAGTTGGGCTGCGAGTGTTTTGGAGAGTTGGGCTGTGAGTGCTTCGGAGAGTTGGGCTGTCAGTGTTTCGGAGAGTTCGGCTGTGAGTGTTTCGGACAGTTGGGCAGTGAGTGTTTAGGAGAGTTGGGCTGTGAGTGTTTTGGAGAGTTGGGCTGTGAGTGTTTCGGAGAGTTGGGCTGTGAGTGTTTCGGAGAGTTGGGCTGTGAGTGTTTCGGAGAGTTGGGCTGTGAGTGTTTTGGAGAGTTGGGCTGTGAGTGTTTCGGAGAGTTGGGCTGTGAGTGTTTCGGAGAGTTGGCCTGTGAGTGTTTCGGAGAGTTGGGCTGTGAGTGTTTCGGAGAGTTGGGCTGTGAGTGTTTCGGAGATTTGGACTGTGAGTGTTTCGGAGAGTTGGGCTGTGAGTGTTTCGGAGAGTTGGGCTGTGAGTGTTTCGGAGAGTTGGGCTGTGAGTGTTTCGGAGAGTTGGGCTGTGTGTGTTTTGGAGAGTTGGGCTGTGAGTGTTTCGGAGAGTTGGGCTGTGAGTGTTTCCGAGAGTTGGGCTGTGAGTGTTTCAGAGAGTTGGGCTGTGAGTGTTTCAGAGAGCTGGGCTGTGAGTGTTTCGGTGAGTTGGGCTGTGTTTCGGAGTGTTGGACTGTGAGTGTTTCGGAGAGTTGGGCTGTGAGTGTTTCGGAGAGTTGGGCTTTGTGTGTTTCGGAGAGTTGGGCTGCGAGTGTTTCAGAGAGTTGAGCTGTGAGTGTTTCGGAGAGTTGGGCTGTGAGTGTTTCGGAGAGTTGGGCTCTCAGTGTTGCGGAGAGTTGGGCTGTGAGTGTTTCGGAGAGTTGGGCTGTGAGTGTTTCGGAGAGTTGGGCTGTGAGTGTTTCGGAGAGTTGGGCTGTGAGTGTTTCGGAGAGTTGGGCTGTGAGTGTTTCGGAGAGTTGGGCTGTGAGTGTTTTGGAGAGTTGGGCTCTGAGTGTTTCGGAGAGTTGGGCTCTGAGTTTTTTGGAGAGTTGGGCTGTGAGTCTTTCGGAGAGTTGGGCTGTGAGTGTTTCGGAGAGTTGGGCTGTGAGTGTTTCGGAGAGTTGGGCTGTGAGTGTTTCGGAGAGTTGGGCTGTGAGTGTTTCGGAGAGTTGGGCTGTGAGTGTTTCGGAGAGTTGGGCTGTGAGTGCTTCGGAGAGTTGGGCTGTGAGTGTTTCGGAGAGTTGGGCTGTGAGTGTTTTGGAGAGTTGGGCTGTGAGTGTTTTGGAGAGTTGGGCTGTGAGTGTTTAGGATAGTTGGGCTGTGAGTGTTGCGGAGAGTTGGGCTGTGAGTGTTTCGGAGAGTTGGGCTGTGAGTGTTTCTGAGACTTGGGCTGTGAGTGTTTCAGAGAGTTGGGCTCTCAGTGTTTCGGAGAGTTGAACTGTGAGTGTTTAGGATAGTTGGGCTGTGAGTGTTTCGGAGAGTTGGGCTCTGAGTGTTTCGGAGAGTAGGGCTGTGAGTGTTTCGGAGAGTTGGGCTGTGAGTGTTTCGGAGAGTTGGGCTGTGATTGTTTTGGAGAGTTGGGCTGTGAGTGTTTCAGAGAGTTGGCCTGTGAGAGTTTCGGATAGTTGGCTGTGAGTGTTTCGGAGTGTTCGGCTGTGAGTGTTTCGGAGGGTTGGGCTGTGAGTGTTTTGGAGAATTGGGCTGTGAGTGTTTCAGAGAGTTGGCCTGCGAGTGTTTCGGATAGTTGGCTGTGACTGTTTCAGAGAGTTGGGCTGTGAGTGTTTCGGAGAGTTGGGCTGTGAGTGTTTAGGTGAGTTGGACTGTGAGTGTTTCGTAGAGTTGGGCTGTGAGTGTTTAGGAGAGTTGGGCTGTGAGTGTTCCGTAGAGTTGGGCTGTGAGTGCTTCGGAGAGTTGGGCTGTGAGTGTTTCGGAGAGTTGGGCTGTGAGTGATTCGGAGAGTTGGGCTGTGAGTGTTTTGAAGTGTTGGACTGTGAGTGTTTCGGATAGTTGGGCTTTGAGTGTTTCGGAGTGTTGGGCTGTGAGTGTTTTGGAGAGTTGGGCTGTGAGTGTTTCAGAGAGTTGGGCTGTGAGTGTTTCGGAGAGTTGGGCTGTGAGTGTTTCGGAGAGTTGGGCTGTGAGTGTTTCGGCGAGTTGGGCTGTGAGTGTTTCGGAGAGTTGGGCTGTGAGTGTTTTGGAGAGTTGGGCTGTGAGTGTTTCGGAGAGTTGGGCTCTCAGTGTTTCGGAGAGTTGGGCTGTGAGTGTTTCGGAGAGTTGGGCTGTGAGTGTTTTGGAGAGTTGGGCTGTGAGTGTTTCGGAGAGTTGGGCTGTGAGTTTTTCGAAGAGTTGAGCTGTGAGTGTTTCGGAGAGTTGAGCTGTGAGTGTTTCGGAGAGTTGGGGTGTGAGTGTTTTGGAGAGTTGTGCTGTGTGTGCTTCGGAGAGTTGGGCTGTGAGTGTTTCGGAGAGTTGAGCTGTGAATGTTTCGCAGAGTTGGGCTGTGAGTGTTTCGGAGAGTTGAGCTGTGAGTGTTTCGGAGAGTTGGGCTGTGAGTGTTTCGGAGAGTTGGGCTGTGAGTGTTTCGGAGAGTTTGGCTGTGAGTGTTTCGGAGAGTTGGGCTGTGAGTGTTTTGGAGAGTTGGGCTGTGAGTGTTTCGGAGAGTTGGGCTGTGAGGGTTTCGGAGAGTTGGGCTGTGAGTGTTTCGGAGAGTTGGGCTGTGAGTGTTTCGGAGAGTTGTGCTGTGAGTGTTTCGGAGAGTTGGGCTGTGAGTGTTTCAGAGAGTTGGGCTGTGAGTGTTTCGGAGAGTTGGGCTGTGAGTGTTTCGGAGAGTTGTGCTGTGAGTGTTTCGGAGAGTTGGGCTGTGAGTGTTTCGGAGAGTTGGGCTGTGAGTGTTTCGGAGAGTTGGGCTGTGAGTGTTTTAGAAAGTTGGGCTGTGAGTGTTTTGGAGAGTTGGGCTCTCAGTGTTTTGGAGAGTTGGGCTGTGAGCGTTTAGGTGAGTTGGGCTGTGAGTGTTTTGGAGAGTTGGGCTCTCAGTGTTTTGGAGAGTTGGGCTGTGAGCGTTTAGGTGAGTTGGGCTGTGAGCGTTTAGGTGAGTTGGGCTGTGAGTGTTTCGGAGAGTTGGGCTGTGTTTCGGAGAGTTGGACTGTGAGTGTTTCGGAGAGTTGGGCTGTGAGTGTTTCGGGGAGTTGGGCTGTGAGTGTTTTGGAGAGTTGGGCTGTGAGTGTTTCAGAGAGTTGGGCTGTGAGTATTTCGGAGAGTTGTGCTGTGAGTGTTTAGGTGAGTTGGGCTGTGAGTGTTTAGGTGGGTTGAGCTGTGAGTGTTTCGGAGAGTTGGGCTGTGAGTGTTTCGGCGAGTTGGGCTGTGAGTGTTTCGGAGAGTTGGGCTGTGAGTGTTTTGGAGAGTTGGGCTGTGAGTGTTTCGGAGTGTTGGTCTGTGACTGTTTAGGATAGTTGGGCTGTGAGTGTTTCGGAGAGTTGGGCTGTGAGTGTTTCAGGAAGTTGAGCTGTGAGTGTTTCGGAGAGTTGGGCTGTGAGTGTTTCGGAGAGTTGGGCTCTCAGTGTTTCGGAGAGTTGGGCACTCAGTGTTTCAGAGAGTTGGGCTGTGAGTGTTTCGGAGAGTTGGGCTGTGAGTGTTTCAGAGAGTTGGGCTCTCAGTGTTTCGGAGAGTTGGGCTGTGAGTGTTTCGGAGAGTTGGGCTGTGAGTGTTTTGGAGAGTTGGGCTGTGAGTGTTTCGGAGAGTTGGGCTCTGAGTGTTTCGGAGAGTTGGGCTGTGAGTGTTTTGGAGAGTTGGGCTGTGAGTGTTTCGGAGAGTTGGACTGTGAGTGTTTAGAAGAGTTGGGCTGTGAATGTTTCGGAGAGTTGGGCTGTGAGTGTTTCGGAGAGTTGGGCTGTGAGTGTTTCGGAGAGTTGGGCTGTGAGTGTTTTGGAGAGTTGGGCTGTGAGTGTTCCAGAGAGTTGGGCTGTGAGTGTTTTGGAGAGTTGGGCTGTGAGTGTTTCGGAGAGTTGGCCTGTGAGTGTTTCAGAGAGTTGGGCTGTGAGTGTTTCGGAGAGTTGGGCTGTGACTGTTTCGGAGAGTTGGTCTGTGAGTGTTTCGGAGTGTTGGACTGTGAGTGTTTAGGATAGTTGGGCTGTGAGTGTTTTGGAGAGTTGGGCTGTGAGTGTTTCGGAGAGTTGGGCTCTCAGTGTTTTGGAGGGTTGGGCTGTGAGTGTTTAGGTGAGTTGGACTGTGAGTGTTTCGGAGAGTCGGGCTGTGAGTGTTTCGGAGAGTTGTGCTGTGAGTGTTTCGGAGAGTTGGGCTGTGAGTGTTTCGGAGAGTTGGACTGTGAGTGTTTCGGAGAGTTGAGCTGTGAGTGCTTCGGAGAGTTGGGCTGTGAGTGTTTCAGAGAGTTGGGCTGTGAGTGATTCAGAGAGTTGGGCTGTGAGTGTTTCGGAGAGTTGGGCTGTGTTTCGGAGTGTTGGACTGTGAGTGTTTTGGAGAGTTGGGCTGTGAGTGTTTCGGAGAGTTGGGCTGTGAGTGTTTCAGAGAGTTGAGCTGTGAGTGTTTCGGAGAGTTGGGCTGTGAGTGTTTCGGAGAGTTGGGCTCTCAGTGTTTCGGAGAGTTGGGCTGTGAGTGTTTCGGAGAGTTGGGCTGTGAGTGTTTCAGAGCGTTGGGCTGTGAGTGTTTCGGAGATTTGGGCTGTGAGTGTTCCGGAGAGTTGGGCTGTGAGTATTTCGGAGAGTTGGGCTGTGAGTGTTTTGGAGAGTTGGGCTGTGAGTGTTTCGGAGAGTTAGGCTGTGAGTGCTTCGGAGAGTTGGGCTGTGAGTGTTTCGGAGAGTTGGGCTGCGAGTGTTTCGGAGAGTTGGGCTGTGAGTGTTTCAGAGAGTTGGGCTGTGAGTGTTTCGGAGAGCTGGGCTGTGAGTGTTTCGGAGAGTTGGGCTGCGAGTGTTTTGGAGAGTTGGGCTGTGAGTGCTTCGGAGAGTTGGGCTGTCAGTGTTTCAGAGAGTTCGGCTGTGAGTGTTTCGGACAGTTGGGCAGTGAGTGTTTAGGAGAGTTGGGCTGTGAGTGTTTCGGAGAGTTGGGCTGTGAGTGTTTCGGAGAGTTGGGCTGTGAGTGTTTCGGAGAGTTGGGCTGTGAGTGTTTCGGAGAGTTGGGCTGTGAGTGTTTCGGAGAGTTGGGCTGTGAGTGTTTCGGAGAGTTGGGCTGTGAGTGTTTCGGAGAGTTGGGCTGTGAGTGTTTCGGAGAGTTGGGCTGTGAGTGTTTCGGAGAGTTGGGCTGTGAGTGTTTCGGAGAGTTGGGCTGTGAGTGTTTCGGAGAGTTGGCCTGTGAGTGTTTCGGAGAGTTGGGCTGTGAGTGTTTCGGAGAGTTGGGCTGTGAGTGTTTCGGAGAGTTGGGCTGTGAGTGTTTCGGAGAGTTGGGCTGTGAGTGTTTCGGAGAGTTGGGCTGTGAGTGTTTTGGAGAGTTGGGCTGTGAGTATTTCGGAGAGTTGGGCTGTATGTGTTTTGGAGAGTTAGACTGTGAGTGTTTCCGAGAGTTGGGCTGTGAGTGTTTCAGAGAGTTGGGCTGTGAGTGTTTCAGAGAGCTGGGCTGTGAGTGTTTCGGTGAGTTGGGCTGTGTTTCGGAGTGTTGGACTGCGAGTGTTTCCGAGAGTTGGGCTGTGAGTGTTTCAGAGAGTTGGGCTGTGAGTGTTTCAGAGAGCTGGGCTGTGAGTGTTTCGGTGAGTTGGGCTGTGTTTCGGAGTGTTGGACTGTGAGTGTTTCGGAGAGTTGGGCTGTGAGTGTTTCGGAGAGTTGGGCTGTGAGTGTTTCGGAGAGTTGGGCTGCGAGTGTTTCAGAGAGTTGATCTGTGAGTGTTTCGGAGAGTTGGGCTGTGAGTGTTTCGGAGAGTTGGGCTCTCAGTGTTGCGAAGAGTTGGGCTGTGAGTGTTTCGGAGAGTTGGGCTGTGAGTGTTTCGGAGAGTTGGGCTGTGAGTGTTTCGGAGAGTTGGGCTGTGAGTGTTTCGGAGAGTTGGGCTGTGAGTGTTTCGGAGAGTTGGGCTGTGAGTGTTTCGGAGAGTTGGGCTGTGAGTGTTTCGGAGAGTTGGGCTGTGAGTGTTTCGGAGAGTTGGGCTGTGAGTGCTTCGGAGAGTTGGGCTGTGAGTGTTTCGGAGAGTTGGGCTGTGAGTGTTTCGGAGAGTTGGGCTGTGAGTGTTTTGGAGAGTTGGGCTGTGAGTGTTTAGGATAGTTGGGCTGTGAGTGTTGCGGAGAGTTGGGCTGTGAGTGTTTCGGAGAGTTGGGCTGTGAGTGTTTCGGAGACTTGGGCTGTGAGTGTTTCAGAGAGTTGGGCTCTCAGTGTTTCGGAGAGTTGAACTGTGAGTGTTTAGGATAGTTGGGCTGTGAGTGTTTCGGAGAGTTGGGCTCTGAGTGTTTCGGAGAGTAGGGCTGTGAGTGTTTCGGAGAGTTGGGCTGTGAGTGTTTCGGAGAGTTGGGCTGTGATTGTTTTGGAGAGTTGGGCTGTGAGTGTTTCAGAGAGTTGGCCTGTGAGAGTTTCGGATAGTTGGCTGTGAGTGTTTCGGAGAGTTCGGCTGTGAGTGTTTCGGAGGGTTGGGCTGTGAGTGTTTTGGAGAATTGGGCTGTGAGTGTTTCAGAGAGTTGGCCTGTGAGTGTTTCGGATAGTTGGCTGTGACTGTTTCAGAGAGTTGGGCTGTGAGTGTTTCGGAGAGTTGGGCTGTGAGTGTTTAGGTGAGTTGGACTGTGAGTGTTTCGTAGAGTTGGGCTGTGAGTGTTTAGGAGAGTTGGGCTGTGAGTGTTCCGTAGAGTTGGGCTGTGAGTGCTTCGGAGAGTTGGGCTGTGAGTGTTTCGGAGAGTTGGGCTGTGAGTGATTCGGAGAGTTGGGCTGTGAGTGTTTTGAAGTGTTGGACTGTGAGTGTTTCGGATAGTTGGGCTTTGAGTGTTTCGGAGTGTTGGGCTGTGAGTGTTTAGGAGAGTTGGGCTGTGAGTGTTTCAGAGAGTTGGGCTGTGAGTGTTTCGGAGAGTTGGGCTGTGAGTGTTTCGGAGAGTTGGGCTGTGAGTGTTTCGGAGAGTTGGGCTGTGAGTGTTTGGGAGAGTTGGGCTGTGAGTGTTTCGGCGAGTTGGGCTGTGAGTGTTTCGGAGAGTTGGGCTGTGAGTGTTTTGGAGAGTTGGGCTGTGAGTGTTTCGGAGAGTTGGGCTCTCAGTGTTTCGGAGAGTTGGGCACTCAGTGTTTCGGAGAGTTGGGCTGTGAGTGTTTTGGAGAGTTGGGCTGTGAGTGTTTCGGAGAGTTGGGCTGTGAGTTTTTCGAAGAGCTGAGCTGTGAGTGTTTCGGAGAGTTGAGCTGTGAGTGTTTCGGAGAGTTGGGGTGTGAGTGTTTTGGAGAGTTGTGCTGTGAGTGCTTCGGAGAGTTGGGCTGTGAGTGTTTAGGAGAGTTGAGCTGTGAGTGTTTCGGAGAGTTGGGCTGTGAGTGTTTCGGAGAGTTGAGCTGTGAGTGTTTCGGAGAGTTGGGCTGTGAGTGTTTCGGAGAGTTGGGCTGTGAGTGTTTCGGAGAGTTTGGCTGTGAGTGTTTCGGAGAGTTGGGCTGTGAGTGTTTTGGAGAGTTGGGCTGTGAGTGTTTTGGAGAGTTGGGCTGTGAGGGTTTCGGAGAGTTGGGCTGTGAGTGTTTCGGAGAGTTGGGCTGTGAGTGTTTCGGAGAGTTGTGCTGTGAGTGTTTCGGAGAGTTGGGCTGTGAGTGTTTCAGAGAGTTGGGCTGTGAGTGTTTCGGAGAGTTGGGCTCTGAGTGTTTCGGAGAGTTGTGCTGTGAGTGTTTCGGAGAGTTGGGCTGTGAGTGTTTCGGAGTGTTGGGCTGTGAGTGTTTCGGAGAGTTGGGCTGTGAGTGTTTTGGAAAGTTGGGCTGTGAGTGTTTTGGAGAGTTGGGCTCTCAGTGTTTTGGAGAGTTGGGCTGTGAGCGTTTAGGTGAGTTGGGCTGTGAGTGTTTTGGAGAGTTGGGCTCTCAGTCTTTTGGAGAGTTGGGCTGTGAGCGTTTAGGTGAGTTGGGCTGTGAGCGTTTAGGTGAGTTGGGCTGTGAGTGTTTCGGAGTGTTGGGCTGTGTTTCGGAGATTTGGACTGTGAGTGTTTCGGAGAGTTGGGCTGTGAGTGTTTCGGGGAGTTGGGCTGTGAGTGTTTTGGAGAGTTGGGCTGTGAGTGTTTCGGAGAGTTGGGCTGTGAGTATTTCGGAGAGTTGTGCTGTGAGTGTTTAGGTGAGTTGGGCTGTGAGTGTTTAGGTGGGTTGAGCTGTGAGTGTTTCGGAGAGTTGGGTTGTGAGTGTTTCGGAGAGTTGGGCTGTGAGTGTTTCGGAGAGTTGAGCTGTGAGTGTTTCGGAGAGTTGGGCTGTGAGTGTTTCGGAGAGTTGGGCTGTGAGTGTTTCAGAGAGTTGGGCTGTGAGTGTTTCGGAGAGTTGGGCTGTGAGTGTTTCGGAGAGTTGGGCTGTGAGTGTTTCGGCGAGTTGGGCTGTGAGTGTTTCGGAGAGTTGGGCTGTGAGTGTTTTGGAGAGTTGGGCTGTGAGTGTTTAGGAATGTTGGTCTGTGACTGTTTAGGATAGTTGGGCTGTGAGTGTTTCGGAGAGTTGGGCTGTGAGTGTTTCAGAAAGTTGAGCTGTGAGTGTTTCGGAGAGTTGGGCTGTGAGTGTTTCGGAGAGTTGGGCTCTCAGTGTTTCGGAGAGTTGGGCTGTGAGTGTTTCGGAGTGTTGGGCTGTGAGTGTTTCGGAGAGTTGGGCTGTGAGTGTTTTGGAGAGTTGGGCTGTGAGTGTTTCGGAGAGTTGGGCTCTGAGTGTTTCGGAGAGTTGGGCTGTGAGTGTTTTGGAGAGTTGGGCTGTGAGTGTTTCGGAGAGTTGGGCTGTGAGTGTTTCGGAGAGTTGGACTGTGAGTGTTTAGAAGAGTTGGGCTGTGAATGTTTCGGAGAGTTGGGCTGTGAGTGTTTCGGAGAGTTGGGCTGTGAGTGTTTCGGAGAGTTGGGCTGTGAGTGTTTTGGAGAGTTGGGCTGTGAGTGTTCCAGAGAGTTGGGCTGTGAGTGTTTTGGAGAGTTGGGCTGTGAGTGTTTCGGAGAGTTGGCCTGTGAGTGTTTCGGAGTGTTGGACTGTGAGTGTTTAGGATAGTTGGGCTGTGAGTGTTTTGGAGAGTTGGGCTGTGAGTGTTTCGGAGAGTTGGGCTCTCAGTGTTTTGGAGGGTTGGGCTGTGAGTGTTTAGGTGAGTTGGACTGTGAGTGTTTCGGAGAGTCGGGCTGTGAGTGTTTCGGAGAGTTGTGCTGTGAGTGTTTCGGAGAGTTGGGCTGTGAGTGTTTCGGAGAGTTGGACTGTGAGTGTTTCGGAGAGTTGGGCTGTGAGTGCTTCGGAGAGTTGGGCTGTGAGTGTTTCAGAGAGTTGGGCTGTGAGTGATTCAGAGAGTTGGGCTGTGAGTGTTTCGGAGAGTTGGGCTGTGTTTCGGAGTGTTGGACTGTGAGTGTTTTGGAGAGTTGGGCTGTGAGTGTTTCGGAGAGTTGGGCTGTGAGTGTTTCAGAGAGTTGAGCTGTGAGTGTTTCGGAGAGTTGGGCTGTGAGTGTTTCGGAGAGTTCGGCTCTCAGTGTTTCGGAGAGTTGGGCTGTGAGTGTTTCGGAGAGTTGGGCTGTGAGTGTTTCAGAGCGTTGGGCTGTGAGTGTTTCGGAGATTTGGGCTGTGAGTGTTCCGGAGAGTTGGGCTGTGAGTATTTCGGAGAGTTGGGCTGTGAGTGTTTTGGAGAGTTGGGCTGTGAGTGTTTCGGAGAGTTAGGCTGTGAGTGCTTCGGAGAGTTGGGCTGTGAGTGTTTCGGAGAGTTGGGCTGCGAGTGTTTCGGAGAGTTGGGCTGTGAGTGTTTCAGAGAGTTGGGCTGTGAGTGTTTCGGAGAGCTGGGCTGTGAGTGTTTCGGAGAGTTGGGGTGCGAGTGTTTTGGAGAGTTGGGCTGTGAGTGCTTCGGAGAGTTGGGCTGTCAGTGTTTCAGAGAGTTCGGCTGTGAGTGTTTCGGACAGTTGGGCAGTGAGTGTTTAGGAGAGTTGGGCTGTGAGTGTTTCGGAGAGTTGGGCTGTGAGTGTTTCGGAGAGTTGGGCTGTGAGTGTTTCGGAGAGTTGGGCTGTGAGTGTTTCGGAGAGTTGGGCTGTGAGTGTTTTGGAGAGTTGGGCTGTGAGTGTTTCGGAGAGTTGGGCTGTGAGTGTTTCGGAGAGTTGGCCTGTGAGTGTTTCGGAGAGTTGGGCTGTGAGTGTTTCGGAGAGTTGGGCTGTGAGTGTTTCGGAGAGTTGGGCTGTGAGTGTTTCGGAGAGTTGGGCTGTGAGTGTTTTGGAGAGTTGGGCTGTGAGTGTTTCGGAGAGTTGGGCTGTGAGTATTTCGGAGAGTTGGGCTGTATGTGTTTTGGAGAGTTGGACTGTGAGTGTTTCGGAGAGTTGGGCTGTGAGTGTTTCCGAGAGTTGGGCTGTGAGTGTTTCAGAGAGTTGGGCTGTGAGTGTTTCAGAGAGCTGGGCTGTGAGTGTTTCGGTGAGTTGGGCTGTGTTTCGGAGTGTTGGACTGTGAGTGTTTCGGAGAGTTGGGCTGTGAGTGTTTCGGAGAGTTGGGCTGTGAGTGTTTCGGAGAGTTGGGCTGCGAGTGTTTCAGAGAGTTGAGCTGTGAGTGTTTCGGAGAGTTGGGCTGTGAGTGTTTCGGGGAGTTGGGCTCTCAGTGTTGCGGAGAGTTGGGCTGTGAGTGTTTCGGAGAGTTGGGCTGTGAGTGTTTCGGAGAGTTGGGCTGTGAGTGTTTCGGAGAGTTGGGCTGTGAGTGTTTTGGAGAGTTGGGCTGTGAGTGTTTCGGAGAGTTGGGCTGTGAGTGTTTCGGAGAGTTGGGCTGTGAGTGTTTCGGAGAGTTGGGCTGTGAGTGTTTCGGAGAGTTGGGCTGTGAGTGTTTCGGAGAGTTGGGCTGTGAGTGTTTCGGAGAGTTGGGCTGTGAGTGCTTCGGAGAGTTGGGCTGTGAGTGTTTCGGAGAGTTGGGCTGTGAGTGTTTAGGATAGTTGGGCTGTGAGTGTTTCGGAGAGTTGGGCTCTGAGTGTTTCGGAGAGTAGGGCTGTGAGTGTTTCGGAGAGTTGGGCTGTGAGTGTTTCGGAGAGTTGGGCTGTGATTGTTTTGGAGAGTTGGGCTGTGAGTGTTTCAGAGAGTTGGCCTGTGAGAGTTTCGGATAGTTGGCTGTGAGTGTTTCGGAGAGTTCGACTGTGAGTGTTTCGGAGGGTTGGGCTGTGAGTGTTTTGGAGAATTGGGCTGTGAGTGTTTCAGAGAGTTGGCCTGTGAGTGTTTCGGATAGTTGGCTATGACTGTTTCAGAGAGTTGGGCTGTGAGTGTTTCGGAGAGTTGGGCTGTGAGTGTTTAGGTGAGTTGGACTGTGAGTGTTTCGTAGAGTTGGGCTGTGAGTGTTTAGGAGAGTTGGGCTGTGAGTGTTCCGTAGAGTTGGGCTGTGAGTGCTTCGGAGAGTTGGGCTGTGAGTGTTTCGGAGAGTTGGGCTGTGAGTGATTCGGAGAGTTGGGCTGTGAGTGTTTTGAAGTGTTGGACTGTGAGTGTTTCGGATAGTTGGGCTTTGAGTGTTTCGGAGTGTTGGGCTGTGAGTGTTTTGGAGAGTTGGGCTGTGAGTGTTTCAGAGAGTTGGGCTGTGAGTGTTTCGGAGAGTTGGGCTGTGAGTGTTTCGGAGAGTTGGGCTGTGAGTGTTTCGGAGAGTTGGGCTGTGAGTGTTTCGGAGAGTTGGGCTGTGAGTGTTTCGGCGAGTTGGGCTGTGAGTGTTTCGGAGAGTTGGGCTGTGAGTGCTTTGGAGAGCTGGGCTGTGAGTGTTTCGGAGAGTTGGGCTCTCAGTGTTTCGGAGAGTTGGGCTGTGAGTGTTTCGGAGAGTTGGGCTGTGAGTGTTTTGGAGAGTTGGGCTGTGAGTGTTTCGGAGAGTTGGGCTGTGAGTTTTTCGAAGAGTTGAGCTGTGAGTGTTTCGGAGAGTTGAGCTGTGAGTGTTTCGCAGAGTTGGGGTGTGAGTGTTTTGGAGAGTTGTGCTGTGAGTGCTTCGGAGAGTTGGGCTGTGAGTGTTTCGGAGAGTTGAGCTGTGAGTGTTTCGGAGAGTTGGGCTGTGAGTGTTTCGGAGAGTTGAGCTGTGAGTGTTTCGGAGAGTTGGGCTGTGAGTGTTTCGGAGAGTTGGGCTGTGAGTGTTTCGGAGAGTTTGGCTGTGAGTGTTTCGGAGAGTTGGGCTGTGAGTGTTTTGGAGAGTTGGGCTGTGAGTGTTTTGGAGAGTTGGGCTGTGAGGGTTTCGGAGAGTTGGGCTGTGAGTGTTTCGGAGAGTTGGGCTGTGAGTGTTTCGGAGAGTTGTGCTGTGAGTGTTTCGGAGAGTTGGGCTGTGAGTGTTTCAGAGAGTTGGGCTGTGAGTGTTTCGGGGAGTTGGGCTGTGAGTGCTTCGGAGGGTTGGGCTGTGTTTCGGAGAGTTGGACTGTGAGTGTTTCGGAGAGTTGGGCTGTGAGTGTTTCGGGGAGTTGGGCTGTGAGTGTTTTGGAGAGTTGGGCTGTGAGTGTTTCGGAGAGTTGGGCTGTGAGTATTTCGGAGAGTTGTTCTGTGAGTGTTTAGGTGAGTTGGGCTGTGAGTGTTTAGGTGGGTTGAGCTGTGAGTGTTTCGGAGAGTTGGGCTGTGAGTGTTTCGGAGAGTTGGGCTGTGAGTGTTTCGGAGAGTTGAGCTGTGAGTGTTTCGGAGAGTTGGGCTGTGAGTGTTTCGGAGAGTTGGGCTGTGAGTGTTTCGGAGAGTTGGGCTGTGAGTGTTTCGGAGAGTTGGGCTGTGAGTGTTTCGGAGAGTTGGGCTGTGAGTGTTTGGGCGAGTTGGGCTGTGAGTGTTTCGGAGAGTTGGGCTGTGAGTGTTTTGGAGAGTTGGGCTGTGAGTGTTTAGGAATGTTGGTCTGTGACTGTTTAGGATAGTTGGGCTGTGAGTGTTTCGGAGAGTTGGGCTGTGAGTGTTTCAGAAAGTTGAGCTGTGAGTGTTTCGGAGAGTTGGGCTGTGAGTGTTTCGGAGAGTTGGGCTCTCAGTGTTTCGGAGAGTTGGGCTGTGAGTGTTTCGGAGTGTTGGGCTGTGAGTGTTTCGGAGAGTTGGGCTGTGAGTGTTTTGGAGAGTTGGGCTGTGAGTGCTTCGGAGGGTTGGGCTGTGAGTGTTTCGGAGAGTTGGGCTGTGAGTGTTTCAGAGAGTTGGGCTCTCAGTGTTTCGGAGAGTTGGGCTGTGAGTGTTTCAGAGAGTTGGGCTGTGATTGTTTTGGAGAGTTGGGCTGTGAGTGTTTTGGAGAGTTGGGCTGTGAGTGTTTTGGAGAGTTGGGCTGTGAGTGTTTCGGAGAGTTGGGCTGTGAGTGTTTCGGAGAGTTGGACTGTGAGTGTTTAGGAGAGTTGGGCTGTGAATGTTTCGGAGAGTTGGGCTGTGAGTGTTTCGGAGAGTTGGGCTGTGAGTGTTTCGGAGAGTTGGGCTCTGAGTGTTTTGGAGAGTTGGGCTGTGAGTGTTCCAGAGAGTTGGGCTGTGAGTGTTTTGGAGAGTTGGGCTGTGAGTGTTTCGGAGAGTTGGCCTGTGAGTGTTTCAGAGAGTTGGGCTGTGAGTGTTTCGGAGAGTTGGGCTGTGAGTGTTTCGGAGAGTTGGTCTGTGAGTGTTTTGGAGTGTTGGACTGTGAGTGTTTAGTATAGTTGGGCTGTGAGTGTTTCGGAGAGTTGGGCTGTGAGTGTTTCGGAGAGTTGGGCTCTCAGTGTTTTGGAGGGTTGGGCTGTGAGTGTTTAGGTGAGTTGGGCTGTGAGTGTTTCGGAGAGTTGGGCTGTGAGTGTTTCGGAGGGTTGGGCTGTGAGTGTTTCGGAGTGTTGGACTGTGAGTGTTTCGGAGAGTTGTGCTGTGAGTGTTTCGGAGAGTTGGGCTGTGAGTGTTTCGGAGAGTTGGACTGTGAGTGTTTCGGAGAGTTGAGCTGTGAGTGTTTCGGAGAGTTGGGCTGTGAGTGTTTCGGAGAGTTGGGCTCTCAGTGTTTCGGAGAGTTGGGCTGTGAGTGTTTCGGAGAGTTGGGCTGTGAGTGTTTCAGAGCGTTGGGCTGTGAGTGTTTCATAGATTTGGGCTGTGAGTGTTCCGGAGAGTTGGGCTGTGAGTATTGCGGAGAGTTGGGCTGTGAGTGTTTTGGAGAGTTGGGCTGTGAGTGTTTCAGAGAGTTAGGCTGTGAGTGCTTCGGAGAGTTGGGCTGTGAGTGTTTCGGAGAGTTGGGCTGCGTGTGTTTCGGAGAGTTGGGCTGTGAGTGTTTCAGAGAGTTGGGCTGTGAGTGTTTCGGAGAGTTGGGCTGTGAGTGTTTCGGAGAGTTGGGCTGTGAGTGTTTCGGAGAGTTGGGCTGTGAGTGCTTCGGAGAGTTGGGCTGTGAGTGTTTCGGAGAGTTGGGCTGTGAGTGTTTCGGACAGTTGGGCAGTGAGTGTTTAGGAGAGTTGGGCTGTGAGTGTTTCGGAGAGTTGGGCTGTGAGTGTTTCGGAGAGTTGGGCTGTGAGTGTTTCGGAGAGTTGGGCTGTGAGTGTTTCGGAGAGTTGGGCTGTGAGTGTTTCGGAGAGTTGGGCTGTGAGTGTTTCGGAGAGTTGGGCTGTGAGTATTTCGGAGAGTTGGGCTGTGAGTGTTTCGGAGAGTTGGGCTGTGAGTGTTTCGGAGAGTTGGGCTGTGAGTGTTTCGGAGAGTTGGGCTGTGAGTGTTTTGGAGAGTTGGGCTGTGAGTGTTTTGGAGAGTTGGGCTGTGTGTGTTTTGGAGAGTTGGACTGTGAGTGTTTCGGAGAGTTGGGCTGTGAGTGTTTCCGAGAGTTGGGCTGTGAGTGTTTCAGAGAGCTGGGCTGTGAGTGTTTCGGTGAGTTGGGCTGTGTTTCGGAGTGTTGGACTGTGAGTGTTTCAGAGAGTTGGGCTGTGAGTGTTTCGGAGAGTTGGGCTGTGAGTGTTTCGGAGAGTTGGGCTGCGAGTGTTTCAGAGTGTTGGACTGTGAGTGTTTAGGTTAGTTGGGCTGTGAGTGTTTCGGAGAGTTGGGCTGTGAGTGTTTCAGAGAGTTGAGCTGTGAGTGTTTCGGAGAGTTGGTCTGTGAGTGTTTCGGAGAGTTGGGCTGTGAGTGTTTCGGAGAGTTGGGCTGTGAGTGTTTCGGAGAGTTGGGCTGTGAGTGTTTCGGAGATTTGGGCTGTGAGTGTTTTGGAGAGTTGGGCTGTGAGTGTTTTGGAGAGTTGGGCTGTGAGTGTTTCGGAGAGTTGGGCTGTGAGTGTTTCAGAGAGTTGGGCTGTGAGTGTTTTGGAGAGTTGGGCTGTGAGTGTTTCGGAGAGTTGGGCTGTGAGTGTTTCGGAGAGTTGGGCTGTGAGTGTTTTGGAGAGTTGGGCTGTGAGTGTTTCGGAGAGTTGGGCTGTGAGTGTTTCGGAGAGTTGGACTGTGAGTGTTTAGAAGAGTTGGGCTGTGAATGTTTCGGAGAGTTGGGCTGTGAGTGTTTCGGAGAGTTGGGCTGTGAGTGTTTCGGAGAGTTGGGCTGTGAGTGTTTTGGAGAGTTGGGCTGTGAGTGTTCCAGAGAGTTGGGCTGTGAGTGTTTTGGAGAGTTGGGCTGTGAGTGTTTCGGAGAGTTGGCCTGTGAGTGTTTCAGAGAGTTGGGCTGTGAGTGTTTCGGAGAGTTGGGCTGTGACTGTTTTGGAGAGTTGGTCTGTGAGTGTTTCGGAGTGTTGGACTGTGAGTGTTTAGGATAGTTGGGCTGTGAGTGTTTTGGAGAGTTGGGCTGTGAGTGTTTCGGAGAGTTGGGCTCTCAGTGTTTTGGAGGGTTGGGCTGTGAGTGTTTAGGTGAGTCGGACTGTGAGTGTTTCGGAGAGTCGGGCTGTGAGTGTTTCGGAGAGTTGTGCTGTGAGTGTTTCGGAGAGTTGGGCTGTGAGTGTTTCGGAGAGTTGGACTGTGAGTGTTTCGGAGAGTTGGGCTGTGAGTGCTTCGGAGAGTTGGGCTGTGAGTGTTTCAGAGAGTTGGGCTGTGAGTGATTCAGAGAGTTGGGCTGTGAGTGTTTCGGAGAGTTGGGCTGTTTTTCGGAGTGTTGGACTGTGAGTGTTTTGGAGAGTTGGGCTGTGAGTGTTTCGGAGAGTTGGGCTGTGAGTGTTTCAGAGAGTTGAGCTGTGAGTGTTTCGGAGAGTTGGGCTGTGAGTGTTTCGGAGAGTTCGGCTCTCAGTGTTTCGGAGAGTTGGGCTGTGAGTGTTTCGGAGAGTTGGGCTGTGAGTGTTTCAGAGCGTTGGGCTGTGAGTGTTTCGGAGATTTGGGCTGTGAGTGTTCCGGAGAGTTGGGCTGTGAGTATTTCGGAGAGTTGGGCTGTGAGTGTTTTGGAGAGTTGGGCTGTGAGTGTTTCGGAGAGTTAGGCTGTGAGTGCTTCGGAGAGTTGGGCTGTGAGTGTTTCGGAGAGTTGGGCTGCGAGTGTTTCGGAGAGTTGGGCTGTGAGTGTTTCAGAGAGTTGGGCTGTGAGTGTTTCGGAGAGCTGGGCTGTGAGTGTTTCGGAGAGTTGGGCTGCGAGTGTTTTGGAGAGTTGGGCTGTGAGTGCTTCGGAGAGTTGGGCTGTCAGTGTTTCAGAGAGTTCGGCTGTGAGTGTTTCGGACAGTTGGGCAGTGAGTGTTTAGGAGAGTTGGGCTGTGAGTGTTTCGGAGAGTTGGGCTGTGAGTGTTTCGGAGAGTTGGGCTGTGAGTGTTGCGGAGAGTTGGGCTGTGAGTGTTTCGGAGAGTTGGCCTGTGAGTGTTTCGGAGAGTTGGGCTGTGAGTGTTTCGGAGAGTTGGGCTGTGAGTGTTTCGGAGAGTTGGGCTGTGAGTGTTTCGGAGAGTTGGGCTGTGAGTGTTTTGGAGAGTTGGGCTGTGAGTGTTTCGGAGAGTTGGGCTGTGAGTATTTCGGAGAGTTGGGCTGTATGTGTTTTGGAGAGTTGGACTGTGAGTGTTTCGGAGAGTTGGGCTGTGAGTGTTTCCGAGAGTTGGGCTGTGAGTGTTTCAGAGAGTTGGGCTGTGAGTGTTTCAGAGAGCTGCGCTGTGAGTGTTTCGGTGAGTTGGGCTGTGTTTCGGAGTGTTGGACTGTGAGTGTTTCGGAGAGTTGGGCTGTGAGTGTTTCGGAGAGTTGGGCTGTGAGTGTTTCGGAGAGTTGGGCTGCGAGTGTTTCAGAGAGTTGAGCTGTGAGTGTTTCGGAGAGTTGGGCTGTGAGTGTTTCGGAGAGTTGGGCTCTCAGTGTTGCGGAGAGTTGTTGGGCTGTGAGTGTTTCGGAGAGTTGGGCTGTGAGTGTTTCGGAGAGTTCGGCTGTGAGTGTTTCGGAGAGTTGGGCTGTGAGTGTTTCGGAGAGTTGGGCTGTGAGTGTTTCGGAGAGTTGGGCTGTGAGTGTTTTGGAGAGTTGGGCTGTGAGTGTTTCGGAGAGTTGGGCTCTGAGTTTTTTGGAGAGTTGGGCTGTGAGTCTTTCGGAGAGTTGGGCTGTGAGTGTTTCGGAGAGTTGGGCTGTGAGTGTTTCGGAGAGTTGGGCTGTGAGTGTTTCGGAGAGTTGGGCTGTGAGTGTTTCGGAGAGTTGGGCTGTGAGTGTTTCGGAGAGTTGGGCTGTGAGTGCTTCGGAGAGTTGGGCTGTGAGTGTTTCGGAGAGTTGGGCTGTGAGTGTTTCGGAGAGTTGGGCTGTGTGTGTTTTGGAGAGTTGGGCTGTGAGTGTTTAGGATAGTTGGGCTGTGAGTGTTGCGGAGAGTTGGGCTGTGAGTGTTTCGGAGAGTTGGGCTGTGAGTGTTTCGGAGACTTGGGCTGTGAGTGTTTCAGAGAGTTGGGCTCTCAGTGTTTCGGAGAGTTGAACTGTGAGTGTTTAGGATAGTTGGGCTGTGAGTGTTTCGGAGAGTTGGGCTCTGAGTGTTTCGGAGAGTAGGGCTGTGAGTGTTTCGGAGAGTTGGGCTGTGAGTGTTTCGGAGAGTTGGGCTGTGATTGTTTTGGAGAGTTGGGCTGTGAGTGTTTCAGAGAGTTGGCCTGTGAGAGTTTCGGATAGTTGGCTGTGAGTGTTTCGGAGAGTTCGACTGTGAGTGTTTCGGAGGGTTGGGCTGTGAGTGTTTTGGAGAATTGGGCTGTGAGTGTTTCAGAGAGTTGGCCTGTGAGTGTTTCGGATAGTTGGCTATGACTGTTTCAGAGAGTTGGGCTGTGAGTGTTTCGGAGAGTTGGGCTGTGAGTGTTTAGGTGAGTTGGACTGTGAGTGTTTCGTAGAGTTGGGCTGTGAGTGTTTAGGAGAGTTGGGCTGTGAGTGTTCCGTAGAGTTGGGCTGTGAGTGCTTCGGAGAGTTGGGCTGTGAGTGTTTCGGAGAGTTGGGCTGTGAGTGATTCGGAGAGTTGGGCTGTGAGTGTTTTGAAGTGTTGGACTGTGAGTGTTTCGGATAGTTGGGCTTTGAGTGTTTCGGAGTGTTGGGCTGTGAGTGTTTTGGAGAGTTGGGCTGTGAGTGTTTCAGAGAGTTGGGCTGTGAGTGTTTCGGAGAGTTGGGCTGTGAGTGTTTCGGAGAGTTGGGCTGTGAGTGTTTCGGAGAGTTGGGCTGTGAGTGTTTCGGAGAGTTGGGCTGTGAGTGTTTCGGCGAGTTGGGCTGTGAGTGTTTCGGAGAGTTGGGCTGTGAGTGTTTTGGAGAGTTGGGCTGTGAGTGTTTCGGAGAGTTGGGCTCTCAGTGTTTCGGAGAGTTGGGCTGTGAGTGTTTCGGAGAGTTGGGCTGTGAGTGTTTTGGAGAGTTGGGCTGTGAGTGCTTCGGAGAGTTGGGCTGTGAGTTTTTCGAAGAGTTGAGCTGTGAGTGTTTCGGAGAGTTGAGCTGTGAGTGTTTCGCAGAGTTGGGGTGTGAGTGTTTTGGAGAGTTGTGCTGTGAGTGCTTCGGAGAGTTGGGCTGTGAGTGTTTCGGAGAGTTGAGCTGTGAGTGTTTCGGAGAGTTGGGCTGTGAGTGTTTCGGAGAGTTGAGCTGTGAGTGTTTCGGAGAGTTGGGCTGTGAGTGTTTCGGAGAGTTGGGCTGTGAGTGTTTCGGAGAGTTTGGCTGTGAGTGTTTCGGAGAGTTGGGCTGTGAGTGTTTTGGAGAGTTGGGCTGTGAGTGTTTTGGAGAGTTGGGCTGTGAGGGTTTCGGAGAGTTGGGCTGTGAGTGTTTCGGAGAGTTGGGCTGTGAGTGTTTCGGAGAGTTGTGCTGTGAGTGTTTCGGAGAGTTGGGCTGTGAGTGTTTCAGAGAGTTGGGCTGTGAGTGTTTCGGAGAGTTGGGCTCTGAGTGTTTCGGAGAGTTGTGCTGTGAGTGTTTCGGAGAGTTGGGCTGTGAGTGTTTCGGAGAGTTGGGCTGTGAGTGTTTCGGAGAGTTGGGCTGTGAGTGTTTTGGAAAGTTGGGCTGTGAGTGTTTTGGAGAGTTGGGCTCTCAGTGTTTTGGAGAGTTGGGCTGTGAGCGTTTAGGTGAGTTGGGCTGTGAGTGTTTTGGAGAGTTGGGCTCTCAGTGTTTTGGAGAGTTGGGCTGTGAGCGTTTAGGTGAGTTGGGCTGTGAGCGTTTAGGTGAGTTGGGCTGTGAGTGTTTCGGAGAGTTGGGCTGTGTTTCGGAGAGTTGGACTGTGAGTGTTTCGGAGATTTGGGCTGTGAGTGTTTCGGGGAGTTGGGCTGTGAGTGTTTTGGAGAGTTGGGCTGTGAGTGTTTCGGAGAGTTGGGCTGTGAGTATTTCGGAGAGTTGTGCTGTGAGTGTTTAGGTGAGTTGGGCTGTGAGTGTTTAGGTGGGTTGAGCTGTGAGTGTTTCGGAGAGTTGGGCTGTGAGTCTTTCGGAGAGTTGGGCTGTGAGTGTTTCGGAGAGTTGGGCTGTGAGTGTTTCGGAGAGTTGGGCTCTCAGTGTTTTGGAGGGTTGGGCTGTGAGTGTTTAGGTGAGTTGGGCTGTGAGTGTTTCGGAGAGTTGGGCTGTGAGTGTTTCGGAGGGTTGGGCTGTGAGTGTTTCGGAGTGTTGGACTGTGAGTGTTTCGGAGAGTTGTGCTGTGAGTGTTTCGGAGAGTTGGGCTGTGAGTGTTTCGGAGAGTTGGACTGTGAGTGTTTCGGAGAGTTGAGCTGTGAGTGTTTCGGAGAGTTGGGCTGTGAGTGTTTCGGAGAGTTGGGCTCTCAGTGTTTCGGAGAGTTGGGCTGTGAGTGTTTCGGAGAGTTGGGCTGTGAGTGTTTCAGAGCGTTGGGCTGTGAGTGTTTCATAGATTTGGGCTGTGAGTGTTCCGGAGAGTTGGGCTGTGAGTATTGCGGAGAGTTGGGCTGTGAGTGTTTTGGAGAGTTGGGCTGTGAGTGTTTCAGAGAGTTAGGCTGTGAGTGCTTCGGAGAGTTGGGCTGTGAGTGTTTCGGAGAGTTGGGCTGCGTGTGTTTCGGAGAGTTGGGCTGTGAGTGTTTCAGAGAGTTGGGCTGTGAGTGTTTCGGAGAGTTGGGCTGTGAGTGTTTCGGAGAGTTGGGCTGTGAGTGTTTCGGAGAGTTGGGCTGTGAGTGCTTCGGAGAGTTGGGCTGTGAGTGTTTCGGAGAGTTGGGCTGTGAGTGTTTCGGACAGTTGGGCAGTGAGTGTTTAGGAGAGTTGGGCTGTGAGTGTTTCGGAGAGTTGGGCTGTGAGTGTTTCGGAGAGTTGGGCTGTGAGTGTTTCGGAGAGTTGGGCTGTGAGTGTTTCGGAGAGTTGGGCTGTGAGTGTTTCGGAGAGTTGGGCTGTGAGTGTTTCGGAGAGTTGGGCTGTGAGTATTTCGGAGAGTTGGGCTGTGAGTGTTTCGGAGAGTTGGGCTGTGAGTGTTTCGGAGAGTTGGGCTGTGAGTGTTTCGGAGAGTTGGGCTGTGAGTGTTTTGGAGAGTTGGGCTGTGAGTGTTTTGGAGAGTTGGGCTGTGTGTGTTTTGGAGAGTTGGACTGTGAGTGTTTCGGAGAGTTGGGCTGTGAGTGTTTCCGAGAGTTGGGCTGTGAGTGTTTCAGAGAGCTGGGCTGTGAGTGTTTCGGTGAGTTGGGCTGTGTTTCGGAGTGTTGGACTGTGAGTGTTTCAGAGAGTTGGGCTGTGAGTGTTTCGGAGAGTTGGGCTGTGAGTGTTTCGGAGAGTTGGGCTGCGAGTGTTTCAGAGTGTTGGACTGTGAGTGTTTAGGTTAGTTGGGCTGTGAGTGTTTCGGAGAGTTGGGCTGTGAGTGTTTCAGAGAGTTGAGCTGTGAGTGTTTCGGAGAGTTGGTCTGTGAGTGTTTCGGAGAGTTGGGCTGTGAGTGTTTCGGAGAGTTGGGCTGTGAGTGTTTCGGAGAGTTGGGCTGTGAGTGTTTCGGAGATTTGGGCTGTGAGTGTTTTGGAGAGTTGGGCTGTGAGTGTTTTGGAGAGTTGGGCTGTGAGTGTTTCGGAGAGTTGGGCTGTGAGTGTTTCGGAGAGTTGGGCTGTGAGTGTTTTGGAGAGTTGGGCTGTGAGTGTTTCGGAGAGTTGGGCTGTGAGTGTTTCGGAGAGTTGGGCTGTGAGTGTTTTGGAGAGTTGGGCTGTGAGTGTTTCGGAGAGTTGGGCTGTGAGTGTTTCGGAGAGTTGGACTGTGAGTGTTTAGAAGAGTTGGGCTGTGAATGTTTCGGAGAGTTGGGCTGTGAGTGTTTCGGAGAGTTGGGCTGTGAGTGTTTCGGAGAGTTGGGCTGTGAGTGTTTTGGAGAGTTGGGCTGTGAGTGTTCCAGAGAGTTGGGCTGTGAGTGTTTTGGAGAGTTGGGCTGTGAGTGTTTCGGAGAGTTGGCCTGTGAGTGTTTCAGAGAGTTGGGCTGTGAGTGTTTCGGAGAGTTGGGCTGTGACTGTTTCGGAGAGTTGGTCTGTGAGTGTTTCGGAGTGTTGGACTGTGAGTGTTTAGGATAGTTGGGCTGTGAGTGTTTTGGAGAGTTGGGCTGTGAGTGTTTCGGAGAGTTGGGCTCTCAGTGTTTTGGAGGGTTGGGCTGTGAGTGTTTAGGTGAGTCGGACTGTGAGTGTTTCGGAGAGTCGGGCTGTGAGTGTTTCGGAGAGTTGTGCTGTGAGTGTTTCGGAGAGTTGGGCTGTGAGTGTTTCGGAGAGTTGGACTGTGAGTGTTTCGGAGAGTTGGGCTGTGAGTGCTTCGGAGAGTTGGGCTGTGAGTGTTTCAGAGAGTTGGGCTGTGAGTGATTCAGAGAGTTGGGCTGTGAGTGTTTCGGAGAGTTGGGCTGTTTTTCGGAGTGTTGGACTGTGAGTGTTTTGGAGAGTTGGGCTGTGAGTGTTTCGGAGAGTTGGGCTGTGAGTGTTTCAGAGAGTTGAGCTGTGAGTGTTTCGGAGAGTTGGGCTGTGAGTGTTTCGGAGAGTTCGGCTCTCAGTGTTTCGGAGAGTTGGGCTGTGAGTGTTTCGGAGAGTTGGGCTGTGAGTGTTTCAGAGCGTTGGGCTGTGAGTGTTTCGGAGATTTGGGCTGTGAGTGTTCCGGAGAGTTGGGCTGTGAGTATTTCGGAGAGTTGGGCTGTGAGTGTTTTGGAGAGTTGGGCTGTGAGTGTTTCGGAGAGTTAGGCTGTGAGTGCTTCGGAGAGTTGGGCTGTGAGTGTTTCGGAGAGTTGGGCTGCGAGTGTTTCGGAGAGTTGGGCTGTGAGTGTTTCAGAGAGTTGGGCTGTAAGTGTTTCGGAGAGCTGGGCTGTGAGTGTTTCGGAGAGTTGGGCTGCGAGTGTTTTGGAGAGTTGGGCTGTGAGTGCTTCGGAGAGTTGGGCTGTCAGTGTTTCAGAGAGTTCGGCTGTGAGTGTTTCGGACAGTTGGGCAGTGAGTGTTTAGGAGAGTTGGGCTGTGAGTGTTTCGGAGAGTTGGGCTGTGAGTGTTTCGGAGAGTTGGGCTGTGAGTGTTGCGGAGAGTTGGGCTGTGAGTGTTTCGGAGAGTTGGCCTGTGAGTGTTTCGGAGAGTTGGGCTGTGAGTGTTTCGGAGAGTTGGGCTGTGAGTGTTTCGGAGAGTTGGGCTGTGAGTGTTTCGGAGAGTTGGGCTGTGAGTGTTTTGGAGAGTTGGGCTGTGAGTGTTTCGGAGAGTTGGGCTGTGAGTATTTCGGAGAGTTGGGCTGTATGTGTTTTGGAGAGTTGGACTGTGAGTGTTTCGGAGAGTTGGGCTGTGAGTGTTTCCGAGAGTTGGGCTGTGAGTGTTTCAGAGAGTTGGGCTGTGAGTGTTTCAGAGAGCTGCGCTGTGAGTGTTTCGGTGAGTTGGGCTGTGTTTCGGAGTGTTGGACTGTGAGTGTTTCGGAGAGTTGGGCTGTGAGTGTTTCGGAGAGTTGGGCTGTGAGTGTTTCGGAGAGTTGGGCTGCGAGTGTTTCAGAGAGTTGAGATGTGAGTGTTTCGGAGAGTTGGGCTGTGAGTGTTTCGTAGAGTTGGGCTCTCAGTGTTGCGGAGAGTTGGGCTGTGAGTGTTTCGGAGAGTTGGGCTGTGAGTGTTTCGGAGAGTTCGGCTGTGAGTGTTTCGGAGAGTTGGGCTGTGAGTGTTTCGGAGAGTTGGGCTGTGAGTGTTTCGGAGAGTTGGGCTGTGAGTGTTTTGGAGAGTTGGGCTGTGAGTGTTTCGGAGAGTTGGGCTCTGAGTTTTTTGGAGAGTTGGGCTGTGAGTCTTTCGGAGAGTTGGGCTGTGAGTGTTTCGGAGAGTTGGGCTGTGAGTGTTTCGGAGAGTTGGGCTGTGAGTGTTTCGGAGAGTTGGGCTGTGAGTGTTTCGGAGAGTTGGGCTGTGAGTGTTTCGGAGAGTTGGGCTGTGAGTGCTTCGGAGAGTTGGGCTGTGAGTGTTTCGGAGAGTTGGGCTGTGAGTGTTTCGGAGAGTTGGGCTGTGTGTGTTTTGGAGAGTTGGGCTGTGAGTGTTTAGGATAGTTGGGCTGTGAGTGTTGCGGAGAGTTGGGCTGTGAGTGTTTCGGAGAGTTGGGCTGTGAGTGTTTCGGAGACTTGGGCTGTGAGTGTTTCAGAGAGTTGGGCTCTCAGTGTTTCGGAGAGTTGAACTGTGAGTGTTTAGGATAGTTGGGCTGTGAGTGTTTCGGAGAGTTGGGCTCTGAGTGTTTCGGAGAGTAGGGCTGTGAGTGTTTCGGAGAGTTGGGCTGTGAGTGTTTCGGAGAGTTGGGCTGTGATTGTTTTGGAGAGTTGGGCTGTGAGTGTTTCAGAGAGTTGGCCTGTGAGAGTTTCGGATAGTTGGCTGTGAGTGTTTCGGAGAGTTCGACTGTGAGTGTTTCGGAGGGTTGGGCTGTGAGTGTTTTGGAGAATTGGGCTGTGAGTGTTTCAGAGAGTTGGCCTGTGAGTGTTTCGGATAGTTGGCTATGACTGTTTCAGAGAGTTGGGCTGTGAGTGTTTCGGAGAGTTGGGCTGTGAGTGTTTAGGTGAGTTGGACTGTGAGTGTTTCGTAGAGTTGGGCTGTGAGTGTTTAGGAGAGTTGGGCTGTGAGTGTTCCGTAGAGTTGGGCTGTGAGTGCTTCGGAGAGTTGGGCTGTGAGTGTTTCGGAGAGTTGGGCTGTGAGTGATTCGGAGAGTTGGGCTGTGAGTGTTTTGAAGTGTTGGACTGTGAGTGTTTCGGATAGTTGGGCTTTGAGTGTTTCGGAGTGTTGGGCTGTGAGTGTTTTGGAGAGTTGGGCTGTGAGTGTTTCAGAGAGTTGGGCTGTGAGTGTTTCGGAGAGTTGGGCTGTGAGTGTTTCGGAGAGTTGGGCTGTGAGTGTTTCGGAGAGTTGGGCTGTGAGTGTTTCGGAGAGTTGGGCTGTGAGTGTTTCGGCGAGTTGGGCTGTGAGTGTTTCGGAGAGTTGGGCTGTGAGTGTTTTGGAGAGTTGGGCTGTGAGTGTTTCGGAGAGTTGGGCTCTCAGTGTTTCGGAGAGTTGGGCTGTGAGTGTTTCGGAGAGTTGGGCTGTGAGTGTTTTGGAGAGTTGGGCTGTGAGTGCTTCGGAGAGTTGGGCTGTGAGTTTTTCGAAGAGTTGAGCTGTGAGTGTTTCGGAGAGTTGAGCTGTGAGTGTTTCGCAGAGTTGGGGTGTGAGTGTTTTGGAGAGTTGTGCTGTGAGTGCTTCGGAGAGTTGGGCTGTGAGTGTTTCGGAGAGTTGAGCTGTGAGTGTTTCGGAGAGTTGGGCTGTGAGTGTTTCGGAGAGTTGAGCTGTGAGTGTTTCGGAGAGTTGGGCTGTGAGTGTTTCGGAGAGTTGGGCTGTGAGTGTTTCGGAGAGTTTGGCTGTGAGTGTTTCGGAGAGTTGGGCTGTGAGTGTTTTGGAGAGTTGGGCTGTGAGTGTTTTGGAGAGTTGGGCTGTGAGGGTTTCGGAGAGTTGGGCTGTGAGTGTTTCGGAGAGTTGGGCTGTGAGTGTTTCGGAGAGTTGTGCTGTGAGTGTTTCGGAGAGTTGGGCTGTGAGTGTTTCAGAGAGTTGGGCTGTGAGTGTTTCGGAGAGTTGGGCTCTGAGTGTTTCGGAGAGTTGTGCTGTGAGTGTTTCGGAGAGTTGGGCTGTGAGTGTTTCGGAGAGTTGGGCTGTGAGTGTTTCGGAGAGTTGGGCTGTGAGTGTTTTGGAAAGTTGGGCTGTGAGTGTTTTGGAGAGTTGGGCTCTCAGTGTTTTGGAGAGTTGGGCTGTGAGCGTTTAGGTGAGTTGGGCTGTGAGTGTTTTGGAGAGTTGGGCTCTCAGTGTTTTGGAGAGTTGGGCTGTGAGCGTTTAGGTGAGTTGGGCTGTGAGCGTTTAGGTGAGTTGGGCTGTGAGTGTTTCGGAGAGTTGGGCTGTGTTTCGGAGAGTTGGACTGTGAGTGTTTCGGAGATTTGGGCTGTGAGTGTTTCGGGGAGTTGGGCTGTGAGTGTTTTGGAGAGTTGGGCTGTGAGTGTTTCGGAGAGTTGGGCTGTGAGTATTTCGGAGAGTTGTGCTGTGAGTGTTTAGGTGAGTTGGGCTGTGAGTGTTTAGGTGGGTTGAGCTGTGAGTGTTTCGGAGAGTTGGGCTGTGAGTCTTTCGGAGAGTTGGGCTGTGAGTGTTTCGGAGAGTTGAGCTGTGAGTGTTTCGGAGAGTTGGGCTGTGAGTGTTTCGGAGAGTTGGGCTGTGAGTGTTTCGGAGAGTTGGGCTGTGAGTGTTTCGGAGAGTTGGGCTGTGAGTGTTTCGGAGAGTTGGGCTGTGAGTGTTTGGGCGAGTTGGGCTGTGAGTGTTTCGGAGAGTTGGGCTGTGAGTGTTTTGGAGAGTTGGGCTGTGAGTGTTTAGGAATGTTGGTCTGTGACTGTTTAGGATAGTTGGGCTGTGAGTGTTTCGGAGAGTTGGGCTGTGAGTGTTTCAGAAAGTTGAGCTGTGAGTGTTTCGGAGACTTGGGCTGTGAGTGTTTCGGAGAGTTGGGCTCTCAGTGTTTCGGAGAGTTGGGCTGTGAGTGTTTCGGAGTGTTGGGCTGTGAGTGTTTCGGAGAGTTGGGCTGTGAGTGTTTTGGAGAGTTGGGCTGTGAGTGCTTCGGAGGGTTGGGCTGTGAGTGTTTCGGAGAGTTGGGCTGTGAGTGTTTCAGGGAGTTGGGCTCTCAGTGTTTCGGAGAGTTGGGCTGTGAGTGTTTCAGAGAGTTGGGCTGTGAGTGTTTTGGAGAGTTGGGCTGTGAGTGTTTTGGAGAGTTGGGCTGTGAGTGTTTTGGAGAGTTGGGCTGTGAGTGTTTCGGAGAGTTGGGCTGTGAGTGTTTCGGAGAGTTGGACTGTGAGTGTTTAGGAGAGTTGGGCTGTGAATGTTTCGGAGAGTTGGGCTGTGAGTGTTTCGGAGAGTTGGGCTGTGAGTGTTTCGGAGAGTTGGGCTCTGAGTGTTTTGGAGAGTTGGGCTGTGAGTGTTCCAGAGAGTTGGACTGTGAGTGTTTAGTATAGTTGGGCTGTGAGTGTTTCGGAGAGTTGGGCTGTGAGTGTTTCGGAGAGTTGGGCTCTCAGTGTTTTGGAGGGTTGGGCTGTGAGTGTTTAGGTGAGTTGGGCTGTGAGTGTTTCGGAGAGTTGGGCTGTGAGTGTTTCGGAGGGTTGGGCTGTGAGTGTTTCGGAGTGTTGGACTGTGAGTGTTTCGGAGAGTTGTGCTGTGAGTGTTTCGGAGAGTTGGGCTGTGAGTGTTTCGGAGAGTTGGACTGTGAGTGTTTCGGAGAGTTGAGCTGTGAGTGTTTCGGAGAGTTGGGCTGTGAGTGTTTCAGAGAGTTGGGCTCTCAGTGTTTCGGAGAGTTGGGCTGTGAGTGTTTCGGAGAGTTGGGCTGTGAGTGTTTCAGAGCGTTGGGCTGTGAGTGTTTCGTAGATTTGGGCTGTGAGTGTTCCGGAGAGTTGGGCTGTGAGTATTTCGGAGAGTTGGACTGTGAGTGTTTTGGAGAGTTGGGCTGTGAGTGTTTCAGAGAGTTAGGCTGTGAGTGCTTCGGAGAGTTGGGCTGTGAGTGTTTCGGAGAGTTGGGCTGCGAGTGTTTCGGAGAGTTGGGCTGTGAGTGTTTCAGAGAGTTGGGCTGTGAGTGTTTCGGAGAGTTGGGCTGTGAGTGTTTCGGAGAGTTGGGCTGTGAGTGTTTCGGAGAGTTGGGCTGTGAGTGCTTCGGAGAGTTGGGCTGTGAGTGTTTCGGAGAGTTGGGCTGTGAGTGTTTCGGACAGTTGGGCAGTGAGTGTTTAGGAGAGTTGGGCTGTGAGTGTTTCGGAGAGCTTTGCTGTGAGTGTTTCGGAGAGTTGGGCTGTGAGTGTTTCGGAGAGTTGGGCTGTGAGTGTTTCGGAGAGTTGGGCTGTGAGTGTTTCGGAGAGTTGGGCTGTGAGTGTTTCGGAGAGTTGGGCTGTGAGTATTTCGGAGAGTTGGGTTGTGAGTGTTTCGGAGAGTTGGGCTGTGAGTGTTTCGGAGAGTTGGGCTGTGAGTGTTTCGGAGAGTTGGGCTGTGAGTGTTTTGGAGAGTTGGGCTGTGAGTGTTTCGGAGAGTTGGGCTGTGTGTGTTTTGGAGAGTTGGACTGTGAGTGTTTCGGAGAGTTGCGCTGTGAGTGTTTCCGAGAGTTGGGCTGTGAGTGTTTCAGAGAGCTGGGCTGTGAGTGTTTCGGTGAGTTGGGCAGTGTTTCGGAGTGTTGGACTGTGAGTGTTTCGGAGAGTTGGGCTGTGAGTGTTTCGGAGAGTTGGGCTGTGAGTGTTTCGGAGAGTTGAGCTGTGAGTGTTTCGGAGAGTTGGTCTGTGAGTGTTTCGGAGAGTTGGGCTGTGAGTGTTTCGGAGAGTTGGGCTGTGAGTGTTTCGGAGAGTTGGGCTGTGAGTGTTTCGGAGAGTTGGGCTGTGAGTGTTTTGGAGAGTTGGGCTGTGAGTGTTTTGGAGAGTTGGGCTGTGAGTGTTTCGGAGAGTTGGGCTGTGAGTGTTTCGGAGAGTTGGGCTGTGAGTGTTTCGGAGAGTTGGGCTGTGAGTGTTTCGGAGAGTTGGGCTGTGAGTGTTTAGGATAGTTGGGCTGTGAGTGTTTCGGAGAGTTGGGCTGTGAGTGTTTCAGAGAGTTGAGCTGTGAGTGTTTCGGAGAGTTGGGCTGTGAGTGTTTCAGAGAGTTGAGCTCTCAGTGTTTCGGAGAGTTGGGCTGTGAGTGTTTCGGAGAGTTGGGCTGTGAGTGTTTTGGAGAGTTGGGCTGTGAGTGTTTCGGAGAGTTGGGCTGTGAGTGTTTCGGAGAGTTGGGCTGTGAGTGTTTCGGAGAGTTGGGCTGTGAGTGTTTTGGAGAGTTGGGCTGTGAGTGTATCGGAGAGTTGGGCTCTGAGTTTTTTGGAGAGTTGGGCTGTGAGTCTTTCGGAGAGTTGGGCTGTGAGTGTTTCGGAGAGTTGGGCTGTGAGTGTTTCGGAGAGTTGGGCTGTGAGTGTTTCGTAGAGTTGGGCTGTGAGTGTTTCGGAGAGTTGGGCTGCGAGTGTTTCGGAGAGTTGGGCTGTGAGTGCTTCGGAGAGTTGGGCTGTGAGTGTTTCGGAGAGTTGGGCTGTGAGTGTTTCGGAGAGTTGGGCTGTGAGTGTTTTGGAGAGTTGGGCTGTGAGTGTTTAGGATAGTTGGGCTGTGAGTGTTTCGGAGAGTTGGGCTGTGAGTGTTTCGGAGAGTTGGGCTGTGAGTGTTTCGGAGAGTTGGGCTGTGAGTGTTTCGGAGAGTTGGGCTGTGAGTGTTTCGGAGAGTTGGGCTGTGAGTGTTTCGGCGAGTTGGGCTGTGAGTGTTTCGGAGAGTTGGGCTGTGAGTGTTTTGGAGAGTTGGGCTGTGAGTGTTTCGGAGAGTTGGGCTCTCAGTGTTTCGGAGAGTTGGGCTGTGAGTGTTTCGGAGAGTTGGGCTGTGAGTGTTTTGGAGAGTTGGGCTGTGAGTGCTTCGGAGAGTTGGGCTGTGAGTTTTTCGAAGAGTTGAGCTGTGAGTGTTTCGGAGAGTTGAGCTGTGAGTGTTTCGCAGAGTTGGGGTGTGAGTGTTTTGGAGAGTTGTGCTGTGAGTGCTTCGGAGAGTTGGGCTGTGAGTGTTTCGGAGAGTTGAGCTGTGAGTGTTTCGGAGAGTTGGGCTGTGAGTGTTTCGGAGAGTTGAGCTGTGAGTGTTTCGGAGAGTTGGGCTGTGAGTGTTTCGGAGAGTTGGGCTGTGAGTGTTTCGGAGAGTTTGGCTGTGAGTGTTTCGGAGAGTTGGGCTGTGAGTGTTTTGGAGAGTTGGGCTGTGAGTGTTTTGGAGAGTTGGGCTGTGAGGGTTTCGGAGAGTTGGGCTGTGAGTGTTTCGGAGAGTTGGGCTGTGAGTGTTTCGGAGAGTTGTGCTGTGAGTGTTTCGGAGAGTTGGGCTGTGAGTGTTTCAGAGAGTTGGGCTGTGAGTGTTTCGGAGAGTTGGGCTCTGAGTGTTTCGGAGAGTTGTGCTGTGAGTGTTTCGGAGAGTTGGGCTGTGAGTGTTTCGGAGAGTTGGGCTGTGAGTGTTTCGGAGAGTTGGGCTGTGAGTGTTTTGGAAAGTTGGGCTGTGAGTGTTTTGGAGAGTTGGGCTCTCAGTGTTTTGGAGAGTTGGGCTGTGAGCGTTTAGGTGAGTTGGGCTGTGAGTGTTTTGGAGAGTTGGGCTCTCAGTGTTTTGGAGAGTTGGGCTGTGAGCGTTTAGGTGAGTTGGGCTGTGAGCGTTTAGGTGAGTTGGGCTGTGAGTGTTTCGGAGAGTTGGGCTGTGTTTCGGAGAGTTGGACTGTGAGTGTTTCGGAGATTTGGGCTGTGAGTGTTTCGGGGAGTTGGGCTGTGAGTGTTTTGGAGAGTTGGGCTGTGAGTGTTTCGGAGAGTTGGGCTGTGAGTATTTCGGAGAGTTGTGCTGTGAGTGTTTAGGTGAGTTGGGCTGTGAGTGTTTAGGTGGGTTGAGCTGTGAGTGTTTCGGAGAGTTGGGCTGTGAGTCTTTCGGAGAGTTGGGCTGTGAGTGTTTCGGAGAGTTGAGCTGTGAGTGTTTCGGAGAGTTGGGCTGTGAGTGTTTCGGAGAGTTGGGCTGTGAGTGTTTCGGAGAGTTGGGCTGTGAGTGTTTCGGAGAGTTGGGCTGTGAGTGTTTCGGAGAGTTGGGCTGTGAGTGTTTGGGCGAGTTGGGCTGTGAGTGTTTCGGAGAGTTGGGCTGTGAGTGTTTTGGAGAGTTGGGCTGTGAGTGTTTAGGAATGTTGGTCTGTGACTGTTTAGGATAGTTGGGCTGTGAGTGTTTCGGAGAGTTGGGCTGTGAGTGTTTCAGAAAGTTGAGCTGTGAGTGTTTCGGAGAGTTGGGCTGTGAGTGTTTCGGAGAGTTGGGCTCTCAGTGTTTCGGAGAGTTGGGCTGTGAGTGTTTCGGAGTGTTGGGCTGTGAGTGTTTCGGAGAGTTGGGCTGTGAGTGTTTTGGAGAGTTGGGCTGTGAGTGCTTCGGAGGGTTGGGCTGTGAGTGTTTCGGAGAGTTGGGCTGTGAGTGTTTCAGAGAGTTGGGCTCTCAGTGTTTCGGAGAGTTGGGCTGTGAGTGTTTCAGAGAGTTGGGCTGTGAGTGTTTTGGAGAGTTGGGCTGTGAGTGTTTTGGAGAGTTGGGCTGTGAGTGTTTTGGAGAGTTGGGCTGTGAGTGTTTCGGAGAGTTGGGCTGTGAGTGTTTCGGAGAGTTGGACTGTGAGTGTTTAGGAGAGTTGGGCTGTGAATGTTTCGGAGAGTTGGGCTGTGAGTGTTTCGGAGAGTTGGGCTGTGAGTGTTTCGGAGAGTTGGGCTCTGAGTGTTTTGGAGAGTTGGGCTGTGAGTGTTCCAGAGAGTTGGACTGTGAGTGTTTAGTATAGTTGGGCTGTGAGTGTTTCGGAGAGTTGGGCTGTGTGTGTTTCGGAGAGTTGGGCTCTCAGTGTTTTGGAGGGTTGGGCTGTGAGTGTTTAGGTGAGTTGGGCTGTGAGTGTTTCGGAGAGTTGGGCTGTGAGTGTTTCGGAGGGTTGGGCTGTGAGTGTTTCGGAGTGTTGGACTGTGAGTGTTTCGGAGAGTTGTGCTGTGAGTGTTTCGGAGAGTTGGGCTGTGAGTGTTTCGGAGAGTTGGACTGTGAGTGTTTCGGAGAGTTGAGCTGTGAGTGTTTCGGAGAGTTGGGCTGTGAGTGTTTCAGAGAGTTGGGCTCTCAGTGTTTCGGAGAGTTGGGCTGTGAGTGTTTCGGAGAGTTGGGCTGTGAGTGTTTCAGAGCGTTGGGCTGTGAGTGTTTCGTAGATTTGGGCTGTGAGTGTTCCGGAGAGTTGGGCTGTGAGTATTTCGGAGAGTTGGGCTGTGAGTGTTTTGGAGAGTTGGGCTGTGAGTGTTTCAGAGAGTTAGGCTGTGAGTGCTTCGGAGAGTTGGGCTGTGAGTGTTTCGGAGAGTTGGGCTGCGAGTGTTTCGGAGAGTTGGGCTGTGAGTGTTTCAGAGAGTTGGGCTGTGAGTGTTTCGGAGAGTTGGGCTGTGAGTGTTTCGGAGAGTTGGGCTGTGAGTGTTTCGGAGAGTTGGGCTGTGAGTGCTTCGGAGAGTTGGGCTGTGAGTGTTTCGGAGAGTTGGGCTGTGAGTGTTTCGGACAGTTGGGCAGTGAGTGTTTAGGAGAGTTGGGCTGTGAGTGTTTCGGAGAGCTTTGCTGTGAGTGTTTCGGAGAGTTGGGCTGTGAGTGTTTCGGAGAGTTGGGCTGTGAGTGTTTCGGAGAGTTGGGCTGTGAGTGTTTCGGAGAGTTGGGCTGTGAGTGTTTCGGAGAGTTGGGCTGTGAGTATTTCGGAGAGTTGGGTTGTGAGTGTTTCGGAGAGTTGGGCTGTGAGTGTTTCGGAGAGTTGGGCTGTGAGTGTTTCGGAGAGTTGGGCTGTGAGTGTTTTGGAGAGTTGGGCTGTGAGTGTTTCGGAGAGTTGGGCTGTGTGTGTTTTGGAGAGTTGGACTGTGAGTGTTTCGGAGAGTTGCGCTGTGAGTGTTTCCGAGAGTTGGGCTGTGAGTGTTTCAGAGAGCTGGGCTGTGAGTGTTTCGGTGAGTTGGGCAGTGTTTCGGAGTGTTGGACTGTGAGTGTTTCGGAGAGTTGGGCTGTGAGTGTTTCGGAGAGTTGGGCTGTGAGTGTTTCGGAGAGTTGGGCTGCGAGTGTTTCAGAGTGTTGGACTGTGAGTGTTTAGGATAGTTGGGCTGTGAGTGTTTCGGAGAGTTGGGCTGTGAGTGTTTCGGAGAGTTGAGCTGTGAGTGTTTCGGAGAGTTGGTCTGTGAGTGTTTCGGAGAGTTGGGCTGTGAGTGTTTCGGAGAGTTGGGCTGTGAGTGTTTCGGAGAGTTGGGCTGTGAGTGTTTCGGAGAGTTGGGCTGTGAGTGTTTTGGAGAGTTGGGCTGTGAGTGTTTTGGAGAGTTGGGCTGTGAGTGTTTCGGAGAGTTGGGCTGTGAGTGTTTCGGAGAGTTGGGCTGTGAGTGTTTCGGAGAGTTGGGCTGTGAGTGTTTCGGAGAGTTGGGCTGTGAGTCTTTAGGATAGTTGGGCTGTGAGTGTTTCGGAGAGTTGGGCTGTGAGTGTTTCAGAGAGTTGGGCTGTGAGTGTTTCGGAGAGTTGGGCTGTGAGTGTTTCAGAGAGTTGAGCTCTCAGTGTTTCGGAGAGTTGGGCTGTGAGTGTTTCGGAGAGTTGGGCTGTGAGTGTTTCGGAGAGTTGGGCTGTGAGTGTTTCGGAGAGTTGGGCTGTGAGTGTTTCGGAGAGTTGGGCTGTGAGTGTTTCGGAGAGTTGGGCTGTGAGTGTTTTGGAGAGTTGGGCTGTGAGTGTATCGGAGAGTTGGGCTCTGAGTTTTTTGGAGAGTTGGGCTGTGAGTCTTTCGGAGAGTTGGGCTGTGAGTGTTTCGGAGAGTTGGGCTGTGAGTGTTTCGGAGAGTTGGGCTGTGAGTGTTTCGTAGAGTTGGGCTGTGAGTGTTTCGGAGAGTTGGGCTGCGAGTGTTTCGGAGAGTTGGGCTGTGAGTGCTTCGGAGAGTTGGGCTGTGAGTGTTTCGGAGAGTTGGGCTGTGAGTGTTTCGGAGAGTTGGGCTGTGAGTGTTTTGGAGAGTTGGGCTGTGAGTGTTTAGGATAGTTGGGCTGTGAGTGTTTCGGAGAGTTGGGCTGTGAGTGTTTTGGAGAGTTGGGCTGTGAGTGTTTCGGAGACTTGGACTGTGAGTGTTTCAGAGAGTTGGGCTCTCAGTGTTTCGGAGAGTTGAACTGTGAGTGTTTAGGATAGTTGGGCTGTGAGTGTTTCAGAGAGTTGGGCTCTGAGTGTTTTGGAGAGTTGGGCTGTGAGTGTTTCGGAGAGTTGGGCTGTGAGTGTTTCGGAGAGTTGGGCTGTGATTGTTTTGGAGAGTTGGGCTGTGAGTGTTTCAGAGAGTTGGCCTGTGAGTGTTTTGGATAGTTGGCTTTGAGTGTTTCGGAGAGTTCGGCTGTGAGTGTTTCGGAGGGTTGGGGTGTGAGTGTTTCGGAGAGTTGGGCTGTGAGTGTTTCGGAGAGTTGGGCTGTGAGTGTTTTGGAGAATTGGGCTGTGAGTGTTTCAGAGAGTTGGGCTGTGAGTGTTTCGGATAGTTGGCTGTGACTGTTTCAGAGAGTTGGGCTGTGAGTGTTTCGGAGAGTTGGGCTGTGAGTGTTTCGGATAGTTGGCTGTGACTGTTTCAGAGAGTTGGGCTGTGAGTGTTTCGGAGAGTTGGGCTGTGAGTGTTTAGGTGAGTTGGGCTGTGAGTGTTTCGGAGAGTAGGGCTGTGAGTGTTTAGGAGAGTTGGGCTGTGAGTGTTTCGTAGAGTTGGGCTGTGAGTGCTTCAGAGAGTTGGGCTGTGAGTGTTTCAGAGAGTTGGGCTGTGAGTGATTCGGAGAGTTGGGCTGTGAGTGTTTTGAAGTGTTGGACTGTGAGTGTTTCGGAGAGTTGGGCTGTGAGTGTTTCGGAGAGTTGGGCTGTGAGTGTTTCGGAGAGTTGGGCGGTGAGTGTTTCGGAGAGTTGGGCTGTGAGTGTTTCGGAGAGTTGGGCTGTGAGTGTTTCGGAGAGTTGGGCTGTGAGTGTTTCGGAGAGTTGGGCTGTGAGTGTTTCGGCGAGTTGGGCTGTGAGTGTTTTGGAGAGTTGGGCTGTGAGTGTTTCGGAGAGTTGGGCTGTGAGTGTTTCGGAGAGTTGGGCTGTGAGTGTTTCGGAGAGTTGGGCTGTGAGTGTTTCGGCGAGTTGGGCTGTGAGTGTTTTGGAGAGTTGGGCTGTGAGTGTTTTGGAGAGTTGGGCTGTGAGTGTTTCGGAGTGTTGGTCTGTGACTGTTTAGGATAGTTGTGCTGTGAGTGTTTCGGAGAGTTGGGCTGTGAGTGTTTCAGAAAGTTGAGCTGTGAGTGTTTCGGAGAGTTGGGCTGTGAGTGTTTCGGAGAGTTGGGCTGTGAGTGTTTTGGAGAGTTGGGCTGTGAGTGTTTCGGAGAGTTGGGCTGTGAGTTTTTCGAAGAGTTGAGCTGTGAGTGTTTCGGAGAGTTGAGCTGTGAGTGTTTCGGAGAGTTGGGGTGTGAGTGTTTCGGAGAGTTGTGCTGTGAGTGTTTCGGAGAGTTGGGCTGTGAGTGTTTCGGAGAGTTGAGCTGTGAGTGTTTCGGAGAGTTGGGCTGTGAGTGTTTCGGAGAGTTGGGCTGTGAGTGTTTCGGAGAGTTGGGCTGTGAGTGTTTCGGAGAGTTGGGCTGTGAGTGTTTCGGAGAGTTTGGCTGTGAGTGTTTCGGAGAGTTGGGCTGTGAGTGTTTCGGAGAGTTGGGCTGTGAGTGTTTCGGAGAGTTGGGCTGTGAGTGTTTTGGAGAGTTGGGCTATGAGTGTTTCGGAGAGTTGGGCTGTGAGTGTTTCAGAGAGTTGTGCTGTGAGTGTTTTGGAGAGTTGGGCTGTGAGTGTTTTGGAGAGTTGGGCTCTCAGTGTTTTGGAGAGTTGGGCTGTGAGCGTTTATGTGAGTTGGGCTGTGAGTGTTTCGGAGAGTTGGACTGTGAGTGTTTCGGAGAGTTGGGCTGTGAGTGTTTCGGGGAGTTGGGCTGTGAGTGTTTTTGAGAGTTGGGCTGTGAGTGTTTCGGAGAGTTGGGCTGTGAGTGTTTCGGAGAGTTGGGCTGTGAGTGTTTCGGAGAGTTGGGCTGTGAGTGTTTCGGAGAGTTGGGCTGTGAGTGTTTCGGAGAGTTGGGCTGTGTGTGTTTCGGAGAGTTGGGCTGTGACTGTTTCGGAGAGTTGGGCTGTGAGTGTTTCAGAGAGTTGGGCTGTGAGTGCTTCGGAGAGTTGGGCTGTGAGTGTTTCGGAGAGTTGGGCTGTGAGTGTTTCGGAGAGTTGGGCTGTGAGTGTTTCGGAGAGTTGGGCTGTGAGTGTTTCGGAGAGTTGGGCTGTCAGTGTTTCGGAGAGTTGGGCTGTGAGTGTTTCGGAGAGTTGGGCTGTGAGTGTTTCGGAGAGTTGGGCTGTGAGTGTTTCGGAGAGTTGGGCTGTGAGTGTTTCGGAGAGTTGGGCAGTGAGTGTTTAGGAGAGTTGGACTGTGAGTGTTTCAGAGAGTTGGTCTGTGAGTGTTTCGGAGAGTTGGGCTGTGAGTGTTTCGGAGAGTTGGGCTGTGAGTGTTTCGGAGAGTTGGGCTGTGAGTGTTTCGGAGAGTTGGGCTGTGAGTGTTTCGGAGAGTTGGGCTGTGAGTGTTTCAGAGAGTTGGGCTGTGTGTGTTTCGGAGAGTTGGGCTGTGAGTGTTTTGGAGAGCTGGGCTGTGAGTGTTTCGTAGAGTTGGGCTGTGAGTGTTTCGGAGAGTTGGGCTGTGAGTGTTTCGGAGAGTTGGGCTGTGAGTGCTTCGGAGAGTTGGGCTGTGAGTGTTTCGGAGAGTTGGGCTGTGAGTGTTTCGGAGAGTTGGGCTGTGAGTGTTTCAGAGAGTTGGGCTGCGAGTGTTTCGGAGAGTTGGGCTGTGAGTGTTTCGGAGAGTTGGGCTGTGAATGTTTCGGAGAGTTGTGCTGTGAGTGTTTCGGAGAGTTGGGCTGTGAGTGTTTCGGAGAGTTGGGCTGTGAGTGTTTCAGAGAGTTGGGCTGTGAGTGTTTCGGAGAGTTGGGCTGTGAGTGTTTCGGAGAGTTGGGCTGTGAGTGTTTCGGAGAGTTGGGCTGTGAGTGTTTCGGAGAGTTGGGCTGTGAGTGTTTCGGAGAGTTGGGCTGTGAATGTTTCGGAGAGTTGGGCTGTGAGTGTTTCGGAGAGTTGGGCTGTGAGTGTTTCAGAGAGTTGGGCTGTGAGTGTTTCGGAGAGTTGGGCTGGGAGTGTTTCAGAGAATTGGGCTCTCAGTGTTTCGGAGAGTTGGGCTGTGAATGTTTCGGAGAGTTGGGCTGTGAGTGTTTCGGAGAGTTGGGCTGTGAATGTTTCGGAGAGTTGGGCTGTGAGTGTTTCAGAGAGTTGGGCTGGGAGTGTTTCAGAGAATTGGGCTCTCAGTGTTTCGGAGAGTTGAGCTGTGAGTGTTTCGGAGAGTTGGGCTGTGAATGTTTCGGAGAGTTGGGCTGTGAGTGTTTCGGAGAGTTGGGCTGTGAGTGTTTCAGAGAGTTGGGCTGTGAGTGTTTCGGAGAGTTGGGCTGTGAGTGTTTCGGAGAGTTGGGCTGTGAGTGTTTCGTAGAGTTGGGCTGTGAGTGTTTCGGAGAGTTGGGCTGTGAGTGTTTCGGAGAGTTGGGCTGTGAGTGTTTCGGAGAGTTGGGCTGTGAGTGTTTCGGTGAGTTGGGCTGTGAATGTTTTGGAGAGTTGGGCTGTGAGTGTTTCGGAGAGTTGGGCTGTGAGTGTTTCGGAGCGTTGGGCTGTGAATGTTTCGGAGAGTTGGGCTGTGAGTGTTTCGGAGAGTTGGGCTGTGAGTGTTTCGGAGAGTTGGGCTGTGAGTGTTTCGGAGAGTTGGGCTGTGAATGTTTTGGAGAGTTGGGCTGTGAGTGTTTCGGAGAATTGGGCTCTCAGTGTTTAGGAGAGTTGGGCTGTGAATGTTTCGGAGAGTTGGGCTGGGAGTGTTTCAGAGAGTTGGGCTGTGAGTGTTTCGGAGAGTTGGGCTGTGAGTGTTTCGGAGAGTTGGGCTGTGAGTGTTTTGGAGAGTTGGGCTGTGAGTGTTTCGGAGAGTTGGGCTGTGAGTGTTTAGGAGAGTTGGGCTGTGAGTGTTTCGGAGAGTTGGGCTGGGAGTGTTTCAGAGAGTTGGGCTGTGAGTGTTTCAGAGTGTTGGGCTGGGAGTGTTTCAGAGAATTGGGCTCTCAGTGTTTAGGAGAGTTGGGCTCTCAGTGTTTAGAAGAGTTGGCTTTGTTACACACTGACTGACTTCACGATCTGCCTCATTTCAATTCTTCCGCTGCACACAGGCAATAGCGGCACTATCGCCCTTCCCAAGATGGCGACCAGTGCGGCCTGCACCGGAAGTCGGCGAAAGCGAGGCGGCCACCATTTCCTTCCGGAAACCGGCCTTAACTGCCAGCGCTAAGCACGGTAATTTCACGCCAACTGTGTTTTCAGCTTTTTCTGTTTTTATTTACAAAGGAAGAGGCTGCTGGCCTCAGTGTTCAGTTTGTGAAATTGTGTGTGATTGTGTGAAAGGAAGAAAGAAAGACTTGCATTTCTATAGCACCTTTCACGACCACCGGACTTCCCAAAGTGCTTTACAGCAAATTAAGTCGTTTTTTTGACGTGGAGTCACTGTTGAAATGTGGGAAACGCAGCAGCCAATTTGCGCACAGCAAGCTCCCACAAACAGCAGCGTGATAACGACCAGATAATGTTTCTTTTGTGATGTTGCTTGAGGGATAAATATTGGCCAGGACACCGGGGAGAACTCCCCTGCTCTTCTTCGAAATAGTGCCACGGGATCTTTTACATCCACCTGAGCGAGCAGACGGTTTAACATCTTATCCGAAAGACGGCACCTCCGACAGTACAGCACAGTGAATGTGTGAAAGTATGTGTGAACATAAGACATAGGAGCAGGAGTCGGCCATTCGGCCCCTCGAGCCTGCTCCGCCACACGGCCCCTCGAGCCTGCTCCGCCACACGGCCCCTCGAACCTGCTCCGCCACACGGCCCCTCGAGCCTGCTCCGCCACACGGCCCCTCGAACCTGCTCCGCCACACGGCCCCTCGAACCTGCTCCGCCACACGGCCCCTCGAGCCTGCTCCGCCACTCGGCCCCTCGAGCCTGCTCCGCCACACGGCCCCTCGAACCTGCTCCGCCACACGGCCCCTCGAACCTGCTCCGCCACACGGCCCCTCGAACCTGCTCCGCCACACGGCCCCTCGAGCCTGCTCCGCCACTCGGCCCCTCGAGCCTGCTCCGCCACACGGCCCCTCAAGCCTGCTCCGCCACACGGCCCCTCGAGCCTGCTCCGCCACACGGCCCCTCGAGCCTGCTCCGCCACACGGCCCCTCGAACCTGCTCCACCATTCGGCCCCTCGAGCCTGCTCCGCCACACGGCCCCTCGAGCCTGCTCCGCCACTCGGCCCCTCGAGCCTGCTCCGCAACACGGCCCCTCGAGCCTGCTCCGCCACACGGCCCCTCGAGCCTGCTCCGCCACACGGCCCCTCGAACCTGCTCCGCCACTCGGCCCCTCGAGCCTGCTCCGCCACACGGCCCCTCGAGCCTGCTCCGCCACACGGCCCCTCGAGCCTGCTCCGCCACTCGGCCCCTCGAGCCTGCTCCGCCACACGGCCCCTCGTGCCTGCTCCGCCACACGGCCCCTCGAACCTGCTCCGCCACTCGGCCCCTCGAGCCTGCTCCGCCACACGGCCCCTCGAGCCTGCTCCGCCTCACGGCCCCTCGAGCCTGCTCCGCCACACGGCCCCTCGAACCTGCTCCGCCATTCGGCCCCTCGAGCCTGCTCCGCCACACGGCCCCTCGAGCCTGCTCCGCCACTCGGCCCCTCGAGCCTGCTCCGCAACACGGCCCCTCGAGCCTGCTCCGCCACACGGCCCCTCGAGCCTGCTCCGCCACACGGCCCCTCGAACCTGCTCCGCCACTCGGCCCCTCGAGCCTGCTCCGCCACTCGGCCCCTCGAGCCTGCTCCGCCACACGGCCCCTCGAGCCTGCTCCGCCACACGGCCCCTCGAGCCTGCTCCGCCACACGGCCCCTCGAGCCTGCTCCGACATTCAATAAGATCATGGCTGATCTGATCTTGGCCTCAACTCCACTTCCCTGCCCGCTCCCCATAACCCTCGACTCCCTTATCGTTCAAAATCTGTCTATCTCCACCTTAAATATATTCAATGAACCAGCCTCCACAGCTCTCTGGGGAAGAGAATTCCAAAGATTCATTGTAAGACTGGGGCTTCTTTAAACTGGTTTAAAGTAATTTTCCTGGTCTTGCAGCCTTTGCCTGCACACAGACCAATTCCAATAAAACCAATTTACAAACAGCGGTTCCGAATCGCTGCCCCTCCTCTAGTTCTGAGTGGAGGAACTTATAATTAATGATTTTAAAACGGAACAAGTGATTTGGATGAGAGAAAAAAAATCAAGTTTTATTACCTAAATAAACTACAATCAAAAGAATAAACTATACCACACGAACACAGTAATTACAGTAAAACTATATAACAGGGGGTTGCAGGTGGCGAAAACGAGGGATACAATGGCTACAATGTGATTTAAACAATCTTATCAATACCCTTAAATCACCACCCCTTAGCTCCTGCTAGGTTGCCTTTTTGAGGAGTCAGAAACTCTGCTCACATGTGGTCCAGCAAAGTGAGAGAGAGAGAGAGAGAGACTCACCTATGGTCCCAGGAAGTAAAGAGAGAGATAGCTTCTCAGCAGCTATCTTATATATGGTGAGCCCCCCCTCCCCCTGCTGTTCTGCACTGCAAGGGCTGTGTGCAAAATTCCCCACCCAAAGGGTCCAATACACAAGAGAAAGCTGTGATTGGCTAACTCAAAGTGGTTAGACTGGGTTAATGTGTCTTCCGGAGCTCCCTGGGCTGAAACAAAAGAATGCAACAGCCCTATTGTCCAGTGCTGGGTGATTTAAAACCCATTCAATTCTTAAACATTTCCCATTCAAGGTACAAAAGTCTCTTCTGCTGTTTAGATGTATCCACTCGATATACAAACAAATGCTAATAGCATTCAATTGCTTTGTAAACAAAGCATTGTCCTTTGTCTTCGGCCATGTGGTGACAGCCATTTTTATCCCTAGAAATTTAAAAGCACAACGCCCAGGGATTCTTTCATCAAAAAAATTGATCTTCAGAACTGTAAATTATTGCGAATTCTTACATTCATGACCCTCTGAGAGAAGAAATTCCTCCTCATTTCCATTTTAAATGGGTCCCCTTATTCTAAAATTATGCCCCCTAGTTATAGATTCCCCCACGAGGGGAAACATCCTCTCTGCATCTACGCTGTCAAGCCCCCTCAGAATCTTATGTGTTTCAATAAGATCCCCTCTCCTTCTAAATTCCAATGAGTATAGGCCCAACCTGCTCAACCTTTCTTCATAAGACAACCCCTTCATCTCCGGAATCAACCTCGTGAATCGTCTCTGAACTGCCTCCTGTTGTGTCTGTGTATAATAAGACACAGACTGCAGGAGAACGGTACAACAGGTGTTTATTCAACGGGGCTCACACTGGAACTGATCTGTACAGATTACTACTCAGTGCTATATACAGGTGTGGTCACTGCCGGTACTGCAGTATACATGAGCTGTAAAACATAGTTCCCCCCTTAAATTACAATTCCTCCCCTTTTAGATTAACAGTACCATAACACTCATTTAACAATTAAATATCGAACTAATTACAATTAACACTTTTAACATGCAACATTAGCTGAAAATAGTCTATTTATATATTCAGTCTTTGGGGAGGCTTCCTGATCCTTTCTGGATAACGCCTTTCCCGAGTGTCTTGCTCTTGGTGCGGAGGCGATTCTGGCCCCCTGTCGTCGGTTGGTTCATCAGCTTCCAATGCTACTGTTTCTGGGATAGATGCGACCTGTACGTCGGGTTCATCACCAGGTACATATGGGCGAAGCATGGGGTTGACTTGTTCCTGTGACTCTAGGATCTGGTCAGCATGGCGTCTCACGATGTTCTCCCCAACGTCCACTGTGTACATTAGTGGGCCCTGCCGTGTGCATATCGTTCCTGGCTGCCATTTTTCTGTTCGGTAGTCGCGGGCCAAGACTGGTTGCCCTACATTGAAGCTCCTTGTTGGCTTCTCATGGATGTGCTGGAATTGCTTACTCTCAACATCTCTTCGTACGTTTGGTCTGAGCAAATCCAGGCGAGATCTTAACCTTCGGTTAAAGAACATCATGGCTGGGGCCTGGTTGGTGACTGCATGTGTCGCATTCCGGTAGGCGAACAGGAAATTGTCCACCTTGTGCTGCAGCGGAATGTTGTCATTGTACATAGCCTTTATTGCCTTCTTAAAGGTTTGTACGAACCTCTCAGCCAATCCATTTGTGGCTGGATGATACGGGGCGGATGTGTAATGCCTTACCCCATTCTTTTTCAAGAACCTCCGGAACTCTTCGGACACAAACTGTGGTCCGTTGTCGGAGCAAATCTGTTCTGGCAAGCCATTCCTGGCAAAAATGGTCCGTAGGACTGCAATAGTTTTCTCCGTGGTGGTGGAGGACATTTTGATGACCTCAGGCCATTTTGAGTGCGCATCCACGGCTATTAAAAACATTGAGTCCATGAATGGACCAGCAAAATCAATATGCACCCGTTGCCATGGAGATGAGGGCCACTCCCATGGGTGTAGAGGGGCCTGTGGTGGTGCATTTTGGACTTTCTGGCATCCTGAGCAGCTCTTGGTCAGGTCCTCGATTTGTTTATCAATTCCCGGCCACCACACATAAGCCCTGGCTAGGCTTTTCATTTTTACCCCTCCCAGTTTGATGCGCCATCAATTACTCAAAAGACTGAGGTTAAGCGAGTAACAACCAGGCTTTTATTAACTAAAGAATGAAGGTCTAGTCTCGAGTGGTCGGCCCGTCCAGAATACTAAGGGACGGGGAGGTAGTCACTTATATACCTGGAATAGTGGGAGGAGTCAGCCGAGGCATGTCCAGACCTGTACCTAGTGGAATACACATACACATACAGACAGGTATAACAGTGGTTTACCACATTCACCCCTTGTTTAAAAATGAGTCCGGCGGGGTGAAGTTTGTGTATTGGAGTCTCTCCGGAGGGCTTGTCTGCCGCTGTGATCGACGTGGCGACGGCAGGGGTGGTGGAGCTTCCGGCGTCGTGTCCCGTGTAGGCTGGGGCACTGGAGTGTAGTCCTCGTAGGTGACGGTCCAAGGCGAGCCGGCTGCTGGGGTTGGATATCGGGTCGTGGGGGGGGGTGGTAATGGGTAGTGGGTTACAGTGGTCCCCGAGGGTGTCGTGGGGGGGGTGGTAATGGGTAGTGGGTTACAGCGATCCCCGAGGGTGCGAGGTCTCGTATGGAGACTGTGTCCTCCCGCCCGTCCGGGTACGCAATGTAAGCGTACTGGGGGTTGGTGTGGAGGAGGTCGACCCTCTCAACCAGGGGGTCCGTTTTATTGGTCCTCACGTGTCTTCTCAGTAGTACCGGCCCTGGGGACGTCAGCCATGGCGGTAACGCTGTCCCCGATGTGGACTTCCTTGGAAAGACAAACATTTTCTCGTGAGGGGTGGCATTGGTGGCAGTGCAGAGCAGTGACCGAATCGAGTGGAGCGCATCAGGGAGCACCTCCTGCCAGCGGGAGGTCGGAAGGCCCCTAGACTTTAAGGCTAGTAGGGCAGCCTTCCAAACTGTTGCATTCTCCCTTTCCACCTGTCCGTTCCCCCGGGGGTTGTAACTGGTGGTCCTGCTTGTGGCTATACCCCTAGCGAGCAGGTACTGGCGGAGTTCATCGCTCATAAACGATGAGCCCCGGTCACTATGGATATAGCTGGGGAAACCGAACAGGGTGAAGAGGCTGTTCAGACATTTAATGACCGTGGCACTGGTCATGTCCGGGCAGGGGATAGCGAACGGGAAACGGGAGTACTCGTCAATGATGTTGAGGAAGTACACATTGCGGTCGGAGGAGGGGAGAGGCCCTTTAAAATCGATGCTCAGGCATTCAAAAGGGCGAGTGGCTTTTATCAGGTGGGCTCTGTCTGGTCTATAAAAGTGCGGTTTGCACTCAGCGCAGACTTGGCAGTTCTTGGTCATGGTCCTGACCTCCTCAATGGAGTAAGGCAGGTTGCGGGCCTTGATGAAGTGGAAGAACCTGGTGACCCCCGGGTGGCAGAGGTCATTGTGGAGGGCCCTCAGCCTATCGATCTGCGCGCTGGCGCAGGTGCCACGCGATAGGGCATCTGGGGGTTCATTGAGCTTCCCAGGCCGGTACAAGATCTCGTAATTGTAGGTGGAAAGTTCGATTCTCCACCTCAAGATCTTGTCATTTTTGATTTTGCCCCTCTGCTTGTTGTTGAACATAAAAACAACTGAACGCTGGTCAGTGAGCAGGGTAAATCGTTTTCCGGCCAGGTAGTGCCTCCAATGACGCACAGCCTCCACAATAGCCTGGGCCTCCTTCTCGACCGCGGAGTGTCTGGTCTCCGGGCCCTGGAGGGTTCGTGAGAAGAATGCCACAGGTCTCCCCGCCTGATTAAGGGTGGCGGCCAGAGCGAAGTCGGATGCATCGCTTTCCACCTGGAAGGGGATGGATTTGTCCACTGCGTGCATGGTGGCTTTGGCAATGTCCTCCTTGATACGGTGGAAAGCCGAGCGGGCCTCTGCCATCAGGGGAAAAGAGGTGGATTTGATCAGCGGACGGGCTTTGTCTGCATAGTAGGGGACCCACTGGGCGTAGTAGGAAAAAAACCCTAGGCACCTCTTCAGAGCTTTTAGGCAGTGGGGCAGTGGGAGTTCCATAAGGGGACGCATCCGGTCCGGGTCGGGACCGATGACCCCGTGTTCCACAACACAGCCAAGGATGGCGAGGCGGTTTGTGCGGAATATGCACTTCTCCTTGTTATATGTCAGGTTCAGGAGTTGGGCGGTGCGGGGGAATTTCTCGAGGATTGCGTCATGGTCCTGCAAGTCATGGCCGCAGATGGTCACATTGTCTAGGTAAGGGAAAGTGGCCTGCAGCGCGTTTTGATCGACCATCCGGTCCATCTCCCTTTGGAAGACGGAGACCCCGTTGGTAACGCCAAAGGGAACCCTAAGGAAGTGATAGAGGCGGCCGTTTGCCTCAAAAGCAGTATACTGGCGGTCTTCGGGGCGGATGGGGAGCTGGTGGTACGCTGATTTCAGGTCAATGGTCGAAAAGACGCGGTACTGCGCGATCTGGTTGACCATGTCAGCTATGCGGGGGAGTGGGTAGGCGTCCAGCAGGGTGTAGCGGTTTATTGTTTGGCTGTAGTCGATGACCAGGCGTTGTTTCTCGCCGGTCTTAACGACCACAACCTGGGCTCGCCAGGGGCTGGAGCTGCCCTCAATAATCCCCTCCTTCAGGAGCCGCTCCACTTCGGTTTTGAGGAAAACCCTGTCCCCGGCACTGTATCGCCTGCTCTTTGTGGCGATGGGCTTACAGTCGGGGGTGAGGTTAGCAAACAGTGGGGGGGGGTGGGACTCTGAGTGTGGAGAGGTTGCATCTGGTGCGCGGTGGGCAATTTGGAGGCTGCTGGCTGCGGACTGTGAGTGGGGGGAGGGGGCCACCATACGCCATCGTAACGCTTTTGAGGTGGCACTGGAAATCCAACCCCAGTAGAACGGCAGCGCAAAGTTGGAGCAGGACCAGGAGTTTAAAATTATTGAACACAGTCCCGTCTACTACTAGTGTCACCACGCAGTAGCCGCCAATGTCCGCTGACTGGGACTCGGCTGCCATAGAAATCCGCTGGTGCGCAGGCAGGACTGGGAGAGAGCAACGCCGCACCGTGTCGGGGTGGATGAAGCTCTCTGTGCTCCCGGAGTCAAAAAGGCAGTTTATTGCATGGCCGTTTACCTTAACGTCCATTTTGGACCGAGCTAGTTGGTGCGGTCTCGTTTGGCCCAGCGTAACAGAGGCCAGCGTAGGGGTCGGTGTGTCGCTGCGGGTATCAGATGGGGGGGGTTTGGCGGCCTGCTGCGTCCCGGCTGGTGTCCAAGATGGCGGCGTCCATGATTCCCATGTGGCTGGAGTCGTCCAAGATGGCTGCTGCTGCGGTGGCTCGCACATGGCTGGGGAGGCCCAAGATGGCAGCTCGCACAGCCCACACGCGGCGCTGCTGGCGTTTGGGGTGGCTTTGGCCTTGCAGACGCTAGCGTAGTGTCCCTTTTTCCCGCAGCCCGAGCAGGTCGCATTCTTCGCCGGGCAGCGCGCTCTGGGGTGTTTGGCCTGGCCACAGAAGTAGCATTTCTGGCCTTGGGGCACTGCTGTCTGGCCTTGGGACACTGCTGCGGTAGTTGGGCCGTTGTTGGGCTGTGGCTGGGGTGGCACGGTGCTATGGGGCTGTCCTACCGTGTCCCAGGTTGTCGTTCCCCACGGCATCCACGGTGCAGAGGAGTAGGCATCCATGCCCCGGTAGGCTGCGTCCAGCGTTAGTGCGATTTCGGAGGCTTTGTCGAGGGTGAGGTCACTCTGCTCCAGCAGTCGCTGTCGGGTGTAGTTGGACCTGTGGCCCGCTACGAAGGCATCCCGGATCAGTTCCTCCATGTACTTAGTGGGCGTTACCGCCTTACACCCACAGGCCCGGCCAAGCACAGACAGTGCTTGGAGGTATTCCTCAGTCGATTCCCCAGGTTGTTGCTTGTGACTCCCCAGGAGGTGCCTGGCGTAAACTTCGTTCACAGGGCGCGTGTACTGGGTCTTGAGGAGCTGGAGGGCGGCTGTGTACGAGGTCGCGTCCCGGAGTACACGCGGTGGTTCACCTTGGAGATCAGGACAGACAGTTTGTTCGCATCCGTTACGACCGCAGTGGAGGCAGTCAGGAATGCCTCGAAGCACATGAGCCAGTGAGCAAACTTGGTGGAAGCATCTGCTTCCCGACTGTCCAGGTCCAGGCATGCTGGTGTGAGGATCTTCTCCATTATAAAAAAATTTAGTTAATAAAATTGATGCGCCATCAATTACTCAAAAGACTGAGGTTAAGCGAGTAACAACCAGGCTTTTATTAACTAAAGAATGAAGGTCTAGTCTCGAGTGGTCGACCCGTCCAGAATACTAAGGGACTGGGAGGTAGTCACTTATATACCTGGAATAGTGGGAGGAGTCAGCCGAGGCATGTCCAGACCTGTACCTAGTGGAATACACATACACATACAGACAGGTATGTGGTGGAGGACATTTTGATGACCTCAGGCCATTTCGAATGCGCATCCACGGCTATTAAAAACATTGAGTCCATGAATGGTCCAGCAAAATCAATATGCACCCGTTGCCATGGAGATGAGGGCCACTCCCATGGGTGTAGAGGGGCCTGTGGTGGTGCATTTTGGACTTTCTGGCATCCTGAGCAGCTCTTGGTCAGGTCCTCGATTTGTTTATCAATTCCCGGCCACCACACATAAGCCCTGGCTAGGCTTTTCATTTTTACCACTCCCAGATGACCTCCATGAAGCTCATTGAGCACTCTATCCCTTAACTTGGGTGGAATTACCACTCGGGATCCACACATCAAGGTCCCCCGGCACACTGACAGCTGTTCTCTCCTTGTCGAGAATGCTGGCAACAGTGAGTCGCCATGTGCTGGCCATCCCTTCACCGTCAAATCATATACCCGAGACAGTGTCGGGTCATTTTGGGTTTCCTTTTCGATACAAGCGTTAGTTACCGGTAGGTATTCAACTATAGTCGAATGGAATATTTCGACAGGATCCACTGCTGGTGCTTCCTCCGCAGTAGGCAGTGGCAGGCGTGATAGCCCATCAGCATTTCCATGCTGTTTCGTGCCCTTATATTCGATCTCATAGTGGTGCGCCCCTAGAAAAAGTGACCATCTTTGTAGTCGTTGCGCAGTCATCACCGGAACGCCCTTCTTCGGATTAAAAATGGAGACAAGAGGCTGGTGATCCGTCAGCAAGGTGAATTTCTGCCCGTGCAGATAGTGATTGAACTTTTTCACTCCCCACACTAGGCTGGGGGCCTCCCTGTCAATCTGGGCGTAGTTACGCTCGGCTGAGGTTAGTGATCGTGATGCAAAGGCTATTGGCCTCTCTGAGTTGTCCGAGAATTTGTGCGACAGCACCGCTCCAATGCCGTAGGGTGACGCATCACAGGCCAACCGAATTGGTAATGCTTGGTTGTAATGGGCCAATACCTCTTTCGATGTGATTAGTGTTTTGCTCTTCTGGAAAGCTCATCTACATTCGTCACTCCACTTCCATGGCACCCCAGTTTGCAGTAGGGTGTTCAGTGGGTGTAGTATTGTAGACAAATTTGGCAAGAACTTATGCTAGTAGTTTACCAGCCCGAGGAACGACCTCAGTTGTGACACATTTTCCGGTGCTGGAGCCTTGACTACTGCCTCAATCTTCTCTGGGGGCTTATGTAACCCCTCTTTATCGATAACGTGGCCACAATACGAGATCTGTTTTCTAAAAAACTCGCATTTGGGGCGGTTAGCTTGGAGCCCATATTCCTGCAATCTAGTGAGCACCTGCTCCAGGTTGGCAAGGTGATCACTGTCATTTTCGCCTGTGACCAGGATGTCGTCCAAATAACACTGGGTCCCTGGGATCCCTTGCAGGACTTGTTCCATTGTCCTCTGCCAAATAGCCGGAGCTGATGCTACCACGAATACCAGCCGGTTGTATTGGTAGAGATCTTTATGGGTGTTGATTGTGAGGTATTTTTTTGATGCTTCTTCTACCTCCATTTGCAGATACGCCTGGGCCAGATCAATCTTAGTGAAGCGTTTCCCTCCAGATAGCGAGGCGAAAATATCTTCAATCCGCGGAAGTGGATATTGTACAGTGTGAAGGACCGGGTTCACTGTTACCTTAAAGTCCCCACAGATGCGAACCTTCCTTGGTTCCCCAGGTGTGCTGCTCAACGACTTTTTCATCACAGGGACGATGGGTGTAGCCCACTCGCTCCAGTCTACCTTGGACAGTACACCTGAACGTTCCAGATTCTCCAGCTCTGCTTTGACGGCTGGGCGGATCGCATAAGGTATCGGTCTGGCCTTAAAAAATTTTGGGCTTGCGTTTTCTTCCATTTTAATCGTCGCTGTCATGCCATTTAGTGTTCTGAGTCCTTGCTGGAACACTTCTTTCGCATCAGTTAGGATCTTTGACAGTCGCCCAGGTGTGACGTCGTCATCCTTTTTGTCAGCCACAGTCAGTGCCTGTATGGAATGCCAATCCAGTTGTATTTTCCGGATCCATTCACGTCCCAGTAATGGTGGTCCTCCATCTTGTAATACATACAGGTTTAGTTTTGGTGTTTCCTTATCGTTATATATAACGGTCACCCTTATTTTTCCTTTGGGGTAGACTTTTTGCCCCGTGTACGTCTTCAAAATAATTTTTGTGTCTCTCAAGGGTATGTGTGAGAATAGCCGCTCATAGTCCCGTTGGTTTATGACTGTTAGGGCTGGTCCTGTGTCCAATTCCATCTTTACCTGGACTCCTGCTTTCTTGAGAGTGACCCAAATGGTTCGGTGATCCTCCGTTGTGATCACATTATGTAGTTTCAGACAACTCAGTTCCCTGCTTTCGGAGTCGTTAACACTCTTTTGTTCATCTGAACTATTCTCCGTCATCTTATGTACCTTCTTGCACTTTTCTTTGGTAGGTTTCTTATTGCTGGTTTTCTTTCCCGACCTGCAGACTTGTGCTATGTGTCCTACTTTTCCACACTGTCTGCACACTTTGTCTTTGAACCAGCAATCATTCTGGTCATGTGTTGTTCTGCCGCAGCGATAGCACTTCTCTGTTCCATATGACATTTCGTTTGTGCCATATTCTTGCGGTCTCTGTTGTATCTCTGCAGCGCCCCGTGCTGCTGCTTCATATGATACCGCAATGCTGAAAGCCTTTTCCAGCGTAAGGTCCTTTTCAGATAAAAGCCGTTTCTGGGTTCCTTCACTTTGAAGCCCACACACAAACTTGTCCCTTAAGGTATCTGCCAGTCCCGCTCCAAACTGGCAGTGTGTGGTAAACCACTGTTGTTGTTGTTGTTGTTGTTGTTACACACTGTTGTACCTATGCATGCCTCAACATGTCTCGGCTGGCTCCACCCACACAGGCCCAGGTATAAAGGTGATTGACCTGCAGCCCCCTGCCTTCTTGGAACCCAGTCAACCACGAGAGGCATGCTCTGTTCTTTGCTAATAAAAGCCTTTAGTTACTCTCTTAACTCTCAGTCTTTTATGAGTAATTGATAGCGCATCACAGTGTTTCGATAGTTTGCGCAGTTCTGTTAAATAATCAGCATTGCTTTCATCCTTATGCTGATTCCGTTTGTGAAACTTGAATCTTTCTGCTATCAGCAGCGGTGTGGGGTTTAAATGTTCCTGTAGTATCGTTACTATGTCTTCAAAACTCTTTTCCATTGGCTTCGTTGGGGTTACTAGATTTCATAATAAACCATACGTCTTTGCACCCATTAAATTTAACAATACCGACGCTTTCTTGTCATCTGACACCTCATTTGCCTTGCAGTATACCTCTATTCGTTCGACTTCATTGTCAAATGCGGTGATACTGCCACTCTTCGGCATTTTGGGTGTGGTTTAAAATGGCATCTCTCAATGGCTTAAAATGGCGTCTCCCGCGCTTTCCTTCCTCCCCCGCTGCTGCCAACGCCGCTCCCGGTGGTTCTCGTGGCAATGGCGGCGCCCTGTAGGTTTCGCGCGCTTCTCCTGCGCTGCTGCCAACGCCGCTCTCGGCGGTCCTCATGGCAATGGCGGTGCCTCACGGGTTTCTGCGCGTCTCTCTCTCCCTCTCTTTGACGCTGCTCGGCCCCTGAACACCGGCTGCGCCCTGTGCGCTCTGCCCTCTCTCTCTCTCCCCCGTCGACGCTGCTCGGCCCTTTGCTGTGCCGCTCGGTCGGGCTCTAGCCCGCCGCTGTCCAGGAAGGGTCTGCGCATTACCTGTTGCCAGCCCGTTTTGCTGGACCACCTCGACTGGAAAGCCAAGCCTGGCTCTCGACAGCCTCCCCCGCAATTCTCGAGTCTCTGCTGGATGACTGGGTGGTTGCCCGTGGTCGACGCCCAAGTCTCTGGCCTTGACCTCCAATGCACTGATCTCCAGGAACGAATCCCCGGGAGGTGATGCAGAGTTGCAGGTAGGTTCGAACTTGCCTCATCGCCAATGTTGTGTCTGTGTATAATAAGACACAGACTGCAGGAGAACGGTACAACAGGTGTTTACTCAACAGGGCTCACACTGGAACTGATCTGTACAGATTACTACTCAGGGCTATATACAGGTGTGGTCACTGCCGGTACTGCAGTATACATGAGCTGTAAAAGATAGTTCCCCCCTTAAAGGTATATATATTACAATTCCAATGCAAGTATATCCCTCCTTAAATAAGGGGACCAAAACTGTATGCAGTACTCCAGGTGTGGTCTCACCAGCGTCCTGTACAGTTGTAACAGGACTTCCCTACTTTTATACTCCATTGCCCTTTGCAGTAAAGGCCAACATTCCATTCACCTTCCTAATTACTTGCTGTACCTGCATGCTAACTTTTTGTGATTCATGTACAAGGACCCCCAGATCCCTCTGTACCTCAGCATTTTGTAATCTCTCCCCATTTAAATAATAATTTGCTTTTTTATTTTTCCTAACATTTTCCCACATTATACTCCATCTGCCAGGTTCCTGCCCACTCACTCAGCCTGTCTATATCCCTTTGGAGATTCTTTGTATCCTCCACACAATTTGCTTTCCCACCTATCTTTGTATCATCAGCAAATTTAGCTACATTACACTCGGTCCCTTCATCCAAGTCATTAATATAGATTGTAAATAGTTGCAGCCCCAGCACTGATCCCTCTGGCACCTCACTAGTTACAGTTTGCCAACCTGAAAATGACCCATTTATCCCGACTTTCTGTTTTCTGTTAGTTAGCCAATCCTCTATCCATGCTAATATAATACCCCCAAACCCCGTGAGCTCTTATCTTGTGCAATAACCTTTTATGTGGTTCCTTATCGAATGCCTTCTGGAAATCCAAATACACAACATCTACTGGTTCCCCTTTATCCGCCCTGCTCGTTACATCCTCAAAGAACGCCAGCAAATTTGTAAAACATGAATTCCCTTCCATAAAACCACGCTGACTCTGCTTGACTATATTAGGATTTTCTAAATGTCGTGCTATCACTTCCTTAATGAAGGACTCCAGCATTTTCCCAATGACAGATGTTAGGCTAACTGGTCTATAGTTGCCTACTTTCTGTCTCCTTCCTTTCTTAAATAGGGGCATTACATTTGCAGTTTTCCAGTTTGCTGGGACTTCTCCAGAATCAAGGGAATTTTGGTAGATTACAACCAATGCATCCACAGAAACATAGAAACATAGAAGATATGAGCAGGAGTAGGCCATTCAGCCCTTCGAGCCTGCTCCGCCATTCAATGAGATCCTGGCTGATCATCCAAATTCAGTACCCTGTCCCTGCTTTCTCCCCATATCCCTTGATCCCTTTAGCCTTAAGAAATATATCCAACACTTTCTTGAATATATTCAATTCACTGGCCTCCACCGCCCTCTGTGGCAGAGAATTCCACAGGTTCACCACTCTCTGGGTGAAGAAATTCCTCCTCATTTCAGTCCTAAATGGCTTATCCCTTATCCTTAGACTATGACCCCTGGTTCTGGACTCCCCGGCCATCAGAAACATCCTTCCCGCATCTAGTCTGTCCAGACCTGACAGAATTTTATAGGTTTCGATGAGATCCCCTCTCAATCTTCTAAACTCCAGTGAGTATAAGCCCAATCGACGCAATCTCTCCTCATACGTCATTCCTGCCATCCCAGGTATCAGCCTGGTGAATCTTCGCTGCACTCCTTCCATGGCAAGAACATCCTTCCTCAGGTAAGGCGACCAAAACTGCACATAATACTCAAGGTGTGGTCTCACCAAGGCCCTGTATGACTGTAGCAAGACATCCTTGTTCCTGTACTCGAACCCTCTTGCTACGAAGGCCAGCATACCATTTGCCTTCTTAACCGCCTGCTGCACCTGCATGCTTACCTTCAGCGACTGGTGTACAAGAACACCCAGGTCTCTTTGCACTTCCCCTTCTCCCAACCTATTGCCATTCAAATAATAATCTGCCTTCCTGTTTTTGCCACCAAAGTGGATAACCTCACATTTATCCACATTATAGTGCATTTGCCATGTTTCTGCCCAATCACCCAACCTGTCCAAATTGTGCTGGAATTTCACGACATCCTCCTCACAGCATACCCTCCCACCCAGCTTTGTGTCATCTGCAAATTTGGAGATATTACATCCAATTCCCTCGTCCAGATCATTAATATATATTGTGAACAGCTGGGGTCCTAGGACCGATCCTTGCGGTACCCCACTAGTCACTGCCTGCCACTCGGAAAACGACCCGTTTATTCCAACTCTTTGCTTTCTGTCTGCCAACCAGTTCTGTATCCAAGTCAATACCTTGCCCCCAATCCCATGTGCCTTAATTTTGCACGCTAATCTCTTATTCGGGACCTTATCGAAAGCCTTCTGAAAGTCCAAATACACCACATCCACTGGTTCTCCCTTATCTATTTTACCAGTTACATCCTCAAAAAATTCCAGTTGATTAGTCAAGCATGATTTACCTTTTGTAAATCCATGTTGACTTTGTCCGATCCAGTCACTGCTTTACAAGTGCTCTGCTATTACATCTTTTATAATGGACTCTAGCATTTTCCGCACTACCGATGTCAAGCTTACCGGTCGGTCTATAATTCCCTGCCTTTTCTCTACCACCTTTTTTGAATAGTGGGGTAACATTAGCTACCCTCCAATCCATGGGTACCATTCCAGAGTCTATCGAGTTCGGGAAGATGACCAGCAATGCATCTACTATTTCTCGGGCCACTTCCTTAAGTACCCTGGGATTTAGATTATCAGGCCCTGGGGATTTATCAGCCTTCAGTCCCATCAATTTTCCTAACACCATTTCCCTACAAGTACTGATTTCTTTCAGTTCCACCCTTTCATCAGACCCTATGTTCCCCGGCATCTCTGGGAGGTTATTTGTGTTCTCCTTTGTGAAGACAGAACCAAAATATGTATTTAGTTGGTCTGCCATTTCTTTGCTCCCCATTATAAATTCCCCCGATTCTGACTGCAAGGGACCTACGCTTGACTTCACCAATCTTTTTCTCTTCAGATATCTATAAAAGCTTTTACAGTCAGTTTTTATGTTCCCTGCAAGCTTACTCTCATATTCTATTTTCCCTTTCTTAATTAATCCCTTTGTCCTCCTTTGTTGAATCCTGAACTGCTCCCAATCCTCAGAATTATTGCTTTCTCTGGCCAATTTATATGCCCTCTCCTTGGACCTTATGCTATCCCTAATTTCCCTTGTTAGCCACAGTTGGGTCACCTTTTTCGTTTTATTTTTATGCCAAACTGATCTCTGCAGCCACCTCTTTTAAAACTCTAGGATGCAGGCCATCGGGTCTAGAGGACTTGTCCACCTTTATTCCCATTAGTTTGCCCAGTACTTTCTCTCTAGTAATAGTGATTGTTTTAAGTCCCCCCCCCCGCCAGTCCAATAGCCCCTCGATTGTCCATTATTGGGATGCTTTTAGTGTCTTCTACCATGAAGACCGATACAAAATATTTGTTCCAAGTCTCTGCCATTTCCCTGTTTCCCATTATTAATTCCCCAGACTCATCCTCTAGGGGACCAGCATTTACTTTAGCTACTCTCTTCCTTTTTATATACCTACAGAAGCTCTTACTGTCTGTTTGTATATTTCTTGCTAGCTTACTCTCATAAGCTATCTTCTCTCATTATCATTTTTTAGTCGTCCTTTGCTGGTTTTTAAAGATTTCCCAATCCTCTGGCCTTCCACTCTTCTTCGCAACATTGTATGCCTTTGTTCACAAAGTGCGTGTGAATGTGTGAAAGTGTGTGTGAATGTGTGAGAAAGTGTGTGAAAGTGCGTGTGAATGTGTGAAAGTGCATGTGATTGTGTTAAAGCGCATGTGAACGCGTGTGTGAAAATGCGTGTAAATGTGTGAAAGTGCGTGAGAAAGTGTGAAAGTGCATGTGAATGTGTGTGAAAGTGGGTGTGAAAGTGCGTGTGAGTGTGTGAAAGTGTGTTTAAATGTGTGAAAGTGTGTGTGAAAGTGTGTGAAAGTGTGAAAGTAAAAGTGCGTGTGAAAGTGTGAAAGTGTGTGTGAGAGTGTGAAAGTGAGTGTGAAAGTGAGTGTGATTGTGTGAAAGTGTGTGTGAGAGTGTGAAAGTGAGTGTGAAAGTGAGTGTGATTGTGTGAAAGTGTGTGTGAGAGTGTGAAAGTGAGTGTGAAAGTGAGTGTGATTGTGTGAAAGTGTGTTTAAATGTGTGAAAGTGTGTGTGAAAGTGTGTGTGATTGTGTGAAAGTGTGTGTGAGAGTGTGAAAGTGAGTGTGAAAGTGAGTGTGAAAGTGAGTGTGATTGTGTGAAAGTGTGTGTGAGAGTGTGAAAGTGAGTGTGAAAGTGAGTGTGATTGTGTGAAAGTGTGTTTAAATGTGTGAAAGTGCATGAGAAAGTGTGTAAATGTGTGAAAGTGCATGAGAAAGTGTGTGTAAATGTGTGAAAGTGTGTGTGAAAGTGCGTGTGAAAGTGCGTGTGAGTGTGTGAAAGTGTGTTTAAATGTGTGAAAGTGCATGAGAAAGTGTGAAAGTGTGTGTGAAAGTGTAAGTGCATGTGAAAGTGTGTGTAAATGTGTGAAAGTGTGTGTGAAAGTGTGTGAAAGTGTGAAAGTAAAAGTGCGTGTGAAAGTGTGAAAGTGTGTGAAAGTGTGAAAGTAAAAGTGCGTGTGAAAGTGTGAAAGTGTGAAAGTGCGTGTAAATGTGTGAAAGTGCATGAGAAAGTGTGAAAGTGTGTGTGAAAGTGAGTGTGAAAGTGAGTGTGATTGTGTGAAAGTGTGTGTGAGAGTGTGAAAGTGAGTGTGAAAGTGAGTGTGATTGTGTGAAAGTGTGTGTGAGAGTGTGAAAGTGAGTGTGAAAGTGAGTGTGAAAGTGAGTGTGATTGTGTGAAAGTGTGTGTGAGAGTGTGAAAGTGAGTGTGAAAGTGAGTGTGATTGTGTGAAAGTGTTTGTAAATGTGTGAAAGTGTGTGTGAAAGTGCGTGTGAAAGTGCGTGTGAGTGTGTGAAAGTGTGTTTAAATGTGTGAAAGTGCATGAGAAAGTGTGAAAGTGTGTGTGAAAGTGTAAGTGCATGTGAAAGTGTGTGTAAATGTGTGAAAGTGTGTGTGAAAGTGCGTGTGAAAGTGCGTGTGAGTGTGTGAAAGTGTGTTTAAATGTGTGAAAGTGCATGAGAAAGTGTGTAAATGTGTGAAAGTGCATGAGAAAGTGTGAAAGTGTGTGTGAAAGTGTAAGTGCATGTGAAAGTGTGTGTAAATGTGTGAAAGTGTGTGTGAAAGTGTGTGAAAGTGTGAAAGTAAAAGTGCGTGTGAAAGTGTGAAAGTGCGTGTAAATGTGTGAAAGTGTGTGAGAAAGTGTGTGGGAAAGTGTGTGAAAGTGTGTGTGAAAGTGTGAAAGTGAGTGTGAAAGTGCGTGTGAGTGTGTGAAAGTGTGTTTAAATGTGTGAAAGTGCATGAGAAAGTGTGTAAATGTGTGAAAGTGCATGAGAAAGTGTGTGTGAATGTGTGAAAGTGTGTGTGAAAGTGCGTGTGAAAGTGTGCGTGAGTGTGAAAGTGCATGAGAAAGTGTGTGAAAGTGGGTGTGAAAGTGTTTGTAAATGTGTGAAAGTGTGTGTGAAAGTGCGTGTGAGTGTGTGAAAGTGTGTTTAAATGTGTGAAAGTGCATGAGAAAGTGTGTAAATGTGTGAAAGTGCATGAGAAAGTGTGTGTAAATGTGTGAAAGTGTGTGTGAAAGTGCGTGTGAAAGTGCGTGTGAGTGTGTGAAAGTGTGTTTAAATGTGTGAAAGTGCATGAGAAAGTGTGTAAATCTGTGAAAGTGCATGAGAAAGTGTGAAAGTGTGTGTGAAAGTGTAAGTGCATGTGAAAGTGTGTGTAAATGTGTGAAAGTGTGTGTGAAAGTGTGTGTGAAAGTGTGAAAGTGTGAAAGTGCGTGTAAATGTGTGAAAGTGCGTGAGAAAGTGTGAAAGTGTGTGTGAGAGTGTGAAAGTGAGTGTGATTGTGTGAAAGTGTGTGTGAGAGTGTGAAAGTGAGTGTGAAAGTGAGTGTGAAAGTGAGTGTGATTGTGTGAAAGTGTGTGTGAGAGTGTGAAAGTGAGTGTGAAAGTGAGTGTGAAAGTGAGTGTGATTGTGTGAAAGTGTTTGTAAATGTGTGAAAGTGTGTGTGAAAGTGCGTGTGAAAGTGCGTGTGAGTGTGTGAAAGTGTGTTTAAATGTGTGAAAGTGCATGAGAAAGTGTGAAAGTGTGTGTGAAAGTGTAAGTGCATGTGAAAGTGTGTGTAAATGTGCGAAAGTGTGTGTGAAAGTGCGTGTGAAAGTGCGTGTGAGTGTGTGAAAGTGTGTTTAAATGTGTGAAAGTGCATGAGAAAGTGTGTAAATGTGTGAAAGTGCATGAGAAAGTGTGAAAGTGTGTGTGAAAGTGTAAGTGCATGTGAAAGTGTGTGTAAATGTGTGAAAGTGTGTGTGAAAGTGTGTGAAAGTGTGAAAGTAAAAGTGCGTGTGAAAGTGTGAAAGTGCGTGTAAATGTGTGAAAGTGTGTGAGAAAGTGTGTGGGAAAGTGTGTGAAAGTGTGTGTGAAAGTGTGAAAGTGAGTGTGAAAGTGTGTGTGATTGTGTGAAAGTGTGTGTGAGAGTGTGAAAGTGAGTGTGAAAGTGAGTGTGATTGTGTGAAAGTGTGTGTGAGAGTGTGAAAGTGAGTGTGAAAGTGAGTGTGATTGTGTGAAAGTGTGTGTGAGAGTGTGAAAGTGAGTGTGAAAGTGAGTGTGATTGTGTGAAAGTGTGTGTGAGAGTGAGTGTGATTGTGTGAAAGTGAGTGTGATTGTGTGAGAGTGTGTGTGAGAGTGTGAAAGTGAGTGTGAAAGTGAGTGTGAAAGTGAGTGTGAGTGTGAAAGTGCATGAGAAAGTGTGTGAAAGTGGGTGTGAAAGTGTTTGTAAATGTGTGAAAGTGTGTGTGAAAGTGTGTGTGAAAGTGCGTGTGAGTGTGTGAAAGTGTGTTTAAATGTGTGAAAGTGCATGAGAAAGTGTGTAAATGTGTGAAAGTGCATGAGAAAGTGTGAAAGTGTGTGTGAAAGTGTAAGTGCATGTGAAAGTGTGTGTAAATGTGTGAAAGTGTGTGTGAAAGTGCGTGTGAAAGTGCGTGTGAGTGTGTGAAAGTGTGTTTAAATGTGTGAAAGTGCATGAGAAAGTGTGTAAATCTGTGAAAGTGCATGAGAAAGTGTGAAAGTGTGTGTGAAAGTGTAAGTGCATGTGAAAGTGTGTAAATGTGTGAAAGTGTGTGTGAAAGTGTGTGAAAGTGTGAAAGTAAAAGTGCGTGTGAAAGTGTGAAAGTGTGAAAGTGCGTGTAAATGTGTGAAAGTGCGTGAGAAAGTGTGAAAGTGTGTGTGAGAGTGTGAAAGTGAGTGTGAAAGTGAGTGTGAAAGTGAGTGTGATTGTGTGAAAGTGTGTGTGAGAGTGTGAAAGTGAGTGTGAAAGTGAGTGTGATTGTGTGAAAGTGTGTGTGAGAGTGTGAAAGTGAGTGTGAAAGTGAGTGTGATTGTGTGAAAGTGTTTGTAAATGTGTGAAAGTGTGTGTGAAAGTGCGTGTGAAAGTGCGTGTGAGTGTGTGAAAGTGTGTTTAAATGTGTGAAAGTGCATGAGAAAGTGTGAAAGTGTGTGTGAAAGTGTAAGTGCATGTGAAAGTGTGTGTAAATGTGTGAAAGTGTGTGTGAAAGTGCGTGTGAAAGTGTGTGTGAGTGTGTGAAAGTGTGTTTAAATGTGTGAAAGTGCATGAGAAAGTGTGTAAATGTGTGAAAGTGCATGAGAAAGTGTGAAAGTGTGTGTGAAAGTGTAAGTGCATGTGAAAGTGTGTGTAAATGTGTGAAAGTGTGTGTGAAAGTGTGTGAAAGTGTGAAAGTAAAAGTGCGTGTGAAAGTGTGAAAGTGCGTGTAAATGTGTGAAAGTGTGTGAGAAAGTGTGTGGGAAAGTGTGTGAAAGTGTGTGTGAAAGTGTGAAAGTGCATGTGAAAGTGTGTGGGAAAGTGTGTGAAAGTGTGTGTGAAAGTGTGAAAGTGAGTGTGAAAGTGTGTGTGATTGTGTGAAAGTGTGTGTGAGAGTGTGAAAGTGAGTGTGAAAGTGAGTGTGATTGTGTGAAAGTGTGTGTGAGAGTGTGAAAGTGAGTGTGAAAGTGAGTGTGATTGTGTGAAAGTGTGTGTGAGAGTGTGAAAGTGAGTGTGAAAGTGAGTGTGATTGTGTGAAAGTGTGTGTGAGAGTGAGTGTGATTGTGTGAAAGTGAGTGTGATTGTGTGAGAGTGTGTGTGAGAGTGTGAAAGTGAGTGTGAAAGTGAGTGTGATTGTGTGAGAGTGTGTGTGAGAGTGTGAAAGTGAGTGTGAAAGTGAGTGTGAAAGTGAGTGTGATTGTGTGAGAGTTTGCTGTGGGCCACCTGATCCTGAAAGTTAATGGTTATGTTTTCAACTGAGAACCTGTTTAGCAGAAACTGCTGCTGTTTTCTGTTTTGGGTTTTGACCTGATGTGGAGTAATTCACTCGAGTTGAACAATTTCAGATAACCTCAGCTCCTATTTTTTCACACGGCAGCTGTTGATGATTCTGCCATTCCCATTTACACCTTTTCTAGACTCATCTTTTGTTTCTTTGCTTGTCCCATTCCCATCTTCTTTTGCCTTGCACCATCATCCCTTTTGTCATTTAATCTCTCCTGCCTTCCACCCTGTCACAGGCCGCCCCTTTTGTTCTTCCTCCCCACCCCCCTTTCCCTGACTCTCGACTTGCTTAAAACCTGTTGCATCTCATAGAATAGAATCATCGAACCGTAGAATGGTTACAGCATGGAAGAAGGCCATTCAGCCCGTCGAGCCCGTGCTGACTTTCAGCTAGTCCCACTCCCCCGCCCTTTCCCCGTAGCCCTGCAATTTCTTTTCCTTCAGATACTTATCCAACTCCCTGTTGAAAGATAAAATTGAGTCTGCCTCCACCACCCTCTCAGGCAGTGGTGCTGAAAGATCTTAACCACTCGCTGAGTAAAAAAGTTTTTTCTTACATCGCCTTTGGTTCTTTTGCCAATTACCTTAAACCTGTGTCCTCTGGTTTTCGACCCTTCTGCCAATGGGAACAGTTTATCTACTCTGTCCAGACCCCTCATGATATTGAACACCTCTTTCAAATGTCCTCTCAATCTTCTCTGCTCCAAGGTGAACAACCCCAGCTTCTCCAGTCTATTTACGTAACTGAAGTCCCTCATTCCTGGAATCATGCCCGTAAATCTTTTCTGCACCCTCTCTAAGGTCTTCACATCCTTCTTAAAGTGCGGTGCCCAGAATTGGACATGGTATTCCAGTAAGGGCCGAACCAGTGTTCCTCCTTTTTCGATAGCAAAATACTGCGGATGTTGGAAATCCGAAACAACAACAGAAAATGCTGGAAAAACTCAGCAGGTCAGGCAACATCCGTGGACAGAAATTTGAGTTGACGTTTCGGGTCGAACCCGTCTTCAAAACTGGAAAGAAAAGATGGATCGGAGGCAGGGCTGCGATCGGACAAAAGAATAAAAGAAACAAAAGAAGTAAAAAAGAGACAATAAAAGGTGTTAGAAGCTAGACGAGATGGTAATAGGCTGAGATTGGGTGTAAAGTGTACTGGCAGGGCAAGGGATAGCTGCCAGGTGTGAGAGCGAAACAAAAGGAAAGGCGGGGGGGGGAAAGGAGTGGAAAAATTACAAGAAAAAATGAAATAGGGGTCGAGGTTATGATCTGAAATTGTTGAACTCGATATTGAGTCCGGAAGGCTGCAGAGTGCCTAATCGGAAGATGAGGTGCTGTTCCTTGAGTTTACGTTGAGCTTCCGTGGAACAATACAAGAGGCCAAGGACGGTGAGGTCCGAGTGGGAATGGAGCGTTGAATTAAAATGACAGGCGACCGGAAGCTTGGGGTCACCCTTACGGACTGAACGGGGGTGTTCCGCAAAGCGGTCACCCAATCTGCGTTTGGTCTCCCCAATGTAGAGGAGACTGCATCGTGAGCAGCGAATACAGTATACTAGATTGCGAGAAGTACAAGTAAATCGCTGTTTCACCTGGAAGGGGTTTTTGGGGCCCTGGACAGTGGGAAGGGGGGAGGTATAGGGGCAGGTGTTACATCTCCTCCGCTTGCACGGGAAGGTGCCAGGCGAAGGGGAAGGGCTGTTTGGGGTGATAGAGGAGTGGACTAGGGTGTCTCGGAGGGAGCGGTCCCTGCGGAATGCTGAAAGGGGAGGGGAAGATACGTTTGGTGGTGGGATCACTTTGGAGGTAGCGGAAATGCCAGAGGATGATCCGTTGAATGTGGAGGCTGGTGGGGTGAAAGGTGAGGACAAGGGGAACCCTATCGTGGTTCCGGGAGGGAGGGGCAGGGGTGAGGGCAGAAGTGCGGGAGATAGAACAGACATGGTCGAGGGCAGTGTCAATCACGGTAGAGGGGAATCCTCGGTTGCGGAAAAAGGAAGACATGTCTGAAGCACTGGTGTGGAAAGTGGCATCGTCGGAACAGATACGGCGGAGACGGAGAAACTGGGAGAATGGAATAGAGTCCTTACAGGAGGCGGGGTGGGAGGAAGTGTAGTCCAGGTAGCTGTGGGAGTCAGTGGGCTTGTAGTGAATATTGGTCGATAACTTATCCCCAGAGATGGAGACGGAGAAGTCGAGGAAGGGAAGTGAAGAGTCAGCGATGGACCATGTGAAGGTGAGGGAAGGGTGGAAATTGGAGGCAAAGTGAATGAAATTGTCAAGTTCGGGACGAGAGCAGGAAACGGCACCGATACAGTCATCAATGTATCGGAAAAAGAGGTGAGGGAGGGGACCCGAGTAGGACTGGAACAAAGATTGTTCCACATAGCCCACGAAAAGGCAGGCATAGCTAGGACCCATGCGGGTACCCATGGCAACACCTTTGATTTGGAGGAAATGAGTGGAGTTAAAGGAGAAGTTGTTCAATGAGAGAACAAGTTCAGCCAGGTGGAGGAGGGTGGTGGTGGATGGGGACTGGTTGGGCCTCTGTTCAAGGAAGAAGCGGAGTGCCCTCAGGCCATCCGGGTGGGGGATGGAGGTGTAGAGGGATTGTACGTCCATGGTGAAAAGGAAGCGGTTGGGGCCAGGAAACTGGAAACTGTTAAAGTGGCGGAGGGCGTCCGAAGAGTCGCGGATGTAGGTGGGAAGAGACTGGGCAAGGGGAGAAAAGGTAGAGTCAAGATAGGAAGAGATAAGTTCCGTGGGGCAAGAACAGACTGAAACGATGGGTCTACCAGGGCAGTCCTGTTTGTGGATCTTGGGAAGGAGGTAGAAGCGGGCTGTGCGGGGTTGGGGAACTATGAGGTTGGTGGCAGCAGGGGGAAGATCTCCAGAGGAGATGAGGTCAGTGACAGTCTTGGAAACGGTGGTTTGATGTTCGGTAGTGGGGTCATGGTCCAGGTGGAGGTAGGAGGAGGTGTCGGAGAGTTGGCGTTCAGCTTCTGCTAGGTAGAGGTCAGTGCGCCAAACAACAACAGCACCACCCTTGTCAGTGGGCTTAATGACAATGTCAGGGTTGGATCGAAGAGAATGGAGTGCTGCAAGTTCAGAGGGAGGTAGGTTGGAGTGAGTGAGGGGAGCAGAGAAATGGAGACGGCTGATGTCACGGCAGCAGTTAGCGATGAAAAGATCTAGAGAGGGTAAGAGGCCAGGGGGAGGGGTCCAGGTAGAACGGGAATTCTGCAAGCGGGAGAAAGGGTCAGTTGTGCGGGGGGAAGACTCCTGGCCAGAGAAGTGGGCACGGAGACGAAGGCGGCGGAAAAAGAGCTCAGCATCGTGCCGAGCTCGAAATTCATTGAGGTGGGGGCGTAAGGGGATGAAGCTCAGGCCTTTGCTGAGGACTGATTGTTCGGGGTCAGAGAGGGGAAGGTCAGAGGGGATAGTGAAAACGCGGCAGGGGGTGAGATTGGGAGAAGGGGGTCAGAGGAAAGTGAAGGGGAAGAAGGTTCCTCCTTTTTCTAGCTTTTTCCAGTTCTGACGAAGGGTCATTTACCTGAAATGTTAACTCTGTTTCTCTCTCCACTGATGCTGCCTGACCTGCTGAGTGTTTCCAGTGCTTTCTGTTTTTATTTCAGATTTCCAGCATCCGCAGTATTTTGTTTTTGTAATTAACTTCTGGTTGCCAAATTGTTGTAGTTAATTACTAGTTTGTACAGTGCTTTGTTGGAGTTAGTTACTTGCTGGACTAGAATTTTAAGGAAGTTGGTCTCACAGCTTTAGAGCTTCTAGCACTTCAATCTACTTTTGAGTGGAACTATTAAGGGTTTTTCTAAACCAGAAAACCTGCTGCAATACGTAGATGATTTGTTGCTAGCTGCAAAAACGAAGGAGGAACATCTGCTGTTGTTGGGTGAGCTGCTGAATTGTGAAAAGGTTGGGGGGGGGGTGGGGCGGGAGGCGGGCGGCAGGGGGAGGCTAACTGGGAGGGTTTGTGTGAAATCATGAATAAGTTGGGAGTGGCCATTCAAAAACTGGGAAAGAAAATCCAATACACATGGTACGATGGGAATCAGTGTATAAACCTTATAAAAAGAAGGGTGCAGATGCTGACTAAACAGTAATGCCAACCCCACCGTCTCATAAATCAAGCGAAAACTCTTAATCATGAGATTTGGTAAGAAATCATGAGTTGCTATTTATTTTCAAACATAAACCAATATAGATTGACGGCTTGTTTATAAACCACATTAGTGGCTTCATTTAATCTCTGACAGGTCACGGCCAATGTTCCCTTTAAGCCGTGCAGCCACATATCACTCGGGACCTCCCGCGCCGCCGACGCATCAAAAAGCCGCACACCCAAAAAAAAATTAAAGGGAACATTGGCCACAGCTCTTTACAAAAACTATATTACTGCATCTGAAAATGCTTTACAAAAAACTTTTTAAAATTCGCGAGAATTATCAATACTGCAGACCTGCCCAGACACATGGGCCCCGATTTCGCCTACCTGGGCAGGTCCGTGGCAGGAGACGTCGGTGGCCAGCCGCGAGCCCGTTGCTGTCTTCATCCCGCTGAAAAAAGATCTTACTGTAATGGGCCTTGTTAAGCCCGCCCAGCACATTACCCGGCCCAATTAAAAGGTGCGGGTCTGGTGATGTCAGTGCAGAGGCGTTTGGTGCCGATATATTTAAAGGGGCCATGGCTCCATTTGATCTCACTTCTGATCTTGACAGGCTGCAGTGCTGACATTGGTTGTTGGTGTGGAACATGACTTCTCACAGGCAGAGGGCTGCTCCTGGCTTCAGCGATGACTCCCTCCACGTTCTTGTGGAGTCCGAACACGCAGGGAGACCAAGGCTGCCTGGCTGCAGATAGCAGAGGAGGTGACCAACAGGTGATGCGGACCTGGGTGCAGTGCCGCAAGCGCTTTAATGATCTTCCAAGATGAGGAAAAGTGAGTATAAAGCCACACTTACCTTCATGCTGCTGTGCCTTTTATCACTTCCCCATCACTCTGCATTCCCAACCCCACTCCTGCACATCCCTTCAGCTCAATCTGTCTTCCAAATACAGTAAACACCAGCTTGGAAAGTGAACAGCTGTGAGATGGGAGCTTTTATACCACATTTGCAGCTGTCGTGTAATGAGCTGATTCCATGGTCATACACTCCCGACCTGCTAACCTGACGTGATCCCCGAGCAGCGTGGACTCCGTGGGTACAGTAAGCTCAAAATACTTTTTAATGGGCTCTTAACAAGGTTATAATGACCTAAATTGCCTCCCCCGCCGCTGCGTGTCAGCTCTGTTCTGCCCCGACCCGCAGTCAGAAAAATGTTTATTCCCACCCGACCCACCACTGCTGAGCCCCTGAAAAAGTCCCCCCCCCAACATCTTTCCACTGCATTCACTGTCATTCACTGCAACTGAAACAGGGACAGAAACCCAGGCCTTCACTATCGGGGTAACAGATACCCATGGGTTTCATTTATATATCAGCACAAATAAAGCAATTGCAGTCACAAAGCCTCAGCATTCATGTCCCAGCCACTGAACCGTGTTAGCACTCGGGGTCTCTTGGTCAATCATTCTCGCTGAGGTAAATCAGCCAGTGCTGAAGGGCTGCCCTCCGCTTAGTGTATGTGTACAATCCATGAAGATACAGCGGTCAGCAGAACTAGATTGGATTTTATTTTATTTCTTTTGGAACTCATAATTTTCTTGAAAGCAAGGTGGGGTTATTCACAATAATATGTTCAAAATTAATAAGTGGGTGGTTGGGGCCCCAAGGAAATAACCGGCCTCTTGTAATCTCGGAGTGTTGTAAATATTATGAGGTGTCCTCATCACCCTAAACTCATTTCAATATAAAAATGGTTCATTCAGATAGGAAATAAACCGGTTTGAATTGGCGCTGCGAGGCTGGAGCCAGTCAGCTCAGTTGGTTAAAGTGTAATGCTAATAAGGCCAGGGCCATGGCCTGATCCCCGTATGCCCCCCAGTAAGTTATTTCAAATAGGTAAATGGGTGAGACATGACCGTTCAACTAAACATTTCTGAAAAGACCCTTTTTCTGAAGATGGCATGCTGGGAAAGATGACCCCACTCTGTAATGCACGGTGTGAAGCTGCTGCAGTGAAGCTGCTGCAGGGGTTAATGCACATTTGAATAGTTGCACATACTTGGACAAGATACCAACATTAAAAACCCTGAATTGTTTTCATTGGTTAGGAGGTATTCAGGAGACTGTAGGAATGTCTAATTCCTATCAAAAGACTGAGGTCGACTCAGGCGATCAATCAAAAGATGTTTAATGTAAAACTAACTGAGTTTAACAAACAAATGCGCGAGAACTACGAATACAGGTCTAGCCTCGGAGCCTCGGAGGCTCCACGAGGACTGCTTGGGCGGTCCCGTGGCCGGCGTCATGATGTCATCACATTTTTCCCATCGTTGGGGGATCACGTGATGAACGGCGTGACGTCATCGCGTTTGCCCGCGCTCTTAAAGGGACCGCGCTCTGCACATGCAAACAGTATATACAAAGATACAGATTAGGCTGTAGCTAACACATTGTTAAAGGGAATTATATACAGTTGATCCGAGTCCCTTAGTGGCTCTGACACATGCGCCCCCCCAGAATTGTCTTTAACAGAAAAAGTCAAACGGCGAGGAGGCCTGACAAGCCTGTCAGTGCGACTTCTGTACACCTGAAGTGGAAGCTGCTGGACGGCGGGCAGGTTGGCGGGCGGTGGCGCTTGATCTGGTACGGCGACTGTGGGCGGTTGACCGCGTTTTGGCGGCTGTGCGGTCTCGACAGGGTGGTCAAGGTCCAAGTGTGCTGGCTTCAACTGGTCAACCGAAATGTGGGCCGGTTTACCTCCGATATCCACCGAGAAAGTTTTGTCTCCCGGCTCTAGCACGCGGAAAGGACCAGTGTAAGGGGCCTTGAGCGGATCCCGATGAGCGTCGTGGCGGATGAACACATATTCGGCGTCCTTCAGCTCTGCTGGGACGTGGGAGCTCTGAAAGCCGTGATGCGATGTTGGTACTGGTGCAAAACACCTGGCTGCCTCCTGGTGGCTGAGGCGTTGGTCGGATGCAGACCATGGTTCTGTTGGCGTTGGAAGAAAGTCCCCTGGCACTCGCAGCGGCTGACCATAGACTAGCTCTGCAGAGGACGAGCGAAGATCTTCCTTGGGTGCCGTGCGAAGACCCAACAGGACCCACGGTAGCTTGTCTGCCCATCCAGCGCCTTGGAGGCTGGCCCTCAGTGCGGCTTTTAGCGACCTGTGAAATGGTTCGCACAGTCCGTTCGCCTGTGGATGGTAGGCTGTGGTGCGATGTAGCTTGATGCCGAGCCCCTGAGCCACTGCGTTCCAGAGCTCAGAGGTAAACTGCGGCCCACGGTCAGAAGAGATGTCCGCGGTACCCCGAAACAGGCAACCCAAGAGGAGATGAACGCCCTGGCTACGTCTGCCGAAGTGGTGGATGACAAGGGAACCACCTCTGGCCATCTAGTGGTGCGGTCTACCATCATTAGGATATGTGTAAACCCATGGGAAGGTGGAAGTGGCCCCACCAGGTCCACATGCACGTGGTCGAACCGTCGTTCCAGAACTGCAAAGTTGGCCAATGGAGCTTTGACGTGGCGCTGCACCTTGGCCCTTTGGCAGACTACGCAGGTGTTGGCCCAGTCACGGACATCCATATGCATGCCCCGCCAAACGAACTTGGACAACATCAGCCTTTGCGAGGCCTTCATTCCAGGGTGTGACAACCTGTATATGGCGTCAAACACTTTGCGGCCCCAGGCGACCGGCACGATAGGGCGAGGATCTCCTACGGAGATGTCACAAAGTAGCGTGGTGCCTGCGGCATGGAATTCGACGTCGGCCACTTGGAGGCTAGAGGGGCTGGTTTGGTAAGCCTGCACCTCCGGATCCGAGGCTTGATCTGCGGCCATGAGAGCATAGTCGATGCCAAGCTGGACCGCATGAATGGTCGCACGGGAGAGGCAATCTGCCACCAGGTTGCCTTTACCGGCCACGTGCTGAATATCTGTAGTGAATTCCGAGATAAACGTTAGCTGACATTGTTGTCGGGCTGACCACGGTTCGGCGGTCTTGGCCATAGCGAAAGTTAGTGGCTTATGGTCCACAAAAGCAGTGAAAGGACGTCCTTCCAACAAAAACCGGAAATGGCGGATGGCCAGAAAAAGAGCCAGCAACTCTCGGTCGATGGTACTGTACACTCGTTCGTTTCGCCGTAGTTGATGGCTGAAGAATGCCAGCGGTTGCCATGTTCCATTTACCCACTGTTCCTGCACAGCGCCGATGGCGAAGTCTGACGTGTCGGTGGTGGGGGCAATGGTGGCACCTGGCAGCGGGTGCGCCAGCATGGTCGCACTGGCTAGGGCGCGTTTTGTGTCATCGAACGCCCAGTCCATGTCGACCGTCCAGCTTACCGGATTCTTGCCAGATTTGCCCTTGAGGGCCTCATACAGGGGCTGCATGAGCAGAGGTGCCTTAGGCACGAAACGGTGGTAAAAATTTACCATTCCGAGGAACTCCTGCAGGGCCTTGATGTTCTGCGGGCGCGGAAAGGATGTCACCGCCTCTACCTTCGCTTGCAAATGCACCGCTCCCTCCGATGTAATGCGATGTCCCAGGAAATCAATGCGGGGCAGACCAAACTGACACTTGGCCGGGTTGAGAATCAGGCCGTGTTGGCTGAGGCGTCGAAAGAGGGTGCGTAGGTGCGCGATGTGTTCCTCCTTATTTCGACTGGCCACGAGGATGTCGTCTAAGTAGACGAAAAGGAACTTGAGGTCCCGCAGCACGGAGTCCATGAGGCGCTGGAAGGCCTGGGCGGCATTCTTCAACCCAAAAGGCATCCTCAAAAATTCAAACAGGCCAAATGGGGTAATGACTGCGGTCTTCTGCACGTCCTGCGGATGTACCAGGACCTGGTGGTAGCCTCAGACAAGATCCACCTTGGAAAACACGGTGTTCCCTGCCAAATGGGCAGAGAAATCCTGAATGTGGGGGATCGGGTATCGATCAGGCGTGGTAGCGTCGTTAAGTCGCCGATAGTCGCCGCATGGCCGCCATCCGCCGCCAGGTTTCGGTACTATGTGGAGAGGTGAAGACCAGGGACTATTCGACCGGCCACGTGCTGAATATCTGTAGTGAATTCCGAGATAAACGTTAGCTGACGTTGTTGTCGGGCTGACCACGGTTCGGCGGTCTTGGCCATAGTGAAAGTTAGTGGCTTATGGTCCACAAAAGCAGTGAAAGGATGTCCTTCCAACAAAAACCGGAAATGGCGGATGGCCAGAAAAAGAGCCAGCAACTCCCAGTCGAAGGTACTGTACGCTCGTTCGTTTCACCGTAGTTGATGGCTGAAGAACGCCAGCGCTTGCCACGTTCCATTTACCCACTGTTCCTGCACAGCGCCGATGGTGTAGCCTGACGCGTTGGTGGTGAGGGCAATGGTGGCACCTGGCAGCGGGTGCGCCAGCATGGTCACGCTGGCTAGGGCGCGTTTTGTGTCATCGAACGCCCGGTCCATGTCGACCGTCCAGCTTACCAGATTCTTGCCAGACTTGCCCTTGAGGGCCTCATACAGGGGCTGCATGAGCAGAGGTGCCTTAGGCACAAAACGGTGGTAAAAATTTACCATTCTGAGGAACTCCTGCAGGGCCTTGATGTTCAGCGGGTGCGGAAAGGATGTCACCGCCTCTACCTTCACTTGCAAATGCACCGCTCCCTCCGATGTAATGCGATGTCCCAGGAAATCAATGCGGGGCAGACCAAACTGACACTTGGCCAGGTTGAGAATCAGGCCGTGTTGGCTGAGGCGTCGAAAGTGGGTGCGTAGGTGCGCGATGTGTTCCTCCTTATTTCGACTGGCCACGAGGATGTCATCTAAGTAGATGAAAAGGAACTTGAGGTCCCACAGCACGGAGTCCATGAGGCGCTGGAAGGCCTGGGCGGCGTTCTTCAACCCAAAAGGCATCCTCGAAAATTCAAACAGGCCAAATGGGGTGATGACTGCGGTCTTCTGCATGTCCTGCGGGTGTACCGGGACCTGGTGGTAGCCTCAGACAAGATCCACCTTGGAAAACACGGTGTTCCCTGCCAAATGGGCAGAGAAATCCTGAATGTGGGGGATCGGGTATCGATCAGGCGTGGTAGCGTCGTTAAGTCGCTGATAGTCGCCGCATGGCCGCCATCCGCCGCCAGGCTTCGGTACTATGTGGAGAGGCGAAGACCAGGGACTATTCGACCGGCGAATAACCCCCAGGCGTTCCATCGTAGCGAACTCCACCTTCGCGACTGCCAGCTTGCCGGGCTCGAGGCGCCGGGCCCGCACGTGGACCGGGGAGCCGATGGTGGTGATGTGGTGTTCCACACCATGTTTTGTGGCCATAGAGGAGAACGTAGGTCTGGTCAGGTCTGGAAATTCACCGAGCAGGCGAGCGAGCTTATCCGGAGCTGGGAAAGCGCAGGAGACGGAGCGTGACATGGTGTTACAACGGTGAGGGAATAGAGTGAAACGTGGCCACGTTGATCAGCCGCCGGTTCCGCACATCGACCAGGAGGCCGTTGGTGCACAGGAAATCCGCACCGAGAATGGCTTGTGAAACCTTGGCCGTAACAAATTCCCAAACAAAGCGCTGGCCGCCGAAGCACACCTGGACCCGCCGTTTGCTGAAAGTCCGAATAGCTCCGCCATTAGCCGCTTCGATGGAGAGGCCGTGCCTCCCAGCTTGTACATCGATAGCGGACGCGGGTAGAATGCTGCACTGTGCGCCGGTGTCGCACAGGAATCACCAACCAGAGATGGAATCGGTGGTGAACAGCAGCTTGCCAGCATTTCCGATTGCCATCGCAGCCGCAGGGCACCCATCAGACCCGTTCTTCTTTTGCCGGGGTTGCAGTTGGGTTTTTTTTTGGGAGAGAAGCTGCAGGGAGGGCGGCAACATCTGGCTTTCGTGCCAAACCGCACGTGGTAGAAGCACAGCCCCGAAGGTTGAGGAGCTGGGGTGGCGTCTGTGGGGAATGGGCGCCTCGTGGCAGCGCAGTACTGCTGCATCACCGCGAAAATCTTGTCCACTTCGGCAGCAAGCGCTGCGCAGTCTGTGACTTCGGACCTGGCCAGGGCAGCTTGTACTGGCTCCGGTAACTGACTGAGGAAGAGCTCCCTAAAGAGGAAGCATTCCGGTTCGGAGCCAAGGAGCATGAGCATTTGGCTCATAAGCTCAGATGGCTTGGAGTTCCCGAGGCTGGGCAGAGTGAGCAGTCGGCGGGCGCGCTCTGACTTCGTGAGCCCGAAGACCTGCGGTCGTCCGGGGGGTTCTTAAGCAGGCTGACAATCCGCGAGGCGGTGGAGCTGTCAAGTGCGGAGACCACGTAAAAGTAACGGGTCTGATCCGCAACGATGTTCCGTAGTGCAAACTGGGCTTCAACCTGGATGAACCACGAGATCGCTTGTTGTTCCCAGAATTGCGGTAGCTTCAATGCAATGGTGTTTGTTTCCATGCTACGTTCCTTCTGCGAAAACCGTTCGCAAAAGTCGGGGTCACCACTGTAGAAATGTCTAATTCCTATCAAAAGACTGAGGTCGACTCAGGCAATCAATCAAAAGATGTTTAATGTAAAACTAACTGAGTTTAACAAACAAACGCGCGAGAACTACGAATACAGGTCTAGTCAGTTCGGAGGCTCCACGAGGACTGCTTGGGCGGTCCCGTGGCCGGCGCCATGACGTCATCACGTTTTTCCTGCCATTGGGGATCACGTGATGAACGGTGTGACGTCATCGCGTTTGCCCACGCTCTTAAAGGGACCGCGCTCTGTACATGCAAACAGTATATACAAAGATACAGATTCAGGCTGTAGCTAACACATTGTTAAAGGGAATTATACACAAGACCACTGATTCAACGTGCTCTGTAAATGACTTCTGACCAAGGGTCATCGGCCTGAAACATTGGCCCCATTTTTCCCCCAGCCGTCGGGCGGGCTTTCAGGCGGGCGGGGGCTGAAAATCGCAGAAATAGGGGTTCGCGACCCCCCCCGCCCGATTCCCCGCCCGACTTTCGCCCCCGTGTTTCAGCGTGACCCGAACCAGTCCCGCCCACAGCAGGCGGGAATGGTCGGCAGGAGCCTAATGATCAGTAATTGGCATGTTTAATCCTATTTTCAGGGTCCCTTGCAATTTTCAGCCTTTCCCCACGTAAAACAAGCTTGGTGGGAACACCGCTGATGAAACCTGGCGTGAACAGAGTTGGCTTGCTTGCTTTCAGCTGCATTTCAATCAGGACTGAAGAGATTTAATCAGACAGCATTTGCAGGCTGCAGGACCTTGTTGCTGAAGGCTTGGGGCAACTTGTTGAAGGCTTAGGCACAGCTGTGGAAGGTTCGAGCCTCACACACTTCTCCAGTGTGAGCTCCTGGGAAGCCCTCTCACCACCCTAACTCAGCGCCTCCTCAACGGAGGAATCTGCCAGAAGCATGGGAGGCCTTTTGTTCCTTCCCTTCCTGGCATTAGAGGATCTCCAACAGCAGAGGAGGCTGGAGCAACTCCAGCAACAGCAGCACCAGCAGGAGCGACAGGCTGCAGCTCAGCGACCTGGGGCAGCACAGGCCAGAAGGGGCCAGTGCATGGAATGCCGTCGGTGCAGGAGATACACCCCCAAACAGGGTCTACAGACACAGGCTCAGCTACCTCAACATGACTGAGCAGCAGTGCCAGAGGCGGCTCCGACTTTTGCGAGAGGTTGTGACTGACATCTGCACAATGCTGCAGCAAGACCTGGAGCCCAGAGCACCAGGTCCACACTCCTTACCAGTGGCCATCAAAGTCACCACCGCACTCCACCTTTATGCCTCAGGCTCCTTCCAGGGATCAGCAGCAGACATCAGTGGCATCTCCCAGGTGGCCGCACACACTTGCATCACGCAGGTAACCGATGCCCTCTTTGCCCTCGCGCACAATCACATCCATTTCACCAGGGACCGCACAAGTGTGAGGGCGCGAGCGCTTGGATTAGCTCAGCTGGCAGACTTTCCAAGGGTGCAGGGCGTCATTGACTGCACACATGTGGCCCTTAGGGCACCCCACCGCAATCCAGGAGTATTTGTCAAACACAAGGGCTTCCACTCCCTTAACGTTCAGCTGGTGTGTGACCACAAGAAGGTGACTTTACATGTTTGTGCCAAGTACCCTGGCAGCTACCATGACTCCTTCATACTGCGCCAGTCTACTGTGCCTCCGCTATTCAGTCCGCCAAACGAACTTCAAGGATGGCTACTTGGAGACACGGGGTATCCCCTGCGCTCTTGGCTAATGACGCCATTGAGGAGACCAGCCAGCGAAGCTGAGGAGCGCTACAACTCCAGCCACATTACCACCAGATGCATTATCGAGCAAACCATCGGATTGCTGAAGATGCGCTTCAGATGCCTCAATAGATCAGGTGGAGCCCTACAGTACTCATCAGCCAGGGTCTCCAAAATCGTCGTGGTATGCTGTGTGCTTCACAACATGGCACAGCATCGTGGCTTGCCGATTCCGCAGGACCAAGAGGCTCCTCACAGAGCCGCCTCGGATGAGGATGATGCTGAGGATGATGCTGAGGAGGAGGAGGAGGAGGAGGAGGAAGAGGAGGAGGACGACGGAAACGAGCATCCTGCAGAGGCCCGCCAACCAGCGGCACCAATGCGCGAGAACATTGCTGGGCGGAATGCAAGGAATGCACTCATCCTGGGCAGATTTGCGTAGCCTGGTACATCAAACACTGCAGCCTCACTGCTTCTTAAATGACCATGGACAGTGGCCCATGCCTGCACATTCCTACCTATTTGACCAGCTTGCTGACATCTGCAAGTTATCCTAAGGCCCCGATGTGATATCCCCATTCGCCAAATGACAGACGCCATAACTGCAGCAGTTGCCACCAGATTTTTAATGTACAGGAAACTGATGGCATTAAAACTATTTACAAGACTTTTCACCCAAGTGACTACCCTTGTGATTAGTGGTGCTTTATGTAGTGTATGTGCTTTAAGTCAGAACTACTTTTTACAGATCCTGTATACTGTAGTACCGGCAGTGACCACACCGGTATATAAGCTGTGCGCATGCCTCTGTACTCCAGTCTAGAGATGACCCTCCTCCAGTAAAGGCCTGTTATTTGTTTATGTACAGCATCCGTGTAATTATTTACCCACTGAAGCACGAATCTAACAGTGGCGACGAGTGTTGATGCGAATCTACCTGCAACATAAAACAAAGAAAAAACAAAAAAAATAGTCGAGTCCAGGAACGCGGGCGTCGACCGCGAGCAACCGCCCAGCAGTCAGGCAGAGATCCAACTTTGCTGCGGAGGCTGTGGAGAGCCGGGCTTGGTTCCCCAGCCACAACGAGCAGTAAGAGACCGACGACAGGTCCAGAGCAGACCCTTCCCGAGCAGCGGCAGCTGGAGCCGACTGACGGCAGAGAGAGAGAGCTGGGCAGCGTCGACGGGGTAAGAAAGGTGAAGAGAGCAGGGTGCAGCCGGGGGTTGATCACCGAGCGGCGTCGAGGAAAAATACTGCAAAACCGGAGAGAGAGAGGGTAAGAAACAGCCGGGTTCTAGACTGAGCGGCGTCGACAAATATCAAGAGAAGAATGCGCAGAGCACAGCCAGGGATCACGGGCTGATCAGGGTCTGCGGGGCGAAGCACGGGGAGACGCCATTGAGCCGCAGAGAAGCAGGGAGAGCACGGGAGACGCCATTGAGCCGCAGAGAAGCAGCGAGAGCGCGGGAGGCACCATTGAGCCGCGGAGAAGAAGGAAGAGCGCGGGGGACGCCATTTTGCGAAGCTGCAGCGGAGAAGACGGGCGAGCGCGGGAAGGAAGGAAAGCGCAGGAGACGCCATTTTGTGCCAGCGGAGAAGAAGGGGAAGCGCGGGAGGCGCCATTGGTGATAGTTAACGCACAACCAAGGATGCCGAAGAGTGGCAGTATCTGTATGTTCGACAATGAAGTCGAAGATTGGGCGGCATATGTGGAACATATTGAGGTGTACTGCAGGGTGAATGAAGTGCCAGATGCTAATAAAGCACTGGTTCTGTTAAATTCCATGGGTGCAAAAACTTATGGGTTACTGCGAAATCTAATAACCCCAGAGAAGCCGCTAAACAAGAATTTTGAAAGCATAGTAGAAATCCTACAGGACCACTTAAACCCCACACCGCTGCTGATAGCAGAACGATTTAAGTTCCATAAAAGGAACCAACACAAAGACGAAAGCAATGCTGAGTACCTAACGGAACTGCGCAAGCTATCGAAATACTGCCAGTTTGGAGCGGGACTAGCAGACATGTTAAGGGACAAGTTTGTATGTGGGCTACAAAGTGAAGGAACCCAGAAACGGCTTCTATCAGAAAAGGACCTTACGCTGGACAAAGCTTTCAGTATGGCAGTATCACATGAAGCAGCCGCAAGGGGCGCTGCAGCGATACAATGGAGACCGCAAGAATATGGCACCAACAAAATGACCTATGGAACAGGGAAGTGCTATCGCTGTGGCAGAACAACACATGACCAGAAAGATTGTTGGTTCAAGGACCAAGTGTGCAGACAGTGTGGGAAAGCAGGACACATAGCAAGAGTCTGCAGGTCTGGGAAGAAAACCAACAGTAAGAAATCTCCACAGGAGAAGTACAAAAAGGTACACCAGGTGATGGACAGTGGTTCAGACGAACAGAAAAGTGACACAGACTCCGGAAGCAAGGAGCTGGGTTGTCTGAAACTACATAATGTAACCGAAATGGAGGATCACCAGACTATCTGGGTTACACTCAAGATAGACGGAGTCCAAGTGGAAATGGAATTGGACACAGGGTCAGCACTAACAGTTATAAATCAAAGAGACTACAAGCGGCTATTTTCACACATACCCTTGAAAGCTACAGAGATTGTCTTGAAGACGTATACGGGGCAAAAAGTCTACCCCAAAGGAAAAATAAGGGTGAAAATGACATATAAAGGTCAGGAAATACCTAAAATGGATATATATGTCTTGCCAAAGGGAGGACCACCACTGCTAGGACGTGAGTGGATCCGGAAGATACATTTAGATTGGCATTCCATACAGGCACTGAAGGTGGAGGCCAAAGAGGATGACGACGTCACACCTGGCCGACTGTCAAAAATGCTAACTGACGCAAAAGAAGTGCTCCAGGAGGGACTAGGAACACTAAGAGGAATAACAGCAACAATTAAAATAGAGGATAATGCAAGCCCAAAGTTTCTGAAGGCCAGACCAGTGCCTTATGCGATCAGACCAGCGGTTGAAGCAGAGCTGGAAGGGTTGGAATATTCAGGAGTACTGTCCAAAGTGGACTGGAGCGAGTGGGCTGCACCCATCGTCCCTGTAATGAAGAGGTCATTGAGTAATACGCCTGGGGAACCAAAGAAGGTCAGCATCTGTGGGGATTTTAAGGTGACAGTGAACCCAGTCCTTCACACGGTGCAATATCCGCTTCCACGAATTGAGGATATTTTCACCTCGCTATCTGGTGGTAAACGCTTCACCAAAATTGATCTAGCCCAGGCGTACTTGCAAATGGAGGTAGAAGAAGCTTCGAAACATTACCTTATGATCAACACCCATAAAGGTCTCTATCAATACAACCGGCTGGTGTTTGGAGTAGCCTCGGCTCCGGCTATCTGGCAAAGGGCGATGGATCAGGTCCTGCAAGGGATTCCAGGGACCCAGTGTTATTTGGACGACATCTTAGTCGTGGGCGAAAATGAAGGTGATCACCTCGCTAACTTGGAGAAGGTGCTCGCCAGATTAAAGGAATATGGGCTACGAGCTAATCGCCACAAGTGCGAGTTTTTCCAGAAACAGATCTCGTATTGCGGCCACGTCATCGATGAAGAGGGGTTACATAAGTCCCCTGACAAGATTGAGGCAGTAGTCAAGGCTCCAGCACCAGAAAATGTGTCACAACTGAGGTCGTTCCTCAGGCTGGTAAACTATTACCACAAGTTCTTACCAAATTTGTCTACGGTATTACACCCGCTGAACACCCTACTGCAAACAGGGGTACCATGGAAGTGGAATGACGAACGTAGATGAGCTTTCCAGAAGTGTAAAGAATTGATCACATCAAAAGAGGTGTTGGCCCATTTCAACCCAGCACTACCAATTCGTTTGGCATGTGATGCATCACCCTACGGCATTGGAGCGGTGCTGTCGCACAAATTCCCAGACGGGTTGGAGAGGCCAGTGGCCTTTGCGTCTCGGTCACTAACCTCAGCCAAGCGCAACTACGCCCAGATTGACAGGGAGGCCCTCAGCCTAGTATGGGGAGTAAAAAAATGCAACCACTATCTGCATGGACAGAAGTTTATCTTGCTGACTGACCACCAACCACTTGTCTCCATCTTTAATCCTAAGAAGGGCGTGCCAGTAATGACTGCACAGCGGTTACAAAGATGGTCCCTGTTTCTAGGGGCGAATCAATATGAAATAGAATATAAAGGCACAAGACAGCATGGGAACGCTGATGGGCTATCGCGCCTGACACTGCCTACTGTGGAGGAAGCACCAGCAGTGGACCCTATCGAGATATTTTATTCGTCGATAATTGAACGATTGCCAGTAACAAACACGGATATAGAGAAGGAGACCCGCAATGATCCGACGCTGTCACGGGTATATGAATTGACGGTGAGGGGATGGCCAACACATGGCGACTCACTGTTGCCAGCATTCTCATCCAAAAGAGAACAGCTGTCAGTATGCCAAGGGACAGTGATGTGTGGATCCAGAGTGGTGATTCCACCCAAGTTAAGGGAGAGAGTGCTAAATGAGCTACATGAAGGTCATCTGGGGGGAGTGAAAATGAAAAGCCTAGCTAGGGCTTATGTGTGATGGCCGGGAATCGATCAACAAATCGAAGACCTAACTAAGAGCTGCTTAGGATGCCAGAAAGTCCAAAATGCACCACCACATGCCCCTCTACACCCATGGGAGTGGCCCTCCTCTCCATGGCAACGGGTGCACGTTGGTTTCGCTGGTCCATTCATGGACTCAATGTTCTTAATAGCAGTGGATGCTCATTCAAAGTGGCCTGAGGTGATAAAGATGTCTTCAACCACTACAGAGAAAATGATTGCAGTCCTACGGACCATATTTGCCGGAAACGGTTTGCCAGAGCAGATCTGCTCTGATAATGGACCACAGTTTGTGTCCGACGAGTTCCAAAAATTCATGAAAAGGAATGGGGTAAGGCATTACACATCCGCCCCGTATCATCCAGCCACCAATGGATTGGCTGAGAGGTTCGTACAAACCTTTAAGAAGGCGATAAAGGCCATGTGCGACGAGGAAATTCCACAACAGCATAAGATGGACAATTTCTTATTAGCCTACTGAAACGCGACACATGCAGTTACCAACCAGACCCCGGCCATGATGTTCTTTAACCGAATGTTGAGATCTCGTCTGGACTTGCTCAGACCAAATGTGCGAAGAAATGTTGAGGACAAACAATTCCAGCACATCAACGAGAAGCCGACAAGGAGTTTCAATGTAGGGCAACCAGTCTTGGCCCGGGACTATCGAACAGAGAAGTGGCAACCCGGAACGATATGTACAAGGCAGGGGCCATTAATGTACACAGTGGATGTCGGGGAGAACATTGTGAGACGCCACATCGATCAGATCTTAGCATCACAGGAATGCATCAACCCCATGTCTCGAGTACCTGGGGATGAACCCGACATACCGGTAACATCTACTTCAGACCCAATAGCAGTGGAACCTGATGAACTACCCGACGAAAGGGGGTCAGAATCGCCTCTGCACCAAGAACAAGAACCTCCGGAAAGGCGCTATCCCGAAAGGGTCAGGAAGCCGCCCCAAAGACTGAATCTATAAATGGACTTTTGTTATTGAATGTACATGTAAAAATGTAATTGTTATTTGAATATTAAGGGGGTATTATTAATCTAAAAAGGGAGGAATTGTAGTGTATGTGCTTTAAGTCAGAACTACTTTTTACAGATCCTGTATACTGTAGTACCGGCAGTGACCACACCGGTATATAAGCTGTGCGCATGCCTCTGTACCCCAGTCTAGAGATTACCCTCCTCCAGTAAAGACCTGTTATTTGTTTATGTACAGCATCCATGTAATTATTTATCCACTGAACCACGGATCTAACACTTTACTTTTCTCTTACGCGTTCTCCTACGTAGTGGTACCCCTGTGGCTTCAGCAGATGTGGAGGCCCCTTGCTCACTTTCCTGCTGCGCCTGTCTCGACACCTTTGGCGGGCGTCCTCTGGGGTGGCGAGCCTGTGAGGGCTCGCCAGCAGTCTGCTGCTCCTGCGGCTGTGCAGGGCTTGAGACTCCTATCTCACTGGGGTGTGGACTCCGGCAGGGCTCTGACCGAGGGCTCCGAAGTGGCATGGAAGTGTGAGCGCCTGGAGAGGAGCCCCCACTTCCTTGAGGTGTGCCAACAACCTCCCTCTCATGGGTCAGCTCCCCCTCAGCGCCTGCAAGTGGCTGGAGAGCACCTTGCTGCACATCAGGGGGGCCATGGGGACCCGTCTCAGCACTGGAAGTCCTGCTCAGAGGGACTTCCATGAAGGTCTGGTTTCGGTGCTCAATAGATGCCCATCGCTCCTCAAGAGATGCCATTCTATTCAGAGCACTCACCATGTTTTCGCTACCCTGGCGACTAAGCTCCTCCATGGCCGCAGCCCTCCTCTCCTCGGCCACAGCCCTCCTCTCCTCGGCTGCAGCCCTTCTCTCCTCGGCAGCAGCCAGCCTTACCACGGAGGTTGCCAACCTTTCCGTGGTGATGCTTTCATGCGCCAATGACTCCAATAAGGCTCTGCTCATGCTCGCCATGGACTCCTCCATTCGCTCCACACTCGCAGCGACCCTGGAGACAAAACCTGCCAGAGACTCCTGCATCTGTGCATGGAGATCCATCACCTCCTTTCTTGCGGATGGACCCAGAGGCATAGGGTCGACATGCAGCTGAGCTGAGCTGGCAGAGGCCTGCGCCCTCCGACGAGGACTCTCCACTGCTGTCCCTGTCTCCACACTCTGCTGATGCTCACTTGTGAGCTGTGATACACCAGGTGACAACACTACTCTATGTCCCGAAGGTCCCACCTGTAAAGTCTGTGGGTTGTGCAGTTAATAAATACACAGACTTCAGAAGTAACAAACAAACAGGTCTTTACTATTCGAAGGTCCGGGCGAATCTGCCCCAGCAATCCTGCCACAACACTTATATACTGGTGTGGTCACTGTCGGTATTACAGTATACAGAAGCCAAACAAATAGTGCCACACCTAAAGTAGTTCCCTTAAAGGTGAATGGTTACATTCAATAGTTCCCTTAAAGATAGACGGGTACATACACTACAATCCTCCCTTTTTAGCTTATTACTTACAGAGTCCCCGTTAAACATACATATCTTCAACTTCCTATAAAACAAATTACAGATATAATCTCGGTGGAGTCAATGTCATATAAAACAATTTACAGATATAATCTCGGTGGAAACAGTTCACAGGTTCAGTCTCTGCGGAAACAGTTCATAGATTCTGTCTCTGATCTTGACTCGTTCCAAACAACATTTCTTTGATGTAGCCGGTTCACCTGGCTAGCGTGACTCCTCCATAGCCTTTTTCTTGACGTAACAGCTTGAACTTTCGTCCTGTTGAACCAGCAGTGTGGACTTTTACAACCAACTGGCTGTCTTGACATTTTCCAGTTTTTCAACTAATTTAGCTCCATTCGTAATGTCCCGCCTGGGATGGTAGAAGTGCTAATATTTTAGACAGTTATTATCTTCTGCTTCTTCTTTTTCTTTTCTGCCTTTTTGGAACTCTCGGAGCTCCTTTCTCGGCTGCCAGCTGTAGCGCCACCAACTCTCTATGTTCCTTAGACCTTAAGTGCTTCCTCCGGATTTCAGCACTTTGAGAGTTTTCATCACAAGCTGGGCAGACCACATCCTCGTAATATTCAGTGTCACTCAACAGGTCATGGTAATATTCGGGCTCGTCCTGAGTTAGGCCAGCGAGAGAGCCTTCTCCTTCCTCCTCACCCGTCTGGACGTTAGCTGACGGTGGTTCCTTCCCTAGACATCTTTCTTGAAAACCCTTCTTCATGCATTCATATTCATCCCGCTCTTCCTGGGTTATCTGCCATTCCTTCACGACGGACCTCATTTGTGAGTTCAATACCTTCCCTTCCATCGGTAATTGCGTTATCAGGCTATTTAAACCTTCTACTGAAGTAACGGTTTCCACATTCTTCTGTTCACCTTGACGTGATTCAACGTACTTTTGGCATCCTTGTAAAATTTGTGTTGCCACCTCAGCTATCTCCGTGACTTTTGAGAGCTCCGAACTCGTTCCCCCTGAAGATTGAAGCTCGTGTTCAGATTGTTCCCCTTGCAGAGTCTTGTCCTTCAGCATATGAAGGAGTTGGCTGACCGTTAACTCTTCCCTGGGAACCCGGTGGATCAGAGTCTTCTCCATTTCATCCACCTCTTTCTCCAATACTTCCACCTTACGTTCCTCTTGAACTTTGGCTTTCAGCGCTCGGAAAAGTTGCGCCCTGATGCTCTCTAGTTCATGTTCAGGGACCATTCTTACAGTTTCCTTTTCTTCCACTGAAAGGATTCCCAGTTGAATCTGTTCTTCAAGTTGTTGAACCTCGGTCATTGCCGCCTCATATTTGTCTTGGGTGTCCTTCAATGTTTTTATAAGTTCTTGGACATCCTGTCTTTCATGCTCTGCCATGATTTTCACCTCTAATTTCTCATCTATGGCTGGAACTTCTACCGATGAGTCTGTCTTGGCCTTGAGCTCATCAAGAATTTCCTGCAGCCTTTGGACTTCTTGCTCATGTTCAACCTTTAGTTGTTCATATGCTTCTACTGAAACTAGCTTTTCGGAGGCTGCCGAGTTAACCCCCTCCAGAATTGTAGCCTGGGCCTGTTCATACTGTTCTTTCAACTTCTCACACTCTGCTTGTAAGGAGTCGTAGAGAAGAACTGGAATAAAATCCTGGCTCCCTGAAGATTCCTCTTCCTTTGGTTCGTTCTGTAAATATTCTAGTTCCTGAACAGCATCAGGGGAATGTGATTGGTATTTGACCACGATGGCTCTATGGTCGCTCTCTGCTTGAGCTAGCTGTCTCTGTTGTCTTTCCAGGTTCTCCCATTCGGTGTCCCAGAACTTTTCCATATTTTTCATCTCTTGTACGAGACGGTCACTCAACTGTTCTAATTGTTGTCGTACTTTGACATAAGTTTGCGTCCGAGCTCGGTGTTCTTCCGTCGTGGATGAATCCTTTGCTTGAACAGGCTCAGAATTCTCTGTCAACCTGGAGTTCTGCTCTGCAGCTTTATTCTTCTTGGTACCATAAGTCCTTCTGCATGCCTTCGTTTTCTTCCCCATCATCGGCAAGTCCCTTTTAGCCTTGTCTTCCATATTCGACTTGGTCTTATCATCATCCATTTCAGGATCTGAGCTAATAGCTTGCACCGAGTCCTCCCTCATTATGGCTTTTAGGTAATGCCATTCCATGTCTATTTTCTTAATCCACTCCCGTCCTAGAAGTGGTGGTCCTCCCTCAGGTAATACGTACAAGTTCATTCTTGGGTGTTCTTTATCCCTATCTCTCACCTTGACTCTTATTTTCCCCACGGGGTATACGTTATGCCCCGTGTATGTCTGTAATACGAACTTGGTATTTCTTAAAGGTATGTGAGAGAATAGCCGGTGGTAGTCCCTTCGGTTGATGACTGATAGAGCTGATCCAGTGTCCAGCTCCATTCTTACTTGGACTCCAGCTATTTTTAGTATGACCCAGATGGTCTGTAGATCCGTTTCTTTACCCACATTGTGGATTCTCAGACTACCCAGCTCCTGGTTGTTTGGGTCTGAGTCTGAATTCTGTTCGTCTGAACTCTTCTCAGCCACCTTGTGTACCTTGTTGTACTTTTCTTGTGGTGGCTTCCTTTGATTGTTGGTCTTTTTCCCGGACCGGCATACCTTTGCGATGTGACCCAGTTTGCCACATTTCCTACACTCTTGGTTCTTAAACCAGCATTGATTCTGGTCATGCGTTGTCTTCCCACAACGGTAGCATTTTGTTGTGCTTGAAGTAATTTGGTCCACCCCGAGTGCCGCCGCCTTTAGTTGCATTTCCGCCGTTCCTTTCGCTGCGGCTTCGTGCGATGCAGCTATAAGGACAGCCCTGTCCAGTGTGAGGTCGTTCTCTTCCAGTAGTCGCTTCTGCGTCCCTTCTTTGGACAATCCGCATACGAACTTGTCCCGCAGCGCTTCTGTCAGATTCCCTCCGAACTGGCAGTATTTCGCTAGCCTACGCAGTTCGACCAAGTATTCCGCATTGCTTTCGTCTTTCTTCCGCGTTCTTGCGTAGAATTTGAATCGTTCAGCCAGCATCAACGGTGTGGGGTTCAAGTGGTCCTTCAACACAGCCACAATCTCTTCGAAGGTCTGATCCGCTGGTTTATTTGGTGATATTAGATGCTTCAAGAGCCCGTATGTTTTTGCCCCCATCGAGTTTAGAAATGTTATCGCCTTGTCGTCTTCCTCTATTTTGTTGGCTTCGCAATAGATCTCTATGCGTTCCACGTACGTGGCCCAGTCTTCTATTTCAGAATTAAAGTCATTAATATTCCCTCGCTTAGGCATCTTTCTTCCCTTGGGAGCAGCACCAGTATTTCTTTAGTATTCTTATTTATTTGTTTATTTCTAAGATGGCGGGTTTCCCGCGAAATCGGCGGTTTCCCGCTCTTTCCTTCTCTCCCCGCCCACTTCAATGGCGGTATGTCAGTTAAGATGGCGGTTTTCCCGCGAAAATGGCGGTTTCCCGCTCTTCCTTTCTCGCCCCGCCCACTTCAATGGCGGTTTCCCGCTTCTGGCGTCTTCTCCGCCTAATGGCGGCTTCCCGCGTTTCTTCCCGGTGGAAGGGGTACGCTTCCCCCACAGCGGACAGGTTCAGCCGCTGGCTGGCTTCCGCACAGCTCCCCTTACTCGGCTCTGTCTTTTCCTCCCGCCCGCACGGCTCTACCGGCGCTGGGTACACCCCGTTAACGGAGGACAGTGCAGCCGCTGGACTGGCTCTCGCGCAGTCTCTCTCTCCGTACCCGGCTCTGTCGCTCTCTCTCCCGCACGTTCGGTGCTACCGGCCCTGGGTACCCCGTTGGTGGAGAACAGTTCAGCCGCTGGACTGGCTCTCGCACAGTCTCTCTCCCCTTGCTCGGCTCTGTCTCTCCCTCTCCCGCACGTTCGGTTCTACCGGCTCTGGGTACCCCGTTGGTGGAGGACAGCTCAGCCGCTGGACTGGCTCTCGCGCAGTCTCTCTCCCCTTGCTCGGCTCTGTCTCTCTCTCCCACCCGCACGGTTCCTGTTCGCCTCCCAGCCCTCTCGCAGACCGGTGTTTCCCTCCCCGGCTGCGGCTGGGTTTCTCTTCCCGCGCCTACTCCCAGTCTCAGCGCTTCGTGGCTGCGGTCGCTGCCCGGCTTTTCCCGCCGATCGCGGTCCGGCTGTCACCCGACGCCGTTGGACCCGACTTCTGACCGGCTCAGCTCCCCCTCGACCGAGGTCGAGTGCTCTGCCCTTATCCTCCGGATACTTCTACACCTTCCCCTACTCACAGTCTCTTCGGCCGTCTTGTTCCCTGCTGATCGGCTCACTCCGCACCGTGGTAGAAGGGTAGTCAGTGCCTGTTGCAGACGGAAGCTTTTGTTGCTAAAGTCTTCCACCTTTCTCCTGCTGCAGCCTCGTGTTTTCTTCCAGCAGCACGCCGAGGGCGGTTGCCTCTCTTCGACGCTCTTCTTGCTTTGGTAATCTTGCCGCAGGGCACGATCGGACTCGTCGCCACTGTAAAGTCTGTGGGTTGTGCAGTTAATAAATACACAGACTTCAGAAGTAACAAACAAACAGGTCTTTACTATTCGAAGGTCCGGGCGAATCTGCCCCAGCAATCCTGCCACAACACTTATATACTGGTGTGGTCACTATCGGTATTACAGTATACAGAAGCCAAACAAATAGTGCCACACCTAAAGTAGTTCCCTTAAAGGTGAACGGTTACATTCAATAGTTCCCTTAAAGATAGACGGGTACATACACTACACCACCGAGGTGTGAGTGTCTGCGCTGGTGCTGGGTGCGCTTACCTCTGCTGATGCTGCACCCTCAGAGCCTGGAGCTTCCTCTGAGGAGTCTGGCTGCAAAGCCTCTTCCTCCTCGGCAATGGCGACAGGGGCTCTGGATGGTCCTGTGGGGGAGTAAAGGAAAGAGTTAGAGATGTGATGCCAAGGCTACTTGCACATTGGATTTGGCAGATGCTCATAAGTCCAAATGATGTGGCTTCAGAATCATATCAGCAACTCATGCTCTGTCAATGAGAGAGATGGGGAACTATTCTGTCACCAGCTTGCGGGCTTGCTCCTGTCTCTCCTGGCCCAGCGTCCACAGGCACGTCAGCCCCAGCAATCTCCATCGCAGCTTCCTCCCAGGGACTCAGGTGGGTGACTGAGGGTGGTCCTGCTCCAGTCCTCGCACGCTCTCGTCTATTGTGAGCTCTCTTTTCCTGCAATGAGGGAGACAAGTGGAGTTTGAGTGAGAGTGCAGGAGTGAGTGTAGAGATTGCATAGCATAGATACTTAGAAGGAGACAAAGATGTTGTGAGGCTGCAAGACCAAGGGCCCTCCCTGTGTGTTGTCAGTTGTGTTCCAAGCATCAGAGTGAGAGGCAGTGTGAGGGCTGCATGGCGGAATAGTTATGTGAGTGTGAGCATAGAGAGATACGGAATGGGTAAGGGTGCATGGATGTGACTGAGAAGTGGGATGTGGAGGAAGAGATTGCTGAAGCTGAGTGCTGTTGGGGAAAGGCAATGGGGATCAGATTGTGGGTGATAGAAACTTCGTACTTACTTTCCCTGTGCGGTGAAGGTCATGGAAGCGCTTCCTGCACTGCATCCAGGTGCGACGGGTGACTCCCAGAGAGATTACCTCTGCAGCCACCTCCATCCAGGCAGCCCTGGTCTCTTTGGGAGGCCTCTTCCTCTCTGAGCGAGGGTAGAGGACCTCCCTGTGGGCCCTTACCCCATCCACCAATGTCTGGAGTGACGTTTCGTCGAATTTTGCGGCAGCTCAGCCTCTGCCGCTGGCAGCAGCTGGTGCAGGCTCCTCTGCCATTGTGCAAGAGTGGTTGAGAAGCTTGCAGAGGTGGAGAAGCTTGCTGGACACTTTTAAAAGCACCACGAATGATGACATCATACTGTGGGGCTTTCTGACTGGAAATGGACACTTAGCAAGGGTGCCCACACGCTGGAACTTAATTGGCCACTTAAGGGAAAATTGCATGCAGCTGGCTGACCCATTTTTTGCGGGTCGGAACCCCACATTCGGGGAACCCGAACATTTCCCGCACGATCCAGAAAATCGGGCCCGTTAACTCTGTTTCTCTCTCCACGGATGCTGCCTGGCCTGCTGAGCATTTCCAGCATTTTCTGTTTTTATTTCTGTAAATGATTTGTTTTGTTCGATCAGTCACTGCTTCGGATGTGATTTGGATTGGCCGATTTAATGCGGCATTTAACTAGGGAGGATATTAGTGAGCGTGTCTAATGTAGTGTATGTGATTTAAGTCAGAACTACTTTTTACAGCTCCTGTATACTGTAGTACCGGAAGTAACCACACCGGTATATAAGCTGTGCACATGCCTCTGTACTCCAGTCTAGAGATGACCCTCCTCCAGTAAAGACCTGTTGTTTGTTTATATACAGCATCCGTGTAATTCTTTATCCACTGAACCACGGATCTAACAGTGGCGACGAGTGTTGATGCGAATCTACCTGCAACATTAAACAAAAACAAAAAATAGTCGAGTCCAGGAACACGGGCGTCGACCACGAGCAACCGCCCAGCAGTCAGGCAGAGATCCAACTTCGCTGGGGAGGCTGTGGAGAGCCGGGCTTGGTTCCCCAGCCACAATGAGCAGTAAGAGACCGACGACAGGTCCAGAGCAGACACTTCCCGAGCAGCGGCGGCTGGAGCCAACCGACGGCAGAGAGAGAGAGCCGGGCAGCGCCGACAGGGTAAGAAAGAGGGTGAAGAGAGCAGGGCGCAGCCAGGGATTGATCACCGAGCGGCGTCGAGGAAAAATACTGCAAACCGGAGAGAGAGAGGGTAAGAAACAGCCAGGTTCTAGACTGAGCGGCGTCGACAAATATCAAGAGAAGAACGCGCAGAGCACAGCCAGGGATCACGGGCTGATCAGGGTCCGCGGGGCGAAGCAAGGGGAGACACCATTGAGCCGCGGAGAAGCAGGGAGAGCGCGGGAGGCGCCATTGAGCCGTGGAGAAGCAGGGAGAGCGCGGGAGGCGCCACTGAGCCGCGGAGAAGCAGGGAGAGCGCGGGAGGCGCCATTGAGCCGCGGAGAAGCAGGGAGAGTGCGGGAGGTGCCATTGAGCCGCGGAGAAGAAGGACGAGCGCGGGAGACGCCATTTTGCGAAGCCGCAGTGGAGAAGACGGGCAAGCGCGGGAAGGAAGGAAAGCGCGGCAGACGCCATTTTGTGCCAGCGGAGAAGAAGGGGAAGCGCGGGAGGCGCCATTGGGGATAGTTAACGCACAACCAAGGATGCCGAAGAGTGGCAGTATCTCTACGTTCGACAATGAAGTTGAAGATTGGGCGACATATGTGGAATGTATTGAGGTGTACTGCAGGGCGAATGAAGTGCCAGATGCTAATAAAGCACTGGTTCTGTTAAATTCCATGGGTGCAAAAACTTATGGGTTACTGCGAAATCTAATAACCCCAGAGAAGCCGGTAAACAAGGATTTTGGAAGCATAGTAGAAATTCTACAGGACCACTTAAGCCCCACACCGCTGCTGATAGCAGAACGATTTAAGTTCCATAAAAGGAACCAACACAAAGACGAAAGCAATGCTGAGTACCTAACGGAACTGCGCAAGCTATCGAAATACTGCCAGTTTGGAGCAGGACCAGCAGACATGTTAAGGGACAAGTTTGTGTGTGGGCTACAAAGTGAAGGAACCCAGAAACAGCTTCTATCAGAAAAGGACCTTACGCTGGACAAAGCGTTCAATATGGCAGTATCACACGAAGCAGCCGCAAGGGGCACTGCAGAGATACAACGGAGACCACAAGAATACGGCACCAATGAAATGACCTATGGAACAGGGAAGTGCTATCGCTGCGGCAGAACAACATATGACCAGAAAGATTGTTGGTTCAAGGACCAAGTGTGCAGACAGTGTGGGAAAGCAGAACACATAGCAAGAGTCTGCAGGTCTGGGAAGAAAACCAACAGTAAGAAATCTCCACAGGAGAAGTACAAAAAGGTACACCAGGTGATGGACAGTGGTTCAGACGAACAGAAAAGTGACACAGACTCCGGAAGCAAGGAGCTGGGTTGTCTGAAACTACATAATGTAACCGAAATAGAGGATCACCAGACTATCTGGGTTACACTCAAGATAGACGGAGTCCAAGTGGAAATGGAATTGGACACAGGGTCAGCTCTAACAGTTATAAATCAAAGAGACTACAAGCGGCTATTTTCACACATACCCTTGAAAGCTACAGAGATTGTCTTGAAGACGTATACGGGGCAAAAAGTCTACCCCAAAGGAAAAATAAGGGTGAAAGTGACATATAAAGGTCAGGAAATACCTAAAATGGATATATATGTCTTGCCAAAGGGAGGACCACCACTGCTGGGACGTGAGTGGATCCGGAAGATACATTTAGATTGGCATTCCATACAGGCACTGAAGGTGGAGGCCAAAGAGGATGACGACGTCACACCTGGACGACTGTCAAAAATGCTAACTGACGCAAAAGAAGTGTTCCAGGAGGGACTAGGAACACTAAAAGGAATAACAGCAACAATTAAAATAGAGGATAATGCAAGCCCAAAGTTTCTGAAGGCCAGACCAGTGCCTTATGCGATCAGACCAGCGGTTGAAGCAGAGCTGGAAGGGTTGGAACGTTCAGGAGTACTGTCCAAAGTGGACTGGAGCGAGTGGGCTACACCCATCGTCCCTGTAATGAAGAGGTCATTGAGTAATACGCCTGGGGAACCAAAGAAGGTCAGCATCTGTGGGGATTTTAAGGTGACAGTGAACCCAGTCCTTCACACGGTGCAATATCCGCTTCCATGAATTGAGGATATTTTCGCCTCGCTATCTGGTGGTAAACGCTTCACCAAAATTGATCTAGCCCAGGCATACTTGCAAATGGAGGTAGAAGAAGCTTCGAAACATTACCTTATGATCAACACCCATAAAGGTCTCTATCAATACAACTGGCTAGTGTTTGGAGTAGCCTCGGCTCCGACTATCTGGCAAAGGGCGATGGATCAGGTCCTGCAAGGGATTCCAGGGACCCAGTGTTATTTGGACGACATCTTAGTCGCGGGCGAAAATGATGGTGATCACCTCGCTAACTTGGAGAAGGTGCTCACCAGATTAAAGGAATATGGGCTACGAGCTAATCGCCACAAGTGCGAGTTTTTCCAGAAACAGATCTCGTATTGCGGCCACGTCATTGATGAAGAGGAGTTACATAAGTCCCCTGACAAGATTGAGGCAGTAGTCAAGGCTCCAGCACCGGAAAATGTGTCACAACTGAGGTCGTTCCTCGGGCTGGTAAACTATTACCACAAGTTCTTACCAAATTTGTCTACGGTACTACACCTGCTGAACACCCTACTGCAAACAGGGGTACCATGGGAGTGGGATGACGAACGTAGACGAGCTTTCCAGAGTGTAAAGAATTGATCACATCAAAAGAGGTGTTGGCCCATTTCAACCCAGCACTACCAATTCGTTTCGCATGTGATGCATCACCCTACGGCATTGGAGCGGTGCTGTCGCACAAATTCCCAGACGGGTTGGAGAGGCCAGTGGCCTTTGCGTCTCGGTCACTAACCTCAGCCGAGCGCAACTACGCCCAGATTGACAGGGAGGCCCTCAGCCTAGTATGGGGAGTAAAAAAATTCAACCATTATCTGCATGGGCAGAAGTTCACCTTGCTGACTGACCACCAACCACTTGTCTCCATCTTTAATCCTAAGAAGGGCGTGCCAGTAATGACTGCACAGCGGTTACAAAGATGGTCCCTGTTTCTAGGGGCAAATCAATATGAAATAGAATATAAAGGCATGAAACAGCATGGGAACGCTGATGGGCTATCGCGCCTGACACTGCCTACGGTGGAGGAAGCACCAGCAGTGGACCCTGTTTTGATTTCTTTTTGGGTTCAATAAAGACTCATTTCTGAAAGAGAATGTTGTTTAATCTAAAGTCTTGTTGAAGACTTTCTACAGCTTTTTACAGAACACACTATGCTGTGATGCATCTAGAATGAAACTGAAAGTAAAACTCCTCTGGACTGCTTGTCTCTCACATGACCTCTGCTGGTCAGGCACAAGTAATCAAAAACACAGACAAATATGCTGTAAGTCATAAGTAATCAAACACAGACAAATATCATCACTATTTGCTGATATCATTACATCTCCCTTTCTAAAAACAAAAGTATTTTACTTTTAACTAACAACATTTAATGAACTTACATTATCATTATCATGATCAAGGTTTTTTACCCTTGCTTTTTGTGTTCACATGAAATATGTCAATACACTAGAACTTGAAGAAAGAATAAGATAACATTACTTCCTTCTTTAACACTAGTCCTTAAATTTGCTCAATGAGTCTCTCAGGAGGCTTCACATGTCTTGAGGATTTTCTGATTGATTGTCCTTGAATCTGAGTTGTTGTCTCAGATGATTGGTTCTCAGCTGTGTGATCAGGTTGTTCACCAGTATCAGTCTCTTGACCTGCTGTGGCTGGTCCCATGAGAAGATCTCGACGATTTCTTCTCAGAACAGCACCCTCATCTGTCTGAATGGTGTATGATCTTGGTTGAACTTCACTCAGGACAGTTCCCTTCTGAGTCCATGTGTTTGTTTTGTCTTTCAACCTTACTTGGTCACCAGTGTGGAGTTCAGGTAGGTTTTGTGTTCCTCTGTCATAGTAGTACTTTTGCTTTTCTTTCTGTTGCTCTTTGAACTTCCTCACTTTCTCCCCCTCTTTTGTTTTCAGGAGGTTCTCCGGGATGGGTAGGTTTGACCTTAGCCGACGTCCCATCAGGAGTTGGGCTGGTGACATACCACACTCGAGCGGCATTGTGCGGTATACAAGCATGCTTTGGTAGAAGTCAGTTCCACTGTCTTTTGCCTTGTACATCAGTCTTTTCACTGTCTGGACCGATTTTTCCACTAGTCCATTGGACTGTGGATAGTGAGGACTTGACGTTGTGTGGACAAAGTCCCACTCTTTGGCAAAGTGTCGGAAATTTGCATTGTTAAACTGGGGTCCATTGTCTGTGAAGACCTCGCTTGCCACGCCATGTCTGGAGAATATGGCTTTCATACTTCTTATCACAGCTTCTGCAGTGGTGGTGTACAGTCTACAAACCTCTGGATACAGGGAGTAATAGTCTGTGACGACAAGATAGTCCTTCCCTTGACATACGAATAGGTCAGCACCTACCTTCTGGTAAGGCCTGTCTGGTGCTGGGTGTGGCTTTAGTGGTTCTACCGGATTGCTTGCTCGATATTTCAGGCATATTGTGCAGTTTGACACCTCATTTGTCACATCTTGGTTGATTCGTGGCCAGTACATCACCTCTCGTGCTCTTTTCTTACACTTTTCGATTCCCAGATGTCCTCCATGGATCTTTTTTAGCATCTCTCTTCTCAGACTCTTTGGAATAATTATTTTACTTCCTTTGTAGATGATGTCTTCGACCACTGATAGTTCCCCCCTGCAGTTCCAGTACTCTGCTATATCAGTTGAGCAGTCTTGCTTCATGTTGGGCCATCCATCCAAGATGCTTTTTCTCAGTCGTCTCATTGTTTCATCTTTGTTTGTCTCAGTCTTTATGAGCTCCATTTTTGCATCTGCTATGGGCAGTGCACTTGTGATCATGTCCACGTAGGCGTTCACTTTTTCATCCATTGTGGTGTTTGCGGGCTCACTTGGGTCAACAGCTCTGGACAACGTGTCTGCTGTATACATCAGCTTACCCGGTGTGTACGCAACATTCAGTGTATAGCTGATATACCTATCAATTCGTCCAATGAAAAGCGACGAGTTAAGAAAGTAACTATAGGTTTTTATTGACTAAATGACAGAGCCCACCCTCGTGGGTGATCGGATCCAAGAAGGAGGAATACCAGCCAGTCGACCACCTTTATACCCGGGCAGGTAGGTGGAGCCATGGGCGGAGTCGGCAGTGGTCAGCCCAGGTATAGCAGCGTGACAAGAGGCGACCTCGTACAGTGATACAACAGTGTGAACAGTGATAACTATAGGGAAACGATCTAACAGTGATAACTATAGTGTAACGATAGTAAACGGTAAAAGTGGTTTACCACATTCACCCCTTGTTTAGATTTGAGTCCGGCGGGGTGAAGTGTACTACCAGTTCTGGTATGTCAGTCTGTCCGGAGGCCTCGTAAGCCTGTCTGATCGTCGCAGCGGCGGTGTTGCGTTCTCCGGTGTTAATGCTGGCGTCTGCGAGGTAGGCGAAGGCTCTTGGGGTTCTGGCGTACCGTCTACCTGGGCTGGAATTGGGGGGGTGGTGGGGGGGGGTAGCGGTGGTGTCTCCGGAGTGCCTGAGGGTGCGAGGTCTCGTAAAGAGACTGTGTCCTCCCGCCCATCTGGGTATGCCACGTAGGCGTACTGGGGGTTGGTGTGCAGGAGGTTCACCCTCTCGACCGGGGGTCCGTTTTATGGGCCCTCACGTGCTTTCGCAGCAAGACAGGCCCCGGAGAGGTCAGCCAGGTTGGTAGCGTGGTTCCCATAGTCGACTTCCTGGGGAAAACAAACATTCGTTCATGGGGGGTGGCGTTAATGGCAGTGCAAAGTAGTGACCGGGTGGAATGCAGCGCCGCCGGGAGGACCTCCTGCCAGCGAGAGGTTGGGAGGCCCTTAGACTTTAAGGCTAAGAGGACGGCCTTCCATACCGTCGCGTTCTCTCTTTCCACCTGGCCGTTCCCTCGGGGGTTGTAGCTGGTGGTCCTGCTAGTGGCGATGCCTCTCGCTCGTAGGAACTGACGGAGTTCCTCGCTCATGAAGGAGGCGCCCCGGTCACTATGTATATAGTTTGGGAACCCGAACAAGGCAAAGAGGTCGTTCAGGCATTTAACAACCGTGGTGCTGGTCATGTCTGGACAGGGGAAGGCAAAGGGGAAACGGGAGTACTCATCAACAATGTTGAGGAAGTACACATTGCGGTCAGAGGACGGGAGGGGCCCCTTAAAATCGATGCTCAAGCGCTCGAAGGGGCGGGTGGCCTTGATCAGGCTTGCTCTGTCCGGCCTAAAGAAGTGCGGTTTGCACTCGGCACAGGTCTGGCAGTTCCTGGTCATGGTCCTGACCTCCTCGATGGAGTAGGTCAGGTTGCGGGCCTTAATGAAGTGGTAAAGTCTGGTGACCCCGGGGTGGCAGAGGTCGTTGTGGAGGGTCTGAAGTCTATCAATTTGCGCGTTGGCGCATGTAATTCGCGATAGAGCGTCAGGGGATTCGTTCAGCATACCAGGCCGGTACAAGATATCATAATCGTAGGTGGATAGCTCGATTCTCCACCTCAAGATCTTGTCGTTCTTGATTTTACCCCTCAGCTTGTTATTAAACATAAAAGCGACCGAACGCTGGTCGGTGAGGAGGGTAAATCGCTTGCCTGCGAGGTAATGCCTCCAGCGGCGTACCGCCTCCACAATCGCCTGGGCCTCCTTCTCGACCGAAGAGTGTCGGATCTCAGGGCCCTGTAGGGTCCTTGAGAAGAAGGCCACCGGTCTCCCCTCCTGGTTGAGGGTAGCGGCTAGGGCGAAGTCGGATGCATCGCTCTCCACTTGGAAGGGGATGGACTCATCCACTGCGTGCATAGTGGCCTTAGCAATGTCTCCCCTGATGAGGGAGAAGGCCGCGCGCGCTTCTTCCGTAAGGGGGAAGGAGGTGGACTTCATGAGGGGTCTGGCTTTGTCCGCATAATTCGGCACCCATTGGGCATAGTAGGCGAAGAGCCCCAGGGTTCTCTTCAGCGCCTTTGGACAGTGGGGAAGGGGTAGCTCCATGAGGGGATGCATTCTTTCGGGATCGGGGCCGATGATTCCGTTCTCTACTACGCAGCCGAGGATGGCAAGGCGTTAAACACACATTTCTCCTTATTGTAGGTGAGGTTCAGCCGTTGGGCCGTACGGAGGAATCTTTCCAGATTAGCGTCATGGTCTTGCCGGTCGCGGCCGCAGATGGTGACGTTATCTAGATAGGGGAACGTGGCTTGCAGCCCGTTCTGGTCAACCATCCGGTCCATCTCCCTTTGGAAGACCGAAACCCCGTTGGTGACGCCGAAGGGGACCCTAAGGAAGTGGTAGAGGCGGCCATTCGCCTCGAAGGCGGTATACTGGCGGTCCTCGGGGCGGATAGGGAGTTGGTGGTAGGCCGACTTAAGGTCGATGGTAGAGAATACCCGGTATTGAGCAATCTGATTGACCATATCAGATATGCGGGGAAGGGGGTATACGTCCAGCTGGGTGTACCGGTTTATGGTTTGGCTGTAGTCGATGACCAGGCGGTTTTTATTGCCGGTCTTAACGACTACAACCTGGGCACGCCAGGGGCTGCTGCTCCCCTCGATGATGCCCTCCTTCAGGAGACGCTGCACCTCAGAGCTAATGAAAGCTCTGTCCCCGGCGCTGTACCGCCTGCTCTTGGTAGCGACGGATTTGCAGTCGGGGGTGAGGTTAGCGAACAGGGAAGGTGGCGGGACCTTGAGGGTGGATAGGCCGCAGGTGTTACGCGGTGGGCGATTTAAAGGCTGCTGGTTGTCGACTGTGAGCGGGGGGAGGGGTCCACCGTATGCTAGAGTGACGCTTTGGAGGTGGGATTGAAAATCCAGCCCTAGTAGGACGGCAGCGCATAGCTGGGGCAGGACGAGGAGTTTAAAGTTTTTATACTCCGTGCCCTTAACCGACAGGGTCACAACACAGTAGCCGCTGATGTCTGTGGCGTGGGACCTCGATGCCATCGAGATCCGGTTGCGCGTTGGCTGGACAGTGAGGGAGTAGTGGCTCACCGTGTCTGGATGTATGAAGCTCTCCGTGCTTCCGCTGTCGAACAGGCAGGTCGTGGCGTGGCCGTCTACTTTGATGTCCATCATTGACTTGGACAGCTGATGCGGGCGAGCTTGGTCTAGTGTGACGGAGGCTAGTGTGTGGCTGAGCAGGTCGCTGTAGTCTGTAGGTGAAGCGGTCGTCAGGTCTGGAGGTAAGGTGGCGGTCGAGCGTGGTGGGTAAAATGGAGGCGCCCACGAGGTGGGGCAAAATGGCGGAGAAGATGGCTGCCCCCACAACCTACATGAGGCACTGCTGGCGTCGGTTGCCTGGATCAAAGATGGCCGCCCCCATTGCTCATCTGTGGCCTTGATAAAAGATGGCCACCCCCACAGTTCGCATGAGGCACTGCTGGCCTCTGCTGCTCTCCCTCTGCAGGCCTTCGCGAAGTGGCCTTTCTTCAGGCAGCTGGAGCACGTCGCGTTTTTGGCTGGGCAGCGCGACCTCGGGTGTTTCGCCTGCCCACAGAAGAAGCAGCCGGCGGCCTGGTCGCGGGGGTCCGAAGTCGCAGCCAGTACCGGGGGTGGCGGTCCCGATCGGGTCCGGGATGCCGACGCTGAGGTAGGTCCCGGGGGCGGCGCTACGAGGGGTATTGCGGTCGGGGTCGGGCCCGAGTCCCAGAGTCGCAAACTGTACCTGGAATACACCTCGAGGTCCCGCTGGGTCACTTCTAGGGAGTAGGCCAAGGCTGCAGCTGTGTTCAGGTCGAGGTCCTTTGATTCCAGCAGTCTCTGCCGTGAGTAGTCGGACCGAAGGCCTTTCACGAAGGCATCGCGGATGTTATCTTCAGTGTTTTCTGCAGCCGATACTGCTTTAAAGTCACAGTCCCTGCCGAGTGTTCATAGCGCCTGTAAAAATTCAGCTACAGACTCTCCTGGCTGTTGCGGGCGGGATCTTAGGAGGTGTCTGGCATACATGGAATTTACCGGGCTCCGGTACTGCTGTTTCAGTAGGTTGATAGCGGCCTCGTAAGTAGTAATGTCCTGGATGAGTGCGTATACTTTAGGGCTCGCTTGGGCGGTCAGAACTCTTAGTTTGGATCTCTGAGGGACGCCGGATTCTTCCAGGTAGGATTCGAAGCAGCACAGCCAGTGTTTGAAGTCGAGGGCTGCGTTTGTTGCTTGTGGGTTTAGATCCAGGTACGGTGGCTTGAGGGCTCGCAGCCAAGCCGGCTGCTGTGGCTGTTGTAGCTGGGCGTCTGGCTGGTCGTTTGGCTGCTCCGTTGACTGGTTGTTTGGCTGCTCAAGTGACGACATTTTAAAATTTAGTCAATAAAATTGATATACCTATCAATTCGTCCAATGAAAAGCGACGAGTTAAGAAAGTAACTATAGGTTTTTATTGACTAAATAACAGAGCCCACCCTCGTGGGTGATCGGATCCAAGAAGGAGGAATACCAGCCAGTCGACCACCTTTACACCCGGGCAGGTAGGTGGAGCCATGGGCGGAGTCGGCAGTGGTCAGCCCAGGTATAGCAGCGTGACAAGAGGCGACCTCGTACAGTGATACAACAATGTGAACAGTGATAACTATAGGGAAACGATCTAACAGTGATAACTATAGTGTAACGATAGTAAACGGTAAAAGTGGTTTACCACAATAGCGTTGCAGCCTGATCATCATTCTTTGTATTCTAAGCGGACAGCTATTCAGTGGCTTTTGGAACAATGCAATCAAGGGCTTATGGTCAGTCTCTACACTGATTGCTTGTCCTGCCACAAACTGGTGAAATCTTTCACAGGCGTATGTGATGCTGAGCAGCTCCTTTTCTATTTGAGCATATCGCGTCTCCGCGTCTGTCATTGAGCGCGATGCATATGCAATAGGTTGCCAGTAATCATATTGTTGCAGAAGAACGGCACCGAGCCCACTCTGTGATGCATCTGATGATATCTTGATGGGCCTCGCTGGGTCATAAAACCTCAGAACTGGTTCCTCTGTGAGCAGTTTCTTTAGATCACTCCATGACTTCTCATGCTCATGATTCCATTCCCATTCTATGTTCTTTTCAGTTAGTCTTCTCAGTGGCGCTATTTTTTCTGAGAGGTTGGATATGAATTTCCCCATGGAGTTGATCATTCCATTAAACCTCTGCACGTCCTTTTTGCATTGTGGCTTTGGCATATTCTCAATGGCGGACACCTTTCTGGGATCTGGTCTGATGCCCTCACTGCTAAGGATATCTCCCACGAATGTCAGTTCTGTCACCCCGAGCTGGCATTTCTCTCTATTCAGCTTCAGGTTTGTTTTCCTTGTTGCTTCCAGCACTTTTTTCAGTCTCTCGTCATGCTCAGTTCTCATGGTTCCCCATACTATGATGTCATCCATTGATGTATCAACTCCCTCCAGGTGCTCATAGATCATATGGATAGTCTTGTGATACACTTCAGGAGCTGAGGCAATGCCAAATGGTAACCTTAGGAATCTGTGTCTGCCAAATGGAGTGTTGAACGTGCACAGTCTTGAACTTGCTTCATCCAGCTTCATCTGCCAAAATCCTGAGGACGCATCTAACTTGCTGAAATATTTTGCATTTGCAAACTGTGCCATGATTTCCTCACGTGTAGGAAGCTTGAAGTGCTCTCTCTTTATTGCTCTGTTTAGATCTCTTGGATCCAGGCAAATTCTGAGCTTTCCATTCTTTTTGTCCACTACGACGAGGGAACTCACCCACTCAGTTGGCTCATCTATCTTCTGAATCACGTTCAGGCTTTCCATCCTGTCCAACTCTGCCTTCAGTTGCTTTTGAAGAGCAAACGGAACTTTTCTGCATGGATGTATGACCGGTGTCATACTTTTATCTACTCTGATCGTGTGTTCTCCTGGAATGCAGCCTAGACCCTTAAATAGGTCTTTGTACTCTTTCATGAGTTCATCATAGACTGTCTCTCCTTCGCTTTCCACAATGAGGACTCTCTTTACCAGGTTCAGTCTCTCACAGGCTTTTAACCCTAGTATGGCTTGCACATCCTTTGGCACCACGATTAATGCTAGCGTGTGCTCTCTGTCCTTGTGTGTTACTTTGACAATGCATTTTCCTTTCACTGGTATATCAGTACCTGAGTATCCAGTCACTTTCACTTGTATTCCATGTAACTTTGGTCTGGGTCTAATTCTCTTAAAATCGGTCTCTGATATCACATTAACTTGTGCTCCAGTATCCAATTTAAATGGAATGTGTATGTCGTTCACTTTTAGTGTCAACATCCAGTCTCTTTCTTCTCTTTTGTTTTCAGACACAACATCTACATAGAATTCCTCTATCTTGCTTTCATCTACTGTATGGACCTTGCTTTGTTGCACTTGGTTCTTACAGCAACGGGCATAATGGTTGTTTTTGTTGCATCTATTGCATGTTTTACCATATGCTGGACACTTTCTTGGTGGATGCTGTGTACCGCATCGACTACATGACTTCCGATTGTCCCTTTGATTTTCGTTTGCTGGCCACGTCTCTTTTTTCACATTGGCGCTCTCTTTGTTAAACGGTTTGTATCCGTTCTTTCTCACTGCATCCACGTTGCAGCTACTGTCACTGAACAGCTCCTTTGCCTGCAACTTCACAGTGTCTGTAACCCTACACAGTGCTATGGCTTTTCCCAGGTCTAGATCTTGCTCTCTTAGCAGTCTTTCCCTTAGACCATTATCTCGAATACCACACACCAGTCTGTCTTTTATCAGCGAGTCTGTCAGTCCCCCAAATTCACACGATTTGCTCCGGTTTCTCAGTTCAGTCACATACTGATCAATAGTCTCGCCGATTTTCTGTACACATGTGAAAAATTTGTGCCTCTCAAAGGTCACGTTGCGTTTAGGTATGCAGTAGGCCTCAAACTGTTCCATTATTTTATCTAGCTTCATTTTGTCTCCATCAACAGCGAATGTGAAGTTATTATACACCTCCAGCGCTTCATCACCCACGACATGCAAGAACAGTGACGATTTCTGTTTATCACTTTTCTTGTCAGCTCCGATTGCCGCTAAATACAACTCTAAACGTTGTTTGAACCTTCTCCAATTTTCAGCCACATTACCGGTTAATTGAAGCGTCGCCGGTGGGTGTAAACCTTCCATTTTTCACTTCGTTAGCTATTCTCTAATGGTAAGCAACGATGTTCTCTTTTGGCTTGCTAATATGTGGAGAGCTGATTTCGCTTACTTGCCACAACTGCTTTCACTGTCCCATCAAGTTGCTAACTTCAGATTTTTTCTCTTTCAGCCACTTCTGACATCATGTTTTGATTTCTTTTTGGGTTCAATAAAGACTCATTTCTGAAAGAGAATGTTGTTTAATCTAAAGTCTTGTTGAAGACTTTCTACAGCTTTTTACAGAACACACTATGCTGTGATGCATCTAGAATGAAACTGAAAGTAAAACTCCTCTGGACTGCTTGTCTCTCACATGACCTCTGCTGGTCAGGCACAAGTAATCAAAAACACAGACAAATATGCTGTAAGGCATAAGTAATCAAACACAGACAAATATCATCACTATTTGCTGATATCATTACAGACCCTATTGAGATATTTTATTCATCGATAATTGAACGATTGCCAGTAACAAACATGGATATAGAGAAGGAGACCCGCAATGATCCGACGCTGTCACGGGTATATGAATTGACGGTGAGGGGATGGCCAACACATGGCGACTCACTGTTGCCAGCATTCTCATCCAGAAGAGAACAGCTGTCAGTATGCCAGGGGACAGTGATGTGTGGATCCAGAGTGGTGATTCCACCCAAGTTAAGGGAGAGAGTGCTAAAGGAGCTACATGAAGGTCATCTGGGGGGAGTGAAAATGAAAAGCCTTGCTAGGGCTTATGTGTGGTGGCCGGGAATCGATCAACAAATCGAAGACCTAACTAAGAGCTGCTTAGGATGCCAGAAGTTCCAAAATGCACCACCACATGCCCCTCTACACCCATGGGAGTGGCCCTCCTCTCCATGGCAACGGGTGCACATTGATTTCGCTGGTCCATTCATGGTCTCAATGTTCTTAATAGCAGTGGATGCTCATTCAAAGTGGCCTGAGGTGATAAATCTGGTGTATGTAACCTGTTCCACCTTAAGAGAACTACCTTAAGAGATGTACTACTTTCTCTTGGCTGCTGTATACTGTAATACCGGTGGTGACCACACCGGTATATAAGTGTTGTGTAGGGATTTGCTGGGCAGTTCAGCCCTGACCTCCGAATAGTAAAGACCTGTTAAAAGTTATTCTTGTTGTCTGTGTCCAGTGATTGATCATAAGCATAACTGGGACACACAGACTCAACAATAAAGATGTCTTCAACCACTACAGAGAAAACGATTGCAGTCCTACGGACCATATTTGCCAGAAACGGTTTGCCAGAGCAGATCTGCTCTGATAATGGACCACAATTTGTGTCCGACGAGTTCCAAAAATTCATGAAAAGGAATGGGGTAAGGCATTACACATCCGCCCCGTATCATCCAGCCACCAATGGATTGGCTGAGAGGTTCGTACAAACCTTTAAGAAGGCGATAAAGGCCATGTGCGACGAGGAAATTCCACTACAGCATAAGATGGACAATTTCTTATTAGCCTACCGAAATGCGACACATGCAGTTACCAACCAGACCCCGGCCATGATGTTCTTTAACCGAAGGTTGAGATCTCGTCTGGACTTGCTCAGACTAAATGTTTGAAGAAATGTTGAGGACAAACAATTCCAGCACATCAACGAGAAGCCGACAACGAGCTTCAATGTAGGGCAACCAGTCTTGGCCCGTGACTATCGAACAGAGAAGTGGCAACCCGGAACGATATGTACAAGGCAGGGGCCATTAATGTACACAGTGGATGTCGGGGAGAACATTGTGAGACGCCACGTCGATCAGATCTTAGCGTCACAGGAAGGTGTCAACCCCATGTCTCGAGTACCTGGGGATGAACCCGACATACCGGTCGCATCTACTTCAGACCCAGTAGCAGTGGAACCCGATGAACTACCCGATGAAAAGGGGTCAGAATCGCCTCTGCACCAAGAACAAGTACCTCCGGAAAGGCGCTATCCCGAAAGGGTCAGGAAGCCGCCCCAAAGACTGAATCTATAAATGGACTTTTTGTTATTGAATGTACATGTAAAAATGTAATTGTTATTTGAATATTAAGGGGGTATTATTAATCTAAAAAGGGAGGAATTGTAGTGTATGTGCTTTAAGTCAGAACTACTTTTTACAGCTTCTGTATACTGTAGTACCGGCAGTGACCACACCGGTATATAAGCTGTGCGCATGCCTCTGTACCCCAGTCTAGAGATTACCCTCCTCCAGTAAAGACCTGTTATTTGTTTATGTACAGCATCCGTGTAATTATTTATCCACTGAACCACAGATCTAACATCTAAGGGCAGGGCTGTGTATTTACAAGACAATAAAGAGCCAATCGAGGAACCAGGAACTTCCAGCAGCCGCTTCTCTTGAGCCTTGCTGGGACAATGTTCCTGCAGCCCTTGCTCTGAGCATTACTGGGACAATGTTCCTGCTGTAGCCCTTGCTCTGAGCAACACCCGAGGGGACTGAAGGGGATTTTCACTCTTGCTGTGTCACAGCGTTGGCTGATCAAATGTAAAACTGTGAATATCATCGTCACATCTACAAGAATGTCATTATACGTGAAGGAATGTAAAATGGGTTATAATTCCAAATGTAAAGGAAACAACGTTGAACTCTAATAATAGCAACTATACAGGAAAGAAAATTACACATTTACAGGAATATAGTTAAAATACTATTGTTCCAAATACTATACAGGATTACATAGGATATACGGCACAGAAACAGGCCATTCGGCCCAACCAGCCCATGCCAGTGTTGATGCTCCACTCGAGCCTCCTCCCGTCTTTCCTCATCTAAACCTATCAGCGTCACCCTCTGTTCCCTTCTCCCTCATATGCTTATCTAGCCTCCCCTTAAATGCATCTATACTATTCGCTTCAACCACAGTTAACATAAAAGTGAACCTAAAAATGTTCTACCAGCATGTAAACAGTAAGCGGGTAGTAAGAGGCGGGGTGGGGCCTATTAGCGACAAAGAAGGTGATATATGCTTAGAGGCGCAGGGCAAGGCTAGAATACTCAATGAGTACTTTGTATCGGTGTTTACTAAGGAGGTGGATGCTGACAAAATATCGGTAGAAGTGGAAAAGGTAGAAGCAATGGAAGTGGTGAAAATTGATAGACAGAATGTACTAGAAAGGCTGGGTATGCTTAGAGCGGATAAGTTGCCTGGTTCAGACAGCTTGCATCCCAGGTTGCTAAGGGAATTGGGGGAGGAGATAGCGGAAGGGCTTGCCATAATTTTCCAATCTTCCCTCGATGCAGGGGAGGTGCCTGAGGATTGGAAAGTGGCAAATCTGACCCCATTGTTGAAGAATGGGTGTGAGGACAATCCCAGTAACTACAGTTTAACATCAGTGGTGGGTGGGGTTGCAAAATTCCAGGAATTTTTAAAAGAGGAAACTTTCCATGGGAATTTTCAGGAATTTATGGGAATTTGGGGATTTATGAGAATTTATGGGAATTTTGAGTTTTTTTGCACACTGATGGTTTTTGTCTCTGACCCTTATATTATCTTTGTCATCAAAATAGACATACTGTTCCATACAAATAAAAACAGGCTTATTTAGGTTATAATTTTGAACTTTATTGAACCCCCACAAAAAAGACCCATCTAAAATAAAATAAAGAGAGCGTCAGCTTATTTAGCCTGTAATTTGTCCTTATTTTGTCCCTTTGAGTCTTCTACTCATGAGTCTTCTGAGTCTTCTACTCCTCATTGCTCCTCCTGATTCTCTGACTCTGGCTCTGACGTGTCCATTTCCTCCTCTGTGTCAGTGTCTAGCTGTGTGGTGGACACTTCTGTATCTGGCACAATAAGTTGTAGGTTCGCCCGGATAGCCACCAGTTTCTCCACTCTCTTGTTAGTCAGCCTGTTGCGCACCTTTGTATGCGTATTCCCAAAAAGTGACCAGTTTCGTTCAGAGGCCGCTGATGAAGGTGGGATTTGGAGTATCACCGATGCAGTAGGTGACAGGCCCTCAGATGCACAAGGTCCCTTCCACCAGGTATGTGCACTGATATGCTTGCATGATTCCCATATCCCATCCCCATTCCAAAGACCTTGCTTGGTAGAGAACTTTGCCAGACTTCCCAGAACTTTGCCCACGTCCAGATTGAGGTGGCGTGAGAGGGTAGAAATCACACTGCAAGCGCTGTTGATCTATTCTGTAGAAAGTATTGGTCTCCCAACATGCTTTGGGTCCAGCATGTATGCTGCAGCATGAATCGGCTTGACACAAAATTCTTGACGCGTCTGTATGAATTGAACAATTGCCTTCTCTTCTGCTTTGAGCAGCAGGGATGTGGGTAGGGCAATGCTGATTTGTTCTTTTAAATCAGCAAAAAGCCTGAGAACATCTGACAAGACAGCGTCATCTCCTTCAATCTGAGCAATTGCAGATGCTACTGGTGAGAGTAGTTTAAGGCTGCTAACCACTCTCTCCCAAAACACATCATCCAGCAGTATTTTCTTGATGGTGGTTTCCATATCCCCAGACTGGGATATTGCCATTTCTTGCAGCGACTCCTTACCCTCTAGAAGGCTGTTGTACATTATGACAACGCCACCCCATCTAGTGTTGCTGGGCAGCTTCAGTGTGGTGTTCTTGTTCTTTGTTGTTTGCTTGGAGTTGTAGGTTGCTGCAACTACCTGTTTCCCCCTGACATACTTAACAACTTGCTTGGCTCTCTTGTACAGTGTTTCCATGGTTCTCAAACCCACGATGTCCTTGAGGAGCAGGTTGAGCCCATGAGCTGCGCACCCAATAGACATAATATGAGGGTAGGCCTCCTCCACTTGAGCCCAAGCAGCCTTCATATTCGCAGCATTGTCAGTAACTACTGCAAAGACCTTTTGTGATCCAAGATCATTGATGACCACTTTCAGCTCATCAGCAATGTATGTTGTCCTTCGTGTCTGTGCTCTTGAAGAACACTGGGAGAGGAGTGGAGATGATGTAGTTTATGATGCCCTCCCCTCGTACATTTGACCACCCATCTGAGATAACTGCAACACAGTCTGCCATCTCTATCGTTTCTTTGAGCTTTCCTTGGTCTCTGTTATACTCAGCCTCCAGCAAATAAGTAGACAAAGCATGTCTGGTGGGAGGACAGTATGCAGGGCGAATAACATTGAAAATTCTCTTCCAGTGCACATTGGCTGTGAGCATGAGGGGTGAGCCTGTCGCATATACAGCTCGAGCAAGGCACTCATCTGCATTCTTCTGGCTATGGTTATCCATTGTATCAAAGAACCTTCCAAGTGGGCCAGGAGTTGCTGATGATAAGGAGCCTGATGCTGAATGTGAACCATCATCTTCTTGAATGGAAGCAGAGGAACTCTGGGCTGACTGCTGTGAGCTTTGAGTAAAGTTGTTGCATTTGGATAAATGCTGCTGCATCTTTGTGGCATTCTTTACATATGGCTTTGTACAGTGTTTGCACATGTACACAGTCTTTCCATCTTTAATGCCTGGGGTAAAATGCTTCCACACATCCGACGGTAAACGTGGCATTGTTCTATGCAGAGAAATAAAGGACATTCGTCTCTGTGTCGATTGCAACAGGGTGAGTAAATTTTTCCTGATGCTCCATGTGATGGAAGCATGACCTGTGCACGCATGACGCCTCATCACCAATAGAGGGAGCTAATCACTCATCCACTCATCCAACCAATCAGGACACATTTGTTCACAGTCACACACAAAACTTATAATTATTAAACAAGCCAAGTAAGAAGATAAACATATATTGATTAAGAAATTCCTTAATAATTAAGATTCCATCTCTGTTAGTAATTTTAAGGGAGGACCTGTGAAGAGAAATGAAAGAAATACAAAAAAAATACAATATTATGCTAGCATGTGGTTTTTTGGGCAAAGTTCCCAAAATTCCCAAAATTCTCAAGCTAAACTTCCCGTGGAAAATTTCCGGAAATTTCCTGGAAATTTATCGGAAACTTTCCACCCCTTCACAACCTTAGTGGTGGGTAAAGTTTTAGAAACAATAATCAAGGAAAAAATTAACGGTCATTTGGAGAGGTTTAAGGTAATTAAGGAGAGCCAACACGGATTTGTAAAAGGCAGATCGTGTTTCACAAACTAATTTAATTTTTTGATGAAGGGAATGCAATGGATGTTGTCTACATGGATTTTCGGAAGGCGTTTGACAAAGTACCACATAGAAGGCTGGTTAACAAAATTGAGGCTCATGGAATAGGTGGGTCAGTGGCAGCTTGGATAAGGAATTGGCTTAAGGACAGAAAACAGCAAATTGGCTGTTTTTCAGACTGGAGGATGGTAGACAGTGGTGTTCCCCAAGGGTCAGTGCTGGGGCCACCGCTTTTTTAGGTATATATAAATGACCTGGATATTGGAATACAGAGTAGAATTTCTAAATTTGCCAATTACACCAAACTTGGGTGTATGGCAAACAGTGAGGATGATACCAATCGACTGCAACAGGACATAGAAAGGCTAGCAGAATGGGCAGACAAGTGACAGATGGAATTTAATACAGAGAAGTGTGAGGTGATGCATTTAGGCCGAAGGAACAGGGAGAGGCAATATACACTTAATGGCACAGTTTTAAAGAGTGTGCAGGGACAGAGGGACCTGGGAGTTAATGTGTATATTAAGATGGCAGGACATATTGAGAGAATGGTTAACAAAGCATATGGAATCCTGGGCTTCATAAATAGAGGTATTGAGTACAAAAGTAGAGAAGTTGTGCTGAACATTTATAAAGCGCTGGTTAGGCCACAACTGGAGTATTGCGTCCAGTTCTGGTCACCACACTTTAGGAAGGGTGTGAAGGCCCTTGAGAGGGTGCAGAGGAGATTTACCAGAATGGTTCCGGGGATGGGGGATCTTATCTACAAGGACAGGTTGGAGAAGCTGGATTTGTTTTCATTAGAGCAAAGGAGGTTGAGGGGTGATTTGATCGAGGTGTACAAGATTATGACGGGTTTGGATAGGTTAGACGGGGAAAGGCTGTTCCCACTAGTTGATGGTACAAGGACTAGGGGACACAGATTTAATGTCTTGGGCAAGAGATACAGGGGGGATGTGAGGAAAAACTTTTTTACGCAGCGAGTGGTGAGGACCTGGAACTTGCTGCCGATGGAAGTGGTGGAAGCGGAGACACTCAATGTTTTCAAGGGGAGACTGGATAGGCACTTGAGGGAAATAAACTTGCAGGGCTACGGGGATAGAGCGGTGGAATGGGACTGACTGGATTGCTCTACAGTGAGCCAGCACGGACTCAATGGGCCGAATGGCCTCCTTCTGTGCCGTTATGACTCTTTGACAGTGACAGGATCGGACAAAGTCAACATGGATTTACAAAAGGTAAATCGTGCTTGACTAATCTACTGGAATTTTTTGAGGATGTAACTGGTAGAATAGATAAGGGAGAACCAGTGGATGTGGTGTATTTGGACTTTCAGAAGGCTTTCGATAAGGTCCCGAATAAGAGATTAGTGTGTAAAGTTAAGGCACATGGGATTAGGGGCAAGGTACTGACTTGGATAGAGAACTGGTTGGCAGACAGGAAGCAAAGAGTTGGAATAAACGGGTCTTTTTCGGAGTGGCAGGCAGTGACTAGTGGGGTACCGCAGGGATCGGTCCTTGGACCCCAGCTATTCACAATATATATTAATGATATAGACGAGGGAACTAGATGTAATATCTCCAAGTTTGCAGATGACACAAAGCTGGGTGGGCGTGTGTGCTGTGAGGAGGATGCCGAGAAACTCCAGTATGATTTGGACAGGTTGGGTGATTGGGCAGATGTATGGCAGATGCAGTATAATGTGGACAAATGCGAGGTTATCCACTTTGGGGGCAAAAACAGGAAGGCAGTAGATTGGGAGAAGGGGAAGTGCAACGAGACGTAAAAGATCCCGTGGCCACTATTTCGAAGAAGAGCAGGGGAGTTCTCCCCGGTGTCCTGGCCAATATTTATCCCTCAATCAACATAACAAAAACAGATTATCTGGTCATTAGCACATTGCTGTTTGTGGGAGCTTGCTGTGTGCAAATTGGCTGCCGCATTTCCTACATTAAACAACAGTGACCACACTTCAAATAGTACTTCACTGGCTGTAAAGCGCTTTGGGACGTCCAGTGGTCGTGAAAGGCGCTGTAGAAATCCAAGTCTTTCTTTTCATTTTCTCTTGCTTTCCCGCCCTCCCCTCACCACAACTCCACCCTTGTGCCTTCCTCATTTCACACACCCAAAAAATGCAGCCTGCCCAGCCAGTGGTTGACCAAGAAGAGGGAAAGGAGACTGAAGAACAAGAAGAAGAAGGAGAAGAAGAAACACCGTCACTCAATTTCACACTCCCAGCCACCAGCTCCTCAAGGACGACCAGCAAGGCCATCTGCAGAGTCCCCCACTGAAAGTCAGCAGCCTTCCACCAGCCATGCTAAAGCCACTGGGGTAGCACTGCATGACATCAGTAGGATAGGCAAAGGCACACACAAGATAGCCACTAAGGGAATGCCTGAGTGTGATGAGTTGATTTCTTGATGTCATATTGGATGGATAGATGTATAAAGTTGGATTGGAATGTCTGCTTTGTGGTGGCTTTTATTTCAGCATCGTGGCCAAGAGGATGCTGTGATGGTCAGTAACAGAGGGAAGGGAAGGTGTGGGGCTAATGTTGGAAGGGGAATTGGGGTTGTGGTCACTGGGACCGCAGGCGGATGATTCCATCCCGGATATCCCGGCCAGAAAGGGGCTGCCTGGGTTGCTCCCTTCCTTTTGCTTCCTCCTCTTCTGCTTCTTCCTCTTCTGTTTCCTCCTCTTCTGTGTCTTCCTCTTTCCTCTGCAAGCGGATGCTGTAAATCTAAAATTAATGCATGAAGTGCTGGACTTGCTCAGCAGGTCAGGCAGCATCTTAACCTGAGACATGAACTCTGTTTCTCCCTCTGCAGCTGCTGCCTGACCTGCTGAGTATTTCCAGCATTTTCTGTCTTCTCAGAGGCCTTCCTTTACCATCTGAGGCCTTGCAAGTGTCCAGCAGCACTCCCTACACACTTAGAAAACTTTTAACATGTATTGCACCAAGCCATTACTTCAATAAAAATTTTAAAAATCCGGTCCAAAAGCTTATATGCAAACTTACCTGAAAAATGTGTGTCCCTTTGAGAGGTGCTGGCAGTGTCTCTGACATCACACTCTCTTCATTTATATTTCCGGGGCCAGCGCTGCTATCGGCAGCGCTAAGGCCCTCACCAAAATGGCAGCCGCCGAGTCCCATGCCGGAGAAGGGCACTAGAGTGGCAGCCACCATTTTTGCACCAGGATAGTGGCACAATTGGGTGGCAGTAAATAGCTCAATTTCTAGGCCCATGAGCTTTGAGAGTTGAATCGCGAGATCATGAGTGAGGCTAAATTTTCATTGACAATTGGCAATACTGAAGAATGATGTCACATTTGGTCTTGTGTCCACAGGTAAATGATGGCCACGAATTTGGAGACGATATGTGGAAGGAGAAAAGGGAAACATGTTGTGATGACAGAGGAGGAGGAAATGGTGCGACCGTTGCTGCAAATATAAGAATAACATTGAAACAACAGAACCAGAAAAGAACAAACCCACCTGTCCAGTCCAAGTAAATAACCCTCGCGTCAACAGACTGGAAGTAATAGAATCAGGAACTGTATTATATAATGATGTGCATTTTGAGATTGTACCGGTTGTGTTAAATATGAGCTTCAATGCGTCAATAGAATTATGTGAAGGGAGTTATTCACAATTAATAGACAAAATGTTAGGGGAATTGGTAAAAGCATTGCTTGTGAAAAATGGAAAACAGGAGCAGAGGGCTGAGCAAGATGAGCCCGAGGGGTACAAAATGTAAAGGAAACGAGGATTGAGAGAATGGCCGGGAATAGGAGCCACGGTGGGATTGGCAGCAGTGAATTGGATAGATACAGAAAGCACGATGAGGTAATGAAGAGACAACTACAAGGATTGTTGGCAAAAATGAACAACAAGGGGTGACAACCTGAGGGAGCATCAGAACACGTTGCTGTCCACTGAGGAATTAGTAAAGAATCTTGGAAGGATTCAAGATACAATAAATGAAATAATATGGGTGAACAACCAGAACCAACATCTTACTAGAGGCACGATGTGCAGCTTGTACGGAATGTTTACAATGAATATAATCCAAATAGGAGTAGACATTGCGGAAAATAACCATATCCATGAAGAGCAATTAAAGAAGTGGTTCGATGGGAATGAGGACACTGATTACGGTATGATGCACCAAATGGGAATGGCATTCTTGGCCCCACAGGATGAGGGCAAGGACAAGAACATCATCCTAGTGGTACTGGCTACCTTCTAACAAAGAACAAAGCCAGCCTTGGAAAGTGTATCAGGTACAGTGTATGGGAATGATTGAAGACTCTGGAATAGGCCCGATACACAAACAATATGAAGTACGCCCACACCATCTGATAAAGAACGATGGAACTTGGGTAGCTCTGGCCGTGGAGTGCTGCACCCTAAAAGGGACCACTTGGGTCTGTAGGTGCGATGTGGTACAGCGGCATATCACTCCGGCCTCTGGGTTCATGATTGATGAGGAATCACCCAATTGTAAGATGAGTTTAGGACTCTGGGAGGTGGGACGGACTATTGTAGCCGATAAAGGCAGGGGGAAATACTGCGTGACCACCACAGCTGCCTTTATGACTGTTGGATTAACAAGATGCCCCATATCAAAACACCAATTCTACATGTCCCCAACTGAAGAAACCCAAATCGGTGATAAGACACTGTAACCCATCTCCAAGTGAAACTGCTCTTGGAGACTGAGGCAATCCAAGCAATCCCACATATTGGACATCATATACCCCCTCTATCCTTCAGTCTGAAATCCATAATCCACAGAACAAGAACCTCACAAAAAACATTGTGCACAAGGTAATAAACAGATAGAACAAGCAATCAAGAAATTAGGAAATCATGAATGGTGGGAGGTAGTGACACGTGTAGAATTACATCCCTGGGCTCGACTGGTCCAAATGGGACTAGTAATTACTCAATTACAGTATTAGCTGTTGAATTGGTTATGACGTGCCCGCTGCATATGAGTATCTGAGAAGTAAAAGCCTTGAGAAATGAGGATCGAATAGCCAAAGCAGTACAAAGGAGCAACCAAAGCTGGAGGGGCAGGCGGAAGGAAAGGCTCAATTTAATTGCTGATTAATTACATACGTTCAAAACAAAAAAAAAAAGCAAGGAATGTTGAAACATGGAAGGTAGGAAGAAGGCTCGGGAGAGTTAGGCTCGCCACAGTTGATCGGATTAATTGCGGTACAAAGACAGGAATGATGATGAAAGGCAAGCCCAGGCATGAAGGAAAATTACTGAAGGGGAAGCGCCATGCGAGGTCATGTGGCAGAAGGGAATCAATAGGGGAGAATAAGGGACTCGGGCGGAACTCATTAAATGTCAATAGGCTGCGATGTTGAGTTTATAGTGGTACAACAACAACAACAGCAACAACAAGTTGTATTTATATAACACCCTTAACGTAGTAAATGGACCAAGGCGCGTCACAGGAGTGTTAGAAGACAAAAATTTGACACTGAGCAACATAAGAGATTAGGGCAGGTGACCAAATGCTTGGTCAAAGAGGTAGGTTTTAAGGAGCGTCTTAAAGGAGGAAAGAGAGGTAGCGAGGAGGAGAGGTTTAGGCAGGGAATTCCAGAGCTTAGGGCCCAGGCAACAGAAGGCACGGCCACCAATGGTGGAGCGATTATAATCAGGGATGCTCAGGGGAGCAGAATTTGAGGAGTGCAGACATCTTGCAGGGTTGTGGGGCTGGAGTAGATTACAGAGATAGGGAGGGGCGGGGTCATGGAGGGATTTGAACACAAGGATGAGAATTTTGAAATCGAGGCGTTGCTTAACCTGGATCAATGTAGTTCAGCAAGCACAGGGGTGATGGGTGAACGGGACTTGGTGTGAGTTAGGACACGGGCAGCAGAGTTTTGGATGACTTCAAGTTTACGGAGAGTGGAATGTGGGAGGCCAGCCAGGAGTGCGTTGGAATAGTCAAGTCTAGAGGTAACAAAGGCCTGGATGAGGGTTTCAGCAGCAGATGAGCTGAGGCAAGGGCGGAGACGGGCGATGTCATGGAGTGTAGAGATTAGATTATCTCTGGTCTTTCAAATAATCAGGATCGAGTGCAAACCAATATGGTGGGTATATTGTGTTTAATCAGAGTTTAGGATGGAGTATAACTCACTACTTATACAGCAAAAGCCTTCGACGGTGACAAGCAGCTGGTACTGGACCTGATTGGACAGACAGCTGGCGAGCACAAACAACTCTTCGTATTCATTCTCCTTCTTGTCTCATGTGTCTCTCTCTTCTTCTTGAACTACCCAAGTGTGTCAGACTCGGGTCAGCATGGGTCCACTCTCGCACGTGTGTTCGACCATCGATCCACTCTTGGGAGCTCTCTGCTCCCCAGTCTGAGCTAAGGGCTCTCTAGCTCTTCCTTTTATTCTCTTTTTAGGGTTGGGCCTGTCGTAGAATATGGACAGGACCATGAAACCTATAGAGGTTCCCCTTCAAACAAGGTGCCCAATGGCATGTCGAGTTTTTTGTCTAAACTTACAAATGAAGACCTTCCCTCAAGGGGTCCTATGCTTTCCCCTCACTTGTCTTCCTTGTTCATACATTTTGAAGGTTAATCCATCTGAATTCCTCTTATCTCGTCCGGCCCTGTCCTCCCTGGTGCAGTCAGTGCATGTACCAGCCACAACCTTGGGCCATTAAATCAGTGGCCCAAGCCAGAGCTGTCTGCCCAACCAGCCGCTATCCAAACTATCTCCCCTTAATCTAACAGACTATTCCATCCTGAGATGATACCTTGACTCCCATAAAGTCCTTCTATTCTATGTCCTTTATACTAATTAACTTTTACATATCTTCGCAAGCAGTTCTGTTAAACAAACTCCAATTCCTACCTTAGCATTATAATATGGTTATTAGGGATGGGCAATAAATGTTGGCCTTGCCAGCGATGCCCACATCCTATAAACGAATAAAAAAAAGTAATAATGGAAGAAACATAGGTTGGGCCTTCATTGGCCAAATTAAAGATACATTAAACAAAGTCAGAACTCTAATTTACAAGCAACCGACAGCTAGCCTGGGAGGCAAGGTCATGCTATGGGGCCCCTGTGTGGAATGCTATGCATCATCGAATCGAACCTTTGTCTCAAGCTCTAATACAGGTTTCCAGGAAACCGAAACTTAAGCAGTTCCAGTAAAACACAACTTATACATTAACCCCTTACTGGTCTCGAGATCGAATACAATCATTTAAACACAGTATTATTCGTGCCACAATTTCATTAACGTAACCATATATTTTTTAGGTATCCCTAATTTCTAACAGGAGGTGGAAATAGTTGTGCTGTGGATATGTGGTCGGAAGCTCATTACAGGGTCAAATATGACACCAAGGTTGCGAACAGTGTGGTTCAGCCTCAGACAGTTGCCAGGGAGAGGGATGGAGTCAGTGACTAGGGAACGGCATTTGTGGCAGGGACCGAATACAATGGCTTCAGTCTTCCCAATATTTAATTGGAGAAAATTTCTGCTCATCCAGAACTGGATGTCGGACAAGCAGTCTGACAATTTAGAGACCATGGAGGGGTCGAGAGAAGTGGTGCTGAGGTAGAGCTGGGTGTTGTCAGCGTACATGTGGAAACTAACGCCATGTTTTCGGATGATGTCACCAAGGGGCAGCATGTAGATGAGAAATAGGAGGGGGCCAAGGATAGATCCTTGGGGGACCCCAAAGGTAATGATCCAGGAGTGGGAAGAGAAGCCATTGCAGGTGATTCTCTGGTTACGGTTAGATAGATAAGAATGGAACCAGGCGAGTGCAGTTCTGCCCAGCTGGATGATGGTGGAGAGGTGTTGGAGAAGGATGGAATGGTCAATCGTGTCAAAGGCTACAGACAAGTGAAGAAGGATGAGGAGGGATAGTTTACCACGGTCACAGTCACAAAGGATGTCATTTGTGACTTTGATGAGAGCCGTTTCAGTACTGTGGCAAGGGCGGAAACCTGATTGGAGGGATTCAAACATGGAGTTCTGGGAAAGATGGGCAAGGATTTGGGAGGCGACAACACGTTCAAGGACTTTGGAGAAGAAAGAGAGGTTGGGGATGGGTCAGTAGTTTGCAAGGACAGTAGGGTCAAGGGTTTTTTTTGAGGAAAGGGGTGATGACGGCAGATTTGAGGGAGAAGGGGACAGTACCTGAGGAGAGAGAACCATGTCAGCTAATGTGGGAGCCAGAAAAAAAAGTTGGGTGGTCAGCAGTTTGGTGGGAATAGGGTTGAGGGAGCAGGAAGTGTGTCTCATGGATAAGATGCGCTTGGAGAGGTCAAGAGGGGAGATCGGAGAGAAACTGGAGAAAGATGCGAGCTCAGGGCTAGGGCAGGGGGGAACCTTAGAGGAAGTTTGGCCCGGTGGGCTAGGGGAAGGAAGGGAAGTGGCAGAGGAAGCTAAACGGATGGTCTCAATCACAGAGACAAAGTCCATGAGCTCCTCACACTTGTTGTCAGAGGTGAAGGTGGAGGAGACAGAGGAGAGGGGTTTAAGAAGATGGTTAGCAGTGAAGAATAGAAGCTGGGCTTAATCTTTGCATTCCAGAATGATCCTGGAATAGTGAGCAGTTTTGGCAGGCGAGAGCAGGACCCGATAGTGCTTTATGTGGTCCAGCCAGATTGGGCGTTGAACGGCTGAGCCAGTTGTCCGCCATATCCGTTCAAGTCTGCATCCCTTGGACTTAAGGGAGCGAAAATGAGGACTGTACCGGGGGAACGGCCAGGGTGAGAGAGAATAATTGTTTTAATAGGGACTAGGGCATCAAAGGTGGTGGTGAGTGTGTGGTTGAGCAGATCGGTAGCTGCAGAAATGTCGTGGTGAACGGAGGGCCAAAGTCGGGATTTCATAGGTGCAGTTTTAAGTGAGTTGGGAGAGAGTTTTTTCCAGGGGCGGACACAGAGGAAATAGGGTTGGATGGGGGAAGGGGGATGTGGGTGGAGTGCGATACGAGGAAGTGGTCAGAGATGGCCTTATCTGCGATTGACATGATGGGAGTAGCGAGGCCCCGAGAGATGGCAAGGTTGAGGGGGTGGCCGTGAATATGGGTTGGGGAGTTTACATGGAGGGAGAGATTAAGGGAGGATAGGAGGGTAGTGAACTCAGAGGAGAGAGAGAGCATGATGAATTGAGATGGAGGTTGAAATCACCGAGGATGAGAAGTCGCTCAGTGCAGAGGCTGAGGGAGGAGAGCAATGAATATATCTGTGATAAAATTTTTATTGTACTTGGGTGAGCGGTAGAGAAGAGAATTTTAAATGAGAGGTGAGAGGGGTGGAACAAGGTGAGATGCTCAAAGGAGGAGAAAGTGCCGGAGGAGTAGGGGGACAGACCAAGGTGTGATTTGGTGATGAGAGCCACACCGCCACCACAGCGGTTTGAGCGGGGCAAGTGGTGGAAGGTGTAGCCAGGTGGGGAGGCTTCATTTAAGGGTAAGTTCCCGTCAGGGCCATGATGTCGATGCAGTCATCCATGATAAGCTCATGGATGGCGAGGGCCTTGTTCGCAAGTGAACGGACATTCTGCAGTGGGTCAGTGATGGCTGATCCACTGCCAGAGTCCACAGGGTCAGCGCTTGGAGGGGTGAGTTGGACGGGGTGAGGAGATTGGCAAGATTAGCCACCCTGTGGGCTGGGCGGGCAGGTCCATGAGAGAGTAGGATGGGACAGTTGGGGTTGCTGCTCGTACGGAGGCAGCGATGAGTGCCTCGATGGGCCCTTTTGAGGATGCCAGGAGAGGCACGGAGGGAAGCTGTGGGCTTATCTAAGAGGGAGTCAAGCCTGGGACGGCGGCAGGAGAGGAGGAAGGTCGAAGAGTAATGAAGGATTTGGGTAGGGATTTGGGAGGGAAGAGTATTCGAGAGAGGAGAGATGAAAGGAGGCATGAAGACGGGAGAGAACGGTCAGGGAGGGATAGAGTGAAAAGAAAAAGGGGGAGAAAGAAGTGGAAATAGAAGTGAATGGCTCGGGTCCGGAGCTGCAGCCAAAGTGTGCACACGAATAGACACAGAGTAAAACTCAAGTTACAGAGGCCTGGTTATGTGGCAATTACAGGGATGCATATTTCCTGCTAGTAGCAGGGAATAGGTTGGTGACAATAGTAGGGAGCCCAGAGTTAAAGTCGGAGGTCCCGTGGAGGGAAAAAGTTGACATATGTAGGATGGAGTTGGCGTGGAGCATCGACGAACTGTTGTCCAAGTTCGGAGGCAGGTGTAGCAGGTGGGAGAAGTCCAGAAGCTATTGCCACTGTAATTAGAATCGGTTGTGAGGCAGGAAGGTGATGGTGAAGTTGACATGAAGGTGGAGGTCACCGTTGATCAGAAGCAGCGGTGAAAATGTAAAACCACACAAGCCAGCGACCAACAAAGCAGAAAAATCAGTGGAACGAGTCACCCAGCTCAGCAGAAAAACAACAGCAACTAGCAGAATCCAACAAAGCTGAAAAACCAGTCACCCAGCTCAGCACAGAAACAGCCACAGTGGGGAAGATAATTCTTTAGCAGCAAATTTTTGACACAGCAAATGAGTCTTGCAGTGTAATCCAGAGCAGAAGCAAAGTGTAGCCCAATGCAGAAGCCTAGTCCCGGGGGGTGAAATTCCCTTAGCATGTCGGTTGGGGCGCTAAGTAAAAAATGTTTGGAAAGTTAGCACCAGGCACTAACCTTTTCAAACATTAGTTAAATTCCCATTTTTTCTTCCAAGAGGGAAGCGGAGCTAAATCAAGTGGTCTAATAGATCAAGCACTCCACTGCCTCTTGGAGCGCGAGAGACGGGAAATGTCCTGATCTGGGGCAAAGTATTTCTTTCCTTAGGTAAGGAGACCAAAACTGTGCACGGTACTCCAGGTGTGGTTTCACCAATGACAGTTGTAGCAAGACTCCCTTTACTGTTGTACTCCAACCCCCTTGCATTAAAGGCCAACATGCCATTTGCCTTCCTATTTGCTTGCTGTACCTGCAGACTAACTCTCTGTGTTTCCTGTACAAGAACCCAAATCTCTCTGAACACCAACATTTAATAGTTTCTCACCATTTAAAAAATATTTTGTTTTTCTATTCTTCCTACCAAAGTGACTAACCTCACATTTCCCCACATTATACTCCATCTGCCACCTTACTGCCCACTCACTCAGTCTATCGATATCCCTTAGCAGACTCTTTGGGCTGGATTTTAATACTGGAGGCGTGTAGGAGGCGGGACTACAACTTTCGGGGTTGTAGTCCCGCCTCCATCGAGTTGTGGCCAACCCACTCGATTTTCACTTGATTGACCTTGTTGAGCCCGCCCAGCTCGCGGCCATTCTGCTTTCTGTGCCGGTGAGATGAGGGGCTCCCGAGACCTGAAGCAAGGAAGGCTGTAAAGGTAAGAAAAGGTAAGTAAAACTTCTTTAAACACTTTACACACACCAAACACACTTACCTCTGCACTCATGCAACCATCACTCACCTGAACAACGGACATCTTGACCCCTTCAAGCCCTTCAGCCCGACGGCCCGCCTCGCTAACTTGCCGTGGTTTGGAGCCGTCAGGAATCCCACACTTCAGGAATAAAAATAGAGATTAGGCTAAAAACTGCCTGTTAACTACCTCTTAACAGGCAGTTAATTGGCACTAATCCCCTTCCTGCCTCGGGGAGGCGGGTCCCAGCACAGGTCGGGTATCTGCCTCCTTTGAAACTGACATGGAGGCGGGTTGGGGGCGGGATGGGTTCATGTACCCCGATTTTGAGATTTTAACCCCCCACACGCCACCAATCCCGCCTCCACGGCCCAATGAAAATCCTGCCCTTTGTGTTCTCCTCAAAGCTTGCTTTCCCACCTAGTTTTGTATCATCAGCAAACTTGGACACATTACACTTGGTCCCTTAATCTAAGTCATTAATATAGATTGTGAATAGCTGAGGCCCCAACACTGATCCTTGCAGCACCCCACTAGTTACTGCCTGCCAACCTGAAAATGACCCGTTTATTCCTAGCCTCTGTTTTCTGTCTGTTAACCAATCCTCAATCCATGCTAATATATTACCCCCCAACCCCTTTATACAGTTCTAGTATAATCTCCCTGCCCTTGTATTCTAGGCCTCGGCTAATAAAGGCAAGCATTCCGTGTGCCTTCTTAACCGCCTTATTTACCTGTCCTGCTACCTTCAGGGATCTGTGGACATGCACTCCAAGGTCCTTCTGTTCCTCTACAATTCTCAGTGTCCTACCATTTAATGTGTATTCCCTTGCCTTGTTAGCCCTCCCCAAATGCATTACCTCACACTTCTCCGGATTGAATTCCATTTGCCACTTTTCTGCCCACCTGACCAGTCCATTGATATCTTCCTGCAGTCCACAGCTTTCTTCCTCACGATCAACCACACGGCCAATTTTAGTATCATCTGCAACAACAACAACAACAGCGTTTATTTATAGAGCACCTTTAACGTAGTAAAACGTCCCAAGGCGCTGCACAGCAGTATTTTAAGACAACTATTTTGACACCAATCCACATAATGATAAATTAGGGCAGGTGACCAAAAGCTTGGTCAAAGAGGTAGGTTTTAAGGAACATCTTAAAGGAGGAAAGAGAGGTAGTGAGGAGGAGAGGTTTAGGCAGGGAATTCCAGAGCTTAGGGCCTAGGCAACAGAGGCATGGCCATCAAAGGTTGAGCGATTATAATCAGGGATCCTCAAGAGGGGAGAATTAGAGGAGCGCAGACATCTCGGGGGGTTGTGGGGCTGGAAGAGATTACAGAGATAAGGGGCGATGCCATGGAGGGATTTGAAAACAAGGATGAGAATTTTGAAATTGAGGTGCTGCTTAACCAGGTGCCAATGTAGCAAACGTCTTAATCATGCCCCCTACATCGAAGTCTAAATCATTGATATACACCACAAAAAGCAAGGAACTTAGTACTGAGTTCTGTGGAACCCCACTGGAAACAGCCTTCCAGTCACAAAAACACCCGTCGACCATTACCCTTTGCTTCCTGCCACTGAGCCAATTTTGGATCAAACTTGCCACTTTCCCTTGGATCCCATGGGCTTTTACTTTTCTGACCAGTCTGCCATGTGGGACCTTGTCAAAAGCCTTTTAAAAATCCATGTAGACTACATCAAAAGCAGTACCCTCATCTGCTTGGCATTTTTCTGTTTTTGAAAAAAATGTATTTGTACTTTTGCATATTTTCCCCCCATACATTGAAGATGTGTATTCCAAAAATGTTTTTTTCTTTTTTAAACTGTATATTACTTATAATTTTAACCCATATATCAAATTTAATTTTTAGGAATTGGTGTTGGATTGGGATTGGGATAGGAATTGGTTTTGGATTGGGATTGGGTTTGGATTGGGATTGGGATAGGAATTGGTGTTGGATTGGGATTGGGTTTGGATTGGGATTGGGATAGGAATTGGTGTTGGATTGGGATTGGGATAGGAATTGGTTTTGGATTGGGATTGGGTTTGGATTGGGATTGGGATAGGAATTGGTGTTGGATTGGGATTGGGTTTGGATTGGGATTGGGATAGGAATTGGTGTTGGATTGGGATTGGGATAGGAATTGGTTTTGGATTGGGATTGGGTTTGGATTGGGATTGGGATAGGAATTGGTGTTGGATTGGGATTGGGTTTGGATTGGGATAGGAATTGGTTTTGGATTGGGATTGGGATTGGGATAGGAATTGGTTTTGGATTGGGTTTGGATTGGGATTGGGATAGGAATTGGTTTTGGGTTTGGATTGGAGGCTGTCGCTGCTCCTCCCGGCCGCGGGTGGCGCTGTGCCGCCTGACTGTGAGCCGCTCCCCGGGAGGCTCCTCCTGACTCCGCCCGCTCTCCTTGTCTGTGCCCGGGTTGGTGTGACGTGTCCCCGCGGCCGGCCCGGAGCCTGAGCCTGAGAGGCGCCCGTCACTCGGCCCGCTGCTCAGGCCTCGCCCCCCCAGGAGCGGAGAGATGCCGAAAAACAGCGGGAAGCAGCTGAGCGCCAACCCCAACCTGCGGGAGCGGCTGGATGGACACGAGCTGGACTTGAGCCTGAGCGGCCTGAGCGAGGTGCCGGTCCGGGAGCTGGTGAGCGGGGCCGGGGGAGCGAGGCTGGGGGACCCGGGGGTGAGGCGCCGAGGCTGGGAGGCCGGGCCTGAGCGAGGGGCCGGTCCGGGAGCTGGTGAGCGGGGCCGGGGGAGCGAGGCTGGGGGACCCGGGGGTGAGGCGCCGAGGCTGGGAGGCCGGGCCTGAGCGAGGGGCCGGTCCGGGAGTTGGTGAGTGGGGCCGGGGGGCTTAGAGCCGGGGGCTGGCCGGGTTGGGGTGCCGGGCCTGGGTTGGCTGGGGGTTGGGGTGCCGGGCCTGGGCTGGGGTGCCGGGCTGGGGGTTGGGGTGCCGGGCCTGGGTTGGCTGGGGGTTGGGGTGCCGGGCCTGGGCTGGGGGTTGGGGTGGCTGGGCTGGGGTGCCGGGCTGGGGGTTGGGGTGCCGGGCCTGGGCTGGGGTTTGGGGTGGCTGGGCTGGGGTTCCGGGCCTGGGCTGGCTGGGGTTGGGGTGGCTGGGCTGGGGTGCCGGGCTGGGGGTTGGGGTGCCGGGCCTGGGCTGGCTGGGGTGCCGGGCTGGGGGCTGGGGTGCCGGGCTGGGGGTTGGGGTGCCGGGCCTGGGCTGGCTGGGGTTGGGGTGCTGGGCTGGCCGGGCTGGTTCTTGCCGTTGAACAGCCTACATTGACTGTCTGGGCTCACACTGTACAGGGCCCTGGTGAGACCACAGCTGGAGTACTGTGCACAGTTTTGGTCTCCTTTCCTAAGGATATATTTGCCTTGGAGGCGGTGCAACGAAGGTTCACTAGATTGATTCCTGGGATGAGAGGACTGTCCTATGATAAGAGATTGGGCCGATACTCTCTGGAGTTTAGAAGAATGAGAGGTGATCTCATTGAAACATACAAGATTCCGAGGGGGATTGACAGGGTAGATGCTGAGAGATTGTTTCCCCCTGGCTGGAGTGTCTAGAACCAGGGGGCATATTCTCAGGATAAGGGGTCAGCCATTTAAGACCCAGATGAGGAGGACTTTCTTCACTCGGGGTTGTGAATCTTTGGAATTCTCTGTCCCAGAGGGCTGTGACTGCTGAGTTTTTGTCCCATCAAACACTCCCAGGGCAGGTACAGCACAGGTTAGATACAGAGTAAAGCTCCCTCTACACTGTCCCATCAAACACTCCCAGGGCAGGTACAGCACGGGTTAGATACAGAGTAAAGCTCCCTCTACACTGTCCCATCAAACACTCCCAGAGCAGGTACAGCACACGTTAGATACAGAGTAAAGCTCCCTCTACACTGTCCCATCAAACACTCCCAGGGCAGGTACAGCACGGGTTAGATACAGAGTAAAGCTCCCTCTACACTGTCCCATCAAACACTCCCAGGGCAGGTACAGCATGGGGTTAGATTCAGAGTAAAGCTCTATTCCCTCATACTGCTGTCATCATAAACCAGCCCCTGATTTACTGCGATCAATGCTGCAGGAGTGCCACTAACGTATAAATACAGAGGGAGTTACAGCTGAGTCGATCGGAGTATATTTGGGAAATAGTCATTTGTGCCTTTTAGCCAGCTCCTAACAGTCCGTAAGAGCCTGAGGTTGCTGCCTGCTTGTGCAGCAGGTGTGTTAGTGATTTGGCTGTAATTCTGTCTAACATTAGCATATGGTAATGTCTTGTATTTGCAGGCAGCCCTGCCCAAGGCCACCATCTTGGATCTGTCCTGTAATTGTCTCGTCATGTTGCCGGTAAGTCTTTAACTGTACGAGGTGTGTGTGTTGTGGGTCTGTGGGGCGGGGATGGAGGAGAAGTTAGTCACTAGTATGTGAGACATTGTGTGAATTCTCTGCTGAGCTGCTTCAAGTTGCATCTGCTTCAAATTGTCTTTGTGGGATTGTCATGGGACACAGCACCAAAACTCTGGACTGCTCTTGAAAACATCCTGCTATCCCAGAGCTTTCATAAAGATGGTTGCTGAACAATGAACTGCCCCCTCCCCTGATGGCGGAGCGGTAAAGTCAGCCTGTAGCTGAGCCTTACAGGCCAGAAGGCGTGAGCTACGTTCCTGATCTCAGCATGGATGGTAATAGGAACGTCATTGGCCTCATGGCCCCTGCATTGAGGAGAGAAGAAAATGGGCCAGGTTCCGGAGCCTGATTGCTTGCTCCGTGTGTGAGGACAGAATCGGGCTTAGTTGTCATGTCTCTACCATCAATTGACTTGTGTGCCACTTACTGTTGAGATTTGCACTTGAGTGTGGCATCGAGGCACTGCTGGTGCTTGTCAAACCACAGCCCACGGGGACTCAAACCATCAGGGGAAAGAGCAGTCAGAATTAGCACTAAACAAAAATCCCTCACTCAGAAAAACACTTTCAGGAGAGGGAGGGGGAATATTGGCTAAAACGAGATGTCGCAGAGAATGGCAATACCCTTGTGTGACTGTCACGGGATGCAGCACGGAGACTCCAGGCTGTGTGAGGAAACAAGATACCTCCGAGCTTTTACAAAAACAATGACTTAACAAAAACAACAAAGCAGTGCGAGGAGTGTATATATGGCACATTCGGAGCACCTCCCACAGCTTGTTACACACACAATGTTCTCAACTTTCTGCAGTATTTACATTTTCTTCCTTTCGATGCTGCCACATTGAAGGCGTTCAGTCCGGCTGGGATTCAGTTCTAGAGATGGTGCTCACCACTAGTACCTCATCAAAGAGTCATTTCATTGTACGTGAGCTGAGCCAAGCCTGATCCTGTTTTCATTCCCAGCGCAAAACAGCACGGGTTAGATACAGAGTAACGCTCCCTCTACACTGTCCCATCAAACACTCCCAGGGCAGGTACAGCACGGGGTTAGATACAGAGTAAAGCTTCCTCTACACTGTCCCCATCAAACACTCCCAGGGCAGGTACAGCTCGGGTTAGATACAGAGTAAAGTTCCCTCTACACTGTCCCATCAAACACTCCCAGGGCAGGTACAGCACGGGGTTAGATACAGAGTGAAGCTCCCTCCACACTGTCCCATCAAACACTCCCAGGGCAGGTACAGCACGGGTTAGATACAGAGTAAAGCTCCCTCTACACTGTCCCATCAAACTCTCCCAGGGTAGGTACAGCACGGGTTAGATACAGAGTAAAGCTCCCTCTACACTGTCCCATCAATCACTCCCAGGGCAGGTACAGCATGGGTTAGATACAGAGTAAAGCTCCCTCCACACTGTCCCACCAAACACTCCCAGGGCAGGTACAGCGTGGGTTAGATACAGAGTAAAGCTCCCTCCACACTGTCCCATCAAACACTCTCAGGGCAGGGACAGCACGGGTTAGATACAGAGTAAAGCTCCCTCTGCACTGTCCCATCAAACACTCCCAGGGCAGGTACAGCACGGGTTAGATACAGAGTAAAGCTCCCTCCACACTGTCCCATCAAACACTCTCAGGGCAGGGATAGCACGGGTTAGATACAGAGTAAAGCTCCCTCCACACTGTCCCATCAAACACTCCCAGGGCAGGTACAGCGTGGGTTAGATACAGAGTAAAGCTCCCTCCACACTGTCCCATCAAACACTCTCAGGGCAGGGATAGCACGGGTTAGATACAGAGTAAAGCTCCCTCCACACTGTCCCATCAAACACTCCCAGGGCAGGGACAACACGGGTTAGATACAGAGTAAAGCTCCCTCTGCACTGTCCCATCAAACACTCCCAGGGCAGGTACAGCACGGGTTAGATATTGAGTGTGATGAAATGTATTCTCTGCCTGTGACTGTAGTTTGGTTTCAGTTTCATTTCCCTTACCTCAGTTCCGTTTCCTCACCATTGTATTGTATTGTGTGTAGGGCTCCGCCCATACTTGGCCCCTATGTAAGCAGGCCCAGCCTACCTCACATCCAGTACAGCAGACCTCTGGATGGAAGATACCTCTCCGCTGTGTGTTACCTTCTAAGTTAATAAAAGCCTTGTTTTGTTCCGCTAACATTGAGTCTCGGATTTATTGAGGCACATCAATTTTATTAACTTATTTTTCAACACAATGGATCAACTCTTGAAACCCGAACGTTTGGATTTGGACCAGCATGCTTCGGACGCATCGGCACGCTTCAGACACTGGTTTATGTGTATGGAATTCTTCCTGGACAATCCCGCAGCCGTCAAAGACGCTACGGACGCTGCGAGTATGAAACTCGGAATTCTGCGGAATTGGGTAAGCCACCGGGTTTACCCCCTCATCCAAGACGCCGACACGTACCCGGCCGCCTGCGACATCTTAAAGGCGCATTACCAGCAGCCTACGAATGAGGTGTATGCTAGGCATCTGCTCGCTACTCGCGCACAGCGACCTGGGGAATCGCTGGATGAGTTCCTAGGCACCCTGAAAACGCTTGGCAAAGACTGCAAGTGCCAAGATGTAAAAGCCGCAGTGTACACTGACGAGCTTGTTCGCGATGCCTTTATCACAGGCCTCAGCTCCACTTACATCCGGCAGAGACTGCTGGAAAAAACGGGATTGGACCTGAAACAGGCTGTGGACACAGCGCGATCCCTGGATGTGGCCCAGAGAAACTCGGACGCCTACTCTTCAGCCCGCGCCGTCCACGCCGCCACGTGTGCACCAAGGGCGCCGCCATCTTGGAAGGCATCTTCCCCGCCCGGCAGCCCGACACCGTCGGGGCCCCGCTCTCCCCCCAGAAGCCCTACGACAGCCGCGACGCGTCGGGGACCCAACTGCTACTTCTGCGGGCAGCCGAAGCACACCAGAAACCTGTGCCCGGCGAAAGGCACCACCTGCTTTAAGTGCGGTAAGAAGGGGCACTTCGGGAAGGTGTGCAGAGGGAACTCCGCCGGAAAACCCGCCACCGCCGCGTGTGTGCCGTGGGAGCGGCCATCTTGGACGCCATCTTGCCCGACCTCGTGGGGTCCGCCATCTTGTGAGCAGACAGCGAGGACGCCATCTTGTCTCGATCAGGGCCCTACAGTGGCATCGGTCACAGTGGACCAGACCAGGCCGCACCCGCTATCCAAATCAATGGTGGACATCGAGGTAAACGGGTGCGGGGTTAAATGTTTAATTGACAGTGGAAGCACGGAGAGTTTTATCCACCCTGAACTGGCACAACAACTCTCCCTAAAGGTGGTCCCTACTCGGGGTACCATCTCTATGGCTGATAAAACCCAGACATCGACCATTATGGGTTACTGCACGGTACAATTGTCTGTTAACGGAACTGTATACGTTAATTTTAATGTACTAATCATGAAGAATCTATGTGCGAGCGTGATTTTGGGCCTGGATTTCCAGTGCTACCACCAAAGCATCGCGCTCAATTACGGTGGGTCCCAGCCGCCCCTCACAGTGTGCGGTCTAGCTAACCTGAAGGTAAAGCCGCCTTCGCTATTCGCGAACCTTACCCCTAACTGCCGGCCAATAGCGACCAAAAGCAGGAGGTACAGCTGGGAGGACAGGCGGTTTATCGCGACCGAGGTAGACAGGCTCCTGAAGGAGCGCATTATTGAACGCAGCAACAGCCCGTGGTGCGCCCAAGTGGTGGTGGTAAGGGGTAGCGAGAAGAAACGGCTGGTGATCGACTATAGCCAAACGATCAACAAGTACACCCAACTAGACGCCTACCCGCTACCCCGCATATCAGAAATGGTGAACCAAATCGCCCAATACCGGGTGTTCTCCACCATCGACCTCAAGTCAGCGTACCACCAGCTCCCTATCAGACCAGAGGACCGCCCGTACACAGCCTTCGAGGCGAACGGACGCCTCTACCAATTCCTCAGGGTGACAAATGGGGTCTCGGTCTTCCAGAGGGAGATGGACCGCATGGTCGATGACCACCACTTGCAGGCAACCTTCCCCTACCTCGACAACGTCACCATCTGCGGTCACAACCAGCAGGATCACGACTCGAACCTCGAGAGGTTCCTGAAAACCGCACAAAAACTCAACCTCACCTACAACGAGGACAAGTGCGTTTACAACACCACGCGCCTCTGCATACTAGGCAGCGTGGTGGAGAATGGGGAAATCGGACCAGACCCCGACCGATTGCGCCCCCTACGGGAGCTGCCCCTGCCCAACACTCCCAAAGCCCTGAAAAGGTGCCTGGGGTTATTTTCTTATTATTCCCAATGGGTCCCCAACTACTCCGACAAAGCCCGCCCCCTCTTGAAAGCATCCTCTTTTCCACTCTCTGCTGAGGCCCATGCCGCCTTCAAAAGCATTAAGCGGGATATTGAGCGGGCCACGCTACAGGCAGTGGACGAGAACACTCCCTTTCAAGTGGAAAGTGATGCGTCTGACTTTGCCTTGGCGGCCACCCTCAACCAGGCGGGGCGGCCCGTAGCTTTCTTCTCGAGGACCCTCCAAGAGCCCGAGATCAGACACTCCTCCGTGGAAAAGGAGGCCCAAGCCATCGTGGAGGCAGTGCGCCACTGGCGCCACTATCTAGCCGGCAAACGCTTCACCCTACTTACCGACCAGCGGTCGGTAGCGTTTATGTTCAATAATAAACAGAGGGGGAAGATTAAAAATGATAAGATTCTTAGGTGGCGGATCGCGCTCTCCACCTTCGATTACGACATCATTTACCGGCCAGGGGCCCTTAACGAATCCGACGCCCCCTCACGAGGGCTGTGTGCCAGCGCCACCGGGGATCGGCTACAGACCCTCCACAACGACCTCTGCCACCCAGGGGTCACGCGGCTGTTCCACTTCATAAAGTCCCGCAACTTACCCTACTCGATTGAGGAAGTTCGGTCTCTGACCAGGAACTGCCGCACTTGCGCTGAGTGCAAGCCTCGGTTCTACCGCCCAGATAGAGCCCACTTAATCAAAGCTACACGGCCCTTTGAGCGGCTTAGCTTAGATTTCAAGGGCCCCCTCCCATCCGTCGACCGCAATGTTTACTTCCTGAACATTGTGGACGAATACTCCCGTTTCCCATTCACCTTCCCCTGCCCAGACATGACCAGCGCCACGGTCATTAAATGCCTCAACAGCCTGTTCTGCATGCTGAGCTACATCCATACGGATAGGGGGGCGTCCTTCATGAGTGAAGAGCTACGCCAGTACATGCTGTCCAGGGGGATCGCCACAAGCTGTACCACCAGCTACAACCCCCGGGGTAACGGTCAAGTGGAGCGAGAGAACGGGACAGTATGGAAAGCAGTCACTCTAGCTCTAAGGACCAAGGGCCTCCCTATCTCCCGCTGGCAAGAAGTCCTCCCAGATGTGCTCCATTCGATGCGGTCGCTATTGTGTACTGCCACGCCTCATGAGCAAATGTTTGTCTTTCCCCGGAAATCCACCTCGGGCGTATCCATGCCGTCATGGCTCTCCACCCCAGGTCTGGTATTCGCGCAAAGGCATGTGAGGGGCCACAAGACGGACCCTCTCGTGGAGTCAGTGCACCTACTCCACGCCAACCCCCAATACGCGTATGTCCGGCACGCCGACGGAAGGGAGGACACCGTGTCCATAAGACGTCGCCCCAGCCGGTAACGACAACAACCACGACAACAGCAGCAACAACGATCACAGCAACTCTTACCCACCCACTACTCTTTCATCACCCCCGGAAGAACATCGACCAACGGTACCCCCACCAACTACCCCTTCAACAACCCTGGCGACACCCCCGGCAGAGACCCAGGAGGCCACCGGGGACACCCAGCCGACACCCGCGGCACCACAACAGCCACAGAGGACTATCAAACCCCCGAACAGACTAAATCTATAGAAGGGGTGAATGTGATGAAATGTATTCTCTGCCTGTGACTGTGGTTTGGTTTCAGTTTCATTTCCCTTACCTCAGTTCCGTTTCCTCACCATTGTATTGTATTGTGTGTAGGGCTCCGCCCATACCTGGCCCCTATGTAAGCAGGCCCAGCCTACCTCACATCCAGTACAGCAGACCTCTGGATGGAAGATACCTCTCCGCTGTGTGTTACCTTCTAAGTTAATAAAAGCCTTGTTTTGTTCCGCTAACATTGAGTCTCGGATTTATTGAGGCACATCATAGAGTAAAGCTCCCTCTACACTGTCCCATCAAACACTCCCAGGGCAGGTACAGCACGGGTTAGATACAGAGTAAAGCTCCCTCTACACTGTCCTATCAAACACTCCCAGGGCAGGTACAGCACGGGTTAAATACAGAGTAAAGCTCCCTCTACACTGTCCCATCAAACTCTCCCAGGGCAGGTATAGCACGGGTTAGATACAGGGTAAAGCTCCCTCTACACTGTCCCATCAAACACTCCCAGAGTAAATCTCAGGCACTGGTTATCGTTCGGTCTCTGTGTGGGATCTCCAGTTCCAAGCCAGTTTTTTCTTGTGGCTCTTAAGGCGGATTGAGATTGCTCATTTCACGTCAACATTTATGATGTGTTTTCCCCATGTTACCCTCCCCCATCCCCCACGCAGTAGTGTGACCGTTGCTCAGTACTTCACACTGAGGGTAGCAAAGATAAGGAAATCACAGTGGGCATCCGCCCACAGCCCTGACACTATTATGTCGTACCAGAGCATCGACTGGCCCGACACCTTGTGGACTCCACACTTATTCCGTTGAATCCATTGATGCATGTTGGCTTATGATTCCGTGTGTCTGGTCAGCGATTCTTGTCTGTCAAGGCACTGAGCCTCAGCATGCTATAGTTGTCGGCCTGGGCTCAGTGGGTAGCACTCTTGCCTCTGAGTCCAAAAAAAGCAAGTGTTATGTTAGCCTTTATTACAAAAGGATTGGAGTATACGAGTAGAGAAGTCTTGCTGCAATGATTTCGGGCCTTGGTGATCCCACACTTGGAGTACTGTGTATAGTTTTGCTCTCCAGCCGGGGCTCAGTGGGTAGCACTCGCACCTCGGAGTCAGAAGGTTGTGGGTTCAAGTCCCACTCCAGAGACTTGAGCACAAAAATCTAGGCAGTGCAGTGCTGAGGGAGTGCTGCACTGTCGGAGGTGCCGTCTTTCGGATGAGATGTTAAACCGAGGCCCAGTCTGCTCTCGAGTGGAAGTAAAAGATCCCATGGCACTATTTTGAAGAAGAGCAAGGGGAGTTCTCCCCGGTGTCCTGGCCAATATTTATCCCTCAATCAACATCGCTATAAAAAAAAAATGATCTGGTCATTATCACATTGCCGTTTGTGGGAGCTTGCTGTGCGCAAATTGGCTGCCGCATTTCCCACATTACAACAGTGATTGCACTTCAAAAGCACTTCATTGGCTGTAAAGTGCGTTGGGGCGTCCGGTGGTTGTGAAAGGTGCTATAGAAATGCAAGTCGTCTTTCCTTACCTAAGGAAGGATATACTTGCCATAGAGGGAATGCAAGGAAAGTTCACCAAACTGGTTCCTGGGATGGGGTGGATTGTCCTATGAGGAGAGATTGAGTAGACTAGGCCTATAATTCCCTGGGGTTTATAAGAATGAGATGATCTCATTGAAATATGACGCTGAGAGGATGTTTCCCCTGGCTGGGGAGTCTAGAACTAGGGGTCACAGCCTCAGAGTAAGGGGTTGGCCATTTCGGACTGAGATGAGAAATGTCTTCACTCAGAGGGCGGTGAATCTTTGGAATTCTCTACCCAAGAGGGCTGTGGAGGCTCAGTCGTTGAGTATATTCAAGCCAGAGGTTGATAGATTTTTAGATATCAAGGGATATGGGGATAGTGCGTGAAGATGGAGTTGAGGTAGATCATCAGCCATGATCTCATTGAATGGCGGAGCAGGCTCGAGGGGCCGAATGGCTGACTCCTCCTATTTCTTATGGGTCAGAAGGTCGTGGGTTCAAGTCCCACTCCAGAGTCTTGAGCACAAAATCTCGGCTGAGACTCTAGTGCGGAACTGAGGGAGTGCTGCACTGTCGGAGGGGCAGTACTGAGGGAGCGTCGCACTGTGGGAGGGGCAGTACTGAGGGAGCGCTGCACTGTGGGAGGGGCAGTACTGAGGGAGCGCTGCACTGTGGGAGGGGCGGTACTGAGGGAGCGCTGCACTGTGGGAGGGGCGGTACTGAGGGAGTGTCGGAGGGGTGGTACTGAGGGAGCGCCGCACTGTGGGAGGGGCAGTATTGAGGGAGCGCTGCACTGTCGGAGGGGGCAGTACTGAGAGAGAGCTGCACTGTGGAGGGGGCGGTACTGAGGGGGCGGGGTACTGGGGGGGCAGAACTCTGGGAGCGCTGCACTGTGGGAGCGCCGCACTGTGGGAGGGGCGGTACTGAGGGAGGGCAGTACTGAGGGAGTGGAGAACAGTCGGAGGGGCGGTACTGAGGGAGCGCCGCACTGTCGGAGGGGCGGTACTGAGGGAGCGCCGCACTGTCGGGGCGGTACTGAGGGAGCGCCGCACTGTCGGAGGGGCGGTACTGAGGGAGCGCCGCACTGTCGGAGGGGCGGTACTGAGGGAGCGCCGCACTGTCGGAGGGACCGGTACTGAGGAAGCGCCGCACTGTGGGAGGGGCGGTACTGAGGGAGCGCCGCACTGTGGGAGGGGCGGTACTGAGGGAGCGCCGCACTGTGGGAGGGGCGGTACTGAGGGGGCGCCGCACTGTCGGAGGACAGCGGTACTGAGGGAGCGCCGCACTGTCGGAGGGGCGGTACTGAGGGAGCGCCGCACTGTCGGAGGGACGGTACTTGGGGAGCGCCGCACTGTCGGAGGGGCGGTACTGAGGGAGCGCCGCACTGTCGGAGAGGCAGTACTGAGGGAGCGCCGCACTGTTGGAGGGGCAGTACTGAGGGAGCGCCGCACTGTCGGCGGGGCAGTACTGAGGGAGCGCCGCACTGTCGGAGGGGCAGTACTGAGGGAGCGCCGCACTGTCGGAGGGGCAGTACTGAGGGAGCGCCGCACTGTGGGAGGGGCGGGTACTGAGGGAGGGCAGTACTGAGGGAGTGGAGAACAGTCGAAGGGGCAGTACTGAGGGAGCTCCGCACTGTCGGAGGGGCAGTACTGAGGGAGCGCCGCACTGTGGGAGGGGCGGTACTGAGGGAGGGCAGTACTGAGGGAGTGGAGAACAGTCGAAGGGGCAGTACTGAGGGAGCTCCGCACTGTCGGAGGGACGGTACTGAGGGAGCGCTGCACTGTGGGAGGGGCGGTACTGAGGGAGCGCTGCACTGTGGGAGGGGCGGTACTGAGGGAGTGTCGGAGGGGTGGTACTGAGGGAGCGCCGCACTGTGGGAGGGGCAGTATTGAGGGAGCGCTGCACTGTCGGAGGGGGCAGTACTGAGAGAGAGCTGCACTGTGGAGGGGGCGGTACTGAGGGGGCGGGGTACTGGGGGGGCAGAACTCTGGGAGCGCTGCACTGTGGGAGCGCCGCACTGTGGGAGGGGCGGTACTGAGGGAGGGCAGTACTGAGGGAGTGGAGAACAGTCGGAGGGGCGGTACTGAGGGAGCGCCGCACTGTCGGAGGGGCGGTACTGAGGGAGCGCCGCACTGTCGGGGCGGTACTGAGGGAGCGCCGCACTGTCGGAGGGGCGGTACTGAGGGAGCGCCGCACTGTCGGAGGGGCGGTACTGAGGGAGCGCCGCACTGTCGGAGGGACCGGTACTGAGGAAGCGCCGCACTGTGGGAGGGGCGGTACTGAGGGAGCGCCGCACTGTGGGAGGGGCGGTACTGAGGGAGCGCCGCACTGTGGGAGGGGCGGTACTGAGGGGGCGCCGCACTGTCGGAGGACAGCGGTACTGAGGGAGCGCCGCACTGTCGGAGGGGCGGTACTGAGGGAGCGCCGCACTGTCGGAGGGACGGTACTTGGGGAGCGCCGCACTGTCGGAGGGGCGGTACTGAGGGAGCGCCGCACTGTCGGAGAGGCAGTACTGAGGGAGCGCCGCACTGTTGGAGGGGCAGTACTGAGGGAGCGCCGCACTGTCGGCGGGGCAGTACTGAGGGAGCGCCGCACTGTCGGAGGGGCAGTACTGAGGGAGCGCCGCACTGTCGGAGGGGCAGTACTGAGGGAGCGCCGCACTGTGGGAGGGGCGGTACTGAGGGAGGGCAGTACTGAGGGAGTGGAGAACAGTCGAAGGGGCAGTACTGAGGGAGCTCCGCACTGTCGGAGGGGCAGTACTGAGGGAGCGCCGCACTGTGGGAGGGGCGGTACTGAGGGAGGGCAGTACTGAGGGAGTGGAGAACAGTCGAAGGGGCAGTACTGAGGGAGCTCCGCACTGTCGGAGGGGCAGTACTGAGGGAGTGCTGCACTGTCAGAGGGACGGTACTGAGGGAGCGCCGCACTGTCGGAGGGGCGGTACTGAGGGAACGCCGCACTGTCGAGGGGCCAGTACTGAGGGAGTGCTGCACTGTCGGAAGGGGCAGTACTGAGGGAGAGCTGCACTGTGGGAGGGGCGGTACTGAGGGAGCGCTGCACTTTGGGAGGGGTGGTACTGAGGGAGTGCCGCCCTGTCGGGGGGGCAGTACAGAGCGAGTGCCGCACTGTCGGAGGAGCAGTACTGAGGGAGCGCCGCACTGTCGGAGGGGCAGTACTGAGGGAGCGCTGCACTGTCGGAGGGGCGGTACTGAGGGAACGCTGCACTGTCGGAGGGGCAGTACTGAGGGAGCGCCGCACTGTCGGGGGGGCAGTACAGAGCGAGTGCCGCACTGTCGGAGGAGCAGTACTGAGGGAGCGCCGCACTGTCGGGGGGGCAGTACAGAGCGAGTGCCGCACTGTCGGAGGGGCAGTACTGAGGGAGCGCTGCACTGTCGGACGTGCCGTCTTACTGATGAGACGTTAAACCGGGGCCCCATCTGCTCTCTCGGGTGAACATAAAAGATCCCGAGGCCACTATTTCAAAGAGCAGAGGAATTCTCTTGGTGTCTTGGCCAATATTCATCTCATTGCTGTTTGTGGGAGCTTGCTGTGCGCAAGTAGGCTGCTGCGTTTCCTATGTTACTCAGTGACTACATTTTAAAATATACTTCATGTGTGAAGTGCTTTGGGGTGTCCTGATATTGTGGAAGGTGCTATATAAGTGGAAGTTATTTTTTTCTTTGACCATGGAGGGCAGTATAGCTGATCCCAATCCCGTCCTCGCCCGAGGGACACACGCATTTTGCAGCAGGAGTTACTGGATAGTGAGCAGGAGCAGGAAGTTTTCCTTTTCATTTCTTGGCCCAGGGCCACTGACGCCGATTGTGGCATCGTGGCTGCTGCTGGACGGTTAATTTGGTGCTATACAGGTGGTGCTTTGGCCTCCTTGAGCACTGTGGTGGGCGGGTGTGTGTAGGATTTTGTGTGAACATAAAAATTAGGAGCAGGGGTCGGCCATACGGCCCCTCGAGCCTGCTCCGCCATTCAATGAGATCATGGCTGATCATCGACCTCCACTCCACTTTCCCGCCCGATCTCCGTATCCCTCGATTCCCCGAGAGTCCAAAAATCTATCGATCTCAGCCTTGAATATACTGAACGACTGAGCCTCCACAGCCCTCTGGGGCAGAGAATTCCCAAGATTCACAACCTTGAGTGAAGAAATTCCTCCTCATCTCAGTCCTAAATGGCCGACCCCTTATCCTGAGACTGTGCCCTTGAGTTCTAGACTCTCCAGCCAGGGGAAATTGATGCCTGGCTGGAGGTGGGTGCAGCTTGAGTGAGAACAGGTTTTACTGGAGTCAAAGTCTCAGTTTTGGGATTTCCCCGGAGTAGCAGCTGGTGTTTTGGTGAACTGTTTGTGATTTTTTTTGCCTTTATTTCTCTGTTCGGAACGTCCTTGTCCCATCGAATGCAGCCAGAGTTTTGCAGCCTGACTCACCTCATCAAACTCGACCTCAGCAAGAACCAGCTGCAGGAGCTTCCCTCAGACATTGGGCGTCTCCTGAACCTGCAGCATCTGGACCTGTACAACAACAAACTGACCAGCCTGCCGGTCAGCTTCGCTCAGCTCAAGGTAAGGCGCCTGCTCTAATACCTCTCGCACACGGCTGGACAGGGTAGATGGGAAAGCTTGTTTTCTGTTGGCCAATCTGTCTCCTTCAGCCTGCAATCTCTCTGTCCATGTTTTATCAACACTAGCCTCGGCCATGCCATGGGGAAGGGCGATCCTTGTCCTGTTTCTTGTCACTATAATGGTCAGTGCTGCTAACTTTCCTCTCTTGTTCCTCCTGACCTGAAAATATTTTGTCGTACGCATTCTTTTTTTCTCCCTTCAGCCTAGCTGTGTTGAAATCCAGGCTAATCACCCAGTCTCCTACTCTAACTCATTCTTTCTTCCTCTGACAATCGGCACTCTTTTAAAGTCCAAGCTGATAGGAGAGTACAGGAGCGGAGAGGACTACAGTCCATTTGTACGGTCCCAAAAGCTAACACCCTCTCGCTCAATCAATCACCCGATCCCTGCTCGCCCAGATCGCTATCTAATTCTCCCTTGACTTGGCCCGCACGCTGTGCCCCACTTCCTCCCTGGGCTGTCCATTCCACACCCTCTGATAAGCTGAATCTAAACTCCGTGCAACTTTCAAGTTTGAGCCCATGTCTTCTGTTTCTGAACTTTGTGGCAATTTTGATTTATCGAGGTTCAGTTTATTTATCCCTCAAAGATCTTGAATAATTTCTCATGAGGTGATTGGTGTTGGAGCTGTGTGCAGGAGAGAACTTGGACCACCGAGTTCTGATTCATGGAAGGTTTTGAAGGGATGGAGTTGGAGAGGCTGGTGAAGAAAACATTTCAGAAATTGATCTTCAGGGTAATAAAGGGTTGAAGCAGTTGATGCAATGAAGGGTGAGATCAGTCTGTATTCTGGAGGTAGAAGACGACAGTGTTGGCAATGAAATAAAAACAGAAAATGCTAGAGATACTCAGCAGGTCAGGCAGCATCCGTGAAGAGAGAAACCGAGTTAACGTTTCCGGTCGATGACCTTTCGTCAGAACTGGAGAAAAGCAGGAAATGGAACAGATTTTTAAGCAAGTGTAGGAGCTGGGAAATGGGGGAGGGGATGAAAGAACAAAAGTGTTGGCAATGAACTTGATGTGGAGTTTAAAGCAGTTCACTGTCCAACAGAATGTCACGGTTGTGCAGTCAGGGAGGTCAATGGACTCAGCCAGAGACATGTGGGTACTGGCGAGGAACCAACAAGATTGCTTCCGTCTTGTCCAAGGTGAGCTGTAGGAATTTATCTCGAACTGGATGTTGAACGGGCAGTCAGATAGCACAGCAATAACCTTGCACTCGGTAGTACCAGACAGGTAGAGCTGGCTATCATCAACTGACCTAGTAACTGCCAAGGGCCAGTGTGTAGCCGATGACTATTAAGAGCCTGTTGCATGTTGGGTTCTTCTACCCCTTTTGTTCCAGATATTTTTGGCTTTAGTTATTGCCTACACGTAGGTAAGCCCTAGATCCCTGTGTCCCAGTTAGTGTTATCACTTGCTCTGATATCTAGATAAGATCGGTGAACCAGGAATAATGAACGGAGGGTTATTTTTTAGATTCCTTCAGCCACTGGTTCAATGCTGTGCCTCCATAGGAGCCTCCTTGTCTTCCAAAGTGGTAGAAGGACACTAAGCTGGACTACGTTTTGGTCTTTAATCAGCCAACACATTTATTAAACAATAATAGAACAAGTGATTAATAGCAGAAACATAGCCTGTATACTTGCAGTAGTTCTTGCACTGTGCTAGCTCCAGGTATAGTAAAAATAAATGGTTTGCAACTCTATTGCTAAAACTATGACTATACTTTAACATAGAATTTACAGCACAGAAATAGGCCATTCGACCCAACTGGTCTATGCCGGCGTTCCTGCTCCACATGAGCCTCCTCCCACCTTGCTTCCTCTCACCCTATCAACAAATCCTTCTCTTCCTTCCCCTCATTCGCTTATCCAGCTTCCCCTTAAATGCATCTATGCTATTCTCCTCAGCCACTCCCTGTGGTAGCGAGTTCCACGTTCTCACCACTCTCTGGGTAAACAAGTTTCTCCTGAATTGCTTGCTAGATATATTAGTGACTGTCTTATATTTATGGCCCCTAGTTTTGGACTCATCACAAGTGGAAACATCTTCTCTATGTCTACCCCATCAAACACTATCGAAACTTTATGTAGTTTAAAAAAAAATCTTTCCCTTGCCAACTATATAAGTTGTCTGGCTTATCTTGTTTTCTTCAGTGGTTCCAATCAAAACCTTCCCTAAAAGCTCCGGGCCAAGCAAGTCCCTACGAAGCAGGAACCAGAGCTAAGCAAAATTTGAATAATGGCCTGTTATTCAAAAAAGGTGGCAATTAAACACACAACATATTTGTATTTGAATTGAGTGACTTGGCTCCTCCTTCAAGGAAACAGCCAACTGAACATTGCATCGAGTGAAGCGGGAAGTATTTTCTGTGACTGAAGGTGATTAACTCCTTAGTACTGTGACAAAGAGCCAATGCAAAGCTAAAACTTAGACAAAAATGTCTACGTAATATTTACCCACCGTCCCCATGATGCTTCTGTTATTCAGGAACAGTTCCACCGATCCACTTTGTAAATTTGTACCTGCCAGCCTGTCCCAGTGCAGCAGTCAATAAATGACTTTCCATTCTGCAACACTTGTACTGTCAGTCTAAATTTGTACATTTAGTCATTTTTGTCACCGGGATAGAGCCCTGGGGCATGTGTGAGGAGAGGCGGTAATTCCATACCCAGCAAAGCTCCCTCCACTCCAACAATGTACCTCCACCACAACCTCAGTAAACGGTTCCCTACTACAACTGTGTGACAGTTTTCCACGTCAGCTACCGTGGTTTCTGAGTGGGAATTGGGGATAGTTTCCTCATGTCCGAGGGGAAAGAACATTGATTAATGCAGTGCCACTCAGTCCTTAACAATTATCAGTCATTAAAAGACAGGAGCAAAAAAACCCCACTTCTATAACAATCAAAACCTGGTGCTGCACTAAGAGTTTCTGTGTTGAAATGTGTTACCTCGAGTTTGTGACAAACACATGGATCTAGCTCAGTTCAGGCTTCGGAAAGAGAGGAAGACATCGGTAAGGAGGAAGGACAATATTAAAGTAGAAGAAAGGGAAAGACCTTGCATTTCTGTACCGCCTTTCATGACCTCAGGATGTTACAAAGCACTTTACAGCCACTGAAGTACTTTTGCAGTGTAGTTACTGTTGTAATTTATAAACCGTGGCACCAAATTTGTGCATAGCAAGCTCTTGAGCAGCAAAGAGGTTAACTGACTCCCTTTTCTGTCTACAGAACTTGAAGTGGTTGGATTTAAAAGGAAACCCACTCGATCCATTGCTCGAGAAGGTGGCAGGCGACTGCCTGGATGAGAAGCAATGCAAACAGAGTGCAGCCAATGTAAGCCTCACCATCTGTCCTTACAGTAAACACAACATGATATCGGTCTCAGCGTTAAACATCATACAACGAGATGTTTTATTTTAAATTTGTGGATAGGCTAGCATGACCACTGTCCAGTTTTGGAAGAGGCTGTCTGATCATTCTGACAAGGTTGTACATATGTGCACAACTCAATTTGTGAATACACTAAACCCCGCTGATGGCCTGTAATTTGCGGTCAGCGGCGAAGCTAAAGCACTCGCTGCTGGCCTCGTAGAAAGCCGCCCACAGAGATCTCATGATCTCTGTGGCGAGAAGTTTACCTTTCTTGACGTGCAATTGGTTGTAGTGCTGTGAAATGGTAATCCCCATTGCAGAGCAGCAGTGTCGTCAACAAGCTGTCTAAGCAGCCAATCGCATTGAACAATTCTCACAGACAGCAAACCAGGAAATAAAAAGCACTGAATTATCTGCACATTTTTAAAATGTGTGCGCGCAATAAAGATTGGGACATACACTGAGGTTAAAGTAGAAGCTGAATTATCATGAACAAACTTTAACATTTTTAAAAATTGTTATTTTTATCATAATGGAGAAATTTGACATTCCACAAATATAAAAATTAGTTTTTCAGAGCCAGAGCATTTGTTTAGCATGCAAATGCTGTTAAAATCCCAGTTACACCTATTCCAACAAGGATTAACATTTAATGAGATATTTAACAGTGATATTGGCACGAAACAGCCCAAGTTTTCATCAGTTTCACTGATTTCCCTGACCACACTGATTGCCGGCTATGTGTGTGGGGGGGGGGTCCACAGCGCAGCCTGTGTTGGAGCAGTGAATGACTGACCACAACTTCTGGATTTCAGCGTTTAGATGCACATGTGCTAAATCCTGAAGTTATGGTCAGTTTGAGAGGGTAATGCCGGCGAATGCTGACAGTTCACCGTCATTACCCACCACAAAATCTGGGCCCAAATTTTAACCTATTTGCATAAATGTAATTCGACTTGTTTGGGGCAAACCAACTGTCTTCCTCCATCGCGTTTTCAACTTGACAAAACGTGACAACCTTGACTAGATGACAAATGAACAATTTGTTTCTTAAGCTCAAAGTATGTGGTCCAGCCGCAAAATCGCTGGGATCCCAGAGACAGCAGGACATTTTAGAACTCTGAAAACCACCAGCGGTGCAGCTCTTCCAAACTTGGGTTGTATCCAAAAACAGGGTCTGTCACTGTATAACACTGGGGTACAGTACTGGTGGGTACAGGTCTGTCGCTGTATAACACTGGGGTACAGTACTGGTGGGTACAGGTCTGTCACTGTATAACACTGGGGTACAGTACTGTTGGGTACAGGTCTGTCACTAACACTGGGGTACAGGTCTGTCACTATAACACGGGTACAGTACTGTTGGGTACAGGTCTGTCACTAACACTGGGGTACAGTACTGGTGGGTACAGGTCTGTCACTGTATAACACGGGTACAGGACTGGTGGGTACAGGTCTGTCACGGTATAACGCTGGGGTACAGTACTGGTGGGTACAGGTCTGTCACTATAACACGGGTACAGGACTGGTGGGTACAGGTCTGTCACGGTATAACGCTGGGGTACAGTACTGGTGGGTACAGGTCTGTCACTAACGCTGGGGTACAGTACTGGTGGGTGCAGGTCTGTCACTGATAGTGTAGGCAGTAATTTTGGTGAGAGGACAGAATATTTGAAAAGAACGTGTCTCTAAGTGACGTGCTCTGTACAAAATAATGTCCAGTTATTGTGCTGGACAACTGGTGTGTAATTCTACACATGGTGCTTATTCAGTTGAAAGAAGGCTCATTGTTAACTCTGTTTTCACTCTTGGATACTACAGGTGCTGCGCTACATGAAAACCATTCAGTCCGAACAAGATCGTGAGAAACAGCGGCGACTACACGTTGAGAGGGGTAAGAGACGAGGTGTCTAATAATAAATGTTCACCCGGATATGACGACTACTGCGCAAATGAGAGTGGGGTCGTGACGCAGTTAACAGTTCAAGCAAGCTGCGGCCTTTTCCAATATTGTCTCCTTTTTACCCCTGCTATCCTGAAGTTGAGGACTCTTGATGGGGTGGGCAATTTCACGGGGACCGACAGCCCTCTAGTACCTTCTAGATGGGTGAAGGCTATTGCATTTATTCCTTCCCTTAACTCAGGAGTGCTGGCGTCAATCGTCATGCGCCAGCTAAGATCAATTAATTCAGCAGAGACCTGCGATTGAACTTGGGATCTTCCAGGCCTTTGTGGCTCAACTACTCACTGCCTTGACCAGCTGAGCCATCTGGGAATTGAAGAAACAGATTTCAAGTCTCTTAATTGTGCACATATTCTGAGTGCCAACATTTTGCTGGTGCTGCATTTGTTCTGTTTCATAACTGAGTCGCCCTTAATAGACTAGTTGGGCTAAATGGCCTGTTTCTGTGCTGTGCTGTAACTTCTATGTAATAGTCAGATGAGCTGAAAAATAATTTTTGCATTCCACTGAATGTGTTGCAATTTCATCTCTACACTATGTCCTGTTTTTGATGAATGGATTTTATATGACTGGGAGTCCCTTCTAGATGGGTGAAGGCTATTGCCTAACGCCCCGGTGAGGATCAAAGCCTTCGTCTTTCAGAGTGATGCGCTGCTCGCTGATCAGAAAATTCCAGTGCAGAATGCTTGAAGTTAGGAGCTAAGATCCTTTTCTCTCTACTGTCTTTATTCCATCCTTTATTTTCAGGGGTCTCCCCACCTTTTCCATTCTGCCTGTCTCTTCTAAACCTCAAGTATCCTGGAATATTTAGTTCCCAACCTTCGTCACTCTGCAGCCACATCTCTAAAGGCTATTGGATCAAAGCCATTTATTTCTTTCTGCACTGTTAATTCATCTATTTTTTTGTGAATGCTTCGCGCAGATATAGTACCTTTTAGCTTTAACTTTTTTCTATTTTTCCCTGATATCACCTTAGCCGCTAACGCCCTATCACCTTTGTTAAGCGCTCTGACCCACTCTGCTTATTTTTACCCAGATCGCTACTCTGCTCTAGTCTTGACATTTCTCTTGCTTTTTAATTTACTCTTTCCTGAATCCTCCCACCCCCCCCTAATTAGTTTAAAGCCCTATCTACTGCCCTAGTTATTGGATTTGCCAGGACACTGGTCCCAGCCCAGTTTAATTGGAGCCCGTCCCAACAGAACAATTGCCTCTTTCCCCAGTACTGGGGTCAGTGCCCCATGAACCGAAACCCCTTCCTCCCACACCACTCTTTCAGCCACGCATTGATCTGCTTGTCCTTATGCCAATTTACACGTGGCTCAGTTAACAATCCGGAGATTACTCCAGTGAGGTTCTGCATTTCAATTTGAACTCTAGCTCCTCAAACTCTCTCAGCAGAACCTCATTCCTAGTTCTATTTCTATTCCTGACCTGCGACCTTCTGTCTCGGAGGCAAGAGTGCTACTCCTAGATAGAAGATATAAAAAACAATAGCAGAAAGCATAGAATCCGATTAGTTACAGCACTTCAGGAGGCCATTCGGCCTGTCGAGCCCGTGCCGGCTCTCTGCAAGAGCACTTCAGCTAGTCCCACTCCCCCGCCCTTTCCCCGTAGCCCTGCAAATTCTTTTTCCTTCAGGTATTTATCCAACCCCCTTTTGAAAGCTACAATTGAGTCTGCCTCCCCCACCCTTTCAGGCAGCGCATTCCAGATCCTAGCCACTCACTGCGTAAAAAAGTTTTTTCTTACGTCGCCTTTGGTTCTTTTGCCAATCACCTTAAATCTGTGTCCTCTGGTTCGCGACCCTTCCGCCAATGGGAACAGTTTCTCACTATCTACTCTGTCCAGACCCATCATGATTTTGAACACGTCTATCAAATCTCCCCTCAACCTTCTCTGCTCCAAGGAGAACAACCCCAACTTCTCCAGTCTATCAACGTAACTGAAGTCCCTCATCCCTGGAATAATTCTCGTAAATCTTTTCTGCACCCTCTCTAAGGCCTTCACATCCTTCCTAAAGTGCGGTGCCCAGAATTGGACACAATACTCCAGTTGAGGCTGAACCAGTGTTTTATAAAGGTTCGTTATAACTTCCTTGCTTTTGTATTCTATGCCTCTATTTATGAAGCCCAGGATCCCATATTCTTTTTTAACTGCTTTCTCAACCTGCCCTGCCACCTTCAATGATTTGTGCACAAATACCCCCAGGTCGCTCTGTTCGTGCACCCCCTTCAGGATTGGACCCTTTAGTTTATATTTCCTCTCCTCGTTCTTCCTACCAAAATCTATCACTTCACACTTAACTGTGTTAAATTTCATCAATGTGTACCTTCCTTCAGTCCAAAAAACAACTGTTCACCACGACTGACCAAGGGTCACCGGCCTGAAACGTTAACTCTGTTTCTCTCTCCACAGATGCTTGACCAGCATTTTCTGCTTTTATTTTATGTTCACCACTACTCTCTGTTTCCTGTCACTTAGCCAATACCGTATCCATGCTGCCACTGTCCCTTTTTTCCCATGGGCTTCAACTTTGCTGGCAAGTCTATTATGTGGCTCTTTATCAAACGCCTTTTGGAAGTCCATGTACACTGTCAACCGCATTGCCCTCATCAAAAAAACTCAATCAAGTTAGTTAAACATGATCCGTGCTGGCTTTCCTTAATTAATCCATACTTGTCCAAGTGACTTGATTTTTGTCCCGAATTATCGTTTCCAAAAGCTTCCCTACTACCGAGGTTAAACTGACTGGCCTGTCGTTGCTGGGTTTATCTTTACACCCTTTTTTGAACAAGGGTGTAACATTTGCAATTCTCCGGTCCTCAGGCACCACCCCCGTTTCTAAGGAGGATTGGAAGATTATGGCCAGTACCTCCGCAATTTCCACCTTTACTTCCCACAGCATCTTAAGATGCATCCCATCCAGTCCTTACCTACTTTAAGTACAGCCAGCCTTTCTAGTACCTCCTGTTTATCAATTTTTATCCCATCCAATATCTCAACTACCTCCTCTTTCACTATGACTTTGCAGCATCATCTTCCTTGGTAAAGACAGATGCAAAGAACTCATTTAGTACCTCGGCCATACCCTCTGCCTCCATGTAGGTCACCATTTTGGTCTTTAATCAGCCCCACCCCTCCTCTTACTACCCATTTATTATTAAATGCCTATAGAAGACTTTTGGATTCCCTTTTATGTTAGCTGATAATCTATTCTCATACACTCTTTGCCCCTCACTTCCCCTCTGAACTTTCTATATTCAGCCTGGTTCGTTCTTGTATTCTCAACCTGACATTTGTCATATGCCCCTTTTTTCTGCTTCATCTTGCTCTCACTCTTTCGTCATCCGGGGAGCTCTGACTTTAGTTGCCCCACCTTTTTCCTCGTGGGAATGTACCTCGACTGTACTCGAACCATCTCCTCTTTAAAGGCAGCCCTTTATTTGATTACAGTTTTGCCTGCCAATGTTTGATTCCAATTTACCCGTGCCAGATACATTCTCAACCCACTGAAATTGGCCTTCGTCCAATTAAGTAATTTTACTCGTTATTACTCCCTGTCCTTTTCTATAGTTAATCTAAACCTTATACTATGATCACTGTTCCCTAAATGTTCCCCTACTGACACTTGCTCCACTTGACCCACCTCATTCCCCAGAACCAGATCCAGCAATGCCTCCTTCCTCGTTGGGCCGGAAACGTACTAATCAAGAAAAGTTCTCCTGAACACACTTCAGAAATTCTTTCCCCTCCCTGCCCTTTACACTATTACTATCCCAGTCTATATTAGTTAAGTTGAGGACCCCCATTATCACTACTCTATAGTTCTTGCTCCTCTAATTTCCCTGCAAATTTGCTCCTCCATATCCTTCCCACTAGACGGTGGCCTATAGAATACACCTAGTAGTGTATTGTTTCTTAACTCTAACCAAATAGATTCTGTCCTTGACCCCTCCAGGATATCCTCTCTCTCCAGCACTGTAATATTCTCCTTAACCAATACTGCCACCCCACCTCCTTTCTTTCCTTCCCTATCTTTCCTGAACACCTTATATCCAGCCATATTTAGTACTAAGCCTGCCCTTTTTTGAGCCAGGTCTCTCATCGCATCCAAAAGCTTCAACTGCCATTTTTACAGAGAACGTCTGTTGTTGCAGAGTTGGAGAAAAGACGTGAAGCGGAATTGCGGGCCAAAGAAGCAAGGGAGCGAGAGCTGCGTAAACGAGAGAAAATGGAGGAGAAGGAGAGGCGCAGGAAGGAATACGATGCACAGAAATTACAGAGATTAAATGAGCCAAAGGAAGAAAAACGTGATGGTGTGTTGGAAAGTAAGTGAAAGGTAGAAGTCGGGTGAGCTGTGAAAATTCTTAGAGAATTGCAAACTGAATCTTGTTCAGAATTCCATCTGCTGTGCAAAAGTACTGGAAGTGGGCGGGTCCCTCATAGCGAGTTCATCATTCACTCAATGTAAAGCGCCTGAAAATTGAAATCCCTTACTTCAATTATTTTTTCCCCTTCCCTTGTCCCCTGTGGGAGGCTCGGTCACTTGCTGGGATGTGGTTCCATGGGTACCAGGCCCTTCTACAATGGTTGTTCCATTGGAGCTGGAGGGTGAATTTTGACAGGCTCTCAATTGGGGAAGCCTTTAAAGTTCAGTCCGCACTCGGTGCCCACACGCACCGGGATCATTGGACGGCGAGCAGCAGTGGGAAGCCGGGCTCATGTTATTTGTTTTCTCCCTCCTTGCTAGCCCTAGCATGTTGTAGTGTGTCTAACATGATTGGCATACCAAGCAGTCAGAGATTCGCGCTTCGGTGTCTGGCTTGTGTGCTTTAGTACCATGCTGAGCACTGCATTCAGCAACTGCATTCTGAACATTCCAGGCATGATGTGAAGAAAGATTTGAGAAGTTAGCTTTTTTTACTCGAGCCAAGATGGATAAGGGATGAGTTTGCCGAAGTGGTTTACGATGAGATGGTTTCCAGTGGTCAGCAAGACAGTAACCAGAGGGAATTTGAGAGAATCACAAAAGGAATTAGTCGGCGAGAAAAACACTCTTCACATGGAGGCTGGTGAGAATGCGGACTTCTCTGCCTCAAACCTCTCCTGAAGCAGAATCCAGAATTTATTTTGAAAGGGAAGTAGCTGTTTGCTTAACAATGGATTTTAAGTGGTATGGGGAGTGAGTGGGGTTCGATGAGATGGCTCAAGGCGAAAGAAACACCAGCACAGACCTGATAGGCCAAATGATCTGTTTCCGTAACAAGGGAAAAACATAGGGTGCAAACTTTGAATTAGAAAGCAAAACAAAAGGAATAAAGTTGGTCTCAGTGATGGAACACCAACACTGGATACCACAGAAAGGAGAATGTAGGTTTAATTCTGGCCAATCTAAGCTGTGCTCGGTGGGGAAGTACCTGGTGAGGCTGTGATGTCACCATCAGGAGAGAGAATATTGGGTGGGAGCATCCTGGTGGAGAGGTTCCTTGAAACTGCTAAAACTGACCAGTCGGTGAAAAGGCTTGCAGTTACACCCCCTGCAGTGGAAACAGGCCTAACCATGGAGGGGGGGAGGGGAAAGAGAGAGAGAGAATCACCTCGTTCTTAATACTAGATCACCTGTGTGTTTATAGGCTGGAATACTCCGCCTTGTGCTATCACTATCTATGTTCAAGCGTACATTCATTCACTGCTTTTTCTCCCTTCCGTAACCCCTTTCAGAACCAGTTTCTTCCGCAAGTCCGTCAGCATCTCAGAAGGGGCACTCGTTCTGCCAGGTGCTGCTGAAGGTGCTGCTCTTCCTGCTGTTGTGCACGGTCGCCACTGTGGTGATGTGCAGGAGGACAGAGCCTCCGCACGAGCAGCTATGTAGCACAGTCAACCATCTGTATGAAGACACGCTTCACACCCTTAGGGAAAACGAGGCTCTCCAGAGGATTCTACGCAGCATACCGTTCCCATGACCGTTGGCCAGATGCAGAAGTCACTGAAATTCCTATGGAATTGATGATTAATTCATGTGTTATATAGCACAAAAACCCTTCAAAGGGGCGGTATTCCACTCACTTGCCCTGCCTAACGTCTACACAATAAAACCCTGTTTTGCATTCGCCAGCCTTTGTAGTGTTCAGTACTTTTTCTGTGGTCTGTACCCCCCCCCCCCCCCCCCCTTTTTTAAATACTCTCCTTTAAACTCCTGAAGGACTGGGTTTGATAAAATCCAAGTTAGCAGATCAGAAGATCCCAGGTTCACTCCTTGGTTTGGACTGAGGTAACCGATAGGTGGCAGTGGGGATGCTGCCATTGGCCTCCGTGGCCCTGGGCTCGTGAAGGGAGGAGATGGGACCCTGGTAACTCCACAAACCCGTCGCTGAGCTTTACCTTTCCCTGGATGTTGGCCCGATGCAGGAGCAAAAGGACCTTTTTCAATCTTTATTCTCACGAGACTCCAATGGCTGGTGGACCAAATCTTGTGTGACTTTGGCCTGCGTTACCTTGCAGCGTATGGTATGGCTGGTGCCTGGCCAGCCTCTGATCGACCAGAACAAACTACAACCTGGAAGAATCAATCTTGCCCACAGAAAGCCACGTAACTTTCAGTGGATAGGCAATGGCAAACATTCAAAGACCGAATGGATGAACTACAGAAGTTGTTCATCCCAATTTGGCATAAAAATAAAACAAAAAAGGTGACTCAACCGTGGCTAACAAGGGAAATTAGGGATAGCATAAGATCCAAGGAGAGGACATACAAATTGGCCAGAAAAAGCAAGAATCCTGAGGATTGGGAGCAGTTCAGGATTCAACAAAGGAGGACAAAGGGATTAATTAAGAAAGGGAAAATAGAATATGAGAGTAAGCTTGCAGGGAACATAAAAACTGACTGTAAAAGCTTTTATAGATATGTGAAGAGAAAAAGATTGGTGAAATCAAGCGTAGGTCCCTTGCAGTCAGAATCGGGGGAATTCATAATGGGGAACAAAGAAATGGCAGACCAACTAAATACATATTTTGGTTCTGTCTTCACAAAGGAGGACACAAATAACCTCCCAGAAATACCGGGGAACATAGGGTCTGATGAAAGGGTGGAACTGAAAGAAATCAGTATTTGTAGGGAAATGGTGTTAGGAAAATTGATGGGACTGAAGGCCGATAAATCCCCAAGGCCTGATAATCTACATCCCAGGGTACTTAAGGAAGTGGCCCTAGAAATAGTAGATGCATTGCTGGTCATCTTCCAGAACTCAATAGACTCGAACAGTACCCATGGATTGGAGGGTAGCTAATGTTATCCTACTATTCAAAAAAGGTGGCAGGGAAAAAGCATGGAATTATAGACCGGTAACCCTGACATCGGTAGTGGGGAAAATGCTAGAGTCCATTATAAAAGATGTAATAGCAGAGCACTTGGAAAGCAGTGACAGGATCGGACAAAGTCAACATGGATTTACAAAAGGTAAATCATGCTTGACTAATCTACTGGAATTTTTTGAGGATGTAACTGGTAAAATAGATAAGGGAGAACCAGTGGATGTGGTGTATTTGGACTTTCAGAAGGCTTTCGATAAGGTCCCGCATAAGAGATTAGCGTGCAAAATTAAGGCACATGGGATTGGGGGCAAGGTATTGACTTGGATAGAGAACTGGTTGGCGGACAGAAAGCAAAGAGTTGGAATAAACGGGTCGTTTTCCGAGTGGCAGGCAGTGACTAGTGGGGTACCGCAAGGATCGGTCCTAGCACCCCAGCTGTTCACAATATATATTAATGATCTAGATGAGGGAATTGGATGTAATATCTCCAAATTTGCAGATGACACAAAGCTGGGTGGGAGGGTATGCTGTGAGGAGGATGTCATGAAACTCCAGTACGATTTGGACAGGTTAGGTGATTGGGCAGAAACATGGCAAATGCACTATAATGTGGATAAATGTGAGGTTACCACTTTGGTGGCAAAAACAGGAAGGCAGATTATTATTTGAATGGCAATAGATTGGGAGACCTGGGTGTTCTTGTACACCAGTTGCTGAAGGTAAGCATGCAGGTGCAGCAGGCGGTTAAGAAGGCAAATGGTATGTTGGCCTTCGTAGCAAGAGGGTTCGAGTACAGGAACAAGGGTGTCTTGCTACAGTTATACAGGGCCTTGGTGAGACCACACCTTGAGTATTGTGTGCAGTTTTGGTCGCCTTATCTGAGGAAGGTCGTGCTTGCCATGGAAGGAGTGCAGCGAAGATTCACCAGGCTGATACCTGGGGTGGCAGGAATGACGTATGAGGAGAGATTGCGTCGATTGGGCTTATACTCACTGGAGTTTAGAAGATTGAGGGGATCTCATCGAAACCTATAAAATTCTGTCAGGCCTGGACAGATTAGATGCTGGAAGGATGTTCCCGATGGTTGGGGAGTCCAGAACCAGGGGTCATAGTCTAAGGATAAGGGGTAGGACATTTAGGACTGAAGAGGAGGAATTTCTTCACCGAGTGGTGAACCTGTGGAATTCTCTGCCACAGAGGGCGGTGGAGGCCAGTTCATTAAATATATTCAAGAAAGAGTTGGATATAGTTCTTAAGGCTAAAGGGATCAAGGGATATGGGGAGAAGGCAGGGATAGGGTACTGAATTTGAATGATCAGCCATGATCTCATTGAATGGCGGAGCAGGCTCGAAGGGCCGAATGGCCTACTCCTGCTCCTATCTTCTATGCAAACCAGGACTTAATAAAAACATTAATTAATTCTCAGTGGGAAACATGGCAACTGTGAATCCTGAGTGAGGCTAATATTTGAAAATGAATCAGCAAGGATTGTGCCAGTGTCAAAGAGCTGCCCATTGCGCTCCTTTGGGTCGAGGTTTATGGCACGGCAGCAGTGGAGGGCTTTGTGATGGTGAAGGCTGTACTCCAGTGTGAACCAACACACAAGTGATTGAAGTGAGCAGGCCTATACCCAAAGGATGTGATAGCACCATACTAACTGACAAAAGACATCAAGGATTAGTGGGAGACATTTGACAATAGCAAAATGTGACCAAATATCCTGCAATTGAGCCTGGCCCCAGTGATTCCTCATGAAATCAAACATCTGAAATATGGGAGAAAAAAAAGTGGGACTAATTGAATAATTCCTGAAATCTCCCAAGCTGGGGCCAACCAGTTGTGGATATAATGCTCAAACTTCGGGAATCTGAGCAAAGGATCCTTTTCCAGTAGCGTGGAGTTTCACTCTGGTGGTTCAGGGTTACAAAGACTGGGATGGGCTGTGCAAGCTACTGGAATGTTAGTCTGCAAAACCAAAGTGTAGTGTCCGTGTGTAGATAAAGACACTGAAGACAGGAGTTGGTTCATAGGTATTTACGAAGCAAGTCTGGGTTGGGGGGGGGGGGGGGGGGGGGGTTTCTAAAGGATATACACAATACACAGGCTTATATAGCCCAAGTGGCAATTACCAGTCATTACGCACACCTGGGGCTCTTAAAGGCACATACACCATAATTGCTCCCCTTCTAGCTAACTAGTACATCATAAGTAATTATTAATTACATGTTATATGCAAAATATACATTGCTGTATTAATTAATTATAAGTTAGTCTCTCAGGAGGCTTCCTGACTCGGTCCGGATAACGCCTCGGGGGTGTAGTAGTTTCTGGTGGTGTAGTAGGTTCTTCTGGCAAGGCTGATTCGGCTTGAAGGCCAGTGTCTGGTTCATCGGGCTCCAGTATCACCGGATCGGAGGTAGATATGGGTATCTCTACTTCATCGTTAGATGTATAGAGTGGTGGTGTAGGTTGTCCCTTTTCGGATGACTTGATGATTTGGTCAGCATGGCGCCTTATTATGCTGTCTCCGATGTCCACGGTATACATCAGTGGTCCTAATCGTGTGTAGATAGTTCCAGGCTGCCATTTCTCGGTACGGTAGTCCCGGGCCAAAACCGGTTGGCCTATCTGGAAGGCCCTAGTTGGCCTTTCATTCATGCCCTGAAACTGCCGGTTCTCCACGTCCCTTTGGATGTTGGGCTTGACCAAATCCGGCCGGCATCTTAGGTTTCTATTGTAGAACATCATGGCGGGAGTATGGTTAGTAACCATATGCGTTGCATTCCTATATGCAAATAAGAAGTTATCCACCTTGCGCTGAAGTTTTATGTCTTCATTACCCATGGCCTTCTTGAAGGTCTGGACAAACCTTTCAGCCAATCCATTGGTGGCGGGATGGTATGGGGCGGAGGTGTAGTGCTTTACCCCATTGTTCTTTAAGAACTTTCTGAATTCTTCGGACACAAATTGCGGTCCATTATCAGAACATATCTGCTCCGGCAGCCCATTCCTGGCAAATATGGTCCTTAATACTGTGATGGTTTTTTCCGTGGTGGTGGAGGACATCTTTATTACCTCCGGCCACTTGGAGTGTGCATCAACTGCAATTAAGAACATTGCGTCCATAAATGGACCAGCAACGTCGATGTGCACCCTATGCCAGGGAGATGAGGGCCACTCCCATGGATGTAGAGGGGCCTGTGGCGGAGCATTTTGGACCTTCTGGCATCCTAGGCAGCTCTTGGTCATGTCTTCGATGTCTCCATTGATACCTGGCCAACATACAAACGCCCTAGCTAGGTTCTTCATTTTCACTCCACCCAGATGCCCCTCGTGAAGCTCCTTTAGCACTTTATCCTGGAGTTTGGGTGGAATCACCACTCTGGATCCACACATCAAGGTTCCTCGGCACACTGACAGCTGTTCTCTTCTTTGCGAGAATGCTGGCAACAGTGGTTCGCCATGTGCTGGCCATCCCTTCACTGTTAAATCGTAGACCCGTGAGAGAGTAGGGTCATTCCTTGTCTCCCTTTCAATGGCAGAATTTGTCACCGGTAGACATTCCACTATGGTAGAGTGGAATATCTCTTCTGGGTCTACTGTAGGTGCCTCTTCTATCGTTGGCAACGGTAGGTGTGATAAACCGTCAGCATTCCCATGCTGTTTTGACCCTTTGTATTCAATGTTGTATTGGTGTGCCCCTAGAAAAAGGGACCACCTCTGTAGTCTTTGTGCCGTCATAATGGGGACACCTTTTTTAGGGTTGAATATGGAGATGAGGGGTTGATGGTCAGTCAGCAAGGTAAATTTTTGTCCGTGTAGGTAATGGTTGAATTTCTTCACTCCCCACACCAGGCTGAGTGCTTCCCTGTCTATTTGGGCATAGTTACGCTCAGCTGAGTTCAATGAGCATGACGCAAAAGCTATCGGCTGTTCCGAGCCATCAGGGAATCTATGGGACAATACCGCTCCTATGCCGTAAGGGGATGCATCGCACGCCAGTCTGATTGGTAGTGATGGGTTGTAATGAGCCAAAATTTTCTCGGATGTGATTAAGTCTTTACATTTATGGAAGGCACGTTTACAGTCTTAGTTCCATTTCCAAATCACTCCTGTCTGTAGAAGATCATTAAGAGGGTGTAGAATAGTTGATAAGTTCGGTAAAAATTTATGATAGTAATTTATTAATCCCAGGAATGACCTTAATTGTGAAACATTTTCAGGTGCTGGGGCTTTTATAACTGCTTCAATTTTTTCAGGTGACTTATGCAACCCTTCCTTATTAATTATGTGGCCACAATATGATATCTGATTTTGGAAAAATTCGCACTTGGGGCGATTTGCTCGCAGGCCTCGTTCTTTCAGCCTAGTGAGCACCTGCTCCAAATTGGCAAGGTGCTCGTTGTCGTTTTCTCCTGTTATAAGGATGTCGTCTAGGTAGCATTGAGTCCCCGGAATCCCTTGCAGGACTTGCTCCATAGCTCTTTGCCAGATAGCTGGAGCTGATGCTACTCCAAAAACCAGTCGATTGTACTGGTACAGGCCTTTGTGTGTGTTTATTGTGAGATACTTTTTAGAGGCCTGCTCAACCTCCATCTGTAGATATGCCTGTGCCAAGTCAATTTTTGTGAAACGTTTCCCTCCGGATAGTGAGGCGAAAATATCTTCTATCCTCGGCAGAGGATACTGTACCGTGTGAAGGACCGGGTTTACAGTCACCTTAAAGTCCCCACAGATGCGAATTTTTTTCTGTTCCTCAGTTATTTTTCAATGTTTTTTTCATGACTGGAACGATGGGTGTTGCCCATTCGCTCCAATCTATTTTGGATAATACGCCTGCCTTTTCCAAATTCTTCAGCTCTGCCTCGACTGCCGGACGTATTGCGTATGGCACCGGTCTTGCCTTAAAATTTTTTGGAATTGCTGTATCTTCCACTTTTATTGAGGCGGTGATGCCTTTCAAGGTTCCTAGTTTCTCTTGAAACACTTCTTTGGCGTTGGCCAAGATGTCTTTTAATCGTTCAGGTATGATGTCATCATTGTTTTTTTCCTTACTGGTCACCATCAGTGCCTGAATGGAGTGCCAGTCTAAACGTATCTTCCTTATCCATTCACGTCCCAACAACGGTGGACCACCATCTTGTAGAATGTATAAATACAACTTTTGTATTTCTTTGCCGTTGTATACCACAGGCACCCTTATTTTTCCTTTGGGGTAGACTTTCTGCCCCGTATATGTTTTTAAGATAATGGATGTGTCTTTTAGAGGTATATGCGAAAATAGCCTCTCGTAATCTCGTCGATTTATTACGGTTAGAGCTGATCCTGTATCTAGCTCCATTTTAACTGGGGACCCTGCTATTGTGAGGGTAACCCAAATGGTTTGGTAATCCTCTTTGGCAAGTACATTATGTAATTTGAGACAGCTTAGTCTCTTGTTTCCGGAGTCGCTATTGCTATTCTGGTCTTCGGAGCTATTGTCCGTCATCATTTGTACCTTCCTGTACTTTTCTTTATTGATTTTTTTGTTTTCTGTCAGTGGATTTATTTTGTCCAGATTGGCATACCCGTGCAATGTGTCCAATCTTACCACATTGCCTGCATGCTTTGCCCTTGAACCAGCAGTCCCTCTGGTTATGGGTGGATCTGCCGCAGCGATAACATCTTCCGAACTCCTGTGTCATTTTATGGGTGCCGAAGTCCTGTGTCTCTTGTATCTCTGCAGCTCCTTTTGCTGCTGCTTCGTATGATACAGCCATACTGAAAGCTTTGTCCAATGTTAAATCTTTTTCAGAAAGCAGTCTTTTTTTGTGTTCCTTCACTTAAGAGACCGCAAACAAATTTGTCTCGAAGATAATCCGATAGTCCTGCTCCGAATTGGCAGTACTTTGATAGCTTTCTTAATTCGGTTAGGTAATCAGCATTACTTTCATTCTTGTGTTGATTTCTCTTGAAGAACTTGAATCGTTCCGCTATCAGCAGCGGTGTTGGGTTTAAATGCTCCTGCAGGGTATCAACAATTTCTTTAAAAGTCTTGTCCTTTGGTTTGGCTGGAGTGATTAAATTTCGTAACAGCCCGTATGTCTTCGCGCCCATTAAGTTCAGAAGTACTGAAGCTTTTTTTTCATCTGTTATTCCATTTGCAGTGCAATAAACCTCTACTCTTTCCACGTATGTGGTCCAATCTTCTATTTCGCCATCAAAAGCCTCAATATTACCAGATTTAGGCATTTCAGAAAAGATATGGCGCTTCCCGCGCTTTTTTTCTTTCTTTTTTTATTCTCTCTCTGTAGCAACGATATGGCGCTTCCCGCGCTTTCCCGCCGCTGCTACCGATAACAACGCTGTTTTACTGTGGTTTCCGTTTATTCACTGTTGGAGACTCGTTCCCGACGGAGGTCTAAACGCTGACCTGCTTGCCGCGCCGGCCGTCTCTCGAGTGCACCCTCCCAGTCCGTTATTGCTTGCCTCCGATTTCGCTGCCTGTCTCAGCTGTAGAGCCCGCTGCTGGAGCTCCAGCCTGACGCCCAGGAAGGATTAGCGCAGTACCTGTCACCAGCTTGGCCAGCTGGTGAAACCACAGTTTCTCTTACTTCCTTGAGTCTTCTGGACGCTGGAGGAATCGATGTCCTTGAGGTGCTGCCGAATTGCAGGTAAGTCCGTTTCCACTTCGTCGCCACTGTAGTGTCCGTGTGTAGATAAAGACACTGAAGACAGGAGTTGGTTCATAGGTATTTACTAAGCAAGTCGGGGGGGGGGGGGGGGGGGGTTCTAAAGGATATACACGATACACAGACTTATATAGCCCAAGTGGCAATTACTGGTCATTACGCACACCTGGGGCTCTTAAAGGCACATACACCACACAAAGGAGTAAAGTGTTCCCAATTCTTCTATCTGCCAAGTCGGACTCTGCTGGAGAAGCGAGATTGTTAAGCTGTCAGTCTTGCTACAGCTAAGAAACCAATACATCAAGTCCAAAGGACACCACTGCAATTTCAACTACCAACAGGCATTTGACTCCATTTGCTATTGTGATATTAACAGCCACAAGCAGGGGCTTCATAAAAACAAATCTTAAAAAGTGGGTCAGGTCTGATGAAGCTATATATTAAAAAAAAACTTTGGGATTCTATGTTTTATAAATAGAAGTACAGAGTACAAAAACAGGTCATGCTAAACCTATACACATCATTGGTTGGGCTGTAATGAGAATGTGTCCAGAAACACGAGTTCTTTTCATTAAAACAGATTAAGCAGAGATCAGATTGAGGTTTTGATGGAAACTAAGAAAAACTATTACCACTGGTTGATAAGTCAGTAACTAAAGGGCAAAACTTTATCATTACCAGAAGAAGAGGTTAATTGTTTTACGTAGAGGGTTGTTGGGACATGGAATGCACTGCCATGAAGAAGAGGATTAATATTTGAAAAGAAAGGTGACTGGGATGAAGTATTCAGCTCTTTCAGAACTGGCACAGGCTTAATGGGGTGAGGGTTCGAAGCTTTGGTATTAGCCTGTGTGGTGAGATAAATTAGGATTAGCCAATGGCATTGCCTTTTTGTAGAAAGACCTACAGATCATTGAAGAAGTGGATTGTGTCAGCAACATCTGACTCACACTTAGCACCCAGAAGACAAGTGCCTCCAACCGGCGATCTGAATAAAACAGGTTTGTTTATCTTGCAGACTAATCAGGGCCAACCGCAGCTAGCAGAAGTGAAGCAGTAAGTCAACTTCATGTTGGGACAGTTTGCAACACTCCAGATAATCTGGAAGTAGAGACTGACCAAAAAGGAGCAAGGTAGATTAGAAAAATTGCAAAACAGTGATGAGTTGAAGATGGCGGGATAGAGACTAACTTGCAAGTTCTTTTTCTGCCTTGAAGTCAAAAAATTAATACCTCCACCTAATCTATTCAATAATCTTGCTTTGGGTGGGTCAGGGAGTTTATTCTGGCTGAACACAATTGGCCACTTGAGCTTCTTCCAAAAGCTGGACATCACTGTGCAGGAACCTGCACCTTCAATGAATTGTTTTTTCCTGCAGATGTGCAGTGGAGCTTGCCAAGAGCACCTGGTGGGTGCAATAATGTGTATGCAGCCGGCTCTACCTCCCAGCCTCAGTGATTACACACACACACTGGTTGGCCGGCTGATGTACATTGGATTCTGTTACTCCATTGATGGATCCGCCTGAATGTACTCGATCACAATCCACCACGACTCTAGGGCGTGCCTCAGATTGAGCATCGTCTCATTGGAAATTTTCACATTCACTCTACTTACAAACATTACACCACACACCCGAATATAACCAGGGCATTATCCTTCCCTCACTGCTTACTGCATTTTTCTAGCCATACCTGAACCCAAAATGAGGGGTACAAGTTCTGTTTTTCCTACCTCCTTTTTCTGGCAATGTTCTCTCCTCCTCTGATGACACTCATTCACTGCTGTAGTAGATAATATTTTCCAGAGGGGAATTTGACTGGAGGGCATGAGTTCTTTTCTCAATCTTGTTCTCACACAACATGCACACATTTGCCCCCTCTCTAACCTAGGGGAGCCGAAGCCAATAGTAACAATCCTACCACTGCTCTGCCGGAGTTCAGCAAACTTAGCACAGGCTAGCGATCAATACTTTACCCCATATGGTTCAGCACTTCACTGTTAACCAGCTGAGGCATCAGTGGAAGCCAAGAAAATTCGGAAGCTTCATCATTATTGGGACTCCTCTGCTCAGGACTGACTAAAACAATCTTTGGTGAGCTGAGAAGTACCCAGTTGAAGGATTTAATCAGCTTTAGATTACAGCTAAAGTTAGCAAAACTTCAAAAGGCTGGTATGTGTACGAGTCTATATTGTGTCAAGTCAAGATGTCTGACCATGGAAGGAACGCTGTCTCACTGAAGATGTGAGTAGAGTGAGGCTCACTTGCTTAGGCTGTTATGGAAAAAAAATCAACTGAATCGGTGCAACAGACTGGTTTTCTGAATGGAATATTTTGGTGACCATTTTAAAACGGTCAAGTGTGGGTACATAGAACTACCCATAGCTAGCCGGCTAGCCGAGTTGGAAAAGTCAACGTGTAACTCAGCTCCTGATCGCTAACCAGTGACCCCTGCTGGAAAGTGTGTACTTCTGAATATCAAGTCAGGCATAGCTACCATTCCCACAGTCTAACAGCCTGCTGACCGTCACTGTTCAAGCTCACACGCAATTGCTCACTTGTGTGAAGAACTAGAGGGGGAAAATGTATGTGGAACGATATCCAGCAAGTCAGCACAGAAAGTTTAGCTGGTTAAAGGCGATACGGTGGTATTTGGAACGTTGTTGATCCTACACTAATATTAAGATCATATCTTCAAAGTAGTTAATGCATACATAAGAAATAGGAGCAGGAATAGGTCATTTGGCCCCTCGAGCCTTTTCCGCCATTCAATAAGATCATGGTTGATCTTTTACTTCATCTCCACTATCTCCATATCCCTTGGTTCCCTTAATATTCAAAAATCTATCGATATCTGTCTTAAATATGCTCAACGACTGAGCCTCCACAGTCATAGAGTTATACAGCACAGAAAGAGGCCCTTCGGCCCATCGTGTCTGCGCCGGCCATCAAGCCCTGTCGATTCTAATCCCATTTTCCAGCACTTGGTCCGTAGCCTTGTATGCTATGGCGTTTCAAGTGCTCATCTAAATGCTTCTTGAATGTTGTGAGGGTTCCCGCCTCTGCCACCCTTTCAGGCAGTGAGTTCCAGATTCCAACCACCCTCTGGGTGAAAAAGTTTTTCCTCAAATCCCCTCTAAACCTCCTGCCCCTTACCTTGAAACTATGCCCTCTGGTTATTGACCCCTCTACTAAGGGGAAAAGTTCCTTTCTATCTACCCTATCTATGCCCCTCATAATTTTGTACACCTCAATCAGGTCCCCCCTCAGCCTTCTCTGCTCCAAGGAAAACAACCCCAGCCTGTCCAGTCTCTCTTCATAGCTGAAGCGCTCCAGCCCAGGTAACATCCTGGTGAATTTCCTCTGCACCCTCTCCAATGCAATCACATCCCTCCTATAGTGTGGCAACCAGAACTGCACACAGTATTCCAGCTGTGGTCTAACTAGCGTTTTGTACAGCTCCATCATAACCTCCCTGCTCTTATATTCTATGCCTCAGCTAATGAAGGCAAGTATCCCATATGCCTTTTTAACCACCTTATCTACCTGTCCTGCTGCCTTCAGGGATCTATGTACATGCACACCAAGGTCCCTCTGATCCTCTGTCTTTCCTAGGATCCTGCCATTCATTGTGTATTCCCTTGCCTTGTTAGTCCTCCCAAAATGCATCACCTCACACTTTTCAGGGTTAAATTCCTTTTGCCACTGTTCTGCCCATCTGACCAACCCGTCTATATCGTCCTGTAGCCTTAGGCTTCCCTCCTCGCTATTTACCACTCCACCAATTTCCGTGTCATCTGCGAACTTACTGATCATACCTCCTAAATTCCTATCCAAATCATTAATGTACACTACAAACAGCAAAGGACCCAGCACCGATCCCTGTGGTACACTACTGGACACAGGCTTCCAGTTACAAAAGCAACCTTCGACCATCACCCTCTGCCTCCTGCCACTAAGCCAATTTTGGATCCAATGTGCCAAATTGCCCTGGATCCCATGGGCTCTTACCTTCTTGACCAGTCCCCCATGTGGGACTTTGTCAAAAGCCTTACTGATGTCCATGTAGACTACATCAACTGCATTACCCTCATCCACACACCTAGTCACCCCCTCAAAAAATTCAATCAAATTGGTTGTAAGCTGCAGGGTTCTCAAAATTCCTGCACTCCCCAAGTTATGGATCAAGGGATCCTATTTTTGGACAAGTTATTGATAAATAGGGGACCCAAAATGGCTTCTGTAAACCTCGTGACCAATATGGACAGGATTTTTAAAAGCAAGGCTCTGCCAGCAAGCAGGCCTGGAGACGAAACATTAAAATGCAGGAATCTGTGATCAGACACGCTTTGGAGCCCAGCCAGACAAAGTAAACACAGAATACGCATTTATTTGACTCGAATCGAATCAAGCTAGATGGGCCCATAATTGTGGCCATTAGCTTTCTGCATGTTGACTCGGTAACAGCTCACATACATAGAAACATAGAAGATAGGAGCAGGAGTAGGCCATTCAGCCCCTCAAGCCTGCTCCGCCATGCAATCTGATCATGGCTGATCATCCAAATTCAGTACCCAGTCCCTGCTTTCTCCCCATATCCCTTGATTCCTTTAGCCTTAAGAAATATATCCAACTCCTTCTTGAATATATTTAATGAACTGGCCTCCACTGCCTTCTGTGGTAGAGAGTTCCACAGGTTCACCACTCTCTGGGTGAAGAAATTCCTCCTCATTTCTGTCCTAAATGGCCTACCCGTCATCGTTAGACTGTGTTCCCTGGTTCTGGACTCCGCGACCATTGGGAACATCCTTCCTGCATCTAGTCTGTCCAGTCCTGTCAGAATTTTATAAGTTTCAATGAGATCACCTCTCATTCTTCTAAATTCCAGCGAGTACAAGCCCAATCGACCCAATCTCTCCTCATACGTCATTCCTGCCATCCCAGGTATCAGCCTGGTGAATCTTCGCTGAACTCCTTCCATGGCAAGAACATCCTTCCTCAGATAAGGCGACCAAAACTGCACACAATACTCAAGATGTGGTCTCACCAAGGCCCTGTACAACTGCAGCAAGACATCCTTGTTCCTGTACTCAAACCCTCTCACTACGAAGGCCAACATACCATTTGCCTTCTTAACCAACCGCCTGCTGCACCTGCATGCTCACCTTCAGCGACTGGTGCACAAGGACACCCAGGTCTCGTTGCACTTCCCCTTCTCCCAATCTATTGCCATTTAGATAATAATCTGCCTTCCTGTTTTTGCCACCAAAGTGGACAACCTCACATTTATCCACGTTATATTGCATCTGCCATGTTTCTGCCCAACATGTCCAAATCATCCTGGAGTTTCTCGACATCCTCCTCACAGCACACACACCCACCCAGCTTTGTGTCGTCTGAAAATTTGGAGATATTACATCTAGTTCCCTTGTCTAGATCATTAATATATATTGTGAATAGCTGGGGTCCAAGGACCGATCCCTGCGGCACCCCACTAGTCACTGCCTGCCACTCGGAAAAAGACCCATTTATTCCAACTCTTTGCTTTCTGTCTGCCAACCAGTTCTCTATCCAAGTCAATACCTTACCCCCAATCCCATGTGCCTTAACTTTACACGCTAATCTCTTATGCGGGACCTTATCAAAGGCCTTCTGAAAGTCCAGATACACCACATCCACTGGTTCTCCCTTATCTATTTTACCAGTTACATCGTCAAAAAATTCCAGTAGATTAGTCAAGCACGATTTACCTTTTGTGAATCCATGTTGATTTTGTCCGATCCTGTCACTGTTTTCCAAGTGCTCTGCTATTACATCTTTTATAATGGACTCTAGCATTTTCCCCACTACCGATGTCAGGCTTACTGGTCTGTAATTCCCCGTTTTCTCTCTACCACCTTTTTTGAACAGTGGGGTAACATTAGCTACCCTCCAATCCATGGGTACTGTTCCAGATTCCATCGAATGTTGGTAGATGATCAGCAATGCATCTACTATTTCTAGGGCCACTTCCTTAAGTACCCTAGGATGTAGATTATCAAAAGCCCTGGGGATTTTTCGGCCTACAATCCCATCAATTTCCCTAACACCATTTCCCTACAAATACTGATTTCTTTCAGTTCCTCCCCTTCATCAGACCCTATGTTCCCCGGCATCTCTGGGCGGTTATTTGTGTCCTCCTTTGTGAAGACAGAACCAAAATATGTATTTAATTGGTTTGCCATTTCTCTGTTCCCCATTATAAATTCCCCTGATTCTGACTGCAAGGGACCTACGCTTGACTTCGCCAATCTTTTTCTCTTCACATATCTATAAAAGCTTTTACAGTCAGTTTTTATGTTCCCTGAAAGCTTACTCTGATATTCTATTTTCCCCTTCTTAATTAATCCCTTTGTCCTCCTTTGTTGAATCCTAAATTGCTCCCAATCCTCAGGATTATTGCTTTTTCTGGCCAATTTCTATGTCCTCTCCTTGGATCTTATGCTATCCCTAATTTCCCTCGTTAGCCACGGTTGAGTCACCTTTTTTGTTTTTTTTTATGCCAAATTGGGATGAACAAATTCTGTAGTTCATCCATGCGGTCTTTGAATGTTTGCCATTGCCTATCCATCGTCAACCCTTTGAGTGACATTCCCCAATCAATCCTACCCAACTCGCGCCTCAGACCATCGTAGTTTCCTTTATTTAAATTTAGGATCCTAGTCTCTGAGTCAACTACTTCATTCTCCATCTTAATGAAGAATTCGATCATATTATGATCGCTCCGACCCAAGTGGCCTCGTACAACAAGATTGCTAATTAATTATTTCTCGTTACATAATACCCAGTCTAAGATGGCCTGATCTCTGGTTGGTTCCTCGACATATTGGTCCAGGAAACCATCCCGTAAACACTCCAGGAATTCCTCCTCCACAGTATTGTTACTAATTTGGTTAGTCCAATCTATATGTAGATTAAAGTCACCCATGATGACTGCTGTGCCCTTATTGCACGCTTCTTTAATTTCCCTTTTAATGCCATCCCCAACCTCTGCCTTACTGTTTGGAGGTCTATATACCACGCCCACTGAAGTTTTCTGCCCCAGTAGCCATCAAGGTAGGATGAAGACAATCAAGTCTTATCCATGACAAAGCAACCAGGACATCAGGGCCATTAGACCCGGAGATAACCACTCCTAAAGTAGTTAACATAAATGGTTGTGATCATTTAAAACAGCCCACCAAAAGTTAAACAATGGACTGACCTGATTTGGTGTGCAGATAAGGAGTGGAAGAACGGGTATAACTGTAGGCCCATCAGTAGCAATCGCTCTCTTCCCCTGACTCTTGTCCGTGGTCTTGGGCTGCTGCCACTCGTACTCGTGCCCTGGCCTCGTGGTGGGTTCTCTTCTCGCTTCCCGCACCGCTCAACAGCCAAGGACACCCATTACACCGGGGCCAAATGCGGGAGGAGAACGAGACCCGAGTTCAAAGTCATACAGGACACACAGGCCACAAAAGGGGCAGACGAGACGAGATGAATATGAAGGTTAAACCCGACAAGAGCAGAGAAGATGCATTGGTAAAAATCAAACGCCTAGTTATAAGCTGGAGCTTGGGGAAGAAGTTAGCAGTGTATGTATGGACAGTGAGAATAAGTTGGCAATTGAACATTGCGAATAAGCTGGCGTTAGACGTGGGTGTCCACGCCCGCAACGAATATGCTGTCGTTTGACGCTTGGGTAGTAAAATCAAATAAGCAGTCAAGAACACCAACCGCCCCGTTACCGCCGCCGACCGCCCAAGGGAGAAGAAGCGAACACATCGCGACGAGACGACGACGGTAGCTGAGGAGAGGGAAGGTGTGTTGCATCAACAGTTCCAGCACCGCGCTCTGAGACCACGTGGCGACGGGGTACCCCAAAGGACAGAAGACCAAACCTCAAAACTCACAACGTTAAAGCAACAGGTTTTGGATTGGTGCGCATGAATTCCTGGCCCCTCATAGCTTAATCTAGTTAGGTATAGGGGTGGGGTAAGGATAAGGGGATTGTTAATGTAGTTGTTTTCCCTCGATGTGCCGTGTGTTCCCCATTCCCATATAAGTATAATTATTGTATTTGCCTATATTTTCATACCAGTAATTTTGCATAAGATTGTTGTATTCTGTTTTAATAAAATCTTGGTTTTCTTACACCAAACCACTTGTCTACTCGATATTCTGCATCGCCGCCTGTACCTAAGTCCGGTGTCTAGAACCCAGGGGTGTGGGAGCGATTCGAACCGCTCAAAGGGACAGTCAGAGACGAAGCTGAATGGGCGCATGCGCCACACCCTACATGGTCAAACATGGTCCCCCCTGACAAAGCCATGCTGACTATCCCTGATTAATCCCTGCCTCTCCAAGTGGAGACTAATTCTGTCTCTCAGAACTTTTTCCAATAATTTCCCTACCACTGATGTTAGGCTCACTGGCCTGTAATTCCCTGGTTTATCCCTACTACCCTTCTTGAATAATGGTACTACATTAGCTGTTCTCCAGTCCTCTGGCACCTCCCCTGTGGCCAGAGAGGTTCTGAAAAGGAGTAGAGAATTCCAAAGATTCACCACCCTCCGAGTGAAGAAATTCCTCCACATCTCAGTCCTAATTGGCCGACCCCTTATTCTGAGACCGTGACCCCTGGTTCTAGACTCCCCAGCTAGAGGAAACATCCTCCCTGCATCTACCCTGTCAAGCCCTGTAAGAATTTTGTATGTTTCTTTCAGATCACCGCTCATTCTTCTAAACTCTAGCGAATATAGGCCTAGTCTAACTCAATCTCTCCTCATAGGACAATCCCCCCATCCCAGGAACCAGTCTGGTGAGCCTTCGTTGCACTCCCTCTACGGAAAGTATATCTTTCCTTAAGTAAGGAGATCAAAACTGTCCACAGTACTCCAGGTGTGGTCTCACCAAGACCAACATACCATTTGCTTTCCTAATTGCTTGCTGTACCTGCATGTTAACTTTCAGTGATTCATGTACAAGGACACCCAGGTCCCTCTGAACACCAACAATTCTCAATCTCTCACCATTTAAAAAATACTCTGCTTTTCTATTTTTCCTATCAAAGTGGATAACTTTGCATTTCTCCACATTATATTCCATTTGCCACGTTCTTGCCCACTCACTGAGCCTGTCTATATCCCCTTGAAGCCTCCTTGCATCCTCCTCACAACTTACATTCCCACCCAGTTTTGTATAAGAACATAAGAAATAGGAGCAGGAGTAGGCCAATCGGCCCCTCGAGCCTGCTCCACCATTCAATAAGATCATGGCTGATCTGATCCTAACCTCAAATCTTCTATCACTCTGCATCCACCCGAACCCATGTGATCTCCCGGGAGAGGCGAAAAACCAGATAAAGACCCAATGGCCAATTTGGGAGAAAAAAATCTGGGAAATTCCTCTCCGACCCATCTAGGCGATCGAAATTCTTCCAGGAGATCACTCTGTCCCTATATTTTCTACAGTACTTACCTTCTGTAAAGGCGATCTCCACCCCAGCCAGGAACAGGAATAAAACCATCTCCTGAAATCTAACAGAATTAGAACACAGTAGGAGCAGAACCAGGCTACACGGCCCCTGGGCCCGCTCCACTACCCACAGGGCCATGACCATTCCGAACCCAGACTCATGTCCAATTTCCTGCCCGCTCCCCGTAACCCTTAATTCCCTTTACTTCTAGGAAACTATCTATTTCTGTTTTAAATTTATTTAATGATGTAGCTTCCACAGCTTTCTGGGGCAGCAAATTCCACAAACCTACCACCCTCTGAGTGAAGAAGTTTCTCCTCATCTCAGTTTTGAATGAGCAGCCCCTTATTTTAAGATTATGCCCCCTAGTTCTAGTTTCACCCATCATTGGGAACATCCTCACCGCATCCACCCGATCAAGCCCCTTCACAATCTTATATGTTTCAATAAGATCGCCTCTCATTCTTCTGAACTCCAATGAGTAGAGTCCCAATCTACTCAACCTCTCCTCATATGACCACCCCCTCATCCCCGGGATTAACCGAGTGAACCTTCTTTGTACTGACTCGAGAGCAAGTATGTCTTTTCTTAAGTATGGACACCAAAACTGTATGCAGTATTCCAGGTGCGGCCTCACCAATACCTTGTACAACTGCAGCAATACCTCCCTGTTTTTATATTCCAACCCCCTAGCAATAAAAGCCAACATTCCACTGGCCTTCTTAATCACTTGCTGCACCTGCATACTAACTTTTTGAGTTTCGTGCACCAGGACCCCCAGATCCCTTTGTACTACAGTACTTTCCAGTTTCTTGCCATTAAGATAATAACTTGCTCTATGATTTTTCCTGCCAAAGTGCATAACCTCACACTTTCCAGTATTGTATTCCATCTGCCAAATCTCTGCCCACTTACTTAGCCTGTCTATGTCCCTTTGCAGGTTTTTTATGTCCTCCTCACTCACTACTTTCCGTCCCATCTTTGTATCATCTGCAAACTTTGATATGTTACACTCGGTCCCCTCCTCCAAATCGTTAATATAGATTGTAAAGAGTTGGGGACCCAGCACTGACCCCTGCGGAACACCACTAGTTACTGGTTGCCAATCTGAGAACGAACCATTTATCCCAACTCTCTGCTTTCTGTTAGAGAGCCAATCCTCCACCCACGCCAGAATATTACCCCCAATCCCGTGATTTTTTATCTTGAGCAATAATCTTTTGTGTGGCACCTTGTCAAATGCCTTTTGGAAGTCTAAATACACTACGTCCATTGGTTCCCCTTTATCCACCCTGTATGTTACTTCCTCAAAAAACTCAAGCAAATTTGTTAAACATGACTTCCCCTTCATGAAACCATGCTGAGTTTGCCCTATTAAATTATGTTTATCCAAATGTCCCGTTACTGTCTCCTTAATAATGGACTCTAACATTTTACCAACCACAGATGTTAGGCTAACAGGTCTATAGTTTCCAGCCTTCTGCCTACTACCCTTTTTAAATAAGGGTGTTACATTAGCAGTTTTCCAATCTGCCGGGACCTTTGCTGAGTCCAGTGAGTTTTGGAAAATTATTACCAATGCATCCACAATCCCTACCGCTACTTCCCTCAAGACCCTGGGATGCAAGCCATCAGGTCCAGGGGATTTATCCGCCTTGAGTCCCATTATTTTACCGAGTACCACTTCCTTAGTGATTTTAATTGTATTTAGTTCCTCCCCCCCTAGAGCCCCCTGTTTGTCCAGTGTTGGGATATTCTTAGTGTCCTCTACTGTAAAGACTGATACTAAATAATTGTTCAGTGTTTTTGCCATCTCCATGTTTCCCACCATTAATTTCCCGGTCTCATCCTCTAAGGGACCAACATTTACTTTAGCCACCCTTTTTCTTTTTATATAACTATAGAAACTTTTACTGTCTGTTTTTATATTTTTTGCTAATTTACTTTCATAATCTATCTTCCCTTTCTTAATCAATCTTTTTGTTATTTTTTGCTGTCTTTTAAAGACTTCCCAATCTTCCATCCTCCCACTAGATTTGGCTACCTTATATGCCCTTGTTTTTAGTCGGATACTGTCCTTAATTACTTTACTTAGCCACGGATGGCTATCTTTTCTTTTACACCCTTTTTTCCCTCAGTGGAATATTTTTTTTTTGGAAGTTGTAAAATAACTCCTTAAATGTACACCACTGGTCATGTACCATCTTACCCTTTAATCTATTTTCCCAGTCCACTCTAATTAATTCCGCTCTCATACCTTCATAGTCTCCTTTATTCAAGCTCAGCACGCTTGTTTGAGATCCAACCTTCTCACCCTCTAATTGAATATGGAACTCAACCATGTTATGGTCACTCATTCCAAGGGGATCCTTTACTAGGACATTTTTAATTAATCCTGTCTCATTACACAGGACCAAATCTAAGGTTGCTTGCCCCCTGGTCGGTTCAGTTACATACTGCTCAAGAAACCCATCCCTAATACACTCAATGAACTCTTCCTCAAGGCTGCTCTGCCCAATTTGATTTGTCCAGTTAATATGATAATTAAAATCCCCCATAATTATAGCTGTTCCCTTATTACAAGCCTCAACTATTTCCTGATTAATACTCCGTCCAACAGAGTTGCAACTGTTCGGAGGCCTATAGACTACACCCACTAGTGTTTTTTTCCCCTTATTATTCCTTACCTCCACCCAAACTGTTTCACTATCCTGCTCCTTTGACCCAATATCATTTCTCTGTATTATAGTGATTCCTTCCTTTATTAACATAGCCACCCCACCTCCTCTCCCTTCCTGCCTGTCCTTCCTGATTGTTAAATAACCTGGTATGTTTAATTCCCAGTCATGGTCACCCTGCAGCCATGTTTCTGTAATGGCCACAAGATCATACCCATATGTCATTATTTGTGCCGTTAACTCATTCATTTTGTTACGAATGCTACGTGCATTCAGATAAAGAACTCTCAAATATGTTTTGTAACACTTAGTTCCTGTTTTTTCCCTTTTTAGTACTTTACTTTTTACTCCATACCTTCTGTCCCTTCCTGACACATTCTGTTTTTTGATTCCCCCACTGCTACCTAAGTCTATGACCTTCTCTGTTGTCATTTCTATTATTTGCTCTCTAGAAACCTCCCCCCCACTAATTAGTTTAAAGCCCTCTCTACAGCCCTAGTTATATGATTCGCCAGGACTCTAGTCCCAGCACTGGCCAAGTGGAGTCCGTCCCAACAGAACAGCTCCCTCCTGTCCCAGTACTGGTGCCAGTGTCCCAAGAAGCAAAACCCATTTCTCCCACACCAGTCTTTGAGCCACGCATTTAACTCTTTAATTTTATTTATCCTAGCCAAATTCGCTCGTGGCTCAGGTAATAACCCAGAGATTATTACCCTTGAGGTTCTGTTTTTTAATTTGACCCCTAGCTGCTCATACTCCTTTAACAGAACCGTCTTCCTTGTCCTATCTACGTCGTTTGTACCAACATGGACCACGACAACTGGATCCTCCCCCTCCCACTGCAAGTTTCTTTCCAGCCCAGAAGAGATGTCCTTAACCCTGGCACCAGGCAGGCAACACAGCCTTCGGGACTCATCAGCAAACTTGGATATATTACATTTGGTCCCCTCATCCAAATCATTGATGTATATTGTGAACAGCTGAGGCCCAAGCACTGATCCTTGTGGTACCCCACTAGTTACAGCCTGCCAACCCGAAAATGACCCGTTTATTCCTACTCTCTGTTTTCTGTCCGTTAACCAATCCTCAATCCATGCTAGTATATTACCCCAATCCCATGAGACCTGATTTTGTTTAATAACCTCTAGTGTGGCACTTTATCGAATGCCTTCTGAAAATCCAAATACACCACATCCACTGGTTCCCCCTTATCTATTCTGTGAGTTACAACCTCAAAACAGATTTGTCAAATATGATTTCCCTTTCATAAATCCGTGTTGACTGCCCAATCCTATTATTATTTTCTAAGTGCCCTGTTACCACGTCCTTAATAATAGATTTCTAGCATTTTCCCTACTACTGATGTCCGGCTAACTGGTCTGTAGTTCCCCGTTTTCTCTCTCCCTCCTTTCTTAAATAGTGGGGTTACATTTGCTTACTTCCAATCTGCAGGAACCGTTCCAGAATCTATGGAATTTTGGAAAATGACAACCAATGCATCCACTATCTCTATAGCCACCTCTTTCAAAACCCTAGGATGTAGGCCATCAGGTCCAGGGGATTTATCGGCTTTAGAAACATAGAAGATAGGAGCAGGAGTAGGCCATTCGGCCCTTCGAGCCTGCTCCGCCATTCATTGAGATAATGGCTGATGATCCAAATTCAGTACCCTGTCCCTACCTTCTCCCCATATCCCTTGATCCCTTTAGCCTTAAGAAATATATCCAACTCTTTCTTGAATATATTTAATGAACTGGCCTCCACCGCCCTCTGTGGCAGAGAATTCCACAGGTTCAATACTCTCTGGGTGAAGAAATTCCTCCTCATTTCAGTCCTAAATGGCTTACCCCTTATCCTTAGACTATGATCCCTGGTTCTGGACTCCCCGGCCATCAGAGAAATCCTTCCTGCATCTAGTCTGTCCAGGCCTGACAGAATTTTATAGGTTTCGATGAGATCCCCTCTCAATCTTCTAAACTCCAGTGAGTATAAGCCCAATCGACACAATCTCTCCTCATACGTCATTCCTGCCATCCCAGGTATCAGCCTGGTGAATCTTCGCTGCACTCCTTCCATGGCAAGAACGTCCTTCCTCAGGTAAGGTGACCAAAACTGCACACAATACTCAAGGTGTGGTCTCACCAAGGCCCTGTACAACTGTAGCAAGACATCCTTGTTCCTGTACTCGAACCCTCTTGCTACAAAGGCCAACATACCATTTGCCTTCTTAACCGCCTGCTGCACCTGCATGCTTACCTTCAGCGACTGGTGCACAAGAACACCCAGGTCTCTTTGCACTTCCACTTCTCCCAATCTATTGCCATTCAAATAATAATCTGCCTTCCTGTTTTTGCCACCAAAGTGGATAACCTCACATTTATCCACATTATAGTGCATTTGCCATGTTTCTGCCCAATCACCCAACCTGTCCAAATCATACTGGAGTTTCACGACATCCTCCTCACAGCTTACCCTCCCACCCAGCTTTGTGTCGTCTGCAAATTTGGAGACATTACATCCAATTCCCTCGTCCAGATCATTAATATATATTGTGAACAGCTGGGATCCTAGGACCGATCCTTGCGGTACCCCACTAGTCACTGCCTGCCACTCAGAAAACGACCCGTTTATTCCAACTCTTTGCTTTCTGTCCACCAACCAGTTCTCTATCCAAGTCAATACCTTGCCCCCAATCCCATGTGCCTTAATTTTGCATGCTAATCTCTTATGTGGGACCTTATCGAAAGCCTTCTGAAAATCCAAATACACCACATCCACTGGTTCTCCCTTATCTATTTTACCAGTTACATCCTCAAAAAATTCCAGTAGATTAGTCAAGCATGATTTACCTTTTGTAAATCCATGTTGACTTTGTCCGATCCTGTTACTGCTTTCCAAGTGCTCTGCTATTATATCTTTTATAACAGACTCTAGCATTTTCCCCACTACCGATGTCAGGCTTACCGGTCTATAATTCCCCGCTTTTTCTCTATCACCTTTTTTGAATAGTGGGGTAACATTAGCTACCCTCCAATCCATGGTACTGTTCCAGAGTCTATCGAGTTCTGGAAGATGACCAGCAATGCATCTACTATTTCTAGGGCCACTTCCTTAAGTACCCTGGGATGTAGATTATCAGGCCCTGGGGATTTATCAGCCTTCAGTCCCATCAATTTTCCTAACACCGTATCCCTACAAATACTGATTTCTTTCAGTTCCACCCTTTCATCAGGCCCTATGTTCCCCGGCATCTCTGGGAGGTTATTTGTGTCCTCCTTTGTGAAGACAGAACCAAAGTATGAATTTAGTTGGTCTGCCATTTCTTTGTTCCCCATTATAAATTCCCCTGATTCTGACTGCAAGGGACCTACGCTTGACTTCACCAATCTTTTTCTCTTCACATATCTATAAAAGCTTTTACAGTCAGTTTTTATGTTCCCTGCAAGCTTACTCTCATATTCTATTTTCCCTTTCTTAATTAATCCCTTTGTCCTCCTTTGTTGAATCCTAAACTGCTCCCAATCCTCAGGATTATTGCTTTTTCTGGCCAAATTATATGTCCTCTCCTTGGATCTTATGCTATCCCTAATTTCCCTTGTTAGCCACGGTTGAGTCACCTTTGTGGTTTTATTTTTATGCCAAACTGGGATGAACAAATTCTGTAGCTCATCCATTCGGTCTTTGAATGTTTGCCATTGCCTATCCACCGTCAACCCTTTGAGTGCCATTCCCCAATCAATCCTACCCAACTCGCTCCTCAGACCATCGTAGTTTCCTTTATTTAAATTGAGGACCCTAGTCTCTGAGTCAACTACTTCATTCTCCATCTTAATGAAGAATTCGATCATATTATGATCGCTCCGACCCAAGTGGGCTCGTACAACAAGGTTGCTAATTAATCCTTTCTCATTACATAATACCCAGTCTAAGATGGCCTGATCTCTGGTTGGTTCCTCGACATATTGGTCCAGGAAACCATCCCGTAAACACTCCAGGAATTCCTCCTCCACAGTATTGTTACTAATTTGGTTGGCCCAATCTATATGTAGATTAAAGTCACCCATGATGACTGCTGTTCCCTTATTGCACGCTTCTTTAATTTCCCTTTTAATGCCATCCCCAACCTCCGCCTTACTGTTTGGAGGTCTATATACCACTCCCACTAATGTTTTTTGCCCTTTAGTATTTCTCAATTCTACCCATACAGATTCCACATCATCAGAGCTAATATCCTTCATTACAATTGTATTAATCCCTTCTTTAACCAGTGATGCTACCCCACCTCCCTTTCCTTTTTGCCTTACTTTCCTGAATATCGAATACCCCTGGATGTTGAGTTCCCAGTCTTGGCCATCCTTGAGCCACGTTTCCATAATCCCAACCAAATCATATTCGTTTACCTCTATTTGCGCAGCCAATTTGTCCACCTTATTACAAGTGCTCCTCGCATTAAGACACAAAGCCTTCAGGCTTGTTTTTTTAACGCTCTTAGACCTATTAGAATTATTATTTACTGTGGCCACGTTTGATTTAAACCGTTGATTTCTCTGACTGCCACTTTTGTTTTTCTCCTTCCTATCTTTTGCTTTTATCCCTGTTTCCCTTTCCTCTGTCTCCCTGCTCAGGTTCCCAACCCCCTGCCATTTAATTTAAACCCCCCCCGAACAACGGTAGTAAACCTCCCCGCAAGGATATTTGTCCCGTTCTGGTTCAGGTGCAACCCGTCCGACTTGTACAAGTCCCACCTTCCCCAGAAGCAGGCCAGTGATCCAGGAAACTAAAGCCCTCCCTCCTGCACCAACTCTTTAGCCACGCATTCATCTGCTCTATCCTCCTATTCCTATACTCAATTCAATTCAAATCGCTTTATTGGCATGACAAGGTACATCTTATGTTGCCAAAGCATCAAAAAATATTCATGGTTGAACACAAAAATACAGATCTATCCATAGTGTATAAACAGATATATCCCTGAGTGTATAAATATACATTCATATAATTTGTATATACTCTTTTCTTATATTTAGTGGTTGTCCCTCTGTTTATGGCCAGCTGTAACATAGTGTGCCGCTAAGGTTACACAATTTCTCTCTTCCCCTAGTAGGTATGGGAGTTTTTGGTCGTCATTCAAATTTCTGAATTCCGGGCATATTTTTGTGAATTTTGGGTAGAAATTCTCCCTTATGCCCTGATATTTTCTACAAGCTGTGAGGAAGTGCATCTCTGTCTCCACCACTCACTAGCACGTGGCACCGGGAGTAATCCAGAGATTACAACCTTTGAGGTCCTGCACTTTAATCTGCTACCTAGCTCCCTAAATTCTTGCTGCAGGACCTCATCCCTCTTCCTACCCATGTAATTGGTCCCAATGTGAACCACGACCTCTGACTGTTCACCCTCCCCCTTCAGAATGCCCTGCAGCCGTTCAGTGACATCCTTGACCCTGGCATCAGGGAGGCAACAAACCATCCTGGAGTCACGTCTACGGCCACAGAAATGCCTATCTGTTCCCCTTACGATAGAATCCCCTACCACTATTGCTCTCCCACTCTTTTTCCTCCCTTCCTGAGCAGCAGAAGCACCCCTGGTGCGAGGAAGTTGGCTGCTGCTGCCTTCCTCTGGTAAGTCATCCCCTCAACAGTATCCAAATCGGTATATCTGTTTGAGGGGGGGATGGCCACAGGGGTCCCCTGCACTACCTGCCTGCCTCTACTGCTCTGCCTGATGGTCACCCATTTCCCTTCTGCCTGTGCAGCCCTTACCTGCGGTGTGACCAACTCACTAAACGTGTTATCCACGACCCTCTCAGCAACGCGAATGCGCCAAAACTCATCCATCTGCAGCTCCAGCGCCGCAATGCGGTCTACTAGTAGCTGCAGCTGGATATATTTCTGGCACACATGGTCGTCAGGGACACAGGCAGCATCCCCGATTTCCCACATAGAGCAAGAGGAGCATAACACGGGGCTGGGCTGTCCTGACATGACTTACCCTTTAATTAATTTAAATTAAATCAACATCACCAATTTAATGATATACTCAAGGGCGCTTTCCTGCCAGCAGTCCCCGCTACACCACAGAGACCCTAGAAACTATAAACCACAGAATTTAAGTTTTGTGAAGGAGGAGAAAGAGTAAATGCTTACCAACCAATCACTTACTCGCTTTCTGGTGACGTCACACTTGGATTACTTTTTAACTCTCTCCTTTCCTCTGACTTCGGAGACTGGTACGCCTTACCTGGGTCTCTGAAGCCTTTTTAAGCTTCCCGCTCGCGCCTCCCGCCGACACCCGCGGTCTGAGGCCTTACCTGGGTCTCTGAAGCCTTTTTAAGCTTCGCGCTCGCGCCTCCCGCGGTCTGAGGCCTTACCTGGGTCTCTGAAGCCTTTTTAAGCTTCGCGCTCGCACCTCCCGCCGACACCCGCAGTCTGAGGCCTTACCTGGGTCTCTGAAGCCTTTTTAAGCTTCCTGCTCGCGCCTCCCGCCGACACCCGCAGTCAGTCCCATTAATTTCTCCAGTACTATTTTTTTTACCTAATACTAATTTCTTTCAGTTCTTCATTCTCGCTTGACCCTTGGCTCTCCACTATTTCCAGGACGTTTATTGCATCTTCTTCTGTGAAGACAGACACAAAGTATTTGTTTAATTTCTGTGCCATTTCCTTATTCCCCATTATAATTTCACCTGTCTCAGCCTGTAAGGGACCCACATTTACTTTCGCTAATCTTTTCCTTTTTACATATCTATAAAATCTTTTAGTCTGTTTTTATGTCTCTCGCTAGTTTACTCTCATATTCTATTTTCCCTTTCTTTATTAATTTCTTGGTACTCCTTTGCTGAATTCTAAAATCCTCCAAATGCTCAGGCTTACTACTCTTTTTGGCAACATTATAAGCCTCTTCCTTTGATCTAATACTATCTTTAACTTCTCTTGTTAGCCATGGTTGGACCACTTTTCCTGTGGGGTTTTTGTGCCTTAAAGGAATGTACATTTGTTGTAAATTATGTATTAATTCTTTAAATACTAGCCACTACTTGTCTACCGTCATACCTTTTAATGTAGTTTCCCAATCTACCTTAGCCAACTCTCCCCTCATACTTATGTAGTTTGCTTTGTTTAGATTTAACTAAATCATTTTCAAACTCAATATAAAATTCTATCATAGAAACATAGAAAAATAGGAACAGGAGTAGGCCATTCGGCCCTTCAAGCCTCCTCCGCCATTCAATATCATGGCTGATCCTCTATCTCAGTACCATATTCCCACTCTCTCCCCATACCTCTTGATGCCTTTTGTGTTTAGAAATCTATCGATCTCCTTCTTAAATATATTCAGTGACTTGGCCTCCATAGCCTTCTGTGGTAGAGAATTCCATAGGTTCACCACCCTCTTGAGTGAAGAAATTTCTCTTCATCTCAGTCCTAAATGTCCTACCCCTGAAGAGATTGCAGTCTCTGAAGAATAGATTCAGTCAAGAATATTTTTTTTGTGGACATTATGGGATTTCTCTGAGTATTTTTCCTGTTATGGGATCGCCCTGAGCAGATATGTGAAAGACTGGTTTTGTTAAAACTCCAGAGAACACATGGCAGTTGGCTGTGACAAAAGGACTCATCCAGTATGTATGGGAGTCCTGGAAAAAGGAAGTGGGCCATTGAAATTGATTAGAAAAACCACTCTAATATGCAAAGCACTTCTCACCTCCATCTCAGAAGAGAAGCAGAACAATGAACCCACTGGCTCACCCAGCAAAGACCGAAAGTTATGTCCCAGACATAGGGCTATTAACCCAATACGCATGGGTCCGACGATGACCCATCACTGATTAAGCACCGGAGTGCTTAGAATTTCTCCCAACACAAAGACTGAAAGATGTCCCAGACTTAGGGCCATTAACCAATAAGCATGGGTCTGAGGATGACTCATCACAGAAGTGCGAGTTGGGTAGGATTGATTGGGGAACGTTACTCAAAGGGTTGACGGTGGATAGGCAATGGCAAACATTCAAAGATCGCATGGATGAACTACAGAATTTGTTCATCCTTGTTTGGCATAAAAATAAAACAAAAAAGGTGACTCAACCGTGGCTAACAAGGGAAATTAGGGATAGCATAAGATCCAAGGAGAGGACACATAAATTGGCCAGAAAAAGCAGTAAACCTGAGGATTGGGAGCAGTTTAGGATTCAGCAAAGGAGGACAAAGGGATTAATTAAGAGGGGGGAAATAGAGTGTGAGAGTAAGCTTGCAGGGAACATAAAAACTGACTGTAAAAGCATTTACAGATGTGAAGAGAAAAAGATTGGTGAAGTCAAGTGTAGGTCCCTTGCAGTCAGAATCAGGGGAATTTATAATGGGGAACAAAGAAATGGCAGACCAATTAAATACATACTTTGGTTCTGTCTTCACAAAGGAGGACACAAATAACCTCCCAGAGATGTCGGGGAACATAGGGTCTAATGAGAGGGAGGAACTGAATGAAATCAGTATCTGTAGGGAAATGGTGTTAGGGAAATTGACGGGATTGAAGGCCGATAAATTCCTACGGCCTGATAATCTACATCCTAGGGTACTTAAGGAAGTGGCCCTAGAAATAGTAGATGCATTGCTGGTGATCTTCCAAAATTCTATAGACTCTGGAACAGTTCCCATGGATTGGAGGGTAGCTAATGTTACCCCACTGTTCAAAAAAGGTGGTAGAGAGAAAACAGGGAATTATAGACCGGTAAGCCTGACATCGGTAGTGGGGAAAATGCTAGAGTCCATTATAAAAGATGTAATAGCAGAGCACTTGGAAAACAGTGACAGGATCGGACAAAGTCAACATGGATTTACAAAAGGTAAATCGTGCTTGACTAATCTACTGGAATTTTTTGAGGATGTAACTGGTAGAATAGATAAAGGAGAACCAGTGGATGTGGTGTATTTGGACTTTCAGAAGGCTTTCAATAAGGTCCCGCATAAGAGATTAGCGTGTAAAGTTAAGGCACATGGGATTGGGGGCAAGGTACTGACTTGGATAGAGAACTGGTTGGCAGACAGGAAGCAAAGAGTTGGAAAAACGGATCTTTTTCCAAGTGGCAGGCAGTGACTAGTGGGGTAACGCAGAGATCGGTCCTAGGACCCCAGCTATTCACGATATATATTAATGATCTAGACGAGGGAACTAGATGTAGCATCTCCAAGTTTGCAGACGACACAAAGCTGGGTGGGCATGTGTGCTGCGAGGAGGATACCGAGAAACTCCAGGATGATTTGGACAGGTTGGGTGATTGGGCAGAAGCATGGCAGATGCAGTATAATGTGGATAAATGCGAGGTTATCCACTTTGGTGGCAAAAACAGAAAGGCAGACTATTATCTGAATGGCAATAGATTGGGAGAAGGGGAAGTGCAAAGAGACCTGGGTGTCCTTGTGCACCAGTCGCTGAAGGTAAGCATGCAGGTGCAGCAGGCGGTGAAGAAGGCAAATGGTATGTTGGCCTTCATAGCAAAAGGGTTTGAGTACAGGAGCAAGGATGTCCTGCTACAGTTGTACAGGGCCTTGGTGAGACCACACCTTGACTACTGTGTGCAGTTTTGGTCACCTTATCTGAGGAAGGATGTTCTTGCCATGGAAGGAGTTCAGCGAAGATTCACAAGGCTGATCCCTGGGTTGGCAGGAATGACGTATGAGAGATTGGGTCGATTGGGCTTATACTCGCAGGAGTTTAGAAGAATGAGAGGGGATCTCATCGAAACTTATAAAATTCTGACAGGTCTGGACAAACTAGATGCAGGTAGAATGTTCCCGATGGTTGGAGAGTCCAGAACCAGGGGTCACAGTCTAAGGATAAGGGGTAAGCCATTTAGGACAGAGATGAGGGAGAATTTCTTCACCCAGAGAGTGGTGAACCTGTGGAATTCTCTACCACAGAAGGCAGTTGAGGCCAAGTCTTTAAATATATTCAAGAAGGAGTTAGATACATTTCTTAGAGCTAAAGGTATCAAGGGATATGGGGAGAAGGCAGGTACGGGGTACTGAGTTTGGATGATCAGCCATGATCTCATCGAATGGCGGAGCAGGCTCGAGGGGCCGAATGGCATACTCCTGCTCCTATCTTCTCTGTTTCTATGAGGAGGATGCCGAGAAACTCCAGTATGATTTGGACAGGTTGGGTGATTGGGCAGATGCAGTATAATGTGGATAAATGCGAGGTTATCCACTTTGGTGGCAAAAACAGCAAGGCAGATTATTATCTCAACAGCAATAGATTGGGAGAAGGGGAAGTGCAACGAGACCTGGGTGTCCTTGTGCACCAGTCGCTGAAGGTAAGCATGCAGGTGCAGCAGGCGGTTAAGAAGGCAAATGGTATGTTGGTCTTTGTAGTGAGAGGGTTCAAGTACAGGAACAAGGATGTCTTGCTGCAGTTGTACAGGGCCTTGGTGGGACCACACCTTGAGTATTGTGTGCAATTTTGGTCACCTTATCTGAGGAAGGATGTTCTTACCATGTAGGGAGTGCAGCGAAGATTCACCAGAGTGATACCTGGGATGGCAGGAATGATGTATGAGGTGAGATTGGGCTTATACTCGCTGGAGTTTAGAAGAATGAGAGGGGGTCTCATTGAAACTTATAAAATTCTAACAGGACTAGACAGACTAGATGCTGGAAGGATGTTCCCGATGGTCAGGGAGTCCAGAACCAGGGGTCACAGTCTAAGGATAAGGGGTAAGCCATTTAGGACAGAGAAGGAATTTCTTCACCCAGAGAGTGGTGAACCTGTGGAATTCTCTACCACAGAAGGCAGTTGAGGCCAATTCATTAAATATATTCAAGGAGTTAGATATATTTCTTAAGGCTAAAGGGATCAAGGGATATGGGGAGAATTTAGGGACAGGGTACTGAGTTTGGATGATCAGCCATGATCTCATTGAATGGTGGAGTAGGCTCGAGGGGCTGAATGGCCTACTCCTGCTCCTATCTTCTATGTCTCTATGTCTTTAACACCGGAGTGCTCAGAAGCATATGGATTTTTAAGATTGGTGGGAAAAGACAGGCAGACTATCTATAAAGACAGATTCTTTTCCACCATTCTCTCTCCCGCTCCTGCTCCAACAAGACAAGAAGTACCAGAGAAAGCTGATGAGCAGAGCGATCGAAACTGGGGTAAGCACAGTCTCGAGTGAGCCAAGCCAGTAACCAGATGTCCCAGGCAAGCTGGGTGAGGTGTAGGGGGCTTAAAGTCTCTCAGAAGTGAAGTTTTTGGGCTATTGCGAGGGGGGTAGCTTCATTTGGTTTAGCCAGGCGAAAGCCGTTTATGCGACTGGGTAATTCGTTGGTAGGGGTGGAATCAGCATCCACCATAGCAATAAGAGAATTACTGCTTGTTATAGACTCGAGTTTTGTACTGTATGTGTGTTGATTGTAAGCTGGATTTTATTCTCCACAGGGATTGTGATTTTGTTTAGTAGTGCATGTTTTAGCCAGTGTATGTTAGACCAAATAAATACAAGTTTGATTTTTCACCGAAGCATTCCTGTCCGTGACTTATTTCATTTACACTCTGAACAATAATTCCCGGGTATAGAACTTCCGTAAGGCGGGGGTGGTTCGAACCGTCCGTCTAGCAATTAGGCTAGGATCAAAAAACGTTTACATCTCCTGGCGACCAGCGGCAGGATCTGGGTTAAAGGAGTGTAAAAACCGCCTACACCCCGTATCCTGAGACTGTGACCCCTCGTTCTGGACCCCCCATATTATGGTCACTCTTCCCTAAAGGCCCCTTTACTACAAGGTTATTAATTAACCCTTTCTCATTGCACAATACTAGATCTAAAATAGCCTATTCCCTAGTTGGTTCCTCAACATACTGATCTAGAAAACTATCTTGCATACATTCCATGAACTCGTCCTCCATACTATTACTGCAAAATTGGTTTGCCCAGTCTATATGTAAAGTCCCCCATGATCACTGTATTACCCTTGTTATATGTGCCTCTAATTTCCTGATTTATACTCTGCCCTACATTACAATTTGGGGGCCTATAAACAACGCCCAGCATTTCTGCCCTTCTGTTTCTTACCCAAACTGATTCTACTTCTTGATTTTTGGAGCTAAGATCCTTTTTCTCTACTGTCTTTATCCCATCCTTTATTATCAGGACTACCCCTTCTCCTTTTCCATTTTGCCTATCTCTTCTAAAATTTAAGTATCCTGGAATATTTAGTTCCCAACCGTGGCCACTTTGCAACCACGTCTCCGATATGGCGATTAGATCAAACCTGTTATGTAATGGAACCAACCAGGGAGCAGGCTAACTTGGATCTGGTACTGTGTAATGAGACAGAATTAATATATGATCTCATAGGATCCTCTAGGAAAGAGTGATCATAACATGGTTGAATTTCAAATTCAGTTGGAGGGTGAGAAAGTTACATCTCAAACCAGTGTCCTGATCTTAAACAAAGGCAATTACAATGGCATGAGGGCAGAACTGGCTAAAGTAGACTGGAAAAATAAATTAAAAGGTAAGACAGTTGAAATTCAGTGGCAGACATTAAAGGAGATATTTTATAAATCTCAACAAAAATATATTCCAGTGAGAAAGAAAGATTTTAAGAGAAGGGAGCACTATCCGTGGCTAACTAAGGAAGTAAAGGATGATATCAAATTGAAAACGAAGGCATACAATGTTGCCAAGATTGGTGGGAATCCAGAGGATTGGGAAATTTTTAAAAACCAGCAAAGGATAACAAAAAATAATAGAGATGATGAATTATGAGAGTAAACTGGCAAAAAATATTAAAACAGAAAGTAATAGCTTCTACAGGTATATAAAAAGGAAGAGAGTAGCTAAAGTAAACGTTGGTCCCTTAAGAGGATGAGAATGGGGAATTAATAATGGGGAACGGGGAAATGGCAGAGACTCTGAACAAATATTTTGTATCTGTCTTCATGGTAGAAGACACTGACAACATCCCAATAATGGACAATCAAGGGGCCACAAGGAGGGGGGAACTTAAGACAATCACCATCACTGAGGAAAAAGTACTTGGTAAAATAATGGGACTAAAAGACGACAAGTCCCCTGGACCAGATGGCCTGCATCCCAGGGTCTTAAAAGAAGTGGCTGCAAAGATAGTGGATGCATTGGTTGCAATATACCAAATTTCCCTGGACTCTGGAGAGGTCCCAGCGGATTGGAAAACCACAAATGTAACACCCCTTTTTTAGGAAGGAGGGAGACAGAAAGCAGGAAACTATAGACCAGTTAGCCTAACATCTGTCATTGGGAAAATGCTGCAGTCCTTAATTAAGGAACCAGTAAGCAGGACATTTGGAAAATCATAATGCAGTCAAGCAGAGTCAGCATGGTTTTATGAAAGGGAAATCATGTTTAACAAATTTGCTAGAGTTCTTTGAGGATGTAACAAGCAGGGTGGATAAGGGTGAGCCAGTGGATGTGGTGTATTTGGATTACCAGAAGGCATTCGATAAGGTGCCACATAAAAGGTTACTGCATAAGATAAGAGCTCACGGAGTTGGGGGTAACAGAGAATTGGCTAACTAACAGAAAGCAGAGAGTCGGAATAAATGGGTCATTTTCCGGTTGGCAAACTGTAACTAGTGGGGTGCCACAGGGATCAGTGCTGGGGCCTCACTATTTACAATCTACATTAATGACTTGGATGAAAGGACCGAGTGTAATGTAGCCAAGTTTGCAGATGATACAAAGATGGGTGGGAAAGCAAGTTGTGCAGAGGACTCAAAGAATCTTCAAAGGATTATAGACAGACTAAGTGAGTGGGCAAACATTTGGCAGATGGTGTATAATGTGGGAGAGTGCGAGGTTATCCACTTTGGCAGGAAAAATAATAAAGCAAATTATTATTTAAATGGAGAGATTACAAAATGCTACAGTTCAGAGGGACCTGGGGGGTCCTTGTCCATGAAACACAAAAAGTTAGCATGCAGGCAGGTGCAGCAAGTAATCAAAAAGGCAAATGGAATGGTGGCCTTTATTGCAAGGGAATTGGAGTATAAAAGCAGGGAAGTCCTGCTACAACTGTACAGGGTATTGGTGAGACCACACCTTGAGTACAGTGTACAGTTTTGATCTCCTTATTTAAGGAAGGATATGCTTGCATTGGAGGCAGTTCAAAGACAATTCACTCGGTTGATTCCTGAGATGAGGGGGTTGGCTTATGAGGAAAGGTTGAGCAGGTTGGGCCTATACTCATTGGAATTTAGAAGAATGAATCTTATTGAAACATATAAGATACTGAGGGGACTCGACAAGGTCGATGCAGAGAGGATGTTTCCCCTCGTGGGGAAATCTAGAACTCGGGGGCATAGTTTCAGAATAAAGGGTCGCCCTTTTAGAACTGAGATGAGGAGGAATTTTTTCTCAGAGGGTCGTAAATCTGTGGAATTCTCTGCCCCAGAGAGCCGTGGAGTCTGGGTCATTAAATACATTTAAGGTGGAGATAGACAGGTTTTTGCAAGATAAGGGAGTGAAGGGTTATGGGGAGCGGGCAGGGAAGTGGCTTTGAGCCCAAGATCTTACTGAATGGCGGAGCAGGCTCGAGGGGCCAAGTGGCCTATTCCTGCTCTTATTTCTTATGTTATGTTAATTTCTATCTGCGCTATTAATTCATCTATTTTGTTGCGAATGCTTTACACATTCAGATATGGTGCCTTTAGCTTTGACTTATTTTTATTTTTCCCTGATGTCACCTTAGTCACTGATGCCTTATTACCTTTGTTACTCTGCTCTAGAGCCTTGACATTTCTCGCTGCTTTTAAATTTACTCTTTCCTGCATCCTCCCACCCCGCACCCGCCCCCCTCATTAGTTTAAAGCCCTGTCTACTGCCCTAGTTATTCGGTTCGCCAGGACACTGGTCCCAGCCCGGTTTAAGTGGAGCCCGTCCCAACGGAACAATTCCCTCTTTCCCCAATACCCCATGAACAGAAACCCCTTCCTCCCACACCACTCTTTCAGCCACACATTTAAACCTCTAATCTGTTTGTCCCTATGCCAATTTGCGCGTGGCTCAGGTAACAATCCACTGATTATTACCTTTGAGGTTCTGCTTTTTCATTTGGATCCTAGCTCCTCAAACTCCCTCAGCAGAACCTCATTCCTAGTTCGACGTATGTCGTTGGTTCCTACGTGGACCACGACAACTGGATCATCCCTCTCCCAGTTGTTCTCCAGCCGCGAGGAGATGTCTTTAACCCTGGCACCGGGCAGGCAACACAACCTTCGGAACTCTTGATCGCGGCTGCAGAGAACAGTATCTATCCCCGACTATACTTTTCTCTACAAAACTATATTCCTTCACTCCCCCCACTTGAATGGCCTCCTGCACCATGGTCAGCTTGCTCATCCATCCTGCAGGCTTTTCCCTCATCCACACAGGCAGTAAGAACCTCATACCTGTTGGACAAGGGAAAAGGCTGAGGCTCCTCCAGCACTGCACCTGGGGTCCTCTTACCTGCCTGAGTTGCAGTCACACCCTCCCGTCCCTGACCACTAACCAGACCTGTACCACTACCTAACCAAAGGGGTGTGACTGCCTCCTGGATCAAAGTGTCCAGGTAACTCTCCCCATCCCTGATGCCCCGCAATGTCTGCACCTCAGACTCCAGCTCAAAAACTCTGAGCTGAAGTTCCTCAAGATGCAGGCACTTACTGCAAACATGGTTGTCCGGGATCACAATGCTCTCCACAAACTCCCACATGCTGCGGTTGCGGCACACCACCTGCACTGCCAGCCCTATATGACCTCGTTTTATTTAATTAAATTTGTAATTAGGTAACTTAGTTTACAGTGTAGCTTCTTGACTACTTACTTGATCTAGATTAAGGGTACTGGAAATTAAATATCCACCTAATTGGCCAGCCAATGAAAAAAGATACATTCATTTGCAATCCCATTCCACATTTCTCCCCTCCTTTCCTGGCCAAGACACAGCTTCACAGGTGCTAGCACCTTTGGAACCTAACACAAATAACCATTCTTCATGTTCATACATGTCCAACAGCGAGTACTGGTAGGATCTAACACAGGGAGGGGGTACAGGTAAGTCTGATCATACCTCACCAGACAGCCACACACCTTCCAGCAAGTCCCATTGGAAATTAGAATTAGTTCAAGTCCCACTCCAGAGACTTGAGCACAAAAATCTAGGCTGTCACTTCACTGCAGTGCCGAGTGAGTGCTGCACTGTGGGAGGTGCCGTCTTTCAGTTGAGATGTTAAACCGAGGCCCCGTTGGCTCTCCTAGGTGGATGTAAAAGATCCTATAGCACAATTTTGAAGCAGAGCAGGGAAGTTATCCCCAGTGTCCTGGTCAATATTTATCCCTCAATCAACATCACAATAACAGATTATCTGGTCATCATCACATTGCTGTTTGTGGGAGCTTGCTGTGTGCAAATTGGCTGTCGCGTTTCCTACATTTTAACAGTGACTCACTTCAAAACAAACAAGCACTTCATTGGCTGTGAAGTGCTTTGGGACGTCCAGTGGTCATTATATAAATGCAAGTTATTTTTCTTTCCAGGGTCACTGGGTGTACCAAGTCAGAGCCTTCACTAATATTTCACCACCTCTACCCCCCCCCCCCCACCTCACCCGCCCCCTCTTCTAGCCAAGGGATTTTGAGGCCAAGTATACATCTACTGCCACCCCAGCCACCCTGTGACCCCTCAGTGAGACCAAAAGGTAGTAAGAATTAGTGACAGTTTTGTGCTATGCATCTATGCCCACTGGGAACTGGACTGAGGTTACCCAAACACAGGCACCTTAGAGCCAGCAGAGGAAAACTCCATTTCTAAAACAGATTTATAATCCACAATTTACACAGACCTACTCAACATTCTGGTTCACATATCTCAATTAGCACATGAAGTCTTGTATAACTTTCCATTTGGCTTCGAGCTCTTTGATATAATCCCAGTGCTGGTGTGATTATTACAGCAAAACTGAAGGATGAAGGAGTGCAATCAGCGGATCCACCTACCCATAGATGACGGATTAGATTGCAGCTTCTAATCATGTGAAATACTGGAATATAAACAACAAACCTTCTCAATGTGTTTTTTATGTCCTCAATTAGATGATACATCCAAGCTCCAGTAATAATTTGAAGTCTATTAAATTATTTAACATTATGTATGGTAATGTTTCTTGCCAGTAGGATCCTTGCTATTGAGCGCTGCTACTTGAATCCTTTTGCATTTTTTCCCCTCTTTCATTTTTTTTTTGTGTGAACTTTTGTGCTCGTTGAGGTGAGAGTGCAGGGAATGGAAAACCTTCTGTTTCAGGCACCCAGTGTCAAACTCCCAGGGCAGGTACAGCATGGGTTAGATACAGGATAAAGCTCCCTCTACACTGTCCCATCAAACACTCCCAGGGCAGGTACAGCACGGGTTAGATGCAGAGTAAAGCTCACTCTGGGATTGTTCTCCTTAGAGCAGAGAGTGGAAGGGGAGATTTAATAGAGGTGTTCAAAATAATGAAGGGTTTTGATAGAAGTAAATGGGGAGAAACTGTATCCAGTGGCAGGAGGGTTGGTAACCAGAGGACTCGCATTTAAAGTAATTGGCCAAAGAACCAGAGAACATAAGAAACAGGAGCAGGAGTCGGCCATTTGGCCCCTCGAGCCTGCTCCGCCATTCAATAAGATCATGGCTGATCCACTTCCCTGCCCGCTCCCCATACCCAGTGACTCCCCTGTCGTTCAAATATCTGTCTATCTCCACCTTAAATATATTCAATGGCCCAGCCTCCACAGCTCTCTGGGGTAGAGAATTCCACAGATTTACGATCCTCTAAGAGAAGAAATTCCTCATCTCCGTTTTAAATGGGCGAATCCTTATTCTGAAACTATGCCCCCTAGTTCTAGATTTCCCCACGAGGGGAAACATCCTCTCTGCATTTACCCTGTCGAGTCCCCTCAGTATCTTGCACGTTTCAGTAAGATCCCCTCTCATTCTTCTAAACTCCAATAAGTATAGGCCCAACCTGCTCAACCTTTCCTCATAAGACAACCCCTTCATCTCAGGAATCAACCGAGTGAACCTTCTCTGAACTGCCTCCAATGCAAGTATATCCTTCCTTAAATTTGGAGACCAAAACTGTACGCAGTACTCCAGGTGTGGTCTCACCAACGCCCTGTACAGTTGTTGTAAGACTTCCCTACTTTTATACTTCATCCCCCTTGCAATAAAGGCCAACATTCTACTGGCATTCCTAATTACTTGCTGTATCTGCATGCTAATATTTTGTGTTTCATGTACAAGGACCCCCAGATCCCTCTGTACCGTAGCATTCTGTAGTCTCCCTCCATTTAAATAATAATTTGCTTTTTTATTTTTCCTACCAAAGTGGATAACCACACATTTTCCCACATCATACTCCATCTGCCAAATTTTTGCCCACTCACTGAACCTGTCTATATCCCTTTGCAGATTCTTTGTGTCCTCTTCACAACTTGCTTTCCCACCTATCTTTGTATCATCAGCAAATTTGGCTACATTACACTCGGTCCCTTCATCCAAGTCACTAATATAGATTGTAAATAGTTGAGGCCCCAGCACCGATCCCTGTGGCACCCCACTAGTTACAGTTTGCCAACACATTTATCCCGACTCTCTGTATTATTACGCAGCGAGTTATGATGATCTGGAACGCACTGCCTGAAAGGGCGGTGGAAGCAGATTCAATAGTAACTTTCAAAAGGGAATTGGATAAACACTTGAAAAGGAAAAATCTGTAGAGCTCTGGGGAAGGAGCAGGGGGAGTGGGACTAATTGGAGAGCTCTTTCAAAGAGCCGGCACAGGCCCGATGGGCTGAATAACCTCCTTTTGTGGTGTAAGATTCTATGAAATGACCCTGAACTGTTTATGCAGCAAATGATCATAAGCTTTTGTACAAAAAGACACATTTACACAGCACTTAACCACATTTTAAAAAAAATGCAGTTTTATCTTGATTGTGATGAAAATATCCACATTATATTTTGTTTATCCATTTTTTCTCCCCTCCTTTCTTGAAGGCCCTGACTCTTTCAGTGTTCAGTTCATCATCTTTTCAGTATCTCACCCAAATAGTAATTCGTCATATTGGCAGTCCGACAGGTAAAAGAATACTGTAACTGAATGCCAGAGATGTGAAGGCATCACAGCCGAGCCTGGTCCTGTCCTCACCCAATGTCCACATTCACAGATTTCCCATTGGGGTCACTGGACAGCGATCAAGAACAGGAATCCTGGCAGATCTTCTCCTTAACTCAGGGACTCTGAGGCCAATAATAGCACTCCAACTGCTGCCCTGGCTACGATCAGATAACTCAGCAGAGACTTGGAATTGAAGCTGGGATCTACTGGTTTGTACAGCTCAGTACCACACCAGGCAGTGCCTTTACCCAGCAGGCCACTGGTTTGTACAGCTCAGTACCACATCAGGCAGTGCCTTTACCCACCAGGCCACTGGTTTGTACAGCTCAGTACCACATCAGGCAGTGTCTTTACCCACCAGGCCACTGGTTTGTACAGCTCAGTACCACACCAGGCAGTGCCTTTACCCACCAGGCCACTGGTCTGTACAGCTCAGTACCACACCAGGCAGTGTCTTTACCCACCAGGCCACTGGTTTGTACGGCTCAGTACCACACCAGGCAGTGTCTTTACCCACCAGGCCACTGGTCTGTACAGCTCAGTACCACATCAGGCAGTGCCTTTACCCACCAGGCCACTGGTCTGTACAGCTCAGTACCACATCAGGCAGTGCCTTTACCCACCAGGCCACTGGTTTGTACAGCTCAGTACCACACCAGGCAGTGCCTTTACCCAGCAGGCCACTGGTCTGTACAGCTCAGTACCACATCAGGTAGTGTCTTTACCCAGCAGGCCACTGGTCTGTACAGCTCAGTACCACACCAGGCACTGTCTTTACCCACCAGGCCACTGGTCTGTACAGCTCAGTACCACACCAGGCAGTGCCTTTACCCACCAGGCCACTGGTCTGTACAGCTCAGTACCACACCAGGCAGTGTCTTTACCCACCAGGCCATCAGGGAGCTAGCCGTCGAAGCTTTAGACATCAGACATAGTCTCAAAGTGATACACAAGTTGGATCACTGTGCTCGAGTGGAGCTGTGAGTGCACATCGTGAATCTCCTGCCTGCTGATCTCTACCATCTCATGGCAGGGAGACCACTCTCTTACCTCTCCCACTGCCTGGTTTCATGGCAGCCTTGGTGAGGGGCTCAGGAAGAAATATCTCACCCACCCTCTCGTCAGGGAACAAGTAACATAAAGAACAAAGAAAAGTCGTCTCATTCGCAAACGCTCACCAGCCAGCACACCAGGAACATGAAAGGTGGAGGTGAATGTTTTCAGAATTTCAAACGTGCTATATGCACATTGGTGTGTGAAGACTGCATTTCTAAAACCCTCCAGTAAAAAATAAACCAAAGTGATTTGTATATCTGCTACTATCAGTGTACTGAGATGATGCTACTGCTAAAGTAGCACCTTAAGCTGTGGTAATTGGTTGCTATAATATAACCCTCCTGCTGTGAAGCTACAAATCTCTTCTCGTGACCACTGTCCTGCCACCAGCCCACTTACTGATGTCCCAGTCACTGGAGGGAAAAGAAATGCTGATGCTCCATGGAAAGGAATCAAAAAGCTAAAGGATTTAGGGAGCTTCTGCTGTAGGCCACTGTGGGCTAGTCACTACTTGGTTAGTCAAGAAAACTTTCTGGTTCCATGGAAGTCATCAGCAAATAGACCCGTTTCGACAGCTCGGGTCCAATCCTTCGTGTTGTTGAGGTTGCTCCTTCTCCTCGGCGAACGGAGATGTCAGCAAGCAGCCTCTCCTTCTCCCGCTCGGAACTGCACATCTGGTATGCCTAACCAGAGAGAAAACAAGCAACTGACCTTCCACCTAATCTATGTAATGTTCCAATATTTCACCCGTGCTCAAGATATACAAGAACAATAATCAACTTCCGTAATATTGCTGCCTCAGATGTATTCTAAGGGAAAATACATAAGTATAACTAAAGAGAAAGAACAAATCTGCATTTACGTGGCACCTTTCGTCACCTCTCCCAGAAACACCTCCAAAGCATTTCACCGAGAATGGATTTCAATAAAGCGTAATGTGAAATTCTCACACTGTGTCCGCTTCAATTGTGAAAAACACTCATCAACAGTACATTATGCCCTTTCAGAATCGGCTGGTGTCTGGGGTGAGCATTTCAGGTTGTGTAACACTGGGGTAGAGTACTGGTGGGTACAGATCTGTCACTGTATAACACTGGGGTACAGTACTGGTGGGTACAGGTCAGTCAATGTAACACTGGGGTACAGTACTGGTGAGTACAGGTCTGTCACTAACACTGGGGTACAGTACTGGTGGGTACAGATCTGTCACTGTATAACACTGGGATACAGTACTGGTGGGTACAGGTCTGTCACTAACACTGGGGTACAGTACTGGTGGGTACAGGTCTGTCACTAACACTGGGGTACAGTACTGGTGGGTACAGGTCTGTCACTAACACTGGGGTACAGTACTGGTGGGTACAGGTCTGTCACTAACACTGGGGTACAGTACTGGTGGGTACAGGTCTGTCACTGTATAACACTGGGGTACAGTACTGGTGGGTACAGATCTGTCACTGTATAACACTGGGGTACAGTACTGGTGGGTACAAGTCAGTCAATGTAACACTGGGGTACAGTACTGGTGGGTACGGGTCCGTCACTAACACTGTGGTACAGTACTGGTGGGTACAGGTCTGTCACTGTATAACACTGGGGTACAGTACTGGTGGGTACAGATCTGTCACTGTATAACACTGGGGTACAGTACTGGTGGGTACAGGTCTGTCACTGTATAACACTGGGGTACAGTACTGGTGGGTACAGGTCAGTCAATGTAACACTGGGGTACAGTACTGGTGGGTACGGGTCTGTCACTGTATAACACTAGGGTACAGTACTGGTGGGGACAGGTCTGTCACTGTATAACACTGGGGTACAGTACTGGTGGGTACAGGCCTGACTCTGTATAACACTGGGGTACAGTACTGGTGGGTACAGGTCTGTCACTGCATAATACTGGGTACAGGTCTGTCACGATAACACTGGGGTACAGTACTGGTGGGTACGGGTCTGTCACTGTATAACACTAGGGTACAGTACTGGTGGGGACAGGTCTGTCACTGTATAACACTGGGGTACAGTACTGGTGGGTACAGGTCTGTCACTGTATAACTCTGGGGTACAGTACTGGTGGGTACAGGTCTGTCACTGTATAACACTGGGGTACAGTACTGGTGGGTACAGGTCTGTCACTGTATAACACTGGGGTACAGTACTGATGGGTACAGGTCTGTCACTGTATATCACTGCGGAACAGTACTGGTGGGTACAGGTCTGTCACTGTATAACTCTGGGGTACAGTACTGGTGGGTACAGGTCTGTCACTGTATAACACTGGGGTACAGTACTGGTGGGTACAGGTTTGTCACTGTATAACACTGGGGTACAGTACTGGTGGGTACAGGCCAGTCACTATATAACACTGGGGTACAGTACTGGTGTGTACAGGTCTGTCACTGTATAACACTGGGGTACTGTACTGGTGGATACAGGTCTGTCACTGTATAACTCTGGGGTACAGTACTGGTGGGTACAGGTCTGTCACTGTATAACACTGGGGTACAGTACTGGTGGGTACAGGTTTGTCACTGTATAACACTGGGGTACAGTACTGGTGGGTACAGGCCAGTCTCTGTATAACACTGGGGTACAGTGCTGGTGGGTACAGGTCTGTCACTGTATAACACTGGGGTACAGTGCTGGTGGGTACAGGTCTAGCACTGTATAACACTGGGGTACAGTGATTGGTTGGTGAGTATTTCTTTCTCCTTTTCATTACAAGCTTAAATTCTGCGGTTTTTATTTTCTAGGGTTTCTGTGGTGTAGTGGGGACAGTTGGTAAATAAGCGCCCTAGAGTATATCTTTAACTGGGTTGTAGTTAATAAGGCCTTTCTGGTGCAGAGTGACTGTTGGTAAACCATTTCACTGGTGTAATTAGAGGGATTGATTTAATTTAAATCCAATTAATTAAAGGGGATACTAGCATCTATAATTGGGCAGAGGGTGTCCATAACTAACAATAAAAAATTTAATTAATTACATAGAATGGAGCAGGTGATGTGTTACTGTTGCGAGATGTGGGAGCCGGTGGACCCCATTGAGGCTCACGGTGATTACATCTGTGACAAGTGTCTGCTGCTACAGGAACTCCAGCTCCGTGTTGATGAGTTGGAGTCTGAGCTTCAGACACTGCGACACATCAGGGAGGGGGAGAAGTACCTGGACTCTGTGTTTCAGGAGGTGGTCACACCTATGGAGTTAATTAATTCAGATGTAGCCCATGGTCAGGGACAGGACGGTGTGACTACGAGTGAGGCAGGTACGGGGATCCAGGAGGTAGTGTTGGAGGAGCCGCAGCCCTTGCTCTTGTCCAACAAGTTCGAGGTTCTTACTCCCTGTGGGGACAGGAGGAGGGACTGCAGGGAGGATGAGCAACCTGGCCACAGCACCGTGGAACGGGGGGGCCATTCAAGAGGGGGGAGTAAATAGAAATGTTGTAGTGGTAGGGGATAGTATTATTAGGGGGGTAGATAGAGTTCTCTGCAGCCGAGAGCGAGAGTCCCGTAGGCTGTGTTGCCGACCCGGTGCCAGGGTTAAGGACATCTCCTCTGGGCTGGAAAGAAACTTGCAGTGGGAGGGGGTGGATCCAGTTGCCGTGGTCCATGTTGGTACAAACGACGTAGATAGGACTAGGAAGCCGGTTCTGTTAAAGGAGTATGAGCAGCTAGGGGTCAAATTAAAAAACAGAACCTCAAGGGTAACAATTTCTGGATTATTACCTGAGCCACGAGCGAATTTGGCTAGGACAAATAAAATTAGAGAGTTAAATGCGTGGCTCAAAGACTGGTGTGGGAGAAATGGGATTTGCTTCCTGGGACACTGGCACCAGTACTGGGGCAGGAGGGAGCTGTTCCGTTGGGACGGGCTTCACTTGGCCAGTGCTGGGACTAGAGTCCTGGCGGATCATATAACTAGGGCTGTAGAGAGGGCTTTAAACTAACTAGTGAGGGGGAGGTTCCTAGAGAGCAAATAATAGAAATGACAACAGAGAAGGTCATAGACTTAGGTAGCAGTGGGGAAATTAAAAACCAGAGCGTGTCAGGAAGGGGCAGAAGGTATGGAGTAAAAGGTAAAGTAATAAAAAGGGCAAAAGCAGGAACTAAGTGTCACAAAACATATTTGAAAGGTCTCTATCTGAATGCGCGTAGCATTCGTAACAAAATAGACGAGTTAATGGCACAAATAACTACATATGGGTATGATCTTGTGGCCATTACAGAAACATGGCTGCAGGGTGACAATGCCTGGGAATTAAACATACCAGGTTATTTAATGGTCAGGAAGGACAGGCAGGAAGGAAGGGGAGGTGGGGTGGCTATGTTAATAAAGGAAGGAATCACTGTAATACAGAGAAATGATATTGGGTCAAAAGATCAGGATAATGAAACAGTTTGGGTGGAGATAAGGAATAATAAGGGGAAAAAAACACTAGTGGGCGTAGTCTATAGGCCTCCGAAGTGGCAACTCTGTTGGACGGAGTATCAATCAGGAAATAGTTGAGGCTTGTAATAAGGGAACATCTATAATTATGGGGGATTTTAACTATCATATTAATTGGATAAATCAAATTGGGCAGGGCTGCCTTGAGGATGAGTTCATTGAGTGTATTAGGGATGGGTTTCTTGAGCAGTATGTAACTGAACCGACCAGGGGGCAAGCAACCTTAGATCTGGTCCTGTGTAACGAGACGGGATTAATTAAAAATGTCCTAGTAAAGGATCCCCTTGGAATGAGTGACCATAACATGGTTGAATTCCATATTCAATTAGAGGGTGAGAAGGTTGGATCTCAAACAAGCGTGCTAAGCTTGAATAAAGGAGACTATGAAGGTATGAGAGCGGAATTGAGTAGAGTGGATTGGGAAAATAGATTAAAGGGTAAGACGATACATGATCAGTGGTGTACATTTAAGGAGTTATTTTACAACTTCCAAAAAATATATATTCCACTGAGAAGAAAAGGGTGTAAAAGAAAAGACAGCCATCCGTGGCTAAGTAAAGAAATTAAGGATAGTATTCGACTAAAAACAAGGGCATATAAGGTAGCCAAATCTAGTGGGAGTATAGAGGATTGGGAAAACTTTAAAAGACAGCAAAAAATAACAAAAAGATTAAGAAAGGGAAGATAGATTATGAAAGTAAATTAGCAAAAAATATAAAAACAGATAGTAAGAGTTTTTATAGTTATATAAAGAGAAAAAGGGTGGCTAAAGTAAATGTTGGTCCCTTAGAGGATGAGACCGGGAAATTAATGGTGGGAAATATGGAGATGGCAAAAACACTGAATGAATATTTTGTATCAGTCTTTACAGTAGAAGACACTAAGAATATCCCAACACTGGACAAACAGGGGGCTATGGGGGGGGGAGGAGCTAAACACGATCAAAATCATTAAGGAAGTGGTACTCGGTAAAATAATGGGGCTCAAGGCGGATAAATCACCTGGACCTGATGGCTTACATCCTAGGGTCTTGAGGGAAGTGGCGGTAGGGATTGTGGATGCATTGGTAATAATTTTCCAAAACTCCCTGGACTCAGCAAAGGTCCCAGCAGACTGGAAAACTGCTAATGTAACACCCTTATTTAAAAAGGGCAGTAGACAGAAGGCTGGAAACTATAGACCGGTTAGCCTAACATCTGTGGTAGGTAAAATTTTGGAGTCCATTATTAAGGAGACAGTAACAGGACATTTGGATAATCATAATTTAATAGGACAAAGTCAGCATGGTTTTATGAAGGGGAAGTCATGTTTGACAAATTTGCTGGAGTTCTTTGAGGAAGTAACATATAGGGTGGATAAAGGGGAACCAGTGGACGTAGTGTATTTAGACTTCCAAAAGGCATTTGACAAGGTGCCACACAAAAGATTATTGCTTAAGATAAAAAATCATGGGATTGGGGGTAATATTCTGGCATGGATAGAGGATTGGCTATCTAACAGAAGGCAGAGAGTTGGGATAAATGGTTCATTCTCAGACTGGCAATCAGTAACTAGTGGTGTTCCACAGGGGTCAGTGCTGGGTCCCCAACTCTTTACAATCTATATTAACGATTTGGAGGAGGGGACCGAGTGTAACATATCAAAGTTTGCAGATGATACTAAGATGGGAGGGAAAGTAGTGAGTGAGGAGGGCATAAAAAACCTGCAAGGGGACATCGACAGGCTAAGTAAGCGGGCAGAGATTTGGCAGATGGAATACAATACTGGAAAGTGTGAGGTTATGCACTTTGGCAGGAAAAATCGTAGAGCAAGTTATTATCTTAATGGCAAGAAACTGGAAAGTACTGAAGTACAAAGGGATCTGGGGGTCCTGGTGCACGAAACTCAAAAGGTTAGTATTCAGGTGCAGCAAGTTATTAAGAAGGCCAATGGAATGTTGGCTTTCATTGCTAGGGGGATAGAATATAAAAATAGGGAGGTATTGCTTCAGTTGTACAAGGTATTGGTGAGACCGCACCTGGAATACTGCGTACAGTTTTGGTGTCCATACTTAAGAAAGGACATACTTGCTCTCGAGTCAGTACAAAGAAGGTTCACTCGGTTAATCCCGGGGATGAGGGGATGGACATATGAGGAGAGGTTGAGTAGATTGGGACTCTACTCATTGGAGTTCAGAAGAATGAGAGGCGATCTTATTGAAACATATAAGATTGTGAAGGGGTTGGATCGGGTGGATGCGAGGAGGATGTTCCCGATGATGGGTGAAACTAGAACTAGGGGGCATAGTCTTAGAATAAGGGGCTGCTCTTTCAAAACTGAGATGAGGAGGAACTACTTCACTAAGAGGGTGGTAGGTCCATGGAATATGCTGCCCCTAAAAGCTGTAGAAGCTACATCATTACATAAATTTAAAACAGAAATAGACAGTTTCCTAGAAGTAAAGGGAATTAAGGGTTACGGGGAGCGGGCAAGAATTTGGACATGAGTCTAGGTTCGGATCGGTCATGGCCCTATGGGTAGCGGAGCGGGCCCAGGGGCCGTGTAGCCTGATCCTGCTCCTATTTCGTGTGTCTAATTCTTAGATTCAGGAGATGGTTCTGTGATAGTAGATTGGTGGTTAGGATCAGATCAGCCATGATCTTATTGAATGGCGGAGCAGGCTCGAGGGGCCGATTGGCCTACTCCTGCTCCTATTTCTTATGTTCTTATGGTGGGTACAGGCCTGTCAGTGTATAACACGGGGTACAGTACTGGTGGGTACAGGCCTGTCAGTGTATAACACGGGGTACAGTACTGGTGGGTACAGGCCTGTCAGTGTATAACACGGGGTACAGTACTGGTGGGTACAGGCCTGTCAGTGTATAACACGGGGTACAGTACTGGTGGGTACAGGTCTGTCAGTGTATAACACGGGGTACAGTACTGGTGGGTACAGGCCTGTCAGTGTATAACACGGGGTACAGTACTGGTGGGTACAGGCCTGTCACTGTATAACACGGGTACAGTACTGGTGGGTACAGGTCTGTCAGTGTATAACACGGGGTACAGTACTGGTGGGTACAGGCCTGTCAGTGTATAACACGGGGTACAGTACTGGTGGGTACAGGCCTGTCACTGTATAACACGGGTACAGTACTGGTGGGTACAGGCCTGTCAGTGTATAACACGGGGTACAGTACTGGTGGGTACAGGCCTGTCACTGTATAACACTGGGGTACAGTACTGGTGGGTACAGGTCTGTCAGTGTATAACACGGGGTACAGTACTGGTGGGTACAGGTCTGTCAGTGTATAACACGGGGTACAGTACTGGTGGGTACAGGCCTGTCAGTGTATAACACGGGGTACAGTACTGGTGGGTACAGGCCTGTCACTGTATAACACGGGGTACAGTACTGGTGGGTACAGGCCTGTCACTGTATAACACGGGGTACAGTACTGGTGGGTACAGGTCTGTCAGTGTATAACACGGGGTACAGTACTGGTGGGTACAGGTCTGTCAGTGTATAACACGGGGTACAGTACTGGTGGGTACAGGCCTGTCACTGTATAACACCTGAGTACAGCACTGGACAGGTTTGTACATTTGTGGGACATTTCAACACAAAACAATATTGATAGAATCACAGAAACTTGCTGCACAGGAGGCCATTCGGCCCGTTGTGCCTGTGCTGGCTCTTTGAAAGAGCCGTCGTGCTCAGTCTCCCCCCCCCGCCCCCCCCACCCCTGGCTTTTTGTCTGTAACCCTGTGAGATCCTCATCCTCCAGCACCCGTCCAACTCCCTTATTAAATTATTGATGGAATCAGCTTCCAGCACCTTTTCAGCTTGAGCGTTCCCGATCCCCACAACTCAATGAAAACATTTCTCCTCCTCTCCCCTCTCGATCTTTTCCAATGATTTTGAATCGATGATCTCTGGTTATTGACCCACTCGCCAGAGGGAAGAGTTTTTTTCTCTCTACTCTATCAAAACCGCTCATCATCTTGAAAACCTCGATTAGGTCACCTCTTAACCTTCTCTGTTCTAAGAGCAGTCCCAACTTTTCCAACCTCTCCTCAGAACTGAAGTCCCTCGTCCCTGGTCACATCCTGGTAAACCTCCTCTGTCCCCTTTCTAAGGACTTTACACCTTTCCTGAAGTGTGGGGCCCAGAATTGTCCACAAGACTCCAGCTGAGGCCAAGTAACCCATTTGCTTTTTTAACCACCTTATCAACTTGCCCTGCCACCTTTAAGGATTTGTGTATCTGGACACCAAGGTCTCTCTGCTCAGCGACACGTTTCAGAATCGTGCTATTTATAGTGCACTGTCTTTCCATATTAGTCCCCCAAAGTGCCTCACTTCTCCACATTGAACTCCACCTGCCGTGCTTCTGCTCATTTCACCATCCTGTCCGTCAGCCTGAAGCCTAGAACTATCCTCATCACTATCGACTACTTTACCAAGTTTCGTATCATCTGCAAACTTTATAATGCTGCTCCCTACACCCGAGTCTAGGTCATTTATAAAAATTGAAAACAGTAATGGACCCAAAAACTGACCCTTGGGGAACCCCACTGCAAACCACCCCCCAGTCTGAAAAACATCCGTCCACCACCACTTCCTGTCACTGAGCCAATTTTGTATCCATCCCGCCACTTTCCCCTTAATTCCATGGGCTTCCATCTTCTTAATAAGTCTCCTGTGTGGCACTTTGTCAAATGCCTTCCGAAAGTCCAAATATACAACATCTACTGCACTACCTTGATCAACCTTCGCTGTTACCTCATCAAAGAATTCAATCAAGTTCATCAGACATGATTTATCTTTAACAAATCCACGCTGGCTCTCCTTGATTAACCCATGCCTTCCCAAATGAAAATTTATCTTGTCCCTGATAATGGTTTCCAATAACTTCCCCACCACCGACGTTAGGATGACTGGTCTGTAGTTTCCTAGTTTATCCATTTCCCCTTTCTTGAATAGGTATAACATTAGCCTCTTGCTGAAAGTGTAATAATGCTGAATGATCCATAATGAAAGCATTTAGAAAGGCAAACGTGTTTTAAGAGTGTCAGATGATCCAAATAGACTCTTGTGATAAGATCTCTGTTCCCCAGATTAGCAAAACCGCCCAGTGAAAACATTATAGGAACAGGCCATTCAGCCCCTCGAGTCTGTTCCCCCAGTCAGCCAGATCATGGCTGATCTGTAACTCTATTTACCCGCCCTTGATCCATATTCCTTGATACCCTTATCCAACAAAAATCTATCGATCTCCACTTTGAAAATTTCAATTGACCCAACATTCACAGCCTTTTGGGGGAAGAGAGTTTAAGATTCCTACTACCCTTTATGTGAAAAAGTGCTTCCTGAATTCACTCCTGAATGGTCTAGCTCTAATTTTAAGATTGTGGACCCTTATTATGGATTCCCTCACCAGAGGAAAATATATTCTCTGCATCTACCCTATCGAATCCCTTTATTATTTTAAAGGCCTCAATTAGAGTAATCTTCTAAACTCAAGGAAATACAAGCCAGTTTATGCAACCTGTCTGCATAATTTAACCATTTATTCCCTGGTATCATTCTGGTGAATCTGCGTTGCACCCCCTCCAAGGCCAGTAGATCCTTCCTGAGGGGCGGTGCCCAGAACTGAACGCAGGGTCCAGCTGGGGTCTGACCAAGGTCTGCACAACTGAAGCATAACTTCCTGCCCTTTCTATTCCAGCCCCCTCGAGATAAAGGCCAACACTCCATTAGTCTCTTTGATTAATCTCAGTACCTGCCCACTAGCTTTTAGTGATTTGCTCACCTGCACACCCAAATCCCTTTGCTCACCGGCACAGTTCCTCATCTCTCGCCATTTAGATAATATTCCGATTTGTCTTTCTTGGATCCAAAGTGAATGATCTCACATGTCCCCACGTTGAACTCCATTTGGCAGTTTTGCTCATTCAGTTATCCTGTCTATGTCCTGTTGTAACTTCCCAGTTCCATATACACAACTTACAGTGCCTCTCATTGTAATGTCATCTGCAAACTTGGATAGACAATTCTCTATTCCTTCACCCAATTCATTAATGTGGTGAAAAGCTGAGGCCCCAGTACAGATCCCTGGGGGGACACCACTAGTCACATCCCGCCAGAATATGCACCTTTATCTCTACTCGCTGTCCCCTACCTCCCAACCCATTACCATTAACTTTATTAACAGTCCTGTTTCATTGATAAGGTAATCATGGCAATTTGTACCTGAGTAAGTGACCATGGTGATTGATAGGCAGACACAATGGCACTTGCCATCTCACAGCTGACTCTGTTTAATTGCTGGATCTGTTTCTTCCAAATGCTCAGGAGTCCTTTTCCCGAACGATCCACCTTCACCCCTCTAGACCCGTCATTCTCCAAGAAGACAGAGAGTCCCTTGTTGTCCCGTCCTCTCCTGGCAAGATAGAGCAAATATTTCAGCAACACCCTGTTGTACCAATTTGTCTATAAGTTCAATCATGAGTAAATCAACTAAAAGAAATGGAGTCACTTCTTCTACCTGATCAATGTACAAAGCAGGCTGTTCAAGAGAAACCATGCATGCTGGAAATCTAAAATAAAACAGAAAATGCTCGACACACACAACAGGTCATCAGCATCTATAAAGACAGCCTTTCACCTCTGTTCAGGTGCTCACAGACCTGCTGTGTATTCCTGGTACTTTCATTTCTGATCTACTTCAGTTTTAAAAGAAAGGCTTGCATTTCTATAGCACCTTTCACAACCTCAGGACGTCCCAAAGCGCTCTACAGCCAATTAAGTACTTTTGAAGTGTAGTCAATGTTGTAATGTAGGCATTTACATTGATCTGTAAGTTCTTGTTATGTAAATGCTGTCACAATACACATTACAGTAGAACCAGTACATAATAAAGCCTTTATAAAAACATCCACGCTTTGCAATCCTGACCAACAGCCATTGGGAATTAATCTCTACAGAGCACAGCAGTCAGCTACAGACCATGGATTAAAATCACTCAATGCAGCCATTCCCTAAAATGGTCACTGAATTACATTCAGATCGGAGAGGTGAATATGGACTGGGCAGGAGTCGGAGGTGGTGTGAGGGCCCACCTATACCACTCACAGGCACAGCACCGTATCGAATTCCTGATTTGGTTCGATTTGTGTTGAAGGAGGAGTGAGGGACCCACTGACAAGATCCTCAGTGATGCAGCCACCTGTAGCCTGCCCCATAGGATACTGCAATAGGCGAGTCCCACTGCAGAATAAATCTTTCACTGTTGCTTGAGGGGGCTTCATTAAATCATTTGTGGCACTCAACAAATAAAAAAGTAATTAGGTAGTCTGTGTTAGAAGCAAATATCAATTCCTGCTCTGGATTGTTTTTTTCTCCCCTTCTCTTTCCTCAAGGCACTGACTAATACCGGGGCACAGTTCCAAAGGTGCAGGAAGCCCTCCGCTATCACATTCTTCACGAGTACTGGCAGACTATTCCACCATAGGGGCATTGCAGCCAAGCCCTGTTGGTCACCTGACATCCTCATTCTGCTCTCGGAGGGAGGCCGCTATCTCACCATTTTTGACTTCCCACACCAGCCATCCTGTGGCTGCTCGGAGCGAGACTGCCAGTTTCGGTTTTGGTGCTGTGCCCCCATGCCCACTGGGAGTTGGATTGACCCTGCCCACTCAGTTCAGGTAAACGGGAACATTTTTGTTGCTGGTTGAAGTTCTGGCCAAGCTCAGCACCTACTTGAACGGGGCCTCGGCCACGGCTTTGGTGAACATGTTGATATAATCTGCAAATTCCTTCCACGTCTCCAGGAATTGGACCTGAACCCCCAGGGACAGCTGCAAGTGTACTAGAGCCTGAGGCAAGAAGGAAAAGAAAACAAGTAAGCAATGATTTTAAATCAGATGGAATGACATACAATGGAATTGCTTTCGAACACTTGAGTTTCTCCTCTCCTGAAGGGCATCTATTTCCAGGTGAAAAATTCAGCTAACTTATCTAGACCGAGCATCGGTAGGCTATTTGACTGAGCCCGATCCTATCCTAACCCAATGCAAATACATGTGTGCCATCCAAAGCGGGCATTGGCTAGCGATCAGGCCTGGCTGATATTTTTTGTCTACCGCCACCCTGACTAAGATCAACAGAGATTGGTTTAGAATAGGGGATGTTCTGCACTACACCAGGTGGTACCTTAAACCCTAGGTGCATAGAATAATTGTTTCACTTGCAATCCACGAGAGAAAACACATACATTGTTAAAGCGTCAAAGGACGCTCGTAACTTGCAGGGTTATAGTATTTTAATGGCAACCCTGCCACAGTAGCAGCTGTACTGACAACAGTGATTCAGACGGGCGGTGACCAGGACAGGCAGAGAGTGCTGGTCCCGGCTGCTCCTTGTGAAATCCCCCCGTCACTTTTTCACTTTGCCTTAAGTGATGCAACATTCCTTAGCTAAGTTACTCAAAGCCTTTGAAAATATCACTAACTAATCTGCTTCCAAAAGATGCACTTGTAAACAAGAGAACAACCAGGTACGGTAGTGTAATGTTTATGTTACTGAACTAGTAATCCAGAGGCCTGGACTGATAACCCAGAGACTGCGAGTTCAAATCCCACCACGGCAGTTTGAGAATCTCAATTCAGTTTTAAAAAGCTGGTATCCGTAAAAGTGACCACGAAGCTGTTGGATTGTCGTAATAATCTAATGTCCTTTAGCGAAGGAAACCTGCTGTCCTTACTTATATGAGCTATATGTGACTCCAGTACCACACCAGCGTGGCTGGCAGAGCTGCCCTCTGACGTGACCCAGTAAGCCACTCAGTTGTATGAAACCAGGGATGGCCAGCCTTGCCTACATCCCTAGAATGAATAATGTTTTAAAAAGCCCAGTCATTTTCTTTCCCCCTCTCCCTCCAAACTGGGGATCTTTCTTGTGCCCCATCGCCCCTCACGACAGACTCTGGGCTCTGATCAGGAACTTAACAGTAAAAAAGTTGTGACCAGAAATTCGTGCCAGTTTCTTTGTGCTGCTGTTGCCTTAAGTGTTTTTAAAACCACAAAAGGATCATAAATATTTCCCTGGCCTCATCTCCTCCGGAGATCTTCCCTCCATGGCCGCCAACCTCATAGTCCCCCAACGCCGCACAGCCGCACTTCTGCCTCCTTCCCAAGATCCACAAACAGGACTGCCCTGGTAGACCCATCGTTTCAGTCTGTTCTTGCCCCACGGAACTTATCTCTTCCTATCTCGACTATCTTTTCTCCCCTTGTCCAGTCTCTTCCCACCTACATCCGCGACTCTTCCGACGCCCTCCGCTACTTTAACAGTTTCCAGTTTCCTGGCCCCAACCGTCTCCTTTTCACCATGGACGTACAATCCCTCTACACCTCCATCCCCCACCAGGACGGCCTTAGGGCGCTCCGTTTCTTCCTTGAACAGAGGCCCAACCAGTCCCCATCCACCACCACCCTCCTCCGCCTGGCTGAACTTGTTCTCACATTGAACAACTTCTCCTTTGACTCCACTCACTTCCTCCAAATTAAAGGTGTTGCCATGGGAACCCGCATGGGTCCTAGGTATGCCTGCCTGTTCATGGGATATGTGGAACACTCTTTGTTCCAGTCCTACTCAGGTCCCCTCCCTCACCTCTTTTTCCGGTACATTGATGACTGTATCGGTGCTGTTTCCTGCTCTCGCCCTTAACTAGAAAATTTAATTCACTTTGCTTCCAATGTCCACCCTTCCCTCACCTTCACATGGTCCATCTCCGACTCTTCCATTCCCTTCGACTTCTCTGTCTCCATCTCTGGCGATCGGCCATCGACAAACATTCACTACAAGCCCACCGACTCCCACAGCTACCTGGACTACACTTCCTCCCACCCCGCTTCCTGTAAGGACTCTATTCTATTCTCCCAGTTTCTCCGTCTCCACCGCATCTGCTCCGACGATGCCACCTTCCATACCAGTGCTTCCGACATGTCTTCCTTTTTCCTCAACTGAGGATTCCCCTCTACTGTGGTTGACACGGCCAGTTCTATTTTCCACATTTCTGCGCTCACCCCTTCCCCTCCCTCCTGGAACCACGATAGGGTTCCCCTTGTCCTCACCTTTCACCCCACCAGCCTCCACATTCAACGGATCATCCTCCGCCATTTCCGCCACCTCCAACATGATCCCACCACCAAACACATCTTCCCCTCACCTCCCCATTCAGCATTCAGAAGGGACTGCTCCCTCCGCGACACCCTAGTCCACTCCTCTATCACCACCAACACCCCTTCCCCTTCCCACGACACCTTCCTGTGCAAGCGCAGGAGATGCAACACCTGCCCTTTTACCTCCTCCCTTCCCACTGTCCAGGGCCCCAAACACCCCTTCCAGGTGAAACAGCGATTTACTTGTACTTCCTGCAATCTAGTATACTGTATTCGCTGCTCACGATGCGGTCTCCTCTACACTGGGGAGACCAAACGCAGATTGGGTGACCGCTTTGCGGAACACCTCCGTTCAGTCCGTAAGGGTGACCCCGAGCTTCCGGTCGCCTGTCATTTTAATTCTCCGCTCCATTCCCACTCGGACCTCACCATCCTTGGCCTCTTGTATTGTTCCACGGAAGCTCAACGTAAGCTCGAGGAACAGCACCTCATCTTCCGATTAGGCACTCTGCAGCCTTCCGGACTCAATATCGAGTTCAACAATTTCAGATCATAACCTCGGCCCCATTTTTTTTTTTCCATTCATTTTATTTATTAATGTTTTTTTACACTTCATCTAGAGCCATCTTTTGTTTCTTAACTTGTCCCATTACCATCTTCTTTTACCTCCTCAATGTCTCTTAATCTCTCCTGCCTTCCATCCTATCACAGACCTTCCCTTTTGTTCTTTCCTCCCCTCCCCCTTTCCCTGCCCCCGCACTTGCTTAAAAATCTGTTCCATCTCCAGCTCTGACGAAGAGTCCTCGACCTGAAACGTTACCTCTGTTTCTCTCTCCACGGATGCTGCCCGACCTGCTGAGTATTTCCAGCATTTTCTGTTTTTATTTCAGATTTCCAGCATGGGCAGTATTTTGCTTTAGTATCGCTATTTCCCTGGTCTGTAGCGAGCGAGCCAATGGCAGCAAGTGGTCTCGGCATTGCTGGGCTAGAGAGTGAACGAATCAGCCTGCTCCCCATCACTATTGCTACTGGAATGTGCCTGCAATATAGTGCCTTTAACGCAGTAGAACTGCCCCAAGGACAGGGCTGAGCTGAGCCCAGATGCACTCCATGGTCCAATAGCCTGCCAATACACCCCGTCAATGCTCCTAAATGAAGAACAGTCACTTGGCTGAGGCACTGAAGTAAAATAAATAAATACAAATAGAAACTGAAAAATCACAGAAAAACAGAAGATGCTGGAAACACTCAGCAGGGCAGGTAGCATCTGTGTGGAGAACACAGACAGGTTAAACAAACAGAGAACTGAGAGCTTTAGCACAGAGCTTGGAGACAGAGCTGGGTGAACGCAATCGGAGTGGATCGCAAGCAGAGTGGAGGAATTTGGTGAGAGCAGTAATCGGTGGAGAAGAGAAATTCGCTGGTAACTATAAGGGAAGTTAGGTAAGTAATCATCAGATTGGAATTTAGCTTTGTTTTGTAACATAAAAGAAACTGCATGGTCCGTGGCAGTTAGTAGTTATCAGCTATAAGTGGTTGCTTGATTCATAGAAATTTACAGCACAGAAGGAGGCCATTCGGCCCACCTTGTCCGTGCCAGCCGACAAAGAGCTATTCACCCTAATCCCACTTTCCAGCTCTTGGTCTGTAGCCCTGTAGGTTACAGCACTTCAAGTGCACATCCAAGGACTTTTTAAATGTGATGAGGGCCTCTGCCTCTACCACCCTTTCAGGCAGTGAGTTCCAGACCCCCACCACCCTCTGGGTGAAAAAAGTTCTCCTCAACTCCCCTCTAAACTTCCGACCAATTACTTTAAATCTGTGCTCCCTGGTTATTGACCCTCTCTGCTAAGGGAAATACGTCCTTCTTATCCACTCTATCTAAGCCCCTCATAACTTTATACACCTCAATTAGGTCTCCCCTCAGCCTCCTCTGTTCCAAAGCAAACAACCCCAGCCTATCCAATCTTCCCTCATAGCTAAATTTCCCCAGCCCAGGCAACATCCTCATAAATCTCCTCTGTACCCTCTCTTGTGCAATCACATCCTTCCTGTAATGTGGTGACCAGAACTGCACGCAGTATTCTAGCTGAGGCCTAACTAGTGTTTTATACAGTTGAAGCATAACCCCCCTGCTCTTGTATTCTATGCCACGGCTAATAAAGGCAAGCATTCCGTATGCCTTCTTAACCACCTTATCTACCTGACCTGCTACCTTCAGGGATCTGTGGACATGCACTCCAAGGTCCCTCTGATCTTCTGCACTACTCAGTGTCCTATCATTTAATGTGTATTCCCTTGCCTTGTCAGCCCTCCCCAAATGCATTACCTCACACTTCTCCGGATTGAATTCCATTTGCCACTGTTCTGCCCACCTGACCAATTTATTGATATCTTCTTGCAGTCTACAGCTTCCTTCTTCAGTATCAACCACACAGCCGATTTTAGTATCATCTGCAAACTTCTTAATCATACCCCCTATATTCAAGTCTAGATCACTGATATATACCACAAAAAGCAAAGGACCGAGTACTGAGCCCTGTGGAACCCCACTGGAAACAGCCTTCCAGTCACAAAACACCCATCGACCATTACCCTCTGCTTCCTGTCTCCGAGCCAATTTTGGATCCAACTTGACATTTTGCCTTGGATCCCATGGGCTTTTACTTTCGTGACCAGTCTGCCATGCGGGATCTTATCAAAAGTCTTCCTAAAATCCATACAGACTACATCAAATGCACAACCCTCATCGATCCTCCTTGTTCTCTCCTCAAAAATTTCAATCAAGTTAGTCAGACACGACCTTCCCTTAACAAATCCATGCTGACTATCCCTGATTAATCCGTGTCTTTCTAAATGAAGATTAATCCTGTCCTTCAGAATTCTTTCCAATAATTTCCCCACCACCGAGGTTAGGCTGACTGGCCTGTAATTACTCGGTCTATCCGCTTCTCCCTTTTTAAACAAGGGTACCACATTAGCAGTCCTCCGAAGCCAGAGAGGATTGACAAATGATGGTCAGGGCCTCTCTTACTTCTCTTAACAGTCTGGGATACATTTCATCCGGGCCTGGGGATTTAGCCACTTTCAAAGATGCTAAACCCCTTAATACGTCCTCTCTCACTATGTTTATTTCATCTAATATTTCACACTCCTCCCTGATTGCAATATCTGCATCATCCCTCTCTTTTGTGAAAATTATGGAAAAATTAGGTGGTAAAAACTGTGAGCTAGCAGCTGATTAAGCAGCTGTAACTTGTTTGACACTCAAAAGGTATATATTAGGCACCAGTTTGCTAAAGCAGAGCTTGGAGACAGAGCTGGGTGAATGTAATCGGAGTGGATCGCAAGCAGAGTGGAAGAATTTGGTGAGAGCAGGAGTTTGGTGGAGAGGAGGAAGACGGTTGAGACGTCTAACTTAGAGGAGTGGAGCCACAGAACCCAAGGACTCTAAGTTAATAGGCTCGAGAGCAGACCTGTGGGAGAGCGAGAGGAGCGGCCAGAGATAAAGGTAGGCCCCAGAGCCCGGAGGGAGCAAGATGAAAAAACCTAAAGTGATGCCAGCCCAAGGGAAGGAGCTGATTGGTGAGTAGCTGGTGATTGTTTTTTTTAAGTCTTGAGTTTATTTCTGTTGTTAGTTAATAGTCTATTAAATAGAGGCATGGCAGGGCACCTCAGTCCCGTGTAATTTAAATCTTGCGCCACGTGGGAACTCCAGGACGCTTCCCATGTTCTGGTCAACTACATGTACAGGAAGTGTCGTCAGCTGGAGGAGCTCGAGCTCCAGGTTTCGGAGTTTGAGCAGCAGCTGGCATCACTGCAGTGCATCCGTGAGGCTGAGAGCTATACGGATAGCACGTTTGAAGAGGCGGTCACCCCGCAGCGTAAGAGTGTACAGGCAGAGAGGGAATGGGTGACCACCAGACAGATAAGGAAGACCAGGCAGGTAGTGCAGGAGACCCCTGAGTGCATCTCACTCTCTAACCGGTCCTGAATACTGGTGAGGACGAGGTTCCTCTGGGGATTGCAGCCAGAGGCAAGTTCACGGCACCACGGGTGGCTCAGCTGTACGGGGGTGGGGGGTGTAGAGAGGAGGAGGAAGATCGGGAAAGCAATAGTGACAGGGGTTTGATAGTTAGGGGAACAGACAGGTCAAGGATGTCACTGAGCGGCTGCAGGACATTCTGAAGGGTGAGGGTGAACAGCCAGAGGTTGTGCTCCATATCGGTACCAACAACATAGGTAGAAAGAAGGATGAGGTCCTGCAGGCAGATTTTAGGGAGCTAGGAAAGAGATTAAAAAGCAAGAACTCAAAGGTAGTATTCTCTGAATTACTCCTGGTGCCACGAGCTGGTGAGTATAGAAATAGGAGGATAGAGCAGATGAATGTGTGGCTGGAGAGATGATGCAGGAGAGGGCTTTAGATTCCTGGGACATTGGGACCAGTTCTGGGGGAGGTGGGAACTGTACAGGCCGGACAGGTTGCACCTCAACAGAGTCGGGACCAATATCCTCATGGGGGCGGGGGGGATGGTTTGCTAGTGCTGTTGGGGAGGGTTTAAACTAATTTGGCAGGGGGATGAGTACCAGGGTGTAGCATTAGAAAGGAGAAACAAGGTGCACAAAGGATTGGGAGAGACAGATAGCACTAGAGTAAGAAATAGTACGGTATTAGGTGGGGTCAGACTAAGAGAGAATACAAGGTGGTCTAAGATAGGTTTACAGTGCATGTGTGTGAATGCACGAAGCGTGGTAAATAAGGTTGGTGAACTGCAGGCGCAAATAGCCACATGGGAATATGTTGTCGTGGCGATAACGGAGACCTGGCTCAAAAAGGGGCAGGATTGGGTACTAAATATTCCTGGCTATAAGGTGGTTAGAAAAGATAGGGAAGGAAAGAAAGGAGGTGGTGTGGCAGTATTGATTAAGGAGAATGTTACAGTGCTGGAGAGAGAGGATGTCCTGGAGGGGTCATGGACAGAATCTATTTGGTTAGAGTTAAGAAAGAATAGAGGTGTCATTACACTACTAGGTGTATTCTATAGGCTAGTGGGAAGGATATAGAGGAACAAATTTGCAGGGAAATGACAGAGAGGAGCAAGAACTATAGAGTAGTGATAATGGGGGACTTCAACTATCCTAATATAGACTGGGATAGTAATAGTGTAACGGGCAGAGGGGGAAGAATTTCTGAAGTGTGTTCAGGAGAACTTCCTTGATCAGTATGTTTCCGAGCCGACGAGGGAGGAGGCATTGCTGGATCTGGTTCTGGGGAATGAGGTGGGGCAAGTGCAGCAAGTGTCAGTAGGGGAACATTTAGGGAACAGTGATCATAGTGTCATACGGTTTAGATTAACTATGGAAAAGGACAGGGAGCAATCAAGAGTAAAAATACTTAATTGGAGAATGGATCTGGCCTGGGTCAATTGGAATCAAAGATTGGCAGGCAAAACTGTAATCGAACAATGGGCTTCTTTTAAAGAGATGGTTCGGGTACAGTCGAGGTACATTCCCACCAGGGGGAAAGGCAGGGCAACCAAAGTCAGAGCTCCCTGGATGACAAAAGAGGTAGAATAAGATGAAGCAGAAAAAGGGGGCGTATGACAGATGTCAGGCTGAGAATACAAGTGAGAACCAGGCTGAATATAGAAAGTTCAGAGAAGTGAAAAAGGAAATAAGGGCAAAGAGAAAGTATGAGAATAGACTAGCAGCTAACAAAGGGAATCCAAAAGTCTTCTATAGGCATGTAAATAGTAAACGGGTAGTAAGAGGAGGGGTGGGGCTGATTAGGGACCAAAAGAGACCTACGTATGGAGGCAAGAGTTCATGGCTGAGGTATTAAATGAGTAATTTGCATCTGTCTTTAGCAAAGAAGAAGATGCTGCCAAAGTCATAGTGAAAGAGGAGTTTTTTAAAATTCGTTCCTGGGATGTGGGTGTCGCTGGCAAGGCCAGCATTTATTGCCCATCCCCAATTGCCCTTGAGCACAGTGCTGTTAAGGAGGGAGTTCCAGGGTTTTGACCCAGCGATGATGAAGGATCGGCGATATACTTCTAAGTCAGGATAGTGTGTGACTTGGAGGGGAACCTGGAGGTGGAGGTCGCAGGTTTGGGAGGTGCTGCTGAAGAGTTGCTGCAGTGCTTGTAGAGGGTACACACTGCAGCCACGGTACGCCGGTGGTGGAGGGAGTGAATGTTCAAGGTGGTGGATGGGGTGCCAATCAAGTGGGCTGCTTTGTCCTGGATGGTGTCGAGCCTCTTGAGTGTTGTTGGAGCTGCACTCATCCAGGCAAGTGGAGAGTATTCCATCACACTCTTTATTTGTGCCTTGTAAATGGTGGAAAGACTTTAGGGAGTCAAGAGGTGAGATACTCACCGCAGAATACCCAGCCTCTGACCTGCTCTTGTTGCCACAGTATTTATGTGGCTGGTCCAGTTAAGTTTCTGGTCAATGGTGACCCCCCCAGGATGTTGATAGTGGGGGATTCGGCGATGGTAATGCCGTTGAATGTCAAGGGGAGGTGGTTAGACTCTCGCTTGTTGAAGATAGTCATTGCCTGGCACTTGTGTGGCGCGAATGTTACCTGCCACTTATCAGCCCAAGCCTGAATGTCATCCAGGTCTTGTTGCATGCGAGCATGGACTGCTGCACTATCTGAGGAGCTGTGAATGGCACTGAGCACTATGCAGTCATCAGCGAACATCCCCATTTCTGACTTATGTTGGAGGGAAGGTCATTGATGAAGCAGCTGAAGATGGTTGGGCCTAGGACACTGCCCTGAGGAACCCCTGCAGCGATGTACTGGGGCTGAGATAATTGGCCTCCAACAACCACAACCATCTTCCTTTGTGCTAGGTATGACTCCAGCCAGTGCAGCATTTTCCCCTGATTCCCATTGACTTCAGTTTTACTCGGGCTCCTTGATGCCACACTCGGTCAAATGCTGCCTTGATGTCAAGGGCAGTCACACTCACCTCACCTCCGGAATTCAACTCTTTTGTCCATGTTTGGACCAAGGCTGTAATGAAGTCTGTGCTGTAACCATTCTATGATTCTATAAAGTTCAGGACGAAGGGCCCATACCTAGCGCTAACTCCCCTGTTCTCTCCACAGATGCTGCCTGACCTACTGATCATTCCCAGAATTTTCTGTTTTTGCTGCAGATTCCCAGCAACTGCAGTCTTTTACTTCCTGATGATGATGTTGTTACAGTTCAGTGTATCCTCTGCTGAATTACTACATGATACTTTGAGAAAACAAAGCAGCACTGTGGCCCTGAAGCCAGTGAAGACTCACTAATTCTACATCCACACGTGATATCAGAGGCACATGGCGATCACAGCCCTTCGTCTTTCTCCGTGTGTCTTGTTCTTCGCTGGGTGCTGTCTGCTGGTTCTCCTTCCGTGACTTGTGCTTCTTCTGTGGCCTGCAGAGAGAACATAAATGAAACATAAAATTACACATTTATTTTTCTCTCCCCATCCCTCCTGAAGATGCTGCCTTTAGATAGCAGCCCTCTTGTACCTCATCCAATTCTTAATGTGCAATTATCAGCAAACTATTCTACCAAAGACAGCGCCACAGCTGAATCCGATAGTATCCTCAACCAACTCCCAGACACGTGCACTTCCTGGCGGAGGTCACTGGATAATAATCCAGAGCAGGTTTGCCACTTCTAAGCCCAGGGGCGCTGAGGCCAACAGTGGTGTCCCAGTTGCTGCACTAGCTGAAACCAACCTCTAATGTATGTTGTTGCAAAATGGTTGGTGCAACTGAAGCGCTGGGGTGCAAAGTGCTCCTATATATCCATAGAGAGGGAAGTGCAGGTCGTGTCCTGGGACTGCCCACCTTCCCTCCTTTTCTACTGCAATTGTTACTGGATTACAACACAATACATATTACACTCGTAGTGTACAAGGTAATGAATGTGTTAGTGCCTGGGGTTGTGAACAGCCCTGGGGACCGACTCCAGCTACTGGCAGTGCCATGAGTACACACTGCGGTCAGCGTTGGATGGGTTTTGGTTGTACTACAGTTGCCGTGCTTGAGTGCAGAGGAGCATGCATCGAGTTTTTGGCATGTGTGGGTTGTTTTCAACGTGTCAGTCACCAGCAGTGGGCCAGCAACAGGGAGCTGATCTCAAAGAATGTCTCCTGGCTCAGACTCAGGGTGGACATCAGTTTCTTTTTTAAACTGGATGACTTTCTACAGTGCCTCAATCCACACTGGCCATGGTGACTGTGGATGTACTTCTCACAAATATAGCCATTTTCATGAGCTGCAGCAGACAGCAGCTGCTTTAGGGCAGTGAGAAAAACAGGACTCAGGACAGCCCTTCCAAAAAAATTCACTGCAGTTCTCACCTGAAGTACTTTTCCAATTCCACAATGACCAAAGATGGAACTCTCCCAGCACTTTTCTGGAGAATAAAGAGAGCAAAACTCTGTAATGTTGCCCGGCCTTCAGTAGCAGCACCTCGCACTTCCTGCATGGGGAGAACAGAAACAAGGTACATGTCGACCTATAGGGAGGCATGCGCGTTTAGTGAGTTGTCATAATCAGGACTACTCGTCAAGTCCTGTTTCGAACACAGCATTCCAGGAATTTGACTGGTGTTTTATGGTACCTACTCCACAACTCTGCCTGAAAGCAGAAACCAGTAGCATTGCCTGAAAGCAGAAACTAGTGCAATGGGGTTGCTATTCTTCACTATAAAATTCTATTTTTATTACATTAGACTCTGGGATTTGTATTGGGGTTTTGCAGATTGCATTCAGCAATTCTGTCCATTTCTCTATGAGAGTTTTGCATGTGATCTTGGTTACAATGAAGAAGGGAGTGAGTACAGGTTAGATATTCTCCCTCCCTCTCTGAGGACTGAAATCTGAAGCCACGTCACTCCCCTGTTGCTGCACGTGCCCAAGAGGCCAATTGTGAACTGGCCTGGCAGGAGCCTAGGAGCAGGCTTCTTGTCTCACCTCTTCTGAAGGCGCTGGCTTGGGCTAAGGTATGGTTCCACCAGCTGATACCTTGCCCAAATGGCCATTCTTCAGGTGTGAGCCTAGACAGTGAGTGTCGAAGGGCTACTCAACCAGGCAGGGGCATCACAACTTAACCCAATCCTGTCTCTTCCCAGTGCCGTGTGTTCTTTTCCAGGAGTCGCTCGCTATGGATCAGAAGTGAGAACCAAGGCGGATTTCTTTTCTCCTTCCTAGTCTTGGGAGCACCTGATGCTCGAGTCGAGATCAGCTGTCTCGATACAGAGCAGGAATCGAACTCGAGATCTTACGTTCCCACTGGGCCATCAGAGAAACTTTGTTAAATGAACATTTACTGTGAGACCCATAAGGCTACTAGGGAAGCTTCTGCAGGGCAATACATGTGGAACAGGTGGGAAATGACCAAATGTAACAAGGAATGATTTAAATTTTAAATGAGATCAAACAATTGATTTTAGGAGCTACTGTTTAAGGCAGAAATGACCACGAAACTGATTCTAAACATTAGAAGATAAATGTGAATGTTGGAACACCACCAGCAATTTAACGATGGAATGTGTTTGAGTGCCTGGCTTTGGCCATTCCAGGTGTCAGAGGGCTGAAACATGACAAGGAAATATATACATTTTTTAATATGTAATTTTACCTGTTTGTAGGTGTGAACCATTGACACAAATTCCTCCACTGGAATATGGATCACAACATGAAGCTCATCCATCCAGTTGGTCTCTTCATTCTGTTAAGATAGTTGCCAGGACACCATTTTAATATCAAACTATAAAAACGAGTTACAACACGGAGCGGTCTGGCTGGTGTGTTGAGCCAGCATGTGAGACCATGGCACAGGACTGCACATACATCTTATCTGTTCAACTGGGGAGGTTGTTTTTAATCATTGAGAAACCAAGGTGAAGGGTCCATGCCAAAGGGCAAGGTTCAAATAAGTAAAAGAGAAGGCAAGGTAAAACATTAGAGGTTTGGGTTTAGGTTTTAAAAGCTTGAAGATTGCAAGAGGAAGGGAAGTCAGGGTTGTAAGAAGTTCTATAGCGCTCAGGTTCTGGGGGAAAAAATGGGTCAGAATAATAGAGAAAGTTGGATGAAGAACTGAGGAACCAAAATGGTGGGACAAGGGAAGTAAAGTTCAAGAGAGTGATTATAAAAGTGATAGAGTGGGTGAGACAGGCAACAGTCCTAGGACACTGAACAGCCATGTGGGGCTTGGTAATGTATAGGAATGGCAGTGGGGCACTAAACCTGGAGATCCAGTAAGATCTGATACCTATTTTGTTCAAGATGGTGAAATTCCTGCAAGACAAACACAGATGATTTTGAGTAGGTGTCAAGGGGAATATTGAAAGATGGATTGCAAATTAACTAAAGGTGCATAGGTAAAGGATGCTTTAAATGGAGATGTTTCCCAACAGGGGCCAATGACTAGTGGGGTGCCCCAGGGGGTTCCTCCTTCTGTTTGTTATGTTTCTTGGAGCAGGGTATAGATAACAGTTATAACATTTGCAGATGATACAATATTGTACAATAGTCAGGATCTTAGAAGAAGAAAATAGATTAAATCAGCGTCTGGATAGACTGGGGAAATGGATCCTAGACTAAATGTGAAGTTATACCTAGATATGCAGTGTTCAGGTAAAGTATAGTGTGCACTGAACGGCTGCAGGGCATTCTGAAGGGGGAGGGTGAACAGGCAGAGGTCGTAGTTCACATTGGGACCAACGACATAGGTAGGAAGAGGGATGAGGTCCTGCAACAAGAATTTAGGGAGCTAGGTAGCAGATTAAAGAGCAGGACCTCAAAGGTTGTAATCTCTGGATTACTCCCGGTGCCACGTGCTAGTGAGTATAGGAATAGGAGGATAGAGCAGATGAATGCGTGGCTAAAGAGTTGGTGCAGGAGGGAGGGCTTTAGTTTCCTGGATCACTGGGCCTGCTTCTAGGAAAGGTGGGACTTGTACAAGTCGGACGGGTTGCACCTGAACCAGAGCGGGACAAATATCCTTGCGGGGAGGTTTGCTGGCACTGTTCGGGGGGGGTTTAAACTAAAATGGCAGGGGGTTGGGAACCTGAGCAGGGAGACAGAGGAAAGGAAAACAGGGATAAAAGCAAAAGATAGGAAGGAGAAAAACAAAAGTGGCAGTCAGAGAAATCAACGGTTTAAATCAAACGTGGCCACAGTAAATAATAATTCTAATAGGTCTAAGAGCGTTAAAAAAACAAGCCTTAAGGCTTTGTGTCTTAATGCGAGGAGCATTTGTAATAAGTTGGATGAATTGGCTGCGCAAATAGAGGTAAACGAATACGATTTGGTTGGGATTACAGAAACGTGGCTCAAGGATGGCCAAGACTGGGAACTCAACATCCAGGGGTATTTGATATTCAGGAAAGATAGGCAAAAAGGAAAGGGAGGTGGGGTAGCATTACTGGTTAAAGAAGGGATTAATACAATTGTAATGAAGGATATTAGCTCTGATGATGTGGAATCTGTATGGGTAGAATTGAGAAATACTAAGGGGAAAAAAACATTAGTGGGAGTGGTATATAGACCTCCAAACAGTAAGGTGGAGGTTGGGGATGGCATTAAAAGGGAAATTAAAGAAGCGTGCAATAAGGGCACAGCAGTCATCATGGGTGACTTTAATCTACATATAGATTGGGCCAACCAAATTAGTAACAATACTGTGGAGGAGGAATTCCTGGAGTGTTTACGGGATGGTTTCCTGGACCAATATGTCGAGGAACCAACCAGAGATCAGGCCATCTTAGACTGGGTATTATGCAACGAGAAAGGGTTAATTAGCAATCTTGTTGTACGAGGCCCCTTGGGTCGGAGCGATCATAATATGATCGAATTCTTCATTAAGATGGAGAATGAAGTAGTTGACTCAGAGACAAGGATCCTCAATTTAAATAAAGGAAACTACGATGGTCTGAGGAGCGAGTTGGGTAGGATTGAGTGGGGAATGGCGCTTAAAGGGTTGACGGTGGATAGGCAATGGCAAACATTCAAAGACCGAATGGATGAGCTACAGAATTTGTTCATCCCAGTTTGGCGTAAAAATAAAACAAAAAAGGTGACTCAACCGTGGCTAACAAGGGAAATTAGGGATAGCATAAGATCCAAGGAGAGGGCATATAAATTGGCTAGAAAAAGCAATAATCCTGAGGATTGGGAGCAGTTTAGGAGTCAACAAAGGAGGACAAAGGGATTAATTAAGAAAGGGAAAATAGAATATGAGAGTAAGCTAGCAGGGAACATAAAAACTGACTGTAAAAGCTTTTATAGATATGTGAAGAGAAAAAGATTAGTGAAGTCAAGCGTAGGTCCCTTACAGTCAGAATCAGGGGAATTTATAATGGGAAACAAGGAAATGGCAGACCAACTAAACGCATACTTTGGTTCTGTCTTCACAAAGGAGGACACAAATAACCTCCCAGAGATGCCGGGGAACATAGGGTCTGATGAAAGCGAGGAACTGAAAGAAATCAGTATTTGTAGGAAAATGGTGTTAGGAAAATTGATGGGACTGAAGGCCGATAAATCCCCAGGGCCTGATGGTCTGCATCCCAGGGTACTTAAGGAAGTGGCCCTAGAGTTAGTAGATGCATTACTGATCATCTTCCAGAACTCGATAGACTCTGGAACGGTACTCATGGATTGGAGGGTAGCTAATGTTGCCCCACTATTTAAAAAAGGTGGTAGAGAAAAAGCGGGGAATTATAGACCGGTAAGCCTGACATCGGTAGTGGGGAAAATGCTAGAGTCTATTATAAAAGATGTAATAGCAGAGCACTTGGAAAGCAGTGACAGGATCGGACAAAGTCAACATGGATTTACAAAAGGTAAATCATGCTTGACTAATCTACTGGAATTTTTTGAGGATGTAACTGGTAAAATAGATAAGGGAGAACCAGTGGATGTGGTGTATTTGGACTTTCAGAAGGCTTTCGATAAGGTCCCACACAAGAGATTAGTGTGCAAAATTAAGGCACATGGGATTGGGGGCAAGGTATTGACTTGGATAGAGAACTGGTTGGTGGACAGAAAGCAAAGAGTTGGAATAAACGGGTCATTTTCCGAGTGGCAGGCAGTGACTAGTGGGGTACCGCAAGGATCGGTCCTAGGACCCCAGCTGTTCACAATATATATTAATGATCTGGACGAGGGAATTGGATGTAATATCTCCAAATTTGCAGATGACACAAAGCTAGGCAGGAGGGTAAGCTGCGAGGAGGATGTCGGGAAACTCCAGTACGATTTGGACAGGTTGGGATATTTGGGCAGAAACATGGCGAATGCTCTATAATGTGGATAACTGTGAGGTTATCCACTTTGGTGGCAAAAACAGGAAGGCAGATTATTATTTGAATGGCAATAGATTGGGAGAAGGGGAAGTGCAAAGAGACCTGGGTGTCCTTGTGCACCAGTCGCTGAAGGTAAGCATGCAGGTGCAGCAGGCGGTTAAGAAGGCAAATGGTATGTTGGCCTTCGTAGCAAGAGGGTTCGAGTACAGGAACAAGGATGTCTTGCTACAGTTGTACAGGGCCTTGGTGAGACCGCACCTTGAGTATTGTGTGCAGTTTTGGTCACCTTACCTGAGGAAGGACGTTCTTGCCATGGAGGGAGTGCAGCGAAGATTCACCAGGCTGATACCTGGGATGGCAGGAATGACGTATGAGGAGAGATTGTGTCGATTGGGCTTATACTCACTGGAGTTTAGAAGATTGAGAGGGGATCTCATCGAAACCTATAAAATTCTGTCAGGTCTGGACAGACTAGATGCAGGAAGGATGTTTCTGATGGCCGGGGAGTCCAGAACCAGGGGTCATAGTCTAAGGATAAGGGGTAAGCCATTTAGGACTGAAATGAGGAGGAATTTCTTCACCCAGAGTGGTGAACCTGTGGAATTCTCTGCCACAGAGGGCGGTGGAGGCCAGTTCATTAAATATATTCAAGAAAGAGTTGGATATATTTCTTGAGGCTAAAGGTGTTGTGTATGTACCTTTAAGGGAATAACTGGTCTCAGACTGCAGTACCGGCAGTGACCACCCCTGTATAAAAGGCGCTAGCAATCTTCTGTAGTTTCAGTTTCCCATTTGTCTCCATTCAGTAAAGACTTGTTTTGTTCAACTCCTGCTGTCCGTGTCTCAATCATACACGGACATAATATTGGCGACGAGCAGATACGAACTTACCTACAGTCTGCACCACCTCCTGGGATCCATTCCTGAAGCAAAGTGAGCAGAGGTCGAGGCCTGAAGGAAGAAAGAAGCAGTAGAAACGGGCGTCGACCGTGGGCATCCGCCCCTGAGTCAGCAGAGTTGAAGATTGCAGGAGAGGCTGTCGAGAGCGGGGCTTGGTTCCTGTCGACGGTGCTTCAGCTAATCGGGCTGGTGGCAGGTAGTACACTGATCCTTCCTGGGCTGCGGCGGTCTAGAACTCGAGCGGGTGGCTTGCGACGGGGCCGAGCAGCGTTGTCGGGAAGAGGAGAGAGAGCGAGGGTGGAGCACACAGGGCGCGGCCGGTGCTACGAAGCCGGGCAGCGTACAGACCCGGGAGGCACGGTGGCATAGTGGTTAGCACTGTTGCCTCACAGCGCCAGGGACCCGGGTTCAAATCTGGCCTCGGGCGACTGTCTGTGTGGAGTTTGCACATTCTCCCTGTGTCTGCGTGGGTTTCCTCCGGGTGCTCCGGTTTCCTCCCACAGTCCAAAGATGTGCGGGTTAGGTTGATTTGGCTATGATAAATTGACCCTTTGTGTTAGGGGATTAAATACGTGGGGTTACGGGGATAGGGTGGGATATGTGTCGGTGCAGGCTCGATGGGCCGAAATGGCCTCTATCTGCACTGTAGATTCTGTGATTCTGTGAAGAGGGAGGCAAGAGTCCCACAGGGTTGTTCCACGACGGGAAAATAATAAAATAACCAAGGAAATATATATAAAACGCGCAGGAAGCCGCGAGGAGCTGCAGGTTGCAACGGAAACCGCGGAAAGCAGCGCTAGCAACAGTGGGGAAGAAGGCAAGTGCGGGAGGCGCCATCTTAATCCAGCAGGGAAGAAGGCAAAGCGCGGGAAGCGCCATTTTGTTAAATCAGGGAAGAAGGCAAAGCGCGGGAGGCGCCATTTTAGATTTTCAAGATGCCAAAGACTGGCTGTATCACTGCCTTTGATAATGCAGTAGAGGACTGGACCACGTATGTGGAAAAAGTCGAGGTATATTGCGAGGCAAACGAAATAGCCGATGAGAAAAAGGCATCGGTACTGCTAAATTTAATGGGCGCAAGAACGTACGGCCTATTGCGGGACCTGATTGCTCCAGCCAAACCGAAGGCGAAGAGTTTTAACGACATTGTTGCTATCCTACAGGAACACCTAAACCCTGCACCGCTGCTGATAGCAGAAAGATTTAAATTCCACAGGAGAACTCAGCGTAAAGATGAGAGCAATGCTGAGTACCTTATGGAACTACGCAAGCTAGCAAAGCACTGCCAGTTCGGAGCAGGACTGGCCGATACACTACGGGACAAATTTGTCTGTGGACTCCTGAGTGAAGGAACCCAGAAGAGGTTACTCTCAGAGAAAGAGCTGACGCTAGATAAGGCTTTCAGCGTGGCAGTATTGTACGAAGCAGCAGCCAGGGGAGCTGCGGAAATACAACAAAAGCCACAGGAATACGGCACCCACGAAATGACACGGGAATTTGCAAAATGTTATCGCTGCGGCAGAACTAACCATGACCAGAAGGACTGCTGGTCCAAGGACAAAATATGCAGGCAATGCGGAAAGATGGGACACATTGCATGAGTTTGCAGGTCTGGGAAGAAGACCAACGACAACAAAAAGGCTACTAAGGAACCGTACAGGAAAGTAAAAAAGCTGACGGACAGTAGTTCCGAAGACCAGATGAGCGATAGTGAATCCGGGAACAAGAGACTAAGCTGTCTCAAACTTCACAACGTAATCGCAAAAGAGGATCACCGAACCATTTGGGTCACCCTCACAATAGCAGGGTCCCAAGTCAAAATGGAATTGGATACAGGATCAGCGCTAACCGTCATGAATCGACAAGACTACGAGCAACTATTCTCACACATACCTTTGAGAGAGACATCCATTGTCTTGAGGACGTATACGGGGCAAAAAGTATACCCCAGAGGGAAAATAAGGGTGCCTGTCGAATACAACGGCAAGAAAATACGGAAATTGTATCTCTACATTCTGCAAGATGGTGGGCCACCGTTATTGGGACGTGAATGGCTCAGAAAGATAAGTTTAGACTGGCACTCCATTCAGGCACTAACGGTGGCTGGTAAAAAGGATGACGATGTCACTCCTGGACGATTGTCAACGATCTTAGCTGACGCCAAAGAGGTTTTTCAACAAGAACTGGGCACTCTTAAAGGCGTAACCGCCTCGATAAAAATAGAGGAGAATGCTATTCCCAAGTTTTTCAAAGCAAGACCGGTACCATATGCAATTCGCCCAGCCGTCGAGGCAGAGCTGGAGAATCTGGAGACGGCAGGCGTGTTATCTAAGGTAGACTGGAGCGAGTGGGCGACACCCATTGTTCCTGTCATGAAGAAAACGTTAAACAATAAGTCTGAGGAGCCAAGGAAGGTTCGCATTTGTGGGGACTTCAAGGTGACGGTGAACGCTGTCCTTCACACAGTGCAATATCCTCTTCCAAGGATAGAAGATATCTTCGCCTCGCTATCTGGAGGGAAGCGTTTTATTAAAATTGACCTAGCACAAGCATATTTACAGATGGAGGTTGAAGAATCCTCTAGGAAGTATCTCACGATAAACACTCACAAAGGTCTTTACCAGTATAATCGACTGGTATTCGGAGTAGCATCAGCTCCGGCGATATGGCAAAGAGCGATGGAACAAGTCCTGCAAGGGATTCCGGGGACTCAGTGTTACTTGGACGACATCCGAGTCACAGCTGAAGATGACAGCGAACACCTTAACAACCTAGAACAGGTGCTCACTAGACTACGGGAACATGGGCTACGAGCCAACCGCCCCAAGTGTGAGTTTTTTAAGAAACAGATATCGTATTGTGGCCACGTGATTGATGAAGAGGGGTTACATAAGTCCCCGGACAAAATTGAAGCGGTTGTTAAGGCCCCAGCGCCTGAAAATGTGTCGCAACTGAGGGCATTCCTCGGATTGGTAAATTACTACCGTAAGTTTTTACCAAATTTGTCCACAATTCTGCACCCACTGAACGCCCTATTACGAACGGGAGTGGCATGGAAATGGAGCAATGACTGTAAGCGGGCCTTTCAGAAGAGTAAGGACTTAATCACTTCAGGGGAAGTATTGGCTCACTACAACCCATCACTGCCGATAAGACTGGCGTGTGATGCATCTCCCTACGGCATTGGGGCGGTACTGTCACATAAATTCCTTGATGGGTTAGAGAGGCCGATAGCTTTTGCGTCACGCTCGTTAACTTCTGCCGAGCGTAACTACACCCAGATTGACAGAGAGGCCCTCAGCCTGGTGTGGGGGGTGAAGAAGTTCAATCACTACCTGCACGGTCAAAAATTTACTCTACTAACTGATCATCAACCTCTTGTCTCCATTTTCAACCCTCAGAAGGGCGTGCCGATAATGACAGCACAACGGCTACAGAGGTGGTCCCTTTTCCTAGGGGCACACCAATATGACATCGAGTACAAAGGAACTAAGCAGCATGGGAATGCTGATGGATTGTCGTGCCTACCGTTGCCGACGGTGGAAGAAGAACTTACAGTGGATCCAATGGAGATATTCCACTCGACCATAGTCGAATGTCTCCCCGTGACGAATGCAAGCATAGAAAAGGAAACACGGAATGACCCGACACTATCCCGGGTCTATGATTTAATGGTGAAGGGATGGCCAGCACATGGCGAACCACTGCTGCCAGCATTCTCGCCGAGAACAGCTGTCAGTGTGCAGAGGAACCTTGATGTGTGGGTCCAGAGTAGTAATTCCACCTAAGTTGACTGATAGAGTGCTCAATGAGCTTCATGAGGGTCATCTGGGTGGGGTAAAAATGAAGAACTTAGCCAGAGCGTTTGTGTGGTGGCCGGGAATCGATAGAGAAATCGAAGAGATGACCAAGAGCTGTGCAGGATGCCAGAAGGTCCAAAACGCCCCACCACAAGCTCCTCTACATCCATGGCAGTGGCCCTCATCTCCATGGCAAAGGGTGCACATTGATTTTGCTGGTCCCTTTATGGACTCGATGTTTTTAATTGCGGTGGATGCCCATTCAAAGTGGCCAGAGGTAATAAAAATGTCCTCAACCACCACAGAAAAAACCATCACAGTCTTACGAACCATATTCGCCAGAAATGGGCTGCCTGAACAGATTTGCTCTGACAATGGACCACAGTTTGTGTCTGAAGAGTTCCGGAGGTTCTTAAAGAACAATGGTGTTAAGCATTACACATCTGCCCCATATCATCCAGCCACTAATGGATTGGCCGAGAGGTTTGTTCAAACATTCAAGAAGGCTATCAAGGCAATGTGTAATGAAGAGATACCCCTACAACACAAGGTGGACAACTTCTTGTTTGCCTACCGGAATGCGACACATGCGGTCACCAACCAAACTCCAGACATGATGTTCTTCAATCGAAGACTACGATGCCGCTTGGATTTGGTTAAGCCAAACGTCCGAAGAGATGTGGAGAACAGGCAGTTTCAGAATATGAATGAAAGGCCGACCAGAAGTTTTAAGATAGGTCAACCAGTTTTGGCCCGGGACTACCGCACAGAGAAATGGCAGCCAGGAACGATTTGTACACGGCAAGGACCTCTCATGTATACCGTGGACATTGGAGAGAGCATTGTAAGACGCCATGCTGACCAGATTCTAGAGTCACTGGAAAACGTCAACCCCACACCACGATCTGATACACCTGGCGATGAAACCGACGTACCAATTGCAGCTACCGCAGAATCGGTGATCTTGGAAGCAGATGAACCAAACAACGACATTGATTCAGACTCAATCTTGCCAGAAGAACCTGATACCCCAAAGAGGCGTTATCCAGACAGAATCAGGAAGCCTCCTCAAAGACTGAACTTATAATTGCTTAACCTCAACCAATGTATCTAACAACCGTAATTGTGATTGTAATTAGTTATCATTTAGTTGTTAAATGAATGTTATGTACTGTTTATCTAAAAGGGGCCGAATTGTTGTGTATGTACCTTTAAGAGAATAACTGGTCTCAGACTGCAGTACCGGCAGTGACCACCCCTGTATAAAAGGCGCTAGCAATCTTCTGTAGTTTCAGTTTCCCATTTGTCTCCATTTAGTAAAGACTTGTTTTGTTCAACTCCTGCTGTCCGTGTCTCAATCATACACGGACATAATAAAAGGGATCAAGGGATATGGGGAAAAGGCAGGGACAGGGTACTGAATTTGGATGATCAGCCATGATCACATTGAATGGCGGAGCAGGCTCGAAGGGCCGAATGGCCTACTCCTGCTCCTATCTTCTATGTTTAGATTAAAGAACGGGACAGATACTTGGGAGTGGTTACTGACTGCTACCTAAAGGTTCATGCTCTGTGTCAGGCAGTTGTGCCAAAACAAATCAGACTCTGGACTGTATTGCCCAGACCGTTCAGTATAAAACTAGGGCCATGATAAGAGGGTTATATAAGGTGAGGCACAGACCGAGGGGTTCGGATTCAGGTTTTTTAGATTATTAAGGGCTTTGTGGCGTACCGATCACAGAAAGGACACAATCCGCTTTTCGGTCCGTAGACTATAAATCAGGCGCCATGCCTTTAAGAAGGATCACACCTTTAAGAAACTCGATCTGCAACATAGTTAAGCCCAGAGCAGGGGAGGAGCAGTCGAAGCTGTGGACTGATGAAAAGCAGTCAGACTTGGTGTAGTCTCTGACGCCATTTTGTGTTCAACATGTGGCCTCAACAATTAAACCTTTTCTGTTGAACCTCTCCGAGTTCAGTATTTTTTGCTAGGAGTACGTAGACTCCTACAGCTTTGACAATATACAGGTAGAGAGATTGTTTGTGGTGATGGGGCCAGACCTGGAACGCGGGGCCACCCATTTAAATTGAGGAAGCAGGAAGTGAGACTGGATGTGTGGACATTTTATTATTCTCAGAGAGTGATCAACCTGTGGAACAACATTCCATAGGAGGTAGTGAGGTCTGACTTCTTGCATATCTTCAAGAAGGAGTGAGATATATTTTTGGAAATCTATGAGGCCACAGGAGAAGGAAGATAGGATTCTGGGTAATAACCAACGGGTTGCTGTCTCCTCGGACTTGTCTGATCACCTTCCAGGGGCTGGAGAGAAATCTTTGACAGAGATTTCCTAACTTGGCTATCGGTTTTTTGTAGGGGTTTTTTGCCTTTCCCAGGAGGTGAGGAAAGAAGGGTGGGGATATGGGGACAAGACCAATAAGATATGGGTAAAAGTATGTGGGCCTAATGGATTTTTATTCTCCTGAGTATACAACCTAGGCACAGAGGTGAGACCATGCACCCTGGGTGCCTCAATGAGTAAACATAATGGATGGCAATGGGACTCGACCATATAGACCAGAAAGGTTCCAGGTTCGATCCCTGGCCAAATAAAGTTGGTTGATATTTTCCAGCTTAGTTGTGGGGCACTACAATTGGTCTTGGTGTCCAATAGGCTCAAAGGGTAGGCGCAAGAGTGGAGAAACCTGAACAACCCGATTGTAATCCAGTTACTCATGCTGAAAGGTGCCAATGTGTGGATGTGGACTTCCTGTCAAATAACCTGCCAGCTTTCATCATCTCGGCTCACACATAAAAAATGCCCACTAACATGAGGTACTGAGAGCTGCCAGTGCCCATGGAACTGTACCCCAATCACTGCATTCAGGAGCTGAGGAGGTAGAAACAAGGCCTTCATGTCCTTTGTCTAGGCTGGCTGTGAACACAGGTCCCCTGTGCTAGCACTAAACGACCCAAGTTAAAGGATCACAGCACCTGTGTACTCACACTAGGTGTCCCTAATGTGTGCTAATGGAAATACTAAGGCTGAAAATTGCTTTGCAAAAAAAAAGCCCATTCCGGATCAAAAACTTACCAAAATGATAAAAGTTCAAATCAGGATGGGAACCCTCCTTTAAAAACGTGTAGCATTTAATTCGTTGCTTAACAAAACAGCAATTGGTTTAAACAGGAGGCTGGGGTCATAGTTTCCGTTTCCTACATTACAACAGTGACTACACTTCAAAAAAAGTACTTCATTGACTGTAAAGTACTTTGGGATGTCCGGTGGTCGTGAAAGGCGCTCTAAAAATGCAAGTCTTTCTTTTCATAGTGGATGAGATACTGGCCTGTTCCTTCTGGTATCTCGGTCCAAATCCAGCTCAGACTAATGCAATAAAAATTTCCTCTGTCTGCTGGTCGTAAGACTCCCCATGTAAAATGAGTTTGAATAGTCTCATTTGGACACTGGTACACAGCACAAAATGGACCTTAACTTGGCCCGTCAGAGGAGACAGAGGGGGCACTATCCATAGAAACATAGAAGATAGGAGCAGGAGTACGCCATTCGGCCCCTCGAGTTTGCTCCACCATTCAATGCGATCATGGCTGATCATCCAAATTCAGTACCCTGTCCCTGCTTTCCCCCCATATCCTTTGATCCCTTTAGCCTTAAGAAATATATCTAACTCCTTGTTGAATATATTTAATAAGTTGGCCTCAACTGCCTTCTGTGGTAGAGAATTCACTCTCTGGGTGAAGAAATTCCTCATCTCTGTCCTAAATGGCTTACCCCTTATCCTTAGACTGTGACCCCTGGTTCTGGACTCCCCGACCATCGGGAACATCCTTCCTGCATCTAGTCTGTCTAGTCCTGTTAGAATTTTATAACTTTCAATGAGATCCCCTCTCATTCTTCTAAACTCCAGCGAATATAAGGCTAATCGACTCAATCTCTCTTCATACGTCATTCCTGCCATCCCAGGTATCAGTCCGGTGAATCTTCGCTGCGATCCCTCCATGGCAAGAACATCCTTCCTCAGATAAGGCGACAAAAACTGCACACAATGCTCAAGGTGTGGTCTCACCAAGGCCCTGTACAACTGCAGCAAGACATCATTGCTCCTGTATAACAACAGAAAATGCTGGAAAAACTCAGCAGGCCAGGCAACATCCGTGGAGAGAAATTAGAGTCGACGTTTCGGGTCGAACCCTCTTTCAAAACTGGAAAGGAAATTAAATAGATTGAAAGGCAGGGCTGGGAGAGAACAAAAGAAGTGAAGAGACATTAAGAGATATTCAAAACGATGGACGTACAATCCCTCTACACCTCCATCCCCCACCAGGACGGCCTGAGGGCGCTCCGCTTCTTCCTTGAACAGAGGCCCGACCAGTCCCCATCCACCACCACCCTCCTCCGCCCGGCCGAACTCCTTGCTCCTGTACTCGAATCCTCTCGCTACAAAGGCCAACATACCATTTGCCTTCTTAACCGCCTGCTGCAACTGCATGCTTACCTTCAGCGACTGGTGCACAAGGACACCCAGGTCTCGTTGCACTTCCCCTTTTCCCAATCTATTGCCGTTCAGATAATAATCTGTCTGATATACCTATCAATTCATTCCATGAAAAGCGACGAGTTAAGATTGTAACTATAGGTTTTTATTGGCTAAATAACAGAGCCCACCCTCGTGGGCAATCGGTTCCAACAAGGGAGAATACTAGCCAAGCGGTCACCTTTATACCTGGGCAAGCAGGCGGAGCCATGGGCGGAGTCAGCTGAGGTAAGCCCAGGTATAGCAGTGTGCGTGGCAAGAGGTAACCTTGTGTAGCGATAACAACAGTGTAAACAGTGATAACAACAGTGTAACAATAGTGAACAGTTGTGAACGGTAACAGTGGTTTACCACATTCACCCCTTGTTTAAAATTGAGTCCGGCGGGGTGAAGTGTACTACCAGTTCGTGTATGTCAGTCTCTCAGGAGGCCTCGTAAGCCTTTCTGATCGCCGCAGCAGCGGCGGCAGTGGTGCAGTATCCGATGGTAATGCTGGTGTCTGCGTGGTCGACGAAGGCTCCTGGGGTTCCGGCATGCCGTCTACAGGAGCTGGATTTGGGGGAGTGGTGGGTGGTAACGGTGGTATCTCGGGGGTGCCCGAGGGTGCGAGGTCTCGCAAGGAGACAGTGTCCTCCCGCCCGTCTGGGTATGCCACATAGGCGTACTGGGGGTTGGCGTGCAGGAGGTCCACCCTCTCGACCAGGGGGTCCGTTTTATGGGCCCTCACGTGCTTCCGCAGCAAGACGGGCCCCGGAGAAGTCAGCCATGTTGGTAGCGAGGTTCCCGTAGTCGACTTCCTGGGGAAAACAAACATTCGTTCATGGGGGGGTGGCGTTAATGGCAGTGCAAAGCAGTGACCGGATGGAATGGAGTGCTGCCGGGAGGACTTCATGCCAGAGAGAGATTGGGAGGCCCTTAGACTTTAGGGCTAAGAGGACAGCCTTCCAAACTGTCGCGTTTTCTCTTTCCACCTGGCCGTTCCCCCGGGGGTTGTAGCTGGTGGTCCTGCTCGCAGCAATACCTCTCGCGAGCAGGAACTGGCGAAGTTCCTCGCTCATGAAGGATGCGCCCCGGTCGCTATGTATATAGTTCGGGAACCCGAACAAGGCGAAGAGGTCGTTCAGGCATTTGATGACCGTGGTACTGGTCATGTCTGGGCAGGGGATGGCAAAGGGGAAACGGGAGTACTCGTCAATAATGTTGAGGAAGTACACATTACGGTCAGAGGACGGGAAGGGCCCCTTAAAATCGATGCTCAAGCGCTCGAAGGGGCGGGTGGCCTTGATCAGGCTTGCTCTGTCCGGCCTATAGAAATGCGGTTTGCATTCGGCACAGGTTTGGCAGTTCCTGGTCATGGTCCTGACCTCCTCGATGGAGTAGGGCAGGTTGCGGGCCTTAATGAAGTGGTAAAGTCTGGTGACCCCAGGGTGGCAGAGGTCGTTGTGGAGGGTCCGCAGTCTATCAACTTGCGCGTTTGCGCAAGTACTTCGTGATAGAGCATCCGGGGGGTCGTTGAGTTTACCAGGCCGGTACAAGATATCGTAATCGTAGGTGGAGAGCTCAATTCTCCACCTCAAGATCTTGTCGTTCTTGATTTTGCCCTTCAGCTTGTTATTAAACATAAAATTGATATACCTATCAATTCATTCCATGAAAAGCGACGAGTTAAGATTGTAACTATAGGTTTTTATTGGCTAAATAACAGAGCCCACCCTCGTGGGCGATCGGTTCCAACAAGGGAGAATACTAGCCAAGCGGTCACCTTTATACCTGGGCAAGCAGGCGGAGCCATGAGCGGTCAGCTGAGGTAAGCCCAGGTATAGCAGTGTGCGTGGCAAGAGGTAACCTTGTGTAGCGATAACAACAGTGTAAACAGTGATAACAACAGTGTAACAATAGTGAACGGTTGTGAACGGTAACAGTGGTTTACCACACTGTCTTCCTCTTTTTGCCACCGAAGTGGATAACCTCACATTTATCCACATTATACTGCATCTGCCATGCATCTGCCCTGTAGTGTATGTACCTTTAAGAGGAACTATGTTTTTGTAGCCCGTATACTGTAGTACCAGTAATAACCACTCGGGTATATAAGCCTGTATAGCGTCTTGTGTAGTTAGTTCACCTCCAGACTTTGTTCAGTAAACACTTGTTAAATCAACTCCTGCATTCCGTGTCTCCATTAACACACGGGTCTAACAGTGGCGACGAGTTAGAAACGAACTTACCTGCAATTCGGCAGCACCTCAAGGAGATCGATTCCTCAGACGAAGGCCGAAGCCAGAGGCAAGAAAAAAGAAAGGGAAGCTGTGGTTTCACCAGCTAAACGGGCTGGTGGCAGGTAGTGCACTGATCCTTCCTGGGCTGCGGTGGGCTGGAGCTCGATCGGGTGGCTCTGCAACGGGGCCGGGCAGCGAGTCGGGAAGCTGAAGCAAGGAGAGAGAGAGGGTGGAACACTCAGGGCACGGCCGGTGCTGCAAAGCAGGTCGGCGTTCAGACCGAGCAGAGGGAGGGGAAAGTCCCAGAGGGTCCGCTCCACGACGGGAACGGTTCTCCAAGTAACGGAGAAACTATTGAAGCGATATATTAAAAAAAAAAAATAGAAATACCGCGAAAAGCTGCAGGTCGCAACGGGAACCGCGGAGAACAGCGTTGGCAGTAGCGGTAGCGGCGGGAAAACGCGGGAGGCGCCATCTTAACTCGGCGGGGAAGAAAGAAAAGCACGGGAGGCGCCATTTTGATCCATCGGGGACAGAGGAAAAGCGCGGGAAGCGCCATTTTAGATTTTCAAAATGCCGAAGACTGGCAATATTACTGCTTTCGATAGTGATATAGAAGATTGGACCACGTATGTGGAAAGAGTGGAGGTATACTGCAAGGCGAATGAAGTAGCGGATGATAAAAAGGCATCGGTACTTCTAAATCTGATGGGCGCAAGGACATACGGGCTGTTACGAAACTTGATCACTCCAGCCAAACCGATGGACAAGAATTTTAAGGAGATTGTTGATACCTTACAGGAGCACTTAAACCCAACACCGCTGCTGATAGCGGAACGATTCAAACTTTTCAGGAGGAATCAGCACAAGAATGAAAATAACGCTGATTACCTCACCGAATTACGAAAGCTGTCAAAGCACTGCCAATGCGGGGCAGGACTGGCAGATTCTCTACGAGACAAATTCGTCTGCGGTCTCCTAAGCGAAATAACACAGAAAAGACTACTTTCTGAGAAAGATTTGACACTGGACAAGGCTTTCAGTGTGGCTGTATCATACAAAGCAGCAGCAAGAGGAGCTGCAGAGATACAGCAAAAGCCACAAGACTTCGGCACCCATGAAATGACACGGGGTTTCGAGAAATGTTATCGCTGCGGCAGATCCACCCATGACCAGAAGGACTGCTGGTTCAAGGACAAAGCATGCAGGCAATGCGGAAAGATGGGACACATTGCACGTGTATGCAGATCTGGAAAGAAATCCGCTGACAGTAAAAAAGTCAATAAGGAAAAGTACAGAAAGGTACAAATGATGATGGACAGTAGCTCCGATAGCGACTCCGGAAACAAGAGACTAAGCTGTCTCAAATTACATAATGTAATTGCCAAAGAAGATTACCAGACCATTTGGGTTACCCTCACGATAGCGGGGTCCCCAGTCAAAATGGAGCTAGATACAGGATCAGCTCTGACCATCATGAGTCGACGGGATTACGAGCGGCTATTTCCGCATATACCTTTGAAAGACACATCCATTAACTTGAAGACATATACGGGGCAGAAAGTATACCCCAGAGGGAAAATAAGGGTGCCTGTTGTATACAACGGCAAGGAAATACAGAAGTTGTATTTATACGTTCTGCAAGATGGTGGTCCACCGTTGTTGGGACGTGAATGGATCAGACGGATACGTTTAGACTGGCACTCCATTCAGGCACTGACGGTGACCAGTAAGAAAAAAAACGATGATGACGTCATACCTGGACGATTAAAAGAAATCTTGGCTAACGCCAAAGAAGTGTTTCAACAGGAACTAGGAACCCTGAAAGGCGCCACCGCCTCAATAAAAGTGGCAGATGCGGCAATTCCCAAGTTTTTTAAGGCAAGGCTGGTGCCATACGCAATTCGTCCAGCCGTCGAGGCAGAGCTGGAGAATTTGGAAAAAGCAGGCGTGTTATCCAACGTAGATTGGAGCGAGTGGGCAACACCCATCGTCCCGGTCATGAAGAAAACGTTGAATAATGATAAATCTGAAGAACAGAGAAAAATTCGCATCTGTGGGGACTTCAAGGTGACTGTAAACCCGGTTCTTCACACGGTACAGTATCCTCTTCTGAGGATAGAAGATATTTTCGCCTCACTATCCGGAGGGAAATGTTTCACCAAAATTGACTTAGCACAGGCATATCTACAGATGGAGGTTGAGGAGGCCTCTAAAAAGTATCTCACGATAAACACACACAAAGGCCTGTACCAGTACAATCGACTGGTTTTCGGAGTTGCATCAGCTCCGGCTATCTGGCAAAGAGCTATGGAGCAAGTCCTGCAAGGGATTCTAGGGACTCAATGCTACCTAGACGACATCCTTGTAACAGGAGAAAACGACAACGAGCACCTTGCCAACTTGGAGCAGGTGCTCACAAGGCTGAGAGAACGGGGCCTACGAGCAAATCGCCCCAAGTGCGAATTTTTCCAGAAACAAATATCATATTGTGGCCATGTCATTAACGAAGAAGGGTTGCATAAGTCACCTGAAAAAATTGAAGCGGTCGTAAAGGCCCCAGCGCCTAAAAATGTCTCACAATTAAGGTCGTTCCTGGGATTAGTAAATTACTAACATAAATTTTTACCGAACTTGTCGACGGTTCTGCACCCTCTTAACGCACTGCTACAAACGGGAGTAGTTTGGAAATGGAGCGAAGACTGTAAACGTGCCTTCCATAAATGCAAAGGCTTGATCACGTCCAGGGAAGTGTTGGCTCATTACAACCCATCACTGCCAATCAGACTGGCGTGCGATGCATCCCCTTACGGCGTGGGAGCGGTATTATCGCATAGATTCCCTGATGGTTCGGAGCGGCCGATAGCTTTTGCGTCACGCTCATTGAACTCAGCTGAGCGTAACTATTCCCAGATCGACAGGGAGGCACTCAGCCTGGTGTGGGGGGTGAAGAAATTCAACCATTACCTACACGGACAAAAATTTACCTTGTTGACTGACCATCAACCCCTCGTCTCCATATTCAACCCTAAAAAGGGCGTTCCCATTATGACAGCGCAAAGGCTACAGAGGTGGTCCCTTTTCCTAGGGGCACACCAATATGACATAGAATACAAAGGAACAAAACAGCATGGGAATGCTGACGGGTTATCGCGCCTACCGTTGCCAACGGTGGAAGAGGTGCCTACAGTGGACCCCGTGGAGATGTTCCACTCGACCATAGTGGAATGTCTACCGGTGACAAATTCTACCATTGAAAAGGAAACACGAAATGACCCGACTCTCTCACGAGTCTACGATTTAACGGTGAAGGGATGGCCAGCACATGGCGAACCACTGTTGCCAGCATTCTCGCAAAGAAGAGAACAGCTGTCAGTGTGCCGAGGAACCTTGATGTGTGGATCCAGAGTGGTGATTCCACCCAAACTCAAGGATAGAGTGCTAAAGGAGCTTCACGAGGGGCATCTGGGTGGAGTGAAAATGAAGAACTTAGCCAGAGCGTTTGTGTGGTGGCCAGGTATCGATGGAGACATCGAAGAAATGACCAAGAGCTGTCTAGGATGCCAGAAGGTCCAAAACGCCCCACCACAAGCCCCTCTACATCCATGGGAGTGGCCCTCATCTCCATGGCAAAGGGTACATATCGACTTTGCTGGTCCATTTATGGACTCAATGTTCTTAATTGCGGTGGATGCACACTCCAAGTGGCCGGAGGTAATAAAGATGTCCTCCACCACCACGGGAAAAACCATCAGTATTAAGGACCATATTCGCCAGGAATGGGCTGCCTGAACAGATCTGTTCTGATAATGGACCGCAATTTGTATCCGAAGAATTCAGGAAGTTCTTAAAAAACAATGGGGTAAAACACTACACGTCCGCCCCATACCATCCCGCCACCAATGGATTGGCTGAAAGGTTTGTCCAGACCTTCAAGAAGGCCATAAAGGCCATGGGTAATGAAGACATAAATCTACAACATAAGGTAGATAACTTCTTGTTCGCGTACAGGAATGCAACACATGTGGTTACAAACCAAACCCCCGCTGTGATAAAAATGATAACTTCTGGGAAGTTATGTCATCACTTCCTGTGAACTATGAACTATGAACTGTGTACATACCTCACTTCCTGTCATGTCACTTCCTGTTGGACTGGTATAAATACTGGTCTGTTCAGTATTGTAAGAGGCTTCTACCAGAGGCATGGTAAAGACCTCTCTTGTGTATAGTGTGTTTATAAGTTACTTAAAGCTTACTTTAAAGTTACTTGATGGTAAGTCTCCTTTTTCTTACATCAATTTAAGTAACTTAGTATTTACACTGACAAATACTAGACCTTCAGACAAACTCGGAAGTTAAGGATCCAGGGAACCACCCATCATGGAGAAAATCCTTAGACCTATTCGTCTGGACTTGGACCCGAATACACCAGCAGCTGGCAGGGTATGGAAGCATTGGTATCGTACTTTTGAGAATTTTCTGGATGAATGTAAAGCGGATGCTCCTGCTAAATTGAAGATACTTGTCAATTATGTGACCCCAAAAGTGTTCGAATATGTTGATGACTGGGATAATTACGAAGAGGTGATTCGGGCACTTAAGAAACTGTATGCGAAGACCCCAAATGAGGTCTATGCTAGACATCTACTGGCCACAGCCCGACAAGGGCCAGGGGAATCAATTGACAAATTCCTGCAAGAACTTCGCAGGCTCAGCGTAGATTGTAACTTTCAGGCAGCCTCAGCTGAGCTGTACCGCCAAGAAATGATTCGTGATGCTTTCATCTGCGGGATTGCCTCTCCATTTATACGCCAGCGTCTACTAGAAAGTAAAACACTTGAGCTACAAAAAGCTTTTGACCTAGCTTGTTCACTGGATTTGGCAAAGAGAAATGCAGACCTCTATCAGCTGCCCAGATCTCGATCTGCTGCTGTAGCTGCAACCAGACAATTCAAGCGGTCTCAGGTGAACCCTATCATGGGGGAATCTAATTCTGATGAAGAAGAGGAGGACGACCCCACTTTAGCAGCCTCTTGGCAATCTAGGAAGGAATGCTTCTTTTGTGGAGATGCTTTTCACCCTAGGAAAACCTGCCCTGCTCGCAATGCAATCTGCAGTTATTGCGGGAAAAAAGGACACTTTGCTAAAGTTTGCCTATCAAGGGCCTCTACGAGGGCCAATCCAGCTAAGGCCTACCGAACTGCCCCAATTAGGGCCTATCAAGATGCTCCAGCTAGGACCTATCAAGCTTCCTCTCGAGCTCTCTCCCGAAGAAGCACACCGAGAGTTTTAGCCACTCTCTGTGCAACGACACCAATTACAGCTGCTTGCCCACAGAACCTGTCTCAGGCAGCCACAAAAATTTCAATTAAAGGGCATACCTTAGATGCCTTAATTGACTCAGGAAGTACTGATAGTTTCATTAAGGAACAGATTGTTGCGAAATTGAAACTACATGTCTTCCCATCGGACCAGGCAATTGCGATGGCCCAGTCATCACTTAATACCAGAATCTCCGGCTTTTGTGTTGTTGATATGACGCTTCATGGTCGTATGTATCCCTCCACCCGACTTTCGGTGCTCAAAGACTTATGTAGTGATCTCTTCGGGCTGGACTTCCAAAAACAGCATAAGAAACTCACCATTGAGTTTGGTGGATCCAAACCCGGACTTACTATTTCTAATATACCATCTAAATTACCATTTTGTGCATTATCAGCAGCTTCACTTGATGAACCCTCATTATTTGCCAGTATTCCGCCTCAATGCCAACCGATAATAACGAAATCGCGGCGCTTTAATCAGGAAGACCAATCTTTTATTGCGGCTGAAATCTCTCGACTTCTAGCAGAGGATATCATTGAACCATGTTCGTCGCCCTGGCGGGCTCAAGTCGTCATTGTCAAGAACCCTCTAAAACCTCACAAACAGCGACTATGCATCGATTATTCGCAAACCATCAATCAATATACCGACTTGGACGCCTACCCATTGCCACGCATTGATGATATGGTTAATAAACTGGCCGAATACAAAGTGTTCTCAACTTACGATTTAAAAAGTGCCTATCATCAGTTACCCTTGAAGGTCTCAGATAAGCAGTACACAGCCTTTGAGGCTAATGGACGGCTGTACCAATTTCGTCGCCTCCCATTCGGGGTTACTAATGGAGTGGCTGTCTTTCAACGGGCAATGGATGGCCTGGTTAAGCAGGAAAACCTAAGGGACACTTTTCCCTATCTTGATAACATTACCATTGCAGGTCACGATCAACAGGAACACGACTCCAACCTCCAAAAATTTCGGGATGCCCTCCATCGCCGTAATTTGACCCTGAATGAATCCAAATCTGTTGAGTCGCAACCGACCATCAACATCCTTGGCTACTGCGTAGGCAATGGTATCATTAAGCCAGACCCAGAAAGACTTCGCCCGCTCCAAGAGCTCCCGTCACCTAAGAATCCGGCTTCTTTACGTCGGGCTCTCGGTCTGTTTGCATACTACGCTAAATGGATTCCTCATTTTTCGGACAAAATCCAACCCTTGCTGCATGCTAGATCATTTCCACTGGGAACAGCGGCTGTTGCAGCCTTTAACCTTCTCAAAAAAACAGTTGGAGAAAGCGGCTCTTCACTCCATCGATGAGAATCTCCCTTTCGTGGTTGAATGTGATGCCTCGGAGGTGGCGATCTCGGCTACTCTGAATCAGGAAGGTCGTCCTGTAGCATTTATGTCCAGGACCTTACAAGGTGCCGAGCTACATTATCCTCCGGTTGAGAAAGAAGCCACAGCCATCATAGCGGCAGTACGGAAGTGGAACCATTTTCTAGCTCGCCAGCACTTTACATTGATCACGGACCAACGATCAGTCGCCTTCATGCTCGATAATTGAAAACGAACCAAAATTAAGAATAATAAAATACAACTTTGGAGGATGGAACTGGCCTCTTTTGGTTATACCATTCTCTATCGGCCTGGCAAGGAGAATGTGGCCCCGGACACCCTCACACGGGCATTCTGCTCCACTATGTCATCCTCCACTCTCATGGATGTCCACAATGGTTTGTGTCATCCTGGCGTTACGCGCATGCTACATTTCGTACGATCACGGAATCTCCCTTTTTCCACTGGAGATGTAAAGAAAATATGCTCAGAATGCCGGCTTTGTGCGGAATTAAAACCTTTAGTTCTTCCGCCCCTCAGATGGTATACTCATACATGCAACCCAACCGATGCAACGACTTAGCATCGATTTTAAGGGCCCAGTGCCCTCTTCAACTCGGAACACATATTTGCTCACCATGATCGACGAATATTCACGTTTTCCGTTTGCCTTCCCCTGCTCCAATATGCTGGCGTCCACAGTAATCTGCTGCCTTGAGCAGGTATTTTCTCTCTGTGGCATGCCGGCTTATATTCACTCAGATCGGGGTCCATCCTTTATGTCAAGGGAACTCAAGGACTACCTCTCAGAACGGGGAATTGCTACAAGCAAAACAACACCATACCATCCCATCGGAAATGGGCAGGTAGAGAGGTATAATGGTATCATCTGGAATTCCGTACGTCTCGCTTTAAGATCTCGGGGCCTACCAGACCAGCAATGGGAAACAGTGCTTCCGGATGCATTGCACTCTATACGGTCCCTGCTTTCTACAGCCACAAATACTACACCTCATGAGCGGTTCTTTGGATTCCAGCGTCGCTCATCTCATGGGACATCACTCCCGTCATGGCTAACTACTCCTGGACCTGTATTACTCCGAAGATACGTTCGGACGTCTAAAAATGACCCTCTTGTAGACGAGGTCGAACTAACCGATGCCAACCCCACCTATGCAAACATACGATATTCCGACGGCCGAGAATCTACCGTATCATTACAGGATCTGGCTCCCTGCCCACCAGGACCTAGTGGGACATCGGGTGATGGCATTTCACCAGGAAACTCTTGGGACCTATCGGGTACCCCTCTCCAGGACCCTGATCGGACACCAACTAGCTTGGTGCCGGTAGAACCCCGTGCTAAAGGTTGCGACCCTCCCAGTACCGCGCATGAAAGTACTGATCCGCCACAGACCAGCTCTGCACCTCCCTCTGAACAGAGGCAGTCCGACTTTGAACCTATTGGGGCTCGTACTCGAAGCCATGATCTCCCCGACCCTTCACAGGGCAATCCAGGCCACACAGACTCTGACCAATGGCCAACCGCATGTAAGCGGACCAGCGACCCTCTACGACGGGAATCCAAACGGGTGCGACTCTTCCTTGTTCGGCGGCTGCGGACCAAAAGGTAGACCACAGCCTCCTAATCCTGCAGGAGGGAAGAATGTGATAAAAATGATAACTTCTGGGAAGTTATGTCATCACTTCCTGTGAACTATGAACTATGAACTGTGTACATACCTCACTTCCTGTCATGTCACTTCCTGTTGGACTGGTATAAATACTGGTCTGTTCAGTATTGTAAGAGGCTTCTACCAGAGGCATGGTAAAGACCTCTCTTGTGTATAGTGTGTTTATAAGTTACTTAAAGCTTACTTTAAAGTTACTTGATGGTAAGTCTCCTTTTTCTTACATCACCCGCCATGATGTTTTTCAATAGAAGCCTAAGATGCCGGCTGGATTTGGTCAAGCCAAACGTCAGAACGGACGTAGAGAACCGGCAATTTTAAAGCATGAATGAAAGGCCAACTAGAACCTTCCAGATAGGTCAACCAGTTTTGGCCCGGGACTACTGTACCAAGAAATGGCAGACTAGAACTATTTGCACACGACTAGGACCGCTGATGTATACCGTGGACATTGGAGAAAGCATAATAAGGCGCTATGCTGACCAGATCATAGAGTCATCCGAAAAAGGACAACCTAGTGGGGGGGGGGGGAGGTTCCTAGAGAGCAAATAATAAAAATGACAACAGAGAAGGTCATAGACTTAGGTAGCAGTGGAGAAATTAAAAACCAGAGCGTGTCAGGAAGGGGCAGAAGGTATGGAGTAAAAGGTAAAATAATAAAAAGGGCAAAAGCAGGAACTAAGTGTCACAAAACATATTTGAAAGTTCTCTATCTGAATGCACGTAGCATTCGTAACAAAATAGACGAGTTAATGGCACAAATAACTACATATGGTATGGTCTTGTGGCCGGTATAGAAACATGGCTGCAGGGTGACAATGCCTGGGAATTAAACATACCAGGTTATTTAACGATCAGGAAGGACAGGCAGGAAGGAAGGGGAGGTGGGGTGGCTATGTTAATAAAGGAAGGAATCACTGTAATACAGAGAAACGATATTGGGTCAAAAGATCAGGATAATGAAACAGTTTGGGTGGAGGTAAGGAATAATAAGGGGAAAAAAACACTAGTGGGCGTAGTCTATAGGCCTCCGAACAGTGGCAACTCTGTTGGACGGAGTATCAATCAGGAAATAGTTGAGGCTTGTAATAAGGGAACATCTATAATTATGGGGGATTTTAACTATCATATTAATTGGACAAATCAAATTGGGCAGGGCTGCCTTGAGGATGAGTTCATTGAGTGTATTAGGGATGGGTTTCTTTAGCAGTATGTAACTGAACCGACCAAGGGGCAAGCAACCTTAGATCTGGTCCTGTGTAACGAGACGGGATTAATTAAAAATGTCCTAGTAAAGGATCCCCTTGGAATGAGTGACCATAACATGGTTGAATTCCATATTCAATTAGAGAGTGAGAAGGTTGGATCTCAAACAAGCTTGCTAAGCTTGAATAAAGGAGACTATGAAGGTATGAGAGCGGAATTGAGTAGAGTGGATTGGGAAAATAGATTAAAGGGTAAGACGATACATGATCAGTGGTGTACATTTAAGGAGTTATTTCACAACTTCCAAAAAAAATATTCCACTGAGAAGAAAAGGGTGTAAAAGAAAAGACAGCCATCCGTGGCTAAGTAAAGAAATTAAGGATAGTATTCGACTAAAAGCAAGGGCATATAAGGTAGCCAAATCTAGTGGGAGGATAGAGGATTGGGAAAACTTTAAAAGACAGCAAAAAATAACAAAAAGATTGATTAAGAAAGGGAAGATAGATTATGAAAGTAAATTAGCAAAAAATATAAAAACAGATAGTAAGAGTTTTTATAGTTATATAAAAAGAAAAAGGGTGGCTAAAGTAAATGTTGGTCCCTTAGAGGATGAGACCGGGAAATTAATGGTGGGAAATATGGAGATAGCAAAAACACTGAATGAATATTTTACATCAGTCTTTACAGTAGAAGACACTAAGAATATCCCAACACTGGACAAACAGGGGGCTAAAGGGGGGGGGAGGAGCTAAACACGGTCAAAATCACTAAGGAAATGGTACTCGGTAAAATAATGGGACTCAAGGCGGATAAATCACCTGGACCTGATGGCTTACATCCTAGGGTCTTGAGGGAAGTGGCGGTAGGGATTGTGGATGCATTGGTAATAATTTTCCAAAACTCCCTGGACTCGGCAAAGGTCCCGGCAGACTGGAAAACTGCTAATGTAACACCCTTATTTAAAAAGGGCAGTAGACAGAAGGCTGGAAACTATTGACCGGTTAGCCTAACATCTGTGGTAGGTAAAATTTTGGAGTCCATTATCAAGGAGACAGTAACAGGACATTTGGATAATCATAATTTAATAGGACAAAGTCAGCATGGTTTTATGAAGGGGAAGTCATGTTTGACAAATTTGCTGGAGTTCTTTGAGGAAGTAACGTATAGGGTGGATAAAGGGGAACCAGTGGACGTAGTGTATTTAGACTTCCAAAAGGCATTTGACAAGGTGCCACACAAGATTATTGCTCAAGATAAAAAATCACGGGATTGGGGGTAATATTCTGGCATGGATAGAGGATTGGCTATCTAACAGAAGGCAGAGAGTTGGGATAAATGGTTCATTCTCAGACTGGCAATCAGTAACTAGTGGTGTTCCGTAGGGGTCAGTGCTGGGTCCCCAACTCTTTACAATCTATATTAACGATTTGGAGGAGGGGACCGAGTGTAACATATCAAAGTTTGCAGATGATACTAAGATGGGAGGGAAAGTAGTGAGTGAGGAGGACATAAAAAACCTGCAAGGGGACATCGACAGGCTAAGTGGGCAGAGATTTGGCAGATGGAATACAATACTGGAAAGTGTGAGGTTATGCACTTTGGCAGGAAAAATCGTAGAGCAAGTTATTATCTTAATGGCAAGAAACTGGAAAGTACTGAAGTACAAAGGGATCTGGGGGTCCTGGTGCACGAAACTCAAAAGGTTAGTATGCAGGTGCAGCAAGTGATTAAGAAGACCAATGGAATGTTGGCTTTCATTGCTAGGGGGATAGAATATAAAAATAGGGAGCTATTGCTTCAGTTGTACAAGGTATTGGTGAGACCGCACCTGGAATACTGCGTACAGTTTTGGTGTCCATACTTAAGAAAGGACATACTTGCTCTCGAGTCAGTACAAAGAAGGTCCACTCGGTTAATCCCGGGGATGAGGGGATGGACATATGAGGAGAGGTTGAGTAGATTGGGACTCTACTCATTGGAGTTCAGAAGAATGAGAGGCGATCTTATTGAAACATATAAGATTGTGAAGGGGTTGGATCGGGTGGATGCGGGGAGGATGTTCCCGATGATGGGTGAAACTAGAACTAGGGGGCATAGTCTTAGAATAAGGGGCTGCTCTTTCAAAACTGAGATGAGGAGGAACTACTTCACTCAGAGGGTGGTAGGTCCATGGAATATGCTGCCCCAAAAAGCTGTAGAAGCTACATCATTACATAAATTTAAAACAGAAATAGACAGTTTCCTAGAAGTAAAGGGAATTAAGGGTTACGGGGAGCGGGCAGGAATTTGGACATGAGTCTAGGTTCGGATCGGTCATGGCCCTGTGGGTAGCGGAGCGGGCCCAGGAGCCGTGTAGCCTGATCCTGCTCCTATTTCGTGTGTTTAATTCTGTTAGATTCAGGAGATGGTTCTGTGATAGTGGATTGGCGGTTAGGATCAGATCAGCCATGATCTTATTGAATGGCGGAGCAGGCTCGAGGGGCCGATTGGCCTACTCCTGCTCCTATTTCTTATGTTCTTATGTACACCACAACTCTATACGCCTAGTGATGAAGCAGAGATACCCATAGTATCTACCTCCGATCCGGTGATACTGGAACCAGATGAACTCGACACTGGCATTGAAGCCGAATCGACCTTGCCAAAAGAACCTACTACACCACCGAGGCGTTATCCGGACCGAGTCAGGAAGCCTCCAGAGACTGAATTTGTAATTGATTAACTTCAGCAAATGTGTATATTATTGTTCTTGTAAAAATGTTATTTAATGATTACTTAAAATGTTATGTACTATTTGTGGTAAACCACTTTATCGTTACACTATAGTTATCACTGTTGTATTGTTATCACCGTTGTATCACGATACGAGGTCGCCTCTTGTCGCGCTGTTATACCTGGGCTGACCACCTCCGACTCCGCCCATGGCTCCACCTACCTGCCCAGGTATAAAGGTAGTCGACTGGCTGGTATTCCTCCTTGTTGGACCCGATCACCCACGAGGGTGGGCTCTGTTATTTAGTCAATAAAAACCTTTAGTTACGTTCCTAACTCGTCGCCTTTTATTGGACGAATTGATAGGTATATCAATTTTATTGACTAAATTTTAAAGATGTCTACTACTGGCCAGCCAGAAGCCCTCCCAGAAGCACAGCCACACCAGCCGGCTTGGCTGCAAGCCCTCAAACCACCGTACCTGGATCTAAACCCACAGGCAGCAAACGCAGCCCTCAACTTCAAACACTGGCTGGACTGCTTCGAATCCTACCTGGAAGAATCCGGCGCCCCGCAGAGATCCAAACTAAGACTTCTGAACGCCCAAGCGAGCCCGAGAGTATACGCACTCATACAGGACACGACTACGTACGAGGCCGCTATCAACCTACTGAAACAGCAGTACCGCAGCCCGGTAAATTACATGTACACCAGGCACCTCCTAAGATCCCGCCCGCAACAGCCAGGAGAGTCTGTAGCTGAATTTTTACGGGCGCTAAGAGCACTCGGCAGGAACTGTGACTTTAAAGCGGTGACGGCTGTTGAAAATACGGAAGATAATATCCGCGATGCCTTTGTGAAAGGCCTACGGTCCGACTACTCACGGCAAAGACTGCTTGAAGCTAAAGACCTCGACCTGGACAAAGCTGAAGCCCTCGCTCTCTCCCTGGAGGTGGCCCATCAGGACCAGGAGGCGTTTTCCAGGTACTGCTCGCGACCCTGGGACTCGGGCCCGACCCCTACCGCAATACCCTTCGCAGCGCCGCCCCCGGGACCTACCTCAGCGTCGGCGTCCCGGACCCGACCGGGCCCGCCACCCCCGGTACCGGCTCCGACATCGGGCACCCGCGATCGGGCCGCCGGCTGCTTCTTTTGCGGCCAGGAGAAGCACCCGAGGTCGCGCTGCCCAGCCAGGAACTCTACCTGCACAACCTGCAGGAAGAAAGGCCATTTCTCTAAGGCCTGCAGGAGCGGATCTTCAGAGGCCAGCAGTGCCTCATGCGAACTGTGGGGGCGGCCATCTTCTTTCACGGCAACTGAGGCCAGTATCCCCACACGTGAGTCATGGGGGCGGCCATCTTTGATCAAGGCAACCGACCCCAATAGTGCCTCATGTGAGTTATGGGGGCAGCCATCTTCTCCGCCATTTTGTCCTACCTCGTGGGAGACGCCATTTTACCCACCACGCCCGACTGCCACCGGGCCCCCGGACCCGACGACCGCCTCGCCCGCAGACGACAACGACTCGCTTACCTACACGCTAGCCTCCGTCACTCTGGATCAAGCCCGCCCACACCACCTGTCCAAGTCGATGATGGACATCAAAGTAAACGGCCACGCCACGACCTGCCTGTTCGACAGCGGAAGCACGGAGAGCTTCATCCACCCAGACACGGTGAGCCACTACTCCCTCCCTGTCCTGCCAACGCGCAACCGAATCTCGATGGCATCGAGGTCCCACGCCACGGACATTAGCGGCTACTGTGCTGTGACCTTGTCGGTTAAGGGTACAGAGTATAAAAACTTTAAACTCCTCGTCCTCCCCCAGCTCTGCGCTGCCGTCCTACTAGGGCTGGACTTCCAATCCCACCTCCAAAGTGTAACCCTAGCATACGGTGGACCCCTCCCCCCACTCACAGTCGACAACCAGCGAAGGTTAAACCGCCCACCGCGTAACACCTGCAGCCTATCCACCCTCAAGGTGCCGCCACCTTCCCTGTTCGCTAACCTCACCCCCGACTGCAAACCCGTCGCTACCAAGAGCAGGCGGTACAGCGCTGGGGACAGAGCTTTCATTTGCTCTGAGGTGCAGCGTCTCCTGAAGGAGGGCATCATCGAGGGGAGCAACAGCCCCTGGCGTGCCCAGGTCGTGGTCGTTAAGACCGGCGATAAAAATCGCCTGGTCATCGACTACAGCCAGACCATAAACAGATACACCCAGCTGGACGCATACCCCCTTCCCCGCATATCTGACATGGTCAATCAGATTGCACAATACCGCATATTCTCGACCATCGACCTTAAGTCGGCCTACCACCAACTCCCTATCCACCCCGAGGACCGCCAGTACACCGCCTTCGAGGCGAATGGGCGCCTATACCACTTCCTTAGGGTCCCCTTCGGTGTCACCAACGGGGTCTCGGTCTTCCAAAGGGAGATGGACCGGATGGTTGACCAGAACGGACTGCAGGCCACATTCCCCTACCTAGATAACGTCACCATCTGCGGCCGCGACCGGCAGGACCACGACGTGAATCTGGAGAAATTCCTCCGTACAGCCCAACGGCTGAACCTCACCTACAATAAGGAGAAATGTGTGTTTAACACCTTGCGCCTTGCCATCCTTGGCTGTGTAGTAGAGAACGGACTCATCGGCCCCGACCCCGAAAGAATGCGCCCCCTCATGGAGCTACCCCTCCCCCACTGCCCTAAGGCACTTAAGAGAACCCTGGGGCTCTTCGCCTACTATGCCCAATGGGTGCCCAATTATGCGGACAAAGCCAGACCCCTCATGAAGTCCACATCCTTCCCCCTTACGGAGGAAGCGTGCGCAGCCTTCTCCCTCATTAAGGGAGACATTGCCAAGGCCACTATGCACGCAGTGGATGAGTCCATCCCCTTCCAAGTCGAGAGCGATGCATCCGACTTCGCCCTAGCCGCCACCCTTAACCAGGAGGGGAGACCGGTGGCCTTCTTCTCAAGGACCCTACAGGGCCCTGAGATCCGACACTCGTCGGTCGAGAAGGAGGCCCAGGCGATTGTGCAGGCGGTACGACGCTGGAGGCACTACCTGGCAGGCAAACGATTTACCCTCCTTACCGACCAACGTTCGGTCGCTTTTATGTTTAATAACAAGCTGAGGGGCAAAATCAAGAATGACAAGATCTTGAGGTGGAGAATCGAGCTCTCCACCTACGATTATGATATCTTGTACCGGCCAGGTAAGCTGAACGAACCCCCCGATGCTCTGTCACGAATTACATGCGCCAGCGCGCAAAGTGATAGACTTCAGACCCTCCACAACGACCTCTGCCACCCCGGGGTCACCAGACTTTACCACTTCATTAAGGCCCGCAACCTGCCCTACTCCATCGAGGAGGTCAGGACCATAACCAGGAACTGCCAGACCTGCGCCGAGTGCAAACCGCACTTCTTTAGGCCGGACAGAGCAAGCCTGATCAAGGCCACCCGCCCCTTCGAGCGCCTGAGCATCGACTTTAAGGGGCCCCTCCCGTCCTCTGACCGTAATGTGTACTTCCTCAACATTGTTGATGAGTACTCCCGTTTCCCCTTTGCCTTCCCCTGCCCAGACATGACCAGTACCACGGTCATTAAATGCCTGAACGACCTCTTCGCCTTGTTCGGGTTCCCAAACTATATACATAGTGACCGGGGCTCCTCTTTCATGAGCGAGGAACTCCGTCAGTTCCTACTAGCGAGAGGTATTGCAGCAAGTAGGACCACCAGCTACAACCCCCAAGGGAACGGCCAGGTGGAAAGAGAGAACGCGACGGTATGGAAGGCCGTCCTCTTAGCCTTAAAGTCTAAGGGCCTCCCAACCTCCCGCTGGCAGGAAGTCCTCCCGACAGCGCTGCACTCCATCCGGTCACTACTTTGCACTGCCGTTAACGCCACCCCCCATGAACGAATGTTTGTTTTCCCCAGGAAGTCGACTACGGGAACCACTCTACCAACCTGGCTGACCTCTCCGGGGCCCGTCTTGCTGCGAAAGCACGTGAGGGCCCATAAAACAGACCCCCTGGTCGAAAGGGTGAACCTCCTGCACGCCAACCCCCAGTACGCCTACGTGGCTTACCCAGACGGGCGGGAGGACACTGTCTCCTTACGAGACCTCGCACCCTCGGGCACTCCGGAGACACCACCTTTACCCCCCCCCACCACCCCCCCAATTCCAGCCCAGGTAGACGGCATGCCGGAACCCCACGAGCCTTCGCCGACCACGCAGACACCAGCACTAACACCGGATAATGCAGCACCGCCGCTGCGACGATCGGAGAGGCTTACGAGGCCTCCGGACAGACTGACATACCAGAACTGGTAGTACACTTCACCCCGCCGGACTCAAATCTAAACAAGGGGTGAATGTGGTAAACCACTTTATCGTTACACTATAGTTATCACTGTTGTATTGTTATCACCGTTGTATCACGATACGAGGTCGCCTCGTGTCGCGCTGTTATACCTGGGCTGACCACCTCCGACTCCGCCCATGGCTCCACCTACCTGCCCAGGTATAAAGGTAGTCGACTGGCTGGTATTCCTCCTTGTTGGACCCGATCACCCACGAGGGTGGGCTCTGTTATTTAGTCAATAAAAACCTTTAGTTACGTTCCTAACTCGTCGCCTTTTATTGGACGAATTGATAGGTATATCACTATTTATCTAAAAGGGGAGGAATTGTAGTGTATGTACCTTTAAGAGGAACTATGTTTTTGTAGCCCCTGTATACTGTAGTACCAGTAGTAACCACTCGGGTATATAAGCCTGTATAGCGTCTTGTGTAGTTAGTTCACCTCCAGACTTTGTTCAGTAAACACTTGTTAAATCAACTCCTGCATTCCGTGTCTCCATTAACACACGGATCTAACATGCCCAATCACCAAACCTGTCCAAATCATACTGGAGTTTCTCTGCATCCTCCTTACATCACACACGCACACCCAGCTTTGTGTCGTCTGCAAACTTGGAGATATTTCCCTCGTCTAGATCATTAATATATATTGTGAATAGCTGGGGTCCAAGCACCGATCCCCGCGGTACCCCACTAGTCACTGCCTGCCACTCGGAAAAAGACCTGTTTATTCCAACTCTTTGATTCCTGTCTGCCAACCAGTTCTCTATCCAAGTAAGTACCTTACCCCCAATCCCATGTGCTTTAACATTGCACGCCAATCTCTTATGCGGAACCTTATCGAAAGCCTTCTGAAAGTCCAAATACACCACATCCACTGGCTCTCCCTTATCTATTCTACCAGTTACATCCTCAAAAAATTCCAGTAGATTAGTCAAGCATGATTTACCTTTTGTAAATCCATGTTGACTTTGTCCGATCCTGTCACTGTTTTCCAAGTGCTCTGCTATTACATCTTTTAGAATGGACTCTAGCATTTTCCCCACTACCGATGTCAGGCTGACCGGTCTATAATTCCCCGTTTTCTCTCTACCACCTTTTTTAAATAGTGGGGTTACATTAGCTACCCTCCAATCCATGGGAACTATTCCAGAGTCTATAGAGTTTTGGAAGATGACCAGCAATGCATCTACTATTTCTAGGGCCACTTCCTTAAGCACCCTAGGATGCAGATTATCAGGCCCTGGGGATTTATCGGCCTTCAATCCCATCAATTTCCCTAACACCATTTCCCTACAAATACTGATTTCATTCAATTCCTCCCTCTCATTAGACCCTATGTTCCCCGAAATCTCTGGAAGGTTATTTGTGTCCTCCTTTGTGAAGACAGAACCAAAGTATGTATTTAATTGGTCTGCCATTTCTTTGTTCCCCATTATAAATTCCCCTGATTCTGACTGCAAGGGACCTACGCTTGACTTCACCAATCTTTTTCTCTTCACATATCTATAGAAGCTTTTACAGTCAGTTTTTATGTTCCCTGAAAGCTTACTCTCATATTCTATTTCCCCCCTCTTAATTAATCCCTTTGTCTTCCTTTGCTGAATCCTAAACTGCTCCCAATCCTCAGGTTTGCTGCTTTTTCTGGCCAATTTATATGTCCTCTCCTTGGATCTTATGCTATCCCTAATTTCCCTTGTTAGCCACGGTTGAGTCACCTTTTTTGTTTTATTTTTATGCCAAACAGGGATGAACAACTTCTGTAGTTCATCCATGCGATCTTTAAATGTTTGCCATTGCCTATCCACTGTCAACCCTTTAAGTAACGTTCCCCAATCCATCCTAGCCAACTCGCGCCTCATACCATCGTAGTTTCCTTTATTTAAATTCAGGACCCTAGCCTCTGAGTCAAATACTTCACTCTCCATTTTAATGAAGAATTCTATCATATTATGATCGCTCCGCCCCAAGGGGCCTTGCACAACAAGAGTGCTAATTAATCCTTTCTCATTACATAATACCCAGTCTAAGATGGCCTGATCTCTAGTTGGTTCTTTGACATATTGGTCCAGGAAACCATCCCGTATACACTCTAGGAATTCCTCCTCCACAGTATTGTTACTAATTTGGTTAGCCCAATCTATATGTAGATTAAAGTCACCCATGATAACTGCTGTGCCCTTACTGCACGTGTCTCTAATTTCCCGTTTAATGCCATCCCTAACCTCAGCATTACTGTTTGAGGGTCTGTATACAACTTCCACTAATGTTTTCTGCCCCTTGGTGTTTCTCAGCTCTACCCATACAGATTCCACATCATCAGAGCCAATATCCTTCCTTACTATTGTGTTAATTTCCTCTTTAGCCAGCAATGCTACCCCACCTCCTTTTCCTTTTTGCCTGTCCTTCCTGAATATTGAATACCCCTGGATGTTGAATTCCCAGCCTTGGTCACCCTGGAGCCATGTCTCTGTAATTCCAATTACAACATATCCGTTTACATCTATTTGCGCAGCTAATGCATCCACCTTATTACGAATGCTCCTCGCATTAAGACACAAAGGGGGAGAAATTGGGTGGAGCCGCAAACGGGGCGCCAAGCTCGCCTGGGCGCCGGATTTAGCGCAGCGTTTGGAGCAGTAGCGACCGCCGGAAATTCAGCTTGAGCGCCCCAAGAGGGACACAGGGCGAGGCTCGAGGCGCTCCGCGTCCCTCTTAGGGCGCTGAAACTGAGATTACTACCTTTGAGGTCCTATTATTTAATTTACCTTCTAACTCCCTATATTCAGCTATTAGGACCTCATCCCGTTTTTTACCTGTATCGTTGGTACCTATATGCACCACGACAACTGGTTGTTCACCCTCCCCCTCCAGAATGCCCTGCAGCCGCCCAGAGACATCCATGACCCTTGCACTAGAGAGGCAACATACCATCCTGGAGTCTCGATTGCGGCCACAGAAACGCCTATCTATTCCCCTTACAATAGAATCCCCTATCACTATAGCTCTCCCAGTCTTTTTCCTCCCATCCCGTGCAGCAGATTCACCCATGGTGCCAGGAAGTTGGCGGCTGCTGCTGCCTTCCCCCGATAAGCCATCTCACTCTGATGTTGTGCTTTGCTGTGGGTGAATAGAGGGGACAGTGTAGAGGGAGCTTTACTCTGTATCTAACCCGTGCTGTAGCTGCCCTGGGAGTGTTTGATGGGACAGTGTAGAGGGAGCTTTACTCTGTATCTAACCCGTGCTGTACCTGCCCTGGGAGTGTTTGATGGGACAGTGTAGAGAGAGCTTTACTCTGTATCTAACCTGTGCTGTACCTGTCCTGGGAGTGTTTGATGGGACAGTGTAGAGAGAGCTTTACTCTGTATCTAACCCGTGCTGTAGCTGCCCTGGGAGTGTTTGATGGGACAGTGTAGCGGGAGCTTTACTCTGTATCTAACCCGTGCTGTACCTGCCCTGGGAGTGTTTGATGGGACAGTGTAGAGGGAGCTTTACTCTGTATCTAACCTGTGCTGTACCTGCCCTGGGAGTGTTTGATGGGACAGTGTAGAGGGAGCTTTACTCTGTATCTAACCCACGCTGCACCTGCCCTGGGAGTGTTTGATGGGACAGTGTAGAGGGAGCTTTACTCTGTATCTAACCCGTGCTGTACCTGCCCTGGGAGTGTTTGATGGGACAGTGTAGAGGGAGCTTTACTCTGTATCTAACCGGTGCTGTACCTGCCCTGGGAGTGTTTGATGGGACAGTGTAGAGGGAGCTTTACTCTGTATCTAACCCGTGCTGTACCTGCCCTGGGAGTGTTTGATGGGACAGTGTAGAGGGAGCTTTACTCTGTATCTAACCCGTGCTGTACCTGCCCTGGGAGTGTTTGATGGGACAGTGTAGAGGGAGCTTTACTTTGTATCTAACCCGCGCTGTACCTGCCCTGGGAGTGTTTGATGGGACAGTGTAGAGGATGCTTTACTCTGTATCTAACCCGTGCTGTACCTGCCCTGGGAGTGTTTGATGGGACAGTGTAGAGGGAGCTTTACTCTGTATCTAACCCGCGCTGTACCTGCCCTGGGAGTGTCTGATGGGACAGTGTAGAGGGAGCTTTACTCTGTATCTAACCCGTGCTGTACCTGCCCTGGAATGTTTGATGGGACAATGTAGAGGGAGCTTTACTCTGTATCTAACCCATGCTGTACCTGCCCTGGGAGTGTTTGATGGGACAGTGTAGAGGGAGCTTTACTCTGTATCTAACCCGTGCTGTACCTGCCCTGGGAGTGTTTGATGGGACAGTGTAGAGGGAGCTTTACTCTGTATCTAACCCGTGCTGTACCTGCCCTGGGAGTGTTTGATGGGACAGTGTAGAGGGAGATTCCCGAAGCCCTCAGGACAAATTCCTGCTGTGTTGTGAATTTGCTCAGCTCAGTTTGGACAGCAGTTAAGGTGGTAAAACTGATCAGTGAGCCCTGCTGGGAAGTGCGTGGACTCTGGGTGAGGGCAGGATTGGGCTCTGCTGTCTGCTCTCCATGGAGCAGAAACCTGCCCACAATCACTGTCCAGATTCACGCAAGAAAACTGAGCAGTTGGGCGAGGGAGTGCAAAATGGCCGGTGCAAGTGGCACCATGAGCAGAGGAGGACAGAAAGGGAAAGAATTGGCGAAAGTATAACTAGGACTGCCACGATTGAAATTCCATTGCTAAAATCTGAAGGCATGCTTCTCCCAAAACTCTTCCAATATTTAACCCTGTTGTTGTCAGGGATTCCGATAGAAACGAAAGCTTGAATAGTGAACTCTAGGATAAGGCACTGTTGCATCATCCTCAAGTTTTCTCTTCAAAATATTTGAGCTGAACTGGTTCACCATCGTCCTTCGGGGAACGGAACCTGCCACTCCTCCCTGGTCTGGCCTACAAGTAACTCCAGTCCCAAATTATATGAGTGACTCAATGCCCTCAGGCCAACTAGGGATGGGCATAATACTGCCTTGCCAATGTTGCCCGCATCCCCAGAACAAATGTCTCAAAGGATTTCACATACAATGAACCAGTTTTGAAATGCAGCAACAAACACCAATGAGATGTGTCACCAAATAATCTGTTTTTTTTTGGTGGTGTTGGTTGAGGGATGAACACGGGCTGGGACACTGCCCACTTTTATTGAAATAGTATCATGCGATCTTTAACATCCATCTGAACTGGAGCTCAATTTAATATTGCACAGGAAAAACAGCATCTTAGGCACCGCAGCGTTTGCTCTGTATTGTAATGGAGCATCAATCTAGAACCCACAGCCTTCTGATTCAGGGGTGTGCGCGCTATCAACTGAACCAGTAAGAACAATCTAATAACCTTTCACATCCTGCAGTTGTCCCCAAGCACTTCACACCCAATGAAGTACTTTTGAAGTGCAATCACTGTTGTAATGTAGGGAAACGCAGCAGCCAATGTGTGTACAGTAAAGCCCCCCACACAGCAATCAGATACACGACCAGATAAGCTGGTTTCAGTGATACTGGTTGAAGGATAAAAGTTGGCCAGGAGACCGGGAGAACTCCTCTGCTCTTTTGTCAACAGTGCCCTGGAATTTTTTACGTCCCGAGAGGGCAGATGGGGCCACTGCACTCAGTCAGTGCTCCACTGGAGTGTCAGCCTTGATTATGCTCTCAAGTCTGTGGAATGGGATTTCAACCCACAACCTTCATACTCATAGGTGAGCATACCACTGAGCCAAGGCTCAAACCAAGATAGAATGGTGAACCTACCAAAGGATCAGAGACAGACAAGCAACAGGTTTCTTCTGGAGTTGTGCTTGGAGTATGCTTCCATGGGCTCTGGCTATCCTCCACTAACTTACTCAAGTGGCCATTTTTTACGTAGAAGTTAAACTGTGAATAGCGGCAGGTTTCTGCGCTGTGGCGGTGATGGTGCAACATCATAACGGAACCTGATCCAGCCCTTATCCAAAGTGCACGGGCCACTGGATAGTAGTGTTGGCATAATCAGCTTCTCAAAGGTGTGCATGTTTACTTCATTCAATACAGGGGGAAAAATGTGGTTTGTATCATTGCAGAGAGAGAGACACACACACACAGATTTCACTTGGCAACCACCGGTGTTTGCAACCAACCGGTCTTGGATATTTTCATAATAGAATATTTAGATTAGAAATGTTATGGTATGATAAAGTCGAGAGACTAGAAGGTTTATGCTTACCACAGCAAGGCCACAGTGTTTTTACGTACTTCTAACATTGTTGATGTATGTTGAAGAAAATGTAGACTTGTGTCTCTGGACTGTGCAGTAGCCAGAGACTACCATATTAGGCAATGCCAGCTCCAATTTGATAAGAAAACCGTGTATAAATATATAAGCTTTTTCCTTTGTTCAAGCAGCACGATGGGACCCATGCCTAGGTCCGCATGTCTATTTGTGACTATACTCCAATTGTAAATTGCTTTCTATGCTGAAGTTAAAGAATAGATAAAATGATTATAACCAGAAGACTGAACACTCTACTGTTCAAGTGAACGAACAGAGCATTGTTTTAAGACAACACTGGCAAGCCAGGCACAGTCTGAACCTGTAGCTTTTTGTTCTGATAACCGGGGAGGTGTAGATTTCGGACTGTAAGCGAGACCTGGACCATCCAGAACTCGATCCGGACGAGCTCTGGGACAGGAGGTAGCCTACTTCCACCATTGGCAACTTACGGTGACAATTACGCAGCAAGATACAGGATAAAGAATCGATACGTGTGAGTAGCAAACATTTCATGGGGGTATAGCAGATAAAAAGTTATATGGTGTTGTAATGTGAAAGTGGCTGAAGGACCACCGTACTAATCTCTTAAAAGTCATCACAGAAAGGGGGAGGTTGTTGTAAGTGAGGAGATTGGAGGCTGATCACCTCCAATAAAGGCCGAGTCCAAGAAGGAGAAGGCTGAACAGAAAACAGCTACAAAAATAAAAATGGATGGCGATGATAAAGGAATATTATCGTGGAGGGCGTGGGCAGAAAATTATGTCGAAAAGCACACTAAGGAAGGACCTTTTGAGGAGGGCAACATGAATGACACTTATGGGGACCTTTCAATGAAGTGAGAGAATCGAAATATAAATGAAAAAAATAAGAAAGCAAGAAAGGCCAATTGCATAATGGCATTGGTGCAAATGATAACGAGTTTGAATGAGAAATTAAACAGAATAGCCAAGATCAGGCTCTACAGGCAAAAGTAGAGATTAAAAAACTAATCAGGTGAAGTACAGAACAGAGATTAATACATAATTTACAACAAATATACATTCCTTTAAGGTACAAAAACCCCACAGGAAAAGTGGGCCAACCGTGGCTAACAAGAGAAGTTAAAGATAGTATTAGATCAAAGGAAGAGGCTTATAATGCTGCCAAAAAGAGTAGTAAGCCTGAGAATTGGGAGGATTTTAGAATTCAGCAAAGGAGGACCAAGAAATTGATAAAGAAACGGAAAATAGAATGAGAGTAAATTAGCGAGTGACATAAAAACAGACTGTAAAAGCTTCTATAGGTATGTAAAAAGGAAAAGATTAGCGAAAGTAAATATGGGTCCCTTACAGGCTGAGACAGGAGAAATTATAATGGGGAATAAGGAAATGGCACAGAAGTTAAACATACTTTGGGCTAGATTTTCGGGGAGCTGTCAGGCGGGGTTTCAGGCATGTGGGGGGGGGGGGGGGGGGGGGAAATCCCGACTTTGGGGGTCCCGACACCATCCCGCCAAAAACCCCGCCCCACGTAAGTTTCAGGGGCGGCGGGTACCCGCCCCGCACTGGGACCCGCCGAAACCAGGCGGGAAGGGATTAGTGCCAATTAACTGCCTGTTAACTTTAACAGGCAGTTTTTAGCCTAATCCCCATTTTGAGGGGTTTCGTGTGGGTTTCCCGACGGCTCCAAACCACGCCAGGTTAGCGAGGTGGGCCGTCGGGTTGAATGAGTTGGAGTGGTCGCGACGTCGGCGCTCAGGTGAGTGATGGGTGCATGAGTGTAAAGGTAAGTGTGTTTGGTGTGTTTAAAGTGTGTAAAGAACTTTTACTTACCTGTACTTACCTTCACAGCCTTTCTTCCTGTAGCCGTCGGGAGCTGCATCGCTCACCCGGCACTTAAAGCTGAATGGCTGTGATCTGTCAAAAGTGACAGCCTTCAGCTTTTAGTGCTGCTGAGATTTCTAAATGAGTCTGTGCAGAAGGACTCATCTTAGAAATCAGGCTGTCAGTGTTTCACAGCTTCAAACAGCTGTGAGACACTGATATTTCATCTGTCAAGAAATCTTGACAGATGAAATTTCAGTCTGTGACGTCACCTGTTGCCGGGTGGCCCTTAATTGGCCTGCTGAGCCCGCTGAGCGGGCTCAACAAGGTCAATCAAGGGAAAATCGCGCGGATTGGCCGGACGTCGAAGTAGGCGGGTCAAAAACCCGAAAGGGGAAGTCCCGCCTTCTTCCCGACAGGTTCGACAAAATCGACCCCTTTGTGTCTGTCTTCACGGAAGAAGACGCAAAAAACTTCCCGGAAATAGCAGAGAACCAAGAATGAGGAACTGAAAGAAATTTTAGTATTAATAAAAATATAGTACTGGAGAAATTAATGGGACTGAAATCCCCTGGAGCTGATGGCCTACATACCAGGGTTCTGAAAGGTGGTTATAGAGATAGTGGATGCATTGGTTATCAATTTCTAAAATTCCATAGATTCTGGGACTGTTCCCACTATTTAAGAAAGGAGGGAAAGAGAAAACAGGGAACTACAGACCAGTTAGCCTGACATCAAAAGTAAGGAAATGCTAGAATCTATTATTAAGGACGTGGTAACAGGGCACTTAGAAAATAATAGGATTGGGCAGTCAACACGGATTTATGAAAGGGAAATTGTGTTTGACAAATCTATTTGAGTTTTTTGAGGTTGTATCTAGCAGAATAGATAAGGGGGAACCAGTGGATGTGGTGCATTTGGATTTTCAGAAGGCATTCGATAAGGTGCCACACAAGAAGTTATTAAAACAAAATTAGGGCTCATGAGATTGGGTTATATACTAGCATGGATTGAGGATTGGTTAACGGACAAAAAACAGAGTGTAGGAATAAACGGGACATTTTCAGGTCGGCAGGCTGTAACTAGTGGAGTACCGCAAGGATCAGTGCTTGGGCCTCAGCTATTCACAATCCACATCAATGATTTGGATGGGGGGACCAAATGTAATATATCTAAGTTTGCTGATGATACAAAGCTGGGTGGGAATGTAAATTGTGAAGAGGATGCAAGGAGGCTTCAAGGGGATATAGACAGGCTAAGTGAGTGGGCAAGAACATGGCAAATGGAATATAATGTGGAGAAATGTGAAGTTATCCACTTTGGTAGGAAAAATAGAAAAGCAGAGTATTTTTGAAATGGAGAGAGATTGGGAAATGCTGGTGTTCAGAGGGACCTGGGTGTCCTTGTACACGAATCACTGAAAGTTAACATGCAGGTACAGCAAGCAATTAGGAAAGCAAATGGTATGTTGGCCTTTATTACAAGAGGATTTGAGTATAAGAGTAAAGATGTCTTACTGAAATTATACAGAGCCCTGGTGAGACCACACCTGGAGTATTGTCCAGTAGAACATTGTCTCGTGGAGAATGGCTGTCGATTACCGTCAGCTAAATAAGCGTACCCCGCCTGTAGCCAGTCACCCTGAGGTGATGTCCAAGTTACGGGGCACTGCCACTGTCTATTCCACCACGGACATTTTCAGTGGACTCGGGAGCATTCCAGTGCATCCAGACAGTCAGTACAAATTTGTATTTACCTTCAGGAGACAAAGTACACTCGGGCAGGGATTTCACAACTCACCCACTTTATTTCATCAGTGTGTGTCAGACATATTGTGGTCCTGCTCACAGCCTGATGATGTGATTCAGTATGTTGATGATTTATTGTTGCAATCAGTCATTACCTCCTCTTGGAGGAAGTCTTGAGCCTCTTAGAAGAGGCTGGATTTAAAATTAATCTGAAAAAAGCTGCACTTATGCAGAAAACTAACTTTTTTGGGTGTTAAAATTGAACAGGGAGGAAAAACCCTGGATCCAGCCAAGATACAGTCGGTAGCGGAACTACCAAGACCACACACGGTTACGGCTTTGCAGTCGTTCCTGGGTATTGTGGGATTTTGTCGGGAGTTTATCGAAGGATTCATTGAGATAGCAGCCCCGTAGTATCGCTATCTACAGGGCAACCCTGGTAAAGAGGACACCCTTGAGGATTGGGACTGCGAATCACATCAGGCATTCAAAAATCGTAAAAAGGCACTCACACGAGCTCCAGATCCCCCTCAGGCCTACAATATGGAAGCTGCCGTTTCAGAGCAATGTATATCTGTTGTGGTAATGCAAGAGGTGCACGGAAGGTGCATCCCAGTAGGATATTTCTCACGTACATTCTCCCCTGTGGATAGATCGTACGACAATGTACTGTACTAAGCAGATCCTGGGGGCCACTGGTTAGTCAAGCACACGGAATATTTGGTAGTATTTAATCAGTTAATCTTGCACACCCCTCATAGCCCAGTGGTGTTATTAGTGAAGGGCCAGGTGGAAGGAGTGTTCTCGGCGCGGTGGAGAAGAATGGATCTTGGAATTGGGCAGTAATATTACGGTCCGACACTCCCACACCTACCAATTGGCTCATATGTTGCAGTATGAGGGAGCACCCCATGCCTGTAAAGTGGAAGAGGTAGTATCTAGTGGACCTATTAAAACCATACCACTGGTGGGCTCCACTCGTGTTTATGAGGATGGTTCCAGGTTTTATGAACAGGGACAATACCATACAGGCGCTGTATGCTGGATTCCACAGGACACTCGAAGTATCCTCATTAAATGTCCGCCCCAGCACTCTGCCCAAAAGGCCGAAGTTATTACTATAGTTACAGCTCTCCAGACAATTATGGGGAAGGTCACTATATATTCGGACAGTTCATTTGTGTGCAATTCCCTCAGTATTTGCCTATCTGGCAAAAACGTGGCTTCTGCACTGCAGAAGGTAAACCACTCGCCTATCATTCGGAACTCCAAATGATTTGGGATATCGCCAGTGAGCGACCGGGGCAAATTGCCATTTGTAAAGTGAAAACCCATCAGCGGGAGGGAATTAGCCAAGAACGCGACCATCATAATGTGGCTGATCAATTGGCCAGAGAAGCAGCTATAAAATGGATTCCACTGAAACCACCTACCTCACAACCGCTGGCACCAGTGTGACAGACTCCAGTCATACCGGATTAGAAAACCTGGCAGGATACTGACCCCGATGTGGTAAAGGCTAAAGAGGCCATACGCCACGGGATGGATCTTCCCCAGCCCTTGGCACTGAGTAAGAACTCGCTTGTCCTACATGAAGAGGTTTTATACCATGAGGATAGTGTAGAAGTGCATCAGCATAGAAATATATATCCACACATATTAGTATAAAATAAGCACACATACTCTCTTATATTAAAATGGAGTCTGGAACTGTTTCAACAGGCCAAAATGGCTTCACACAGTATAACATAAGGGGAAACGGGCAGGCCCATATTAGGAAGCGGTTTAAGGAAGAGGATGTGACTCCTTTGTAGCTTGCAGGCTAAGCAGTTCCAGTAAACAAGATAAGCTTAGCAGAACAAAAAGCATGATAACCGAAGGACATGTACTGTAAACATTCATATGAATGTCCAGAACCAAAGTGAGAGACAAACCGTCTCCATTGTATAAAATTAATTAACTTTATCTAAAGGTATTCCTGCATCATGACTTTTGATTATCTATTGGCTAACCTTATCTTAAGACACCGAGGCTCTGCTGACCCTTTAGTCATCTTCTTGTTGACCTTAAACATTCCTTACTCATCTCTTTTTAATGTTATTAATTGTGTCTCTCAATACTATACCATGTGATAAAAGGTTTTGATCTTTGTGTATAAAAAGAGGTGTTTTTGTCCATGTATTCGGAGAAGTCACGATAGCCTTTGCCTACGTGATTGCTCCCCTTGCTAGCAAGTAGTTAAATAAAGTCTGCCTTTGACGATCACTTTGTTTCACAGAGTCTTATTGAACAGTCGAAACTTCGACAGTTTCTTGGAGGTTCCACCGAGATCGCTTGCTGCCTTTCGGTAAGTCACGGACGAGGACACCATACTTTGCTAACGACAAATCCTGAATGGCCATAAGTGAGGTTTTCTCACAGAAAAGGATTTCTCTTTAGATACATAGTTGGTGTAGTCTGTTACTTCCGACGGGAGCACTGCGATCTGTTAAGACTCATGTGTGTTTGGAACTTGAGTTAACTTGTGTAACCTTTTGCTTCTTTTATCTTGACATTAAAAGGAGGAGGATACTGCCGGTTCAGGTTTCAAAACTGTCGGACAAAGGGAGACAGCAGAAAGGTCGCGACCAGGTTGAGTTCCGGAATATATGTGAGTGTACTGTGAAGGGATTAGCCTGAAGGATAGACACAGAAAGAAAGAAATAAGGGTACCAGAGGGCCTGTGAAGAGACTAGCTCGAAGGATAGGCAGAGAGTGCACAGTGACGTAATCTGTGAAGGGACTACCTAGTAATCCCGAAGGACAGATAGGCAGTTAGAGTAAGGATAAGTATAGAATAAGAATTCAAATAAAACACAACTGTTTTGTAAAATAACGCTTATATGCATATGTAAAATTTGTAAAGATTTAAAGGAAAACTGTTAGTGACTGAGTTGATCGACTAGGACAAGGAAGTGCCTGTCTCAAACGCGCAGCCTTAGACCGGTTGTTAAGAGGGGAAATCCCCCACGTGAAGGTCAGGACCCTGAAGTGGGCGGAGAGGCATAAAGGCACTTAGGATCGTGATACTCAGTCATTAGTTGTTAAAAGCTTGTAAAATAAGGCCTCGATCTGTAGAGCGTACCACGCAGATCGAGAAAACTGTCGGATTGTAATTTAGCTTTTGTAGAAAGCCTGCATAACTGTACTTATGTTATTTTATGTCTGAGTTCTTTTGTGTACCTGTTTGGACCTTCAAGTTATTCCTTAGTATTTTCTTGATTGTTATTATTGTATGTTATTGTTCATCGCTCTCGGTACTTTGGTCAGCCTGTAGGGGTCGTAAGAGGGTTGAGGGTAAAACTTGCGACCCAGAACAAGTGCAGCTAGTGGAAATTAAGAACTAACTAGGATGGGAGCTGCAGAAAGCAAGGTCCCCGAAAGGGGAACCCCAGCTTTCCATATTTTTCAAAATTGTGGCCGATCATCCACAATTGATTTACCTAAATGGTCTAAATGGACCAAGAATGACAAATACCCATTTCCTATAGATGGAACTTTTAATTTAGACAGAATAACATGCCTAGAGAATTGCCTCATAACTAGAGACCCGCAGAGAAAAGGAAAAAAAGCAGTAAATTGGTCAGCCTTTTCAGATTGGAAAAAGGAAGCACAGACAATTAACGAACTTAAGAGCATCGTTATTTGCCATCAACCCACCATTGTGGATGCTGACCAGTTGTTTAGAGCTTGGCTGAAAGATTCAAAGTATCGCTTGTTAACCGAAGGCAAAGAAGGATTTAAAAATTTTAATGATCATAAAACCAACAACAATTGGAATCCAGAAACACTACCAAGCGAGCAGTTCTGGACTGAGTTATATAGAACAATGCATATTAAATTCCCAAAAAGAATTAATTGGTCAAAAATAATCGAAAAAAAAAAGGACGAGGATGTTGAGGATTATATTGAAAGAATAGAATTAATCATGGGACAACATTCCGGGATGGCTAAGGAAAATTATCAAATTCCCCTGATTAACGCCCTTGTAAACGGTCTCAGATCAGAATTTAGGGAACCATTGACTCTAGTCTGCTTAGACTGGAGACATAAAACAACCCCCGAATTAACACAAATTCTGAAAGGAATCCAGGAGAGGAATAGAGACCAAAAGAATAAGGCTTCTCTCTTTATGGAACAATCGGCTGTGGAAACCCCGACTGCCAAAACCACTATCTGTTATCAAGGTCAGCAAGGCGGACGGGGCAGAGGGGGTAACAGGGGAGGATTTGGAGGAAGTAATAGGAGAGGCTTTGGCAGAGGACAGTGGAATGGAAGAGTCACAAACTCTGCGTGTTATAACTGCGGTCAGATCGGACACTGGAAGTCTGACTGCCTGCTTCCAAAACAGTCAAACCAAGGCTGGGGAAGCGCACCTAATAATATAAATACCCAAGCCCAGGTTTACACTCATCCGCAACCAAATTTTACAACAGGGAATCCTTGGGGAGGTCAAATTATTGGAGAACAATTCGGACCCCCAGGCCAAAACTATGCATGACGCAGAGACAAAGTCCCAACCGTTACCCACCCGACACAGTTGCCTTCAGTTTCAGTAAATTCTAGGGAAGAGCCAGTTTTATCCATAAAAGTAGAAGGTAGAAAAGTCCCATTCTTAGTTGACACCGGAGCCACAACCTCGCTGCTAACAAAGCAACACGCAAGAGGAACCCCGTGCACTGACGCAGAGGTCACGTGCGTGGGACTCTCCGGTGCCCTACAAAAAATGACGTGGTCAGAGCCACTAGAAGTACAGACAGACAGTTTTTCTGGTCAACATGCCTTCCTCTTATCAGAAGATACCCCTATGAACCTATTGGGAAGAGATTTACTGTGCAAAATGCAAGCAACAATAGTTTGTTCAAAAAAAGGGACTGCAAGTATACATCCCTACCGAAAGATGCATTATGTGTCCTTTATATGAAGTTACACAAGAAAACCCACCTCTAAGTATCCCAAGGGAAACACAACAATTGCTTGATCAGGTTTCGCCGCAAGTCTGGTCTAACCATCCAAATGAGGTCGGCAAGATGTTAACTGCTAAACCATATAAAGTTACACTAAAACCATCCATTCAACTGCCTCGGCGTTCCCAGTACCCACTGTCAGCGGCAGCTGAGCAAGGAATTCAGCCTGTCATTAACTTTTTGTTGCAACAGGGAATAATCGTCCCGACACAGAGTCCATGCAACACACCGATTCTTCCTGTCGAAAAGAAAGAAAGTGGGAAATGGAGACTAGTGCAGGATTTAAGAGCAGTTAATGAATCAGTACTCCCAGTTTATCCAGTTGTGCCAAATCCTGCCACAATTCTAACTAGTATTCCTTCTGGATCAAAATACTACACTGTTATTGATTTATGCTCAGCATTCTTCAGCATTCCTATCCACCAAGATTCGCAGTTCCTGTTTGCTTTTACGTTCAAGGGAACACAGTATACTTGGACAAGGCTACCGCAAGGCTATACAGAAAGTCCCACAATCTTTTCTCAAAGTCTCAGGCATGATCTAGAGGACGTTATCTTTACGGGAGGGTCCACATTAATCCAATATGTCGATGATTTACTAATAGCCTCGCCTGATAAACAGTCATGTCAAACCGACTCGCTTATTATGCTGCATGCCTTGGCCGCAAAGGGACATAAAATATCACGGTCCAAGATGCAGTTTGTATCAGAGAAAGTGCAGTATTTGGGACATGAACTCCGTGGAGATAGTCGCTGTTTGACACAGAACAGAGTAAAAGCAATTTACGAAGCACCATTGCCTGTCACTAAACAACTGAAACATTTTCTTGGCATAACGGGATACTGTCGACAATGGATTATGGGGTATTCGGATCTAGTCAGACCATTGCTAGATATCTCTATGCCACTACAGGAAGATCCTCTCATTTGGAATCAAAAGGCAAAGGACGCTTTTAAAAAATGTAAAACAAGCCTTGTTGTCAGCTACAGCATTAGGGCTACCAGATTATCAGAAACAGTTCAATCTTTTTGTGCATAATAAAGCAGGATTCGCCCAGTCTGTTTTGACTCAAACCCACGGAGATAAACAGAGACCTTTAGCCTATTTTAGTACTCAGTTAGACCCCGTAGCACGTAGTCTGCCTGGATGCTTGCCAATTTTGGCAGCCGCTTATTATGCTGCAAAACAAGCTCAGAGTATTACACTTAATCATCGAACTGTTTTGTTTGTGCCACATTCAGTTGAAGTACTATTGACGAAATGTGCAACCCAACATCTGACGTCAGCCTGCAGCAGTAAATATGAGGTTGAATTACTATCTAACCCCAACCTCGTAATTCAGAGATGTTCAGTTCTCAATCCTGCCACAATGTTACCCACAGAGGAAGATGGAATCCCACATTGCTGCGAAACAGTCACCCAATTAGTGACCAAGCCTCGGGCAGACCTAACAGAGACTCCCATTCCTAACAGCGACCTGACATACTATGTAGACGGGTCGGCTTTTAGAGATGAAATGGGATCACCTAAAGCCGGATACGCCATATCACACAACCATAGAAGCATACTCACTACCTCAGTCCTTTTCAGCAGAACAAGCAGAACTATTTGCCCTTACAAGAGTGTGTATACTAGCAACAGGCCAATCAGTCAACATTTACACTGATTCCAGGTATGCCTTTGGAGTCGCTCATGACTACGGACAGATTTGGAAATTGAGGGGTTTCTTAACCTCTTCAGGATCAACCATTAAAAATGTGGAACAAATCAATAATCTTCTGAAAGCTTTGATGTGTCCCGCTAGAATTTCAGTTATAAAATGTCAGGCTCACACAGGTAGTCAGGATCAGATATCATTGGGTAACGATCGGGCAGACAAAGCTGCTAAATCAGCAGCTCTGTCCAATACAGGGCTGCAAGTATCAGTCTTTGCACTGCGTCAGCAAAAATCAGATAATGACCCACCTTCGATTAAAGATGTTTTAGCCTTCCAGTCACAGGCTGATTCGGACGAAGTGTTAGGTTGGGCAAGGGATTTCTGTTTTAAAACACCCGAAGGGGTATGGGTTCACCAGGATGGCCGTATGGTGGCTGCTAAATCTTTAATTCCATGGATTGCCCGATGCGTTCACATGTTCACGCATGCGGGCAAAGGGGGGATGGCAGACTATATTAATCAAACATGGTATGCACCAGGAATTACGACAGTCGTAAAGCAAATTAGTGAAAGGTGCACCACTTGCCAGGAAATGAATCCAGGCAAGACAGAGAAAGTACAGGCTGCCTCCCACCCAAATCCATCAGGCTCTTTTGAAAATTTGCAAATGGATTTTATTGAACTACCTGTATGTCTCGGATTCAAATATGTATTAGTAATCATAGACATGTTTTCAAGATGGGTGGAAGCTTTTCCATGTAGGAAAAATGATGCCGTAACGGTTGCGAAATGTTTACTGAAAGAAGTCACACCAAGGTTTGGAATACCTACGCAACTTTCATGCGACAACGGATCACACTTTACTGGAACCGTTATAAAGGAATTATGTAAAGCTTTACAGGTCAACCAACATTTTCACTGCAGCTACCACCCGCAATCTGCAGGATTAGTAGAAAGGTACAACGGGGGACTGAAGAATAAACTTTCTAAACTTTGCAATGAAACTGGACTTAAATGGGTCGAACTATTACCCCTAGCATTGATGATAATGCGAGCAGCAACTAACAGGACAACCGGACTATCGCCACATGAGATTGTTATGGGACGACCCCTAAGACTGCCATTTTCAGCGCCACTTACGGTTAAGCAAATGGACATCCATAAAATGGATGAGAACATGTTAAATTATTGTATTGCATTAACGAGATGTATTTCCAGCTTTCACCAGCAGGTTATAATCTGACCACCTTCCAGGGATGGTATCAACCCAATTATAACCATACAGGTATTATCCCGGGGATGGTCAAAACGGAAATGAAGTCGGTATCCTTAGGCCAAAATTTAAATTTGGCACGAGGACCGACAAAAGGGACTGAAAGAATTAATGTGGGCTATATTGTCCTAGGTAGGACAAAATGGGGGAATGTAGAAGTGCATCAGCATAGAAATATATATCCACACATATTAGTATAAAATAAGCACACATACTCTCTTATATTAAAATGGAGTCTGGAACTGTTTCAACAGGCCAAAATGGCTTCACACAGTATAACATAAGGGGAAACGGGCAGGCCCATATTAGGAAGCGGTTTAAGGAAGAGGATGTGACTCCTTTGTAGCTTGCAGGCTAAGCAGTTCCAGTAAACAAGATAAGCTTAGCAGAACAAAAAGCATGATAACCGAAGGACATGTACTGTAAACATTCATATGAATGTCCAGAACCAAAGTGAGAGACAAACCGTCTCCATTGTATAAAATTAATTAACTTTATCTAAAGGTATTCCTGCATCATGACTTTTGATTATCTATTGGCTAACCTTATCTTAAGACACCGAGGCTCTGCTGACCCTTTAGTCATCTTCTTGTTGACCTTAAACATTCCTTACTCATCTCTTTTTAATGTTATTAATTGTGTCTCTCAATACTATACCATGTGATAAAAGGTTTTGATCTTTGTGTATAAAAAGAGGTGTTTTTGTCCATGTATTCGGAGAAGTCACGATAGCCTTTGCCTACGTGATTGCTCCCCTTGCTAGCAAGTAGTTAAATAAAGTCTGCCTTTGACGATCACTTTGTTTCACAGAGTCTTATTGAACAGTCGAAACTTCAACAATAGCCCCAAACTGACATGGGTCACCCCTCTCTGTCTCAGAAAAGAATTGATTCTGTATATGCATCAATTTGGGGGACATGCCTCCGTTTCTTGGGTTATAGATATGCTATACAGTTGTTACTGGAGGCCAATGATGTGCCAGGATGTTCAGCATCACCGAGCTTTGTGTCTCACTTGTGCCCAAATGAATCCAGCCCCAACTAAACGAAAGGTGGCGATGGGTAGCTCCCACCTGAATACTGGTCCATGGGACACATTACAGACCGACTATACAGGCCCATTACCACAGCAGAAGGGGGCTTTCGGTTTATCTTAGTGGTTATAGATATGTTCACCTGGTGGATCGAAGCCTTCCCAGACGGTAAAAATGATGTGGTTACCACGGCAAAGATTTTGTAGGAGCACATTTTTACCAGATGGGGTTTTCCAAAAAGGATCGAAAGTGATAATGGATCACATTTTAAGGCAGAAGTGATGCAACACCTGTGCCGCCTTGTCCATTGGCGTGGAACATTTCCACATCCCCGACCACCCGTAGTCTATGGGATGGTGGAACGCTTTCATCGCACTCAGAGCAGAGCTGAAAAAAGCTGTCATACAGAGAACTGATGATCTGGTTAAGACCAATGCTGATTGGGTTACGGCTTTGCCTGGTATTCTAATGGCCATCCGCGCCACACTCGTGAGCTCTACGGGCTACAGTCCATTTGAGCTGATGACAGGCTGACAGATGCAAATTGCACATCCAAATGAGGTTCTATTCGCCAGATCTATAACCAGTTCCTCCAGAACCTCCAACAATCCCTTGAGTTCGCTCTGCTCCGTGCAGCGGGGAAGATGGGTGCTACTCATTTTAACACCACCAGGGACGACCACCCCACCCACTGCATTAACTACTTGATTGGCGATCAAGTCATACTTACATTTTTATTTTTAAAAGGGGGGGCCTGGGAGGCTAATTGGGAAGGTCCGTATGAAATCATGGACAAATTGGGGGAAACAAACCTTAAATTGGCCATTCGGAAGTGAGGGAAGAAACCACAATATGTATGGTATCATGGCGATCAGTGTAAACTGTACAAGAACAAGTGGTCAGATAACACGGTGCAGAATAAATGCTGCATTTGGTTTTATTTTATTTTAACAGGAGCAGGATGTGGAGAGTCATTGTACTACTGCTGACCTCTACCAGCGCGAAACAACAACTGGAAAGAAGATGGAATTGTATAACAAGCCTGGTCGGGCTGGACAGATCCAGTGATGAAACAACTGGAGGGTGCAAGTACCAGAAGGGGATGGGCTACAAATACCATGTTGTTGGATGGGAAATAATACTGTCGCTGTAACTAAGATCACATTTAAGTGGATCAGAACTCAAGGACCTATCAGCAGCAAAATAAGGGACTTGGGGATCCCGTATAAAGGAGTCTTAATAATGAATGCTAATTACAGTGAGTTGAAACAAACCTTGAACTAGCCGAGAATCTGGAAAGCTAACTTTCCCAAAGAGGCGCTAGGAGTGGGACGCTCCGCGATGGACAGTGCTAGCTAGTTAACTGCAGTATCCGGAAAGGTTGTTGATATTAATGGAACAGATGTTGAGGAAAAGCTTGAGCATGTGTTCAACTCAAGTTCCCAAGATTATACCTGCCCACCCCAACGACCAAACCCAAATAAAAACGGACTCGAAGTCATCGAATCCGGGACTGTACTATGTAATGATGTCCGTTTTGAGATTGTACCAGTGTTATTGAATATGAAATTGGACATATCCAAAAAGCTTTGTCAATGTAATGATAGATATCATGCATAGAATGTTGCAAGCCTCAGTGGAAAAGGAGGGAGAGAAGCGTAAGGGATTCGAAGAGTCAGATTGGGAGAAGATAGGCATAAGGAGGGTAAGAAACGAAGGAAGAGGGGGCTAATGGAATGGCTGGGCATAGGAGCAACAGCAGGTTTGTCTGGAATGAACCGAGCCGATATAGAGGGAATGTGGGAACATGAGGTGATGAAGCAATTGAAAGACATTTTATCCAAAATGAACCAAGGGGGAGATGATTTCGTGGAACAAGACACCTTATTATCTCCTGAGGAGTTAGAGAGAGAATTGGGCAAAGTACAGAAGAGAATGAGTCAGTTAATAGATAATAATAATGAGGCCAATGAAAAGCAGGAGACAACGAGAGGTATTGTGTAGCCTGCGTGCGGCTTTTGTGATGAACATAATCCAGAAAGAAATGGATCAAATAAAGAGACGTGAGGTGCCTCTGTTTATTCATGAGAAACAAATGAGAAGGTGGTTTAATTCAGAGAATGAATGGGACTATGATGTGATGCAACAAGTGGAAATGGCGTTTCTGGCCCCTAGGGAAGGGGATTGAAGTGAAGATATTAGACCAGTGGGATTGGTCTTGCCTTTGTTAAGGAAAAATGAAAATGAAACAAAACCTTGGAAGGTGTATAGGGTAGAATCGATTGGAATGGTGGAAGAGTTAGGTCCGATCCATATACAGTATGAGGAATATCCAAGATATCTGATTAAGAAGGGAGGAACTTGGATAGCATCAGGTATGCAGTGTTGCACTCTGGAAAGGGACAACGTGGGTTTGTAGATGTGACGTAGTCCATCAACAGACTGTTCCAGCTTGTGGGCTCATCCTCGACAAACAATCACCAAAATGTCAGATTGGGATAAGTAAATGGGGCGAAGACCAAACTAATACCACGTATAAAGGAAAAAGACAGGATTGTGTGACTACCACGGCCACCCATATGACTGGATTCAGCCCGATGCCCCATACTGGAAGGCCAGTTTTGCTTGATTCCAACAAGAAACACTCGTAGCATTGGTACATCATCATAACGCCACTTATCTACAGATGAGGCTGCCTCTGGAAGATGAAGCCATACGAGCCATTCCACATATGGGACACGATATACCTCCCGTCTCTGGCTTTACAGGTCAGAATTGAGCCAATTAGGACATCCCAGAAACACACAGTGCAAATGATTCAGACAAATAGAGAGACAGAACAGGCAGTCCCCAGACTTGGGAATCAGGAATGGTGGGAATCACAGAATCCCCACAGTGCAGATAGAGGCCATTTCGGCCCATCAAGCCTGCACCGACACATATCCCACCCTATCCCCGTAACCCCACGTATTTAATCCCCTAACACTAAGGGTCAATTTATCATAGCCAAATCAACCTAACCCGCACATCTTTGGACTGTGGGAGGAAACCGGAGCACCCGGAGGAAACCCACGCAAACACGGGGAGAATGTGCAAACTCCACACAGACAGTCGCCCGAGGCCGGATTTGAACCCGGGTCCCTGGCGCTGTGAGGCAACAGTGCTAACCACTATGCCACCGTGCCCCCAAGTAGTATCTAGTGTGGAACTACATCCTTGGGCTAGACTGTTCCAAATGGGATAGGTGAGAGCACATATAATAGCTTTAGAGATGCTGGTTATTGCCTTATACTGTGTAAGGAAGTCGATAAGGGACATAGAAATTATAAGGAAAGGTAAGGAGGTAGCAAGGACACCAAGAGGAAGCCAGAATTATTGAAAGACAAGAAGGATAAAACACTTTCGAAGAGGCAACGTAACCCATTGGGAATTTTTTTTTTTTTTTTTTTTTATAAAAGTAGGCCATGTTGGCATATGGAATTTGGTTAATTCCACTTCTGAAAGGTGTTCATGTTTAGTTCATTCGATACAGGGAAAAAATGTGATTGGTATCACTAGAGAGAGAGAGAGAGAGAGAGACACACACACACACAGATTTCACTTAGCAACAGCCGGTGTTCACAGCCAACCGGCCTTGGATATTTTCATATACAGGAAACTTTGTGCTATCCGGCACCCACGGGACCGAGCTGCTGCCGTTGCCTCAAAACTTCCGGATAGACCAGCGTCAATGTTATCAGATAGGAGCTTTTCATCTCCGTATCTGACAACAAAAACTGTTGCTTAGCAACAGCTTGTCAGCACTCGGCCCGTGGCTTCGAAGCGTCTCTGAAGCTGTTGCTAAGATACAGAGACGCTTTCTAGAGCCTGCCGTATCTGACCACAAACACTGTTGCTTAGCAACAGCTTGTAAACACTCGGCCCAGTAGCTTGGAAGCGTCTCTGAAGCTGTTGCTAAGCTACAAAGATGCTTTCCAGAGCCTGCCTGTGAAAAGAATGCTAGGAGAAGAAAAAAAACCTAACCAAAACGGCTGCTGATTTCTGCCGTTAGATCGAAGTTGCCGGACATTCAACCTCCGGATAGCACAAAGTTTCCTGTAAGAGAATGTTTAGATTAGAAATGTTATAGTATGCCAAGAAAATCTAGAGACTAGAAGGTTTATGCTTACCACAGCAAGGCCACAGTGTTTTTACATACTTCTAACGTTGTTGATGTATGTTGCAGACTTATGTCTCTAGACTGTGCAGTAGCCAGAGACGACCATATTAGGCAAAGCCTGCTCCAGCTTGATAAAACAGTGTATCAATATAAACTTTTTCCTTTGTTCAAGCAACACGAAAGGACCCATGCCTAGGTTTGCGTGTTCTATCTGTGACTATACTGTTGTAAATTGCTTTCTATGTTGAAGTTAAAGAATAAAATGATTATAACCAGAAGACTAAACTCGTTACTACTCAAGTGAACAAACAGAACATTGTTTTAAGACAACAAATAGTCAGGAGCAGAACCCAGGCTAAATTGTTCTCCTCTCTCACCCAAGGGCACATGGACAACTGCAGCGTCCCTACATCTTCATCAATGTAGGACTTTATAGATAGCAGACAACAATTTCATGTGCTACTTTCTTAAATACTTAGTGAAATTTCAACAGGAACACCTAAGCCTGCTATATGCTCATGGTAATTCTGGATACATACACTCAATTATTTGGAAACCTAGAGTAATTCATCCATATTTAGTTAACAAGTCGATTTTTTCCAAACCCAACCAGCTTACAGAAGAACACAGGAATATCACATACCATCTGCTGCCCTGCGACGCAGGCCTGTCTCCTCCTCCAGGTCACACTGTGGGGAATTGTCTGATTTTCTATCACACAGCTAACCTCCATGGCCTGTAGAGTGCTCAGCAGTTGCCCTCCTCCTTCTACCTGAAGCAGCCCTGCAAAGGTGAAACAAAAGATAAATCACGTTCACATGTGCATCTCCATTTGTGGGGTTTCCCCAGGATTTTGGGAAAATATGCCAGGTATTACACTACCATGTCTATCACCAGTAGATGCTGTATGCGAATCATTCCAAAAACCGTATCATTTTAAAATAACCTTCTCCGAAATTACTTTTGCTGCGACTGTTACGTAGGAGCAGGCACTTGGGCCTCAGTTCCATGTCCCAACTGACGGATGGCAAGACAATGCAGCACTGCCTCAGTACAGCACTGGAGCGGCGACTAAGATTATATGGTCAAGTTCTGGAATGCGGCTTCAACCTTTGGTCCCAGAGGTGGGTGTGATAGCATCTAGGTCAGTGACACTTAAGAGGGGTAGGTGGGAAAAGAGAACAAAACAAAAAGAAAAGGGTTTGGGACCAACTCTGGATTTTGGTACAGCCTTTTGAGACTTAGCAGCGTCTATATTGGATGCACTGTGCGTGACTATTAACAACACTAGGTGCAAAGCATTAAATCTAACAACACAAAAACAAAATACTGCGGATGCTGGAAATCTGAAATAAAAACAGAAAATGCTGGAAATAGTCAGCAGGTCAGGCAGTAATAGTAAGTGTTTCAGGTTGATGACCTTTTGTCAGAACCTAACAAATCTAACAACTTGCACTTATATAGTGTCTCTAATATAGTGAAATACCCCAAAGCATATCACTGAGAATGAGGTAAAACTGACCAGCAGGAGTTAGAATTTAGGGGAAGTGATTGAAGGTGCAGTTGGAGATAGGGTGAGATTTTTGAAGATGAGGAGAGATATGGCAAGCTGCGAGGGCTGGGGAGAGAATTCCATATGCAGAGATTTGATGAATATGACTCTGCCACCGATTGTGGAATTGGGGGGGGGGGGGGGAATATTGGACAATAGGCTGGAATTGAAAGGCCAGAGGCGTGGCCAACTCACAATGGCTCACGGACGACCAGAGGGTAGAAGCTAGGGAGTAGAAGGTTAGAAAAGGTAGGGTGGGATGAGTGAGGAACTTCTAAACGAGGGCAAAGCTTTTGAAATTGATGCAGGAGTCACTGAAGGACTTACATTGAGGACAGGGAGCGAGTGGAGGCCAAGAGAAAAGCTGTGACATGCAAGTGGAATTTCATGACACAGGTGGCTGAGGTTTGAACAAGTTGGAGCTTAGTAGGGTGGAGTTCAGGAAACCAACCAGGTAAGCATTGGAGAAGTCGAGTCTCGAGGTGACAAAACATAGGGTGTGGGGTGAAGTAGACATGGTGGCGAGTGACTTTAAAGGAGGTGGAAAGAGGCAATTTTGGTGCTGGAGAGCGGGTGGGATTTGAAGCTCAACGCAAGATCAAATAGGACCCAGAGATTCATCGCTGCAGGCTCAGGTGATATCGAAATGTGAGGAACTTTATAGCTGTATAAGGCCAATGTATATATTTGCAACTACTTGCAAAATACTGAACTCAGATGACCCGATAACCTGTACTGCATCCTGTTATTATACCATGACCTGAGAAAGCATGCATAACTCAACAAAATTAATAAATTTAACAAAACCTATTATCTCATCACCTGGCTATTTTGAAATAGTTATTTCACTTATGTAAGAAGTGTACAAACATGGCTGTTTCAAATGAGTCAAAATGGCTCTTTTATTCCACATTAACGACAGGTAACTGCAGGATAAAATCAATTTGACGGCTATTAAATATCATTCAAATGATTTGAGTGCAAAATACAAGATTGAAATATTTTGTGTGGGGCGGTGAAAGAAGGATCCAATACTTTGAGACGGTAAAACACGGAAGAGAGCACATGGAGAGGAGAGAACAGTCACGGAAAGTCATACCATGCGGAGAAATAAATCCTCAAATCTGCAAACCGTGATCTACAAATTGTAGCTCCATCAACATGTTAAGTTAACCCATCAGGAGATGTTAAAATAACTCATCAAGCAAGCAGGGATAATATAACAGAAATGCTTAAAGTTATGAAAGGCTGGGACAGGGTAGATAGAAGCAGACGCTTTCCAATAGTTGAGGCTCTCAAGCCAAGTGCAGCCAGGTTCTGACGAAGGGGCATCGACCTGAAACGTTAACTGTTTCTCTCTCCACGGATGCTGTCCTGGCCTGCTGAGTTTTTCCAGCGGTTTCTGTTGTTATTTCAGATTTCCAGCATCCGCAGAATTTTGCTATTGTATATCATTGTATCCTTTGATTGTTGAGCATCTCTGGAGGAGAGTGTTGACTGACGGCCCAGACAGACAAATCTGTTTGGCAGCTTTCTGCCAGCTCAGTCCTTGTTCCATTGATGTGAAAGTGAACACAGGAAGGCTTCAAGGGGTACACTAAACCTCACAGCTAAGCTTTGCATCCATTTCTAAATCGATGGAACAAGGAGAATTGCTGAACTGCAGAAATCTTTCTAGCTGGGCTAGGAGCGGTCAATTAACTTTCTCAGAGACAACCTGTGGACTACTCCCTGCTGTGAAAACCAGGTTACTGTCCAGATTCGGTGTTATTAGGCGAGGTAATAAAGCATTGTGTATTTTATTAATTTGTGAACTGAGTAGTTAAGTCAAATATTTTACATTAATGAAATCTGATGAAATTGATCTTTTGCTACTGTACAATCGTTACTTTGAATGAACCCGACATCTAGTTATAGTCTAATGATACTGATTTTTCTTCTGCTACCCAAAGCCATGAGGTCACGAGAAGGCTCATTCATGGCAGTGGTCCTTGGCATAGAGCATGAGCGATGTCTGGGAACAGCCAGATGGTAGTTACACCAGCCGGCCTCTGGAGCAGTATCACTTATACTGGACAGATGATGAGCATTATGCAGCAAATCTTAATAAACAGGCTGTTTCAAAGAAAAAGGAGTTTTAAAATACCAGCGATCACAGGTTTAAACAACTTTCGGTCAGACACAATATTAATGAATATTTTTACACATACCCAAGCTCTGAATGCCCCTATTTAGCTTACATTTGTATATTAAGGTCCAACTTTTAAATCACTTCTCACATTGTGGAAAATAACCACAATCCTCTCTCGTCTTTACTACCCGTAAAAGAAAAGAACTTGCATTTCTCCCGCGCCTTTCACCTCTAGATGTCTCAAAGCGCTTTACAGCCAATGAAGTACTTTTGAAGTGGAGTCACTGTCGTAATGAGGGAAACACAGCAGCCAATTTGTGCACAGCAAGCTCCCACAAACAGCAATGTGATAATGACCAGATAATCTGTTTTAGTGATGTTGGTTGAGGGATAAATATTGGTCCAGGACACCAGGGAGAACTCCCCCTGCTCCTCTTCAAAATACTGCCGTGGGATCTTTTACATCCACCTGAGAGAGCAGACGGGACCTGGGTTTAACGTCTCATCCGAAGGACGGCACCTCCGACAGTGCGGCACTCCCTCAGCACTGCAGCGCAGTGTCAGCCTAGGTTTTTATGCTCAAGTCCCTCGAGTGGGGAAAAAGGCTTGTTTTGTGAATTTTTAAACTCAGACGCAGCCCCAACCACCAATGATGTCAATGTGGTATGTTTCAGTTTTCCAAACCAGCCATCCTGTGGTCTCTCTGAGTGCTGAAGTAGGGACACTTTGATTGCCTGGATTGAGGCTTCCCAAATCCATTTCACACAGGATCCCTTACAGCCAGCAGATTTGCATCCCAGCAGTCTGGGCCAGATTGAAGTCCTAGACCCAGAGGTGGAAGGACAGTCTAACCTGTTGCATCCAGTACATAAAAATATTTCCACTGTTATTAAACTACATAATTCTTGCAACAATGGCTAACTTAAGTTCTGCTGTAACAACTGCCCTCATTGATTTCTCATTACATCCAAATCATATTGTTTCTTTAAAACTTACCTGGATCAATGGAGACCAGCATGTGTCTGAGGCATTCCCCTGGTCTCAACATCTTCTCAACGTCAGCCAACTCCTTTCTCCTAGCTTTTTCCTCTTCCCGTTGCTGACGAATATTTTCCTTCTCTGCACGCTGCTGCTCTCGTTCTTGGCATTTTTTCAGTGCCTCCAGTTGAGCCTTTTCTGTTTCCGCCGCATTCCGTTTAATCTTTTTCTGTGGGTGGGACGGATCTGATGCCACTTCCCTGGAGGACGGCGCATTCCCGACACTCTGCTGAGTTGGATTATTACGAGGCTCACACGATTTTGTTGGTTGCAACACGCACACTTTATCGCCTTCATCAGAGTCTGAAATGTCCCATTTGGAGCGAGAAGGGAACGTTCTCCGTCTAATGAATGAAGGTCCCGTAGCTTGGCCTGTTCTGAGCACAGAAACATCAGTCGTCTTAATCTCGGGATCAACTTGACTAAGTTGAGGGTTATTGGGAATTGAAGTCCCAAGCACAGGGTTATGACTGGAATTTTCTTGACTAGATTTGGAAAGCGAGTGGTCAGACTTTTCAACCTTTTCGTTCACAGTAAGCCTTGCCTTCAGTCTCTCCATTAGAGGGATGATTAGATCCTCTTCACCATCACTCTCACTACTCACAACCGTTACTACTTCCTTGGGCAAGCACTTAACAGGGTGGCTGAGATTCGGCTGAGAGCATCTAGTTTTGGCCAACGGAGGGTGACTGCTTTCAGAGTTTGAGCCTTCGATGACAATTGAATCCAGCTGTGCTGGAGCTCTGCGTTTGATATCCAATGTGCCATCACAGGCTGTATGGCTTCGTAGGCCAGTGAAGCTGAAAATAGGCAGCTCCGCTGAATCGTTATTTAAGTCTGTGACATTAGCTTCTTCTTCCGAACCATCATCACACCACAGCATCCTCCTGTCAACGCCAAGCTGTCACGCCTCAAACAGAAAAAATATGAAATAGTGACATAAATATAGAATTCTACAGACTTCAATTTTTTGGTGTGTTTTGTGCTGCTCAAGGTGAAGAATGGTTGTACTGCAGAATGGAATAGTTCCCACTACAGGCACCCAGTATCAGTATCTAGCACTCCCAGGTGAGATACAGCACAGGTCAGAGTCACAGTAAAGCTCCCTCAAATCTGCCTCAACAATATGCCTCAGCATCAACATGCGAGTAGCACCTCTAAAAACACCTGGGTTACATTTTTCCATTTGCCACAACAGCCATCCTGTGAACTTTCTGCCATTTAATAATGTGGTACCCTTGTTTAAAAAGGGAGAAAGGGATAGACCGAGTAATTACAGGCCAGTCAGCCTAACCTCGGTGGTAGGAAAATTATTGGAAAGAATTCTGAAGGACAGGATAAATCTTCGTTTAGAAAGACACGGATTAATCAAGGATAGTCAGCACGGATTTGTTAAGGGAAGGACGTGTCTGACAAACTTGACTGAATTTTTTGAGGTAACAAGAAGGGTAGATGAGGGTAGTGCGTTTGATGTAGTGTATATGGACTTTAGCAAGGCTTTTGATAAGGTTCCACATGGCAGACTGGTCACGAACTTAAAAGCCCATGGGATCCAGGGCAAAGTATCAAGTTGGATTTAAAACTGGCTCGGAGACAGGAAGCAGAGGGTAATGGTTGATGGGTGTTTTTGTGACTGGAAGGCTGTTTCCAGTGGGGTTCCGCAGGGCTCAGTACTAGGTCCCTTGCTTTTTGTGGTATATATCAATGATCTAGACTTGAATATAGGGAGTATGATTAAGAAGTTTGCAGATGATACTAAGATCGGCTGTGTGGTTGATACTGAAGGAGGAAGCTGTAGACTGCAGGAAGATATCAATAAATTGGTCAGGTGGGCAGGACAGTGGCAAATGGAATTCAATCCGGAGAAGTGTGAGGTAATGCATTTGGGGAGGGCTAACAGGGAAAGGGAATACACATTAAATGGTAGGACACTGAGTAGTGTAGAGGAACAAAGGGACCCTGGAGTGCATGTCCACAGATCCCTGAAGGTAGGTCAGGTAGATAAGGTGGTTAAGAAGGCATACGGAATGCTTGCCTTTATTAGCCGTGGCATAGAATACAAGAGCAGGGGGGGTTATGCTTCAACTGTATAAAACACTAGTTAGGCCTCAGCTAGAGTACTGCGTGCAGTTCTGGTCACCACATTACAGGAAAGATGTGATTGCACTAGAGAGGGTACAGAGGAGATTTACAAGGATGTTGCCGGGAGTATAGAATCTTAGCTATGAGGAAAGACTGGATAGGCTGGGTCTGTTTTCCTTGGAACAGAGGAGGCTGAGGGGAGACCTTATTGAGGTGTATAAAATTATGAGGGGCATCGATAAAGTGGATAGAAAGGACCTATTTCCATTAGCAGAGGGGTCAAAAACCAGGGGGCACCGATTTAAAGTAATTGGGGGAAGGTTTAGAGGGGATTTGAGGGGAAATTTCTTCACCCAGAGGGTTGTGGGGGTCTGGAACTCACTGCCTGAAAGGGTGGTAGAGGCAGGAACCCTAACCACATTTAAAAAGTACTTGGATGTGCACTTGGGATGCTCCAACCTGCAGGGCTACGGACCGAGAGCTGGGAAGTGGGATTAGGCTGGATAGCTCTCTGTTGGCCGGCGCGGACACGATGGGCCGAAATGGCCTCCTTCCGTGCTGTAACTTTCTATGATTCTAATTCCTAATAAGTTTGCAATCTTAAACCAGATCCCAAGCCCAAGAACTAGATTCAGTCTGAAAACGAATTTCACATATAACCCTTACAGCCAGCAGGCAGAGGAGACTTGATTCAAGGTTAGATTCAAAGCTGGGTCCCAGAGGTGAAAAGCTTGTAACCACCACCTCGTCAGAATTCTGAAACTTTAACCTCTTGAAAGTGACATTATAAACCTTGAGAATGAACATTCGAGATTAAACCAATGTTGATTTGTTAAGCCTCTGCAATTTTAATATAGTTTTAATAGCTGGAAACAGTGCTGATGATAAGTTGAAAGTGAACTGCAAGAACACGAATTAAAAGACTGGGACAATATTACATCAGGAATTACAAAAGGGTACATTAAGCAAATTATCTTGCATTTCTAAAAGTAAATTTAGAAGGGAACAAAGAATTCAGTATACATTATAGTAGTCATCAAAAAACACTTTTAGGCTCCCCTAATAGCCTTTGGGTGAAGAAAATGCTGTTATGATCCAATGGTTGCTCATCTCAAACACTATAATTAGCCTCAGTGACACCGGCTGTGGGGAATAAATCAATCAATCAGGGTTCTCATTCTTGATTTGTTATCTAGTGACCTTGTTGAAAGATTCCCCTCCCTGCTCATACTCCTACTTTTCACCCTTGCCTCCACGCTGTGCTTAATCAGCAGGACCATCTGGGTAGGCAGATTGTTCCACGGTTTGTGCCAATGTATAGCATTCCTAATTAACTGGAGAGTTATTTTGTAGGTTGTTCCCTCTGATACCCCTTACGCTCAGAGATGAAATGGTCTGTCATCACAAGCAACTCTCTTAAGCAGCCCTGCAGAGAACAAAAAGTGTTTTCAGAAGCATCCAAAGGATCTATCGATGTACCATCACAAACTTGGTTGGAAAGAGGAGCATTGCCACCGATTTTTGTAAGCACTGCCTTGTGCATGCAACATCAGAGAGAGCTTGGGGCAGCAATACATTCTGATGGAACTTGGAGGGAGCAGGCCCGTGATCATCCACTCAACCTATCTTGGGCTGGAGTGAGACAGCAGAAGCCCTGCACCTAGCAGGGGTTTTAAAAAAAAACAAAGTCCCTTTTGCAGGACACCTCCAAGGATCTGAACCAGGAAATAGCAATTAGATGATGCTAATCCCAGATGTTAAAAACTGGGAGATTGTAGGAAGGAAGAAGTGAGTTATGATGTCCTCAGAAAGAATGAGTTAGAGTAGGAGACTGTACAAAGACTTTCTTTGCTGCTGAATTTTCTCTCTCCTCTATTGAAGGTACTGATTTCTCACTGGGCATAATACCTGCTGGAAGAATTTTTTTTTTTTGCTGTATTTGAATGGAGTGAAGAGCTTCCTAACCATAGATTGTCAGATTTTATCCTGAAATGTAGTTAAAAATCAACTGTGGGCAAATATATGTTTTTGCAGGTCAAAAATAAAACATTCATTCAAAAAATGTCAGGATTAATTGAGAAATCACAGCAACAAAAAGCAGCGTTCACCCCACTGTGACTGGCTCCACTGGTGGTTCTTTAGCTGGAGCTGCCGACTGCAATCCCATTTCCCTGCCCCAATATCCAATTATATTACTTTTCAAATGCAATTGAATAAGTATTTGAAATGAGAACTCTACCTCAATAGCCACTTGTAGTAAAGCATTCCACATTCTAAAAATCCTCTGTAAAAAATCATTTCTTCTCATTTCCCCTTTGTCCTTCCAGTGACAATCGCCAAGCTTTCTGGACAAGTTGCAATGTATAGATTTGCTATGTATGTCAAATACTCCTTATTTGGGTATTACCATTGTGACAGTCACCCTCCAACTACACACTTCGATCATTAGAGGGAGCTTCTCAAGCTGCAGATCCCAATACATGTACCTACAGCAGCACGATTGAGCCTCACAGCTTCAGCAACATTCCTACACTTCCTCCTGGATAAGAGTGAGTTTAGAACAACTACTCATCACTTCCTCAGCTTCAGCTTTCTCTCCCCCTCCATTTCTATTCTTAAGCCAGTGGTTCATGAAACTTTTCCAAGTGTTTTTCTCTCGGCGAAGAATGCTGCCGGCTTTTCCCACCACCTCCTGATATGCCACAGGACCCAGCTCCCACTCTCTCGGGCTTCCTGCTCCCTCGGGATGCCTTTCCTACCATCATTACCTATTTTTTTTACCTATCTTCCTTGGCTAATTGTGGCAGCCTGCCAGATGTTTCTCTATTTAGAGATCTACAGGTCGAGTTTCCGTTTTCAGCAGTCGGCAATCTGGGCGCAAATTGCGCTATTTTTCAAAAATCCTGTCGATGGTACACACTGCAGCCACGGTGAGCCAGTGTGGAGGGAGTGAATGATTTAGGTGGTGGATGGGGTGCCAATCAAGCAGACTTCTTTGACCTGGATGGTGTCCTTGAGTGTTGTTGAGGCTGCTCCATTAAGTAAGGCAAGTGGAGAGTATTCCATCACACTCCTGACTTGTGCCTTGTAGATGGCGGAAAGGCTTTGGGGGTTAAGGTGGAGACACTCGCCGCAGTATACCCAGCCACTGACTTGCTCTTGTTGCCACAGTATTTATGTGGCTGATTCAGTTTAGTTTCTGGTCAATGGTGACCCCCCCCAGGATGTTGATGGTGGGGAATTCGGTGATAGCAATGCCATTGAATGTCAAGGGGAGATGGTCATTGCCTGGCACGTGTGTGGCGCAAATGTTACTTGCCACTTATCAGCACAAGCCTGGACGTTGTCCAAGTCCTACTGCACGTGGGCACGGACTGCTTCATTATCTGAGGAATCGCGAATGAAACTGAGCGCTGTGCAATCAACGAACAGCCCCACTTACTGTGATGGAGGGAAAATCATTGATAAATCAGCTGAAGAAAGTTCAGCCTGGAAAGCTGCCCTGAGAAACACCTGCCCTGAGAAACACCTGCCCTGAGAAACACCTGCCCTGAGAAACACCTGCAGCAATGTCCTGGGGCTAATGAGACTGGCTTCCAACAACCACTTGCATTTATACAGCACCTTTAACGTAGTAAAACTTCCCATGGCGTCTTCAATGCCACAACCATCTACCTTTATAGCAGGTATGACTCCAGCCACTGGAGCTTTTCCCCTGATCCCCACTGACTAGGTCTCCTCAGTACGACACTCGGTCAAATGATGGCCTTGATGTCAGGGGCAGTCACTTTTACCTCACCTCTGGAACGCAGCTCGTGTTCATGTTTGAACAAAAGCCGAGGAGATCTGGAGCCGAGTGATCCTGGAGCCGAGTGATCTGGAGCCGAGTGATCTGGAGCCGAGTGATTCTGGCAGAAACCAGACTGAGCATCGGTGAACAGATTCATGGTGAGTAACTGCCACTTTACAGCACTGTTGATGACTCCTTCCATCACTTTGCTCATGATTGAGAGTAGGCTGATAGAGCGGTAGGTAGGTAATTGACCAGCTCGGACGTGTCCTTTTTGTGGACAGGACATGCCGGAGCAATTTTCCATTGTTGGGTAGATGCCAGTGCTGTGGCTGTACTGAACAGCTCGGCTAGAGGTGTGGCTAGTTCTGAAGCACAGGTCTTCAGCATTACAGCTGGATGTTGTTGGGAGCTTTGCTGTATCCAGTGCACTCAACCGTTTCTTGATGTCACAGCGTGAATCGAATTGGCTGAAGACTGGCATCTGTGATGGTGGGGACATCAGCAGGAGGCAGAGATGGATCAGCCACTCCGCACTTCTGGCTGAAAATGATTGCAAACACTTCAGTCTTGTCTTTTGCACTCATGTGCTGGACTCCACCATCATTGAGGATGGGGATGTTCATGGAGCCATTCATGACTGGATGTGGCAGGACTGCAGTGCTTTGATCTGATCAGTTGGTTGTGGGATCGCTTAGCTCTGTCTATACCATGCTGCTTCCGCTGTTTAGCATGCAAGTAGTCCTGTGTTGTAGCATCACCAGGTCGGCACCTCATTTTCAGGTACACTTGGTGCTGCTCCCAGCACTCCACACTCCAAATTGAACTAGGGTTGGTCTCCTGGCTTTATGATAATGGAGGGGTAAGCGATATGTCAGGCCATGAGGTTACAGATTGTGGTGGAATACAATTCTGCTGATGGCCAATATCGCCTCATGGATGCCCAGTTTTGAGCTACTAGATCCACTTAATCTATCGCACTTAGCACGGTGGTAGTGCCACACGACATGAAAAAGTGTCCTCCGTGTGAAGATGGGGCTTGGTCTCTGCAGTTGTGTCGTGGTTACAGTGCTGGACTAACAACCCAGAGGGCTCAATACTGAATTTAATACATTTGGTAATTTATGGGTAAACGGTGGCAGACTGTCATGAAAACCTAACTGGTTCACTAATGTTCTTCAGGGAGGAAGCCGGACACCCCCTGCCCAGTCTGGCCTACACGAGACTAATCATACAATATGTGGTAACTCTTAATGACCACTGATGTGACATTAAATGGATTGCATAGTTCAGGAAAGCCCAGAGCAACTAGGTAATAAATGCAGTCTTGCCAGTGTCATCCTGAGATCAATTAGATTAAAAAATTGTCGTCGTCTTTATTTTGTGGGAAAACCCTAAGAGAGCCACTAGTCTTTCATTGTTTACCTTCTAAAAAACCTTTGGCAGTTTTGAAAGCCTCCATTAGATACCCATTAACCTTTTCTACATCAATGAACAAACTGTTACAAGAAAACAGGAGCTGTACAGCTCGACATTCTATTCATTTATGAAATTAAGTGACTATTGACTGGGGCCTGCATCAGTATTGACAACACATGTTTGAAGTTAAAGGAGGGTTAGAAACGGCGACTGACACTCCACGTCTATTCATTTATATGATAAAAAAATATAAGCGCAGTCTTTCATCATGTAAAAACTTTTTTGAAAAAATAACTCAAGCACATTGTGTTTCTATGTATGTCCTGTACATGCGGGTGTGTATAATATGCATGTGTAGAATGTGTAAGTGCATATAATGTACACATGTCTACATAACAGGTATGTATAACAGGTATATATATATATAACATGTTTATAACATGTGCGCCAGAGGTCATAACAGCTCCCGGGACAGCAAGATGTTGACATTTAATTGAAAGGGTTGAGTAAGATGTGCTGACCCTACCTGGGCCTACGAGCACAGCGAGAAGCAAAACCCCGGCATCAATTCGCGGATCAGAAACTCCCGGACGGACAGACAGACTGACTGAAGGCCCGAGACAAAGCCACGAGCCCGGAGGACAGACCCCGGGACAGGTTGCGGGCTCTGGGCCGGAGACAGGAGGACAGGCAGTCGGCCGGGGACAAGCTGCTATCCCTGGACGGCCGGGCTCTGTGCTCCGTCCTTTGGGTCCCGGGGCGGGCTGGGGACAAGCGGCTGTCCCGGGGCGGGCTGGGGACAAGCGGCTGTCCCGGGGCTGGCTGGGGACAAGCGGCTGTCCCGGGGCGGGCGGGCGGGCTGGGGACAAGCGGCTGTCCCGGGGCGGGCGGGCTGGCTGGGGACAAGCGGCTGTCCCGGGGCGGGCTGGGGACAAGCGGCTGTCCCGGGGCGGGCGGGCGGGCTGGGGACAAGCGGCTGTCCCGGGGCGGGCGGGCTGGCTGGGGACAAGCGGCTGTCCCGGGGCGGGCGGGCTGGCTGGGGACAAGCGGCTGTCCCGGGGCGGGTGGGCTCTGGGGACAAGCGGCTGTCCCGGGGCGGGCGGGCTGGCTGGGGACAAGCGGCTGTCCCGGGGCGGGCGGGCTGGGGACAAGCGGCTGTCCTCGGGCTGGCTGGGGACAAGCGGCTGTCCCGGGGCGGGTGGGCGCTGGGGACAAGCGGCTGTCCCGGGGCGGGTGGGCGCTGGGGACAAGCGGCTGTCCCGGGGCGGGCGGGCTGGCTGGGGACAAGCGGCTGTCCCGGGACGGGCGGGCTGGCTGGGGACAAGCGGCTGTCCCGGGGCGGGCGGGCTGGCTGGGGACAAGCGGCTGTCCCGGGGCGGGCGGGCTGGGGACAAGCGGCTGTCCCGGGGCGGGCGGGCTGGGGACAAGCGGCTGTCCCGGGACGGGCGGGCTGGCTGGGGACAAGCGGCTGTCCCGGGGCGGGCGGGCTGGCTGGGGACAAGCGGCTGTCCCGGGGTGGGCTCTGGGGACAAGCTCCTGTTCCCGGGGCGGGCGGGCGGGCTGGGGACAAGCGGCTGTCCCGGGGCGGGCGGGCTGGCTGGGGACAAGCGGCTGTCCCGGGGCGGGCGGGCTGGCTGGGGACAAGCTCCTGTTCCCGGGGCGGGCTGGGGACAAGCGGCTGTCCCGGGGCGGGTGGGCTGGGGACAAGCGGCTGTCCTGGGGCGGGTGGGCTCTGGGGACAAGCTCCTGTTCCCGGGGCGGGCGGGTGGGCTCTGGGGACAAGCTCCTGTTCCCGGGGCGGGCGGGTGGGCTCTGGGGACAAGCTCCTGTTCCCGGGGCGGGCGGGTGGGCTCTGGGGACAAGCTCCTGTTCCCGGGGCGGGCTGGGGACAAGCGGCTGTCCCGGGGCGGGTGGGCTCTGGGGACAAGCGGCTGTCCCGGGGCGGGTGGGCTCTGGGGACAAGCTCCTGTTCCGGTGCGGGCGGGTGGGCTGGGGACAAGCGGCTGTCCTGGGGCGGGTGGGCTCTGGGGACAAGCGGCTGTTCCGGTGCGGGCGGGTGGGCTCTGGGGACAAGCTCCTGTTCCGGTGCGGGCTCCGCGCTCTGTGTTGCTCACGCGCCTCTCGCTTTTCAACCCCCGCCCGCTCGCGCTAAACCCGCTCACTCGCCACCCATTGGCCAAGCAGCCGGCATGGCATCCAATCAGCTCAGCCTAAAAACCCAGCGCGTTATAGTCCAATGGAAATGTAAGACCGCTTTGACGGACAGCGTAAGTGACCTATCAAGGAACAGCAGCTCTCACCAACCGGATGGCGGGAAAGCGATGTGCTAAATCTGCAAACTGCAGTGCAGTGTGGGAAAGCGCGGCCCGCCCCGCCCCGCCCCGCCCCCACACTGGCTGAGCGACAGGGCTCCTTAGGACGATAGCAAAATACTGCAGATGCTGGAAATCCGAAATAACAACAGAAAATGCTGGAAAAACTCAGCAGGTCAGGCAACATGCGTGGAGAGAAATTTGAGTTGACGTTCGGAACCCTTCTTCAAAACTGGAAAGAAAAGAAAATAGATCGAAGGCAAGGCTGCGATCAAACAAAAGAGACAATAAAAGGTATTCGAAGCCAGACGAGATGGTAATAGGCCCGTGGAGACAACAGGCAGCTGAGATTCGGTGTGAAGTGTACTGGCAGGTAAGAGAGAGAAACAAAAGGAGGAGGAGGAGGACCCAAAACAAAGGGGTGGAAAAAATTATAAGTTAAAAAGTAATAGGGGCCGAGGTTATGATCTGAAATTGTTGAACTCAATATTGTTCCACGGAAGCTCAACGTAAACTCGAGGAACAGCACCTCATCTTCCGATTAGGCACTTCGAGTTCAACAATTTCAGATCATAACCTCGGCCCCTATTACTTTTTAACTTTTAATTTTTTCCACCCCTTTGTTTTGGGTCCTCCTTCCACCCCCACCCCCCCCTTTCCTTTTGTTTCTCTCTCTCACCTGGCAGCTGTCTCTTACCTACCAGTACGCTTCACACCGAATCTCAGCTGCCTTTTGTCTCCACGGGCCTATTACCATCTCGTCTGGCTTCGAATACCTTTTATTGTCTCTTTTGTTCGATCGCAGCCTTGCATTCGATCTATTTTCTTTTCTTTCCAGTTTTGAAGAATGGTTTCGACCCGAAACGTCAACTCAAATTGCTCTCCACGGATGTTGCCTGACCACCTGAGTTTTTCCAGCATTTTCTGTTGTTATTTAGGGCTCCTTAGGATACTATCGAAACCACGCTGTATTTCCAGAATTTGCTGTGTTATAGAAATTTTTGGTGTATAATTTAACAAAACGATCTAGATGTAAATGAATCGCATTCGGCGCTCACTCACTCACACTGGGGCTCGCTGCTTCTGCTTTGCGTTAAATTCAGAGCGCAGGTCAAAATAACGCATGCGCAGTCTAGCGAACGGGCAGCCCAGCGCATGCGCAGTCTAGCGAACGGGCAGCCAGCGCATGCGCAGTCTAGCGAACGGGCAGCCAGCGCATGCGCACCACTCCGACAAGCGCCGGTGGGCATGGTATTGCGCACGCGCAGCACCCTGGCGGAGCTCGAATCAGACGCTGCGCTTGAAAATTTCCTCCTTTTGCAGTGATCGAGAGGAGCCAAAAAAAAGCCTCGGCAAAAATAGTTATTATTCGGGCAAAGATAGAAGGAAGTTTTAAAGAGAAAGCGCCGCTCACCTCGCAGCGTCTCTGGTTGTCGGGCGCCGCTCAGCCGCTGCAGAGCCCGGCTCGGGGAGGGGTCAGGGGTCAGCAAGATGGCGGCGCTCGGGTCCTTGAGCCGAATGGTCAGGGCCTGTGCTCGGACCGGTGAGTTTATCGGCCAAGAAAAGGAAAGACTTGCATTTCTGTAGCGACCACCGGACGTCCCAAAGATCTTTACAGCCAGTGAAGTACTTTTTTTTTAAGTGTAGTCACTGTTGTAATGTAGGAAACGCGGCAGCCAATTTGCGCACAGCAAGCTCCCACAAACAGCAATGTGATAATGACCAGATAATCTATTTTTAGTGATGTTGATTGAGGGATAAATATTGGCCAGACCCCCCTGCTCTTTTTCAAAATAGTGCCTTGGGAACTTTTACATTCACTTGAGAGATCAGACGGGGTCTCGGTTTAACGTCTCATCCGAAAGACGGCACTTCCTGCAGTGTCAGCCTGGATTTATGCGCTCGAGTTCCTGGAATGGGATTTGAACCCACAACCTTCTGACTCAGAGGCGAGGTTTATAGCCACAGAAAGCTGGGCACACGCATCACTTGCAGTGGAGATGGGGAAGGACTCCGAAGAAGCTGTAGTTAACCGTCACAAACCGCTTAAGTTTATATGTTTAAAAAAAAACAAATCTGTCAATCCTCACTTATTTGGAATGTTATTTATTTGGATTCTAGATTTGATACATAAGGCCATTATATGTAAATGCAAGGAGGTGATACAGAATGTGTACAACATTTTGCATAGGTCACAGTTGCATGTAGTTCTCAGCACCCTATTATAGGAAGGATATTTGAGCCATGGAAAGGGCCAGTGAAGATCCACCAGAAGGATACCAGGAATGAGGTTAGAGTTGTAAAGAAAAGTTCAAAAATAGATTGTTTTTTCACTGAAACAGATACAATTAAGGAGGAACCTGCAACAACTAGTATTTGCCACAACTAGCATTTGCAACAACTAGCATTTACAACAACATCTTGCATTTATATAGCGCCTTTAATGTAGTAAAACAACCCAAAGCATTATCAAACAAAATTTGACACCGAGGCACAAAAGAGAATATTTGGGCAGAAAAGAGGTGGGTTTTCAGGAGCATCTTAAAGGAGGAAAGAGAGGTTTAGGGAGGGAGTTCCAGAGCTTAGGGCCTCAGCAGCTGAAGGCATATCCACCAATGGTGGAGTGATTAAAATTGGGGATGCGCAAAAGGCCAGAACTGGCGGAGCACTGATATCTCGCAGGGTTGTTAGGCTGAAGGAGGTATTTGCTGCGTTTGGATAGTTGGGCATGGAAACAAGCAGGACACCCACACTGGTACAGCAGGTGGAGTCAGCATAGCAGATGCAACAATCGGACAAACTGGGAGAAAGGGATGGAGTTTTTAAAGGATGTTGGGAGGGAGTAGGTATGGGCTTGAAATAGATGCCTGTGGAAAGCCTATTGCCAGAGATAGAGAGAAATCCAGGCAGGGAAGAATAAGATAGAGTACCTGAATGCAAAGGGTGGAAATTAGAAGCATCATTCTTGTAATCTTCAGAATTTCAAGGTGATGACCATTTGGCCCAATGTAATTTGTCAGTTCAGTAAGACTCTACAGTTTCCCCATTGTAACATCAATTGTTTCGTAAATTAATCTAGGGGGTTTTCCCTGCACCACACATTATCTTGGAGTCCATTTCAAATGTTGATCACTCTTTGTATAAAGAAGAATGTCCTGATATCAGTCCTAAATTTACCTTTTACTGTTTCAACCTGTGTCCTGTTATCCTACTCTGGACATATTATTACTAAGTAATATTCTGGATTTTACCTTGTATAAGATCCCACCCTCAGATGCCTCTTTGGGTTGAAAAGTCCGAGTTTCTCTGTTGTCTTTTCGTAGCTCAGCCTTTTAACATTAGGTATCAGCCTCATGGCTCTCTCTGCACTGTGTCCAGCACTTGAATGTCTCCCTTGTGTCTCAGTGACCAGCAGTGCACACCGTACTCCAGGTCAGACCAGAGCCGGATACAGTTTGATCACGACTTTCTCTGACTTGTATTCTACTGTGCTGGCTGCTTTGATTAGATATGTTGACTCTACCAGGATTCTCTTTCAACTTGATTCTCAGCTATTTCAATGTCATTCACGGCTGTATGCCTGTCACCCAAGTTTCCTTCCTATGTGCATATCAACACTTGTCTGTAATAAAAATCCTCCGTCACTGTTCCACCCTCATATATATTTTATCCAACTCGGTCTGCAATTTCTGGGCTGCTACTTTTAATTCCACTGCCTCCCCCAGTTTGATATCTTCTAATTGCATTCAGTTTCTGAATCCAAGTCACTAAATTAGAAACAGTAGACCAATATAAACCGGGTATAGGAGAAGTTTCCCCTTTGGTTGAATGTTTTCAGTGTTGTAATGTTTTCTTATGGTAACATGGTTTCTCCTTTTAATATTCCCTTAGGATTTTTGGCGCTTCCACAGACAGCAGTTATTACCGTGAGATGTGCATCCAAAAAGGCTGGAGGCAGTTCCAAAAATCTGGGCGGTAAGAGCCCAGGTCGACGTTACGGATGGAAGAAGGGCGATGGTATATACTGACCTTGAAAGGCAATGTTTTCCATGGGAGCTGGACAAGGCTGCTTAATTAGCAATGGGGCTGGGAACTAGCATTGGGTTTAACCCCAGTTTCATTGGGAGCTAGAAAGAGAGGAAAAGCTTAATTATTGCATCTGATATAAAAGCAGTGGTCTTTCCTCCAAGAGCACGTCACTTGGTGGTAGGGGTAAGGGAGGAGCATGCAATCCAGTCCTGCACACTCCAGAAGGCTGATCATTGAAAGTATCAGTGATAGCCATAGAATAAGCACAGGAGCTTCCACCTGGGGAGCAGCGAATATTGCAAGCATGACTGTGTCTCGGAGTTGAGCGAATTCTGTGACTTCTGTTCCAGTGTTGGTATCAGCATCTGAGAATGTCGAGGGTGTTTCTTACTTTAGTGGCAGTCAGTTGGAGAAGGTCTGTTCTGCCTGGGAGTGTGTGGAGTGGCTCAAATATCTGATACCCCATTTACTTCACAGGAGGACTCCCTATCTCTGTAACCTCCTCCAGCCCTATAACTCTCCGAAATCTCCACGCTCCTCCAATTCTGGCCTCTTGTGCATCTTTGCTTTCCTTCGCTCCACCATTGGCGGCCGTGCCTTCAGTTGCCTCGGGCCTAAGCTTTGGAATTCCCTCCCTAAACCTCTCCGCCACTCTCTCATCCTTTAAGACACTCCTTAAAACCTAACTCTTCGACCAAGCTTTTGGTCACCTGCCCTAATATCTCCTTATGTAGCTTGGTGTCAAATCTTGTTTGATAACACTCCTGTTATAGTGCAAGTTGTCACTGTTGTTAGTAAGACTTGTCAGGTAACCCTATGAAATAAATATTTCCCTATCTCTGTAATCTCCTCCAGCCCTACAAGATCTCTGCGCTCTTCCAATTCTGGCATCTTGAGCATCCCCGGTTTTAATCGCTGCAGTATTGGCGGCCGTGCCTTCAGCTGCCAAGGCCCTAAGCTCTGGATTTCCCTCCCCAAACCACTCCGCCTCTCTACGTCTGCTCCTCTTAAAACCTACCTGTTTGACCCAGCTTTTGGTCATTTGGTCATTTGTCCTAATATCTCCTTGTGTGGCTCAGTGTCAGATCTGTTTGATAACTTTCCTGTGAAGCACTTTGGGACATTTCACTACATTAAAGACGCTATATAAATACAAGTTGTTGATGCCAGTGCTGTCAGAGGTACCAGCACACCCTTTAGGAGGGGGGATTGCTGGGACCTGGAGCAGTAAATATGAATATCTGCTGCTGGCAGTTAAATCAGGTCTACTGTGTTGGGCCTGGCCACAGCTGGGCTAGAACATTTCACCACACCCTTTCTCTGGTCTACACTGCACTTTTGCCATTTCTAGTCTGCTTTAACCTCACCCGGCATCAGGGAATGTTTCTGGCAGACTGGTGACTTTGTACTAACTGCACATCTCACGTACGAGCAGTAACCTGTTGCTGAACTTGCCTGCAGTACAACACAACGGAGTCAAGTGATGTACATTAAGGCTGCTGTGTTTACCCAGGTAACGGAGAATGCTCTCGAATCATTCGACGTTAAGCGCTTTGGAACATCTGGAGAGACGCGCTAAAGTTCTGTATAAAAGCAAGTTCTTTCTAACATGATCGTCTGTACAAGTGCTAGAGAGGACAGTTCCACTCAGACATGTTTATACAGCTGATAGTCTCTGATTCAAAATCTGCTTATAAGCTATATGTCAGGGCGAAAGGGGTCTGTTAAAATCTTACATAGGATTACATTACATAAGATATACGGCACAGAAACAGGCCATTCGGCCCAACCAGTCCATGCCGGCATTTATGCTCCACTCAAGTCTCCTCCCATCTTTCTTCATCTAAATCTATCAGCGTAACCCTCTGTTCCCTTCTCCCTCATATGCTTGTCCAGCCTCCCCTTAAATGGATCTATACTATCGCCTCAACCACTCCCTGTGGCAGCGAGTTCCACATTCTCACCACTCTCTGGGTAAAGAAGTTTCTTCTGAATTCCCTATTGGATTTCTTGGTGACTATCTTATATTGAGGCCTCTAGTTATGCTCTTCCCCCACAAGTGGAAACATTATTTCTGTATTTACCCTATTAAAACCTTTCATAATTTTTAAGACCTCTATTAGGTCACCCCTCAGCCTTTTTTCAAGTGAAAAGAGACCCAGCCTGTTCATCCTTTCCTGATATGTACACCCTCGCATTTCTGGTATCATCCTTGTAAATCTTCTCTGCACCCTCGCAAGTGCCTCTATATCCTTTTTATAATATGGCGGCCAGAACTGTACGCAGTGCTCCAAGTGTGGTCTAAGCAAGGTTCGATACAGGTTTAGCATAACTTCACTACTTTTCAATTCTATCCCTCTAGAAATAAACCAGTGTGCTTGTTTTTTTTTTTATGGCCTTGCTAACCTGTGTCGATAATTTTAGTGATTTGTGTATTTGTACTCCGAGATCCCTTTGTTCCTCCACCCCACCCAGACTCGCACCCTCCAAGTAATAAGTGACCTCCCTATTCTTCCTACCAAAATGTAATACCTCACATTTATCTGTGTTGAAATTCATTTGCCAATTATTTTCCCATTCTGCAAGTTTATTAATGTCTTCCTGTAATCTTCAAACCATAGATTTAATTTCAAATCATTAACTTTTTGGCTGATTTTCTCTTTCACTGTGAATGTTAGGCTGTTTGACGGTGGAGGATGTCACAGCTGTGTCCCACAGACAGGGTTACTGGATAGTGATCAGGAGCAGGAGTGCTGGCTGGTTATTTTATTCCCCTTCCCTACTCCAGGTACTGAGACCAATTGGAACACCCCAAGTGCAATCAGCTGACTCCGACTAATCAGGGATTGAACTGGGACCTTAGTTACACACTGAGTCACGGGGGAGAGGCCATACATTTTTGATATGTTTTTCCTCCACTTCTTAGGCCCAAACCACATTCCCTGGGGCGGGGGGCGGGTGTTAGACAACCTGACCACAGGGCTCTGCCAACGTTACACTTGAGCTACGAACTGAGGGCCCTTGTGGCTCACTGGTAGCTGAAAGGGTAGAGTGCTTGGCTCCCAAAGTCATGCTTACAATATTCACCGCTTCCCAGTGAGAGTGCCTGCGCTTATTCTCTCCCTGTCAACGATCGGGAAAATGGTAGTTAACTGCAGTGAATATTAAAGCTCTAGCTGTTGTTACTTGTATTTGAATCGGTTGATATGTTCCAAAGCATATTTTAAAGGTTGCCACTGATTGAGTGTCCTTCACATATTTACACTCCTCCAAAAGCTGCATTTCTCTGAAGTGCTGGTGACAATGATTAAAATGCCCATAAACACCCGTTACACTGAACTCATTGGAAAGGTGGGACGTGAGCTATCGGCTGCAGTCTGCCACATCACCAATTTCCCAGCAAAGGGGGTGTGGGAGAAAAGCTGATTGGAGGGGAGTCACTTTTTCATGAGATTCATGAGGCTGCTCTTGAGTGCCTCCTAGTGGCAGGTTTCAGAGTGGCATTGATGAGCACAAGCTGGGGTCTCAGTTGCAGATGGTTCATGGCTTTAGATGTGAGGATAGGAGAAACTCATTTTCCCAGATAAAAAAATAACCCCTCTTCAGGTTTGATGTGGAAGGGAGCGGGCGTTCGTCGTCACTCCGCTCCCTCACAATTTCTTTCCGTTACAGGAGCACTGTGGCATCAAGCTCCCCCGAAGCTGGGGAAATGACTGACACTTTGCCTTTGTTCCCACAGGGGATTTTGTTCATACAGGAAACATTCTGGCAACTCAGCGCCTGATTCGCTGGCACCCAGGAGCCAATGTAAGTTGTAACGACCAGCCTTTGGGGCAAAGTAATGGAGAAGGTTCAGATCCGCTTTTTGTTACAGACGTTCAGCTGCCCTGTCTCATTTTGTTTCGGATCCTCCCAGGTAGCAGACCTTTTTAGTTACCACTTTTCGCACCTTTTCTCTGCTCCCCCCACTCCTGAAGGCAGCCATTCCTAATGGGGGCGGGAGGGGGGTTGACATGGGTTCCTAACAACTAGAGTGTTGATGTAGTCACTGTAAAGTCTGTGGGTTGTGCAGTTAATAAATACACAGACTTCAGAAATAACAACAAACAGGTCTTTACTATTCGAAGGTCCGGGCGAATCTGCCCCAGCAATCATGCCACAACACTTATATACTGGTGTGGTCACTATCGGTATTACAGTATACAGAAGCCAAACAAATAGTGCCACACCTAAAGTAGTTCCCTTAAAGGTGAACGGTTACATTCAATAGTTCCCTTAAAGATAGACGGGTACATACACTACAATCCTCCCTTTTTAGCTTATTACTTACAGAGTCCCCGTTAAACATACATATCTTCAACTTCCTATAAAACAAATTACAGATATAATCTCGGTGGAGTCAATGTCATATAAAACAATTTACAAATATAATCTCGGTGGAAACAGTTCACAGGTTCAGTCTCTGCGGAAACAGTTCATAGATTCTGTCTCTGATCTTGACTCGTTCCGAACAACATTTCTTTGGTGTAGCCGGTTCACCTGGCTAGCGTGACTCCTCCATAGCCTTTTTCTTGACGTAACAGCTTGAACTTTCGTCCTGTTGAACCAGCAGTGCGGACTTTTACAACCAACTGGCTGTCTTGACATTTTCCAGTTTTTCAACTAATTTAGCTCCTTTCGTAATGTCCCGCCTGGAATGGTAGAAGTGCTAATATTTTAGACAGTTATTATCTTCTGCTTCTTCTTTTTCTTTTCTGCCTTTTTGGAACTCTCGGAGCTCCTTTCTCGGCTGCCAGCTGTAGCGCCACCAACTCTCTATGTTCCTTAGACCTTAAGTGCTTCATCCGGATTTCAGCACTTTGAGAGTTTTCATCACAAGCTGGGCAGACCACATCCTCGTAATATTCAGTGTCACTCAACAGGTCATGGTAATATTCAGGTTCGTCCTGAGTTAGGCCAGCGAGAGAGACTTCTTCTTCCTCCTCACCCGTCTGGACGTTAGCTGACGGTGGTTCCTTCCCTAAACATCTTTCTTGAAAAGCCTTCTTCATGCATTCATATTCATCCCGCTCTTCCTGGGTTATCTGCCATTCCTTCACGACGGACCTCATTTGTGAGTTCAATACCTTCCTTTCCATCGGTAATTGCGTTATCAGGCTATTTAACCCTTCTACTGAAATAACGGTTTCCACATTCTTCTGTTCACCTTGACGTGATTCAATGTACTTTTGGCATCCTTGTAAAATTTGTGTTGCCACCTCAGCTATCTCCGTGACTTTTGAGAGCTCCGAACTCGTTCCCCCTGAAGATTGAAGCTCGTGTTCAGATTGTTCCCCTTGCCGAGTCTTGTCCTTCAGCATATGAAGGAGTTGGCCGACCGTTAACTCTTCCCTGGGAACACGGTGGATCAGAGTCTTCTCCATTTCATCCACCTCTTTCTCCAATACTTCCACCTTACGTTCCTCTTGAAATTTGGCTTTCAGCGCTCGGCAAAGTTGCGCCCTGATGCTCTCTAGTTCATGTTCAGGGACCATTCTTACAGTGTCCTGTTCTTCCACTGAAAGGATTCCCAGTTGAATCTGTTCTTCAAGTTGTTGCACCTCGGTCATTGCCGCCTCATACTTGTCTTGGGTGTCCTTCAATGTTTTTATAAGTTCTTGGACATCCTGTCTTTCATGCTCTGCCATGATTTTCACCTCTAATTGCTCATCTATGGATGGAGCTTCTATCGATGAGTCTGTCTTGGCCTTGAGTTCATCAAGAATTTCCTGCAGCCTTTGGACTTCTTGCTCATGTTCAACCTTTAGTTGTTCATATGCTTCTACTGAAACTAGCTTTTCGGAGGCTGCCGAGTTAACCCCCTCCAGAATTGTAGCCTGGGCCTGTTCATACTGTTCTTTCAACTTCTCACACTCTGCTTGTAAGGAGTCGTAGAGAAGAACTGGAATAAAATCCTGGCTCCCTGAAGATTCCTCTTCCTTTGGTTCATTCTGTAAATATTCTAGTTCCTGAACAGCATCAGGGGAATGTGATTGGTATTTGACCATGATGGCTCTATGGTCGCTCTCTGCTTGAGCTAGCTGTCTCTGTAGTCTTTCCAGGTTCCCCCATTCGGTGTCCCAGAACTTTTCCATATTTTTCATCTCCTGTACGAGACGGTCACTCAACCGTTCTAATTGTTGTCGTACTTTGACATAAGTTTGCGTCCGAGCTCGGTGTTCTTCCGTCATGGATGAATCCTTTGCTTGAACAGGCTCAGAATTCTCTGTCAACCTGGAGTTCTGCTCTGCAGCTTTATTCTTCTTGGTACCATAAGTCCTTCTGCATGTCTTCGTTTTCTTTCCCATCGTCGGCAAGTCCCTTTTAGCCTTGTCTTCCATTTCCGACTTGGTCTTATCATCCATTTCAGAATCTGAGCTAATAGCTTGCACCGAGTCCTCCCTCATTATGGCTTTTAGGTAATGCCATTCCATGTCTATTTTCTTAATCCACTCCCGTCCTAGAAGTGGTGGTCCTCCCTCAGATAATACGTACAAGTTCATTCTTGGGTGTTCTTTACCCCTATCTCTCACCTTGACTCTTATTTTCCCCACGGGGTATACGTTATGCCCCGTGTATGTCTGTAATACGAACTTGGTATTTAAAGGTATGTGAGAGAATAGCCGGTGGTAGTCCCTTCGGTTGATGACTGATAGAGCTGATCCAGTGTCCAGCTCCATTCTTACTTGGACTCCAGCTATTTTTAGTATGACCCAGATGGCCTGTAGATCCGTTGCTTTACCCACATTGTGGATTCTCAGACTACCCAGCTCCTGGTTGTTTGGGTCTGAGTCTGAATTCTGTTCGTCTGAACTCTTCTCAGCCACCTTGTGTACCTTGTTGTACTTTTCTGGTGGTGGCTTCCTTTGATTATTGGTCTTTTTCCCGGACCGGCATACCTTCGCGATGTGACCCAGTTTGCCACACTTCCTACACTCTTGGTTCTTAAACCAGCATTGATTCTGGTCATGCGTTGTCTTCCCACAACGGTAGCATTTTGTTGTGCTTGAAGTAATTTGGTCCACCCCGAGTGCCGCCGCCTTTAGTTGCATTTCCGCCGTTCCTTTCGCTGCGGCTTCGTGCGATGCAGCTATAAGGACAGCCCTGTCCAGTGTGAGGTCGTTCTCTTCCAGTAGTCGCTTCTGCGTCCCTTCTTTGGACAATCCGCATACGAGCTTGTCCCGCAGCGCTTCTGTCAGATTCCCTCCGAACTGGCAGTACTTCGCTAGCCTACGCAGTTCGACCAAGTATTCCGCATTGCTTTCGTCTTCTGCGTTCTTGCGTAGAATTTGAATCGTTCAGCCAGCATCAGCGGTGTGGGGTTCAAGTGGTCCTTCAGCACAGCCACAATCTCTTCGAAGGTCTGATCCGCTGGTTTATTTGGTGCTATTAGATGCTTCAAGAGCCCGTATGTTTTTGCCCCCATCGAGTTTAGCAATGTTATCGCCTTGTCGTCTTCCTCTATTTTGTTGGCTTCGCAATAGATCTCTATGCGTTCCACGTACGTGGCCCAGTCTTCTATTTCAGAATTAAAGTCGTTAATATTCCCTCGCTTAGGCATTTTTCTTCCCTTGGGAGCAGCACCAGTATTTCTTTAAATATTCTTATTTATTTGTTTGTTTCTAAGATGGCGGTTTTCCCGCGAAATCGGCGGTTTCCTGCTCTTTCCTTCTCTCCCCGCCCACTTCGATGGCGGTATGTCAATCAAGATGGCGGTTTTCCCGCGAAAATGGCGGTTTCCCGCTCTTCCTTTCTCGCCCCGCCCACTTCAATGGCGGTTTCCCGCTTCTGGCGTCTTCTCCACCTAATGGCGGCTTCCCGCGTTTCTTCCCGGTGGAAGGGGTACGCTTCCCCCACAGCGGACAGGTTCAGCCGCTGGCTGGCTTCCGCACAGCTCCCCTTACTCGGCTATGTCTTTTCCTCCCTCCCGCACGGCTCTACCGGCGCTGGGTACACCCCGTTAACGGAGGACAGTTCGGCCGCTGGACTGGCTCTCGCGCAGTCTCTCTCTCCGTACCCGGCTCTGTCGCTCTCTCACCCGCACGTTCGGTGCTACCGGCCCTGGGTACCCCGTTGCTGGAGAACAGTTCAGCCGCTGGACTGGCTCTCGCGCAGTCTCTCACCCCGTTTTCGGCTGTGTCTCTCACCCACTCCCGCACGTTCGGTTTTGCCGGCTCTGAGTACCCCGTTGGTGGAGAACAGCTCAGCCGCTGGACTGGCTCCTCGCAGTCTCTCTCTCCGCACCCGGCTCTCACCCGCACGGTTCCCGTTCGCCTCCCCAGCCCTCTCGCAGACCGGTGTTTCCCTCCCCGGCTGCGGCTGGGTTTCTCTTCCCGCGCCTACTCGCAGGCTCAGCGCTTCGTGGCTGCGGTCGCTGCCTGGATTTTTCCCGCCGATCGCGGTCCGGCTGTCACCCGACGCCGTTGGACCCGACTTTTGACCGGCTCAGCTCCTCCTCGACCGAGGTCGAGTGCTCTGCCCTTATCCTCCGGATATTCTCTACACCTTCCCCTACTCACAGTCTCTTCGGCCGCCTTGTTCCCTGCTGATCGGCTCACTCCGCACCGTGGTAGAGGGGTAGTCAGTGCCTGTTGCAGACGGAAGCTTTTGTTGCTAAAGTCTTCCACCTTCCTCCTGCTGCAGCCTCGTGTTTTCTTCCAGCAGCACGACGAGGGCGGTTGCCTCTCTTCGACGCTCTTCTTGCTTTGGTAATCTTGCCACAGGGTACGATCGGACTCGTCGCTACTGTAAAGTCTGTGGGTTGTGCAGTTAATAAATACACAGACTTCAGAAATAACAACAAACAGGTCTTTACTATTCGAAGGTCTGGGCGAATCTGCCCCAGCAATCATGCCGCAACACTTATATACTGGTGTGGTCACTATCGGTATTACAGTATACAGAAGCCAAACAAATAGTGCCACACCTAAAGTAGTTCCCTTAAAGGTGAACGGTTACATTCAATAGTTCCCTTAAAGATAGACGGGTACATACACTACAGTCACACCTTTAATTCAAGTATGAGGGATTGGCCCAGGAGTGAACTGGAGCACTTGGGAATCTGCTTAAACTGGGAGCAGGGCCAGAGCACTTGGTGTGGGGCAAGGGGAATGTGGGATATGACTGGTGCCAGAGCGTGCTGAGGACAGCAACCTGGCGCCGATCATGCTTCTGGGTCATGGGGATCAGGTGACAGCGCAGGCTGGGAGAGAGCAAACCAGGCGACTGGAAGAGAGCAAACCAGGTGACTGGGAGAGAGCAAACCAGGCGACTGGGAGAGAGCAAACCAGGCGACTGGGAGAGAGCAAACCAGGCGACTGGGAGAGAGCAAACCAGGCGACTGGGAGAGAGCAAACCAGGTGACTGGGAGCGGGGTGGGTGGCACAGGCTGTGAGAGCAAACCAGGCGACTGGGAGCGGGGTGGGTGGCACAGGCTGAGAGAGCAAACCAGGCGACTGGGAGTGGGGTGGGTGGCACAGGCTGAGAGAGCAAACCAGGCGACTGGGAGAGAGCAAACCAGGTGACTGGGAGCGGGGTGGGCGGCCCAGGCAGGTGGAGTTCCCAGCTCTTTGCATCCTGTGCCAGGCAGCTGGGTGCAAGCGCTGTGTTGCAGAGATATTGGGCGTGGCAGTGCAGGAAGGTTGCTGGCACTGAGAGCGAGTGGCAGCTGGCAGGGTGAGTGAGACCACTAATCTGAACTTTCAAGTCATTGGGGTCAAGATAGAGGAGCAACTTATAAAAAGAGAGTTCCCACAGACCAGTCAAAAGGGTCACATTGTATTCTTGGAGTGGGTTAAGGAGTTGGATGAAATCTACCAGGGTTCCCACTTCTGGTTACTATCCAGAAAGTTAAAAAAATAATTGAAAAATTCCTTTCAGTTTTTGCAACCTGCTTTGGCAACCAGTTGTGCCACTGCTTGTGGGGTAAGTCTGCTTCTGCCCGTGTTACAGTGCTGTACTGAGGGAGTGCTGCATTGTCAGAGGTGCTGTCTCCTGTATAAGATGTTAAACTGAGGCTCCATCTGCCTGGGCAGATGGATGCAAGAGATTCCACGGCACTATTCGAAGTAGCACAGAGGCGTTCTCCTAGTGTCCTGACCAAGATTTATCCCTCAACCTACATGGTCGTTTATCTTATTCCAGTTTTATCAATCGTGTCTTGCTGTGTGCAGGTTGGTTGACTGTTTGCCTGCAAAATAACCGTGACTGCACTTCAAAAGTAACTGATTGGCTATAAAGCGCTTTGGGATGTCCTGAGTGTGTGAATTGAGCCATAGAAATGTAAGTTGTTTGTTAAGTTACCAGATACTTGCTTGTTCCAGGTTTTCCCCTCATCCCTTGAGGGAGCTGGCTCTTGCTGGGGTACCTTTCCCTGGGTGCCAGCTGTCCTCCAGTCCCTTGCCCCAAGTGGCCATTCTTGATGTGTGAGCCTGTATGGTGAGTGTTGGGAGGCTATTGTCTATCCCTGTCCTCACCCAATGTCCACACACGTACACCCTCCAGCAGAGATCACTGGAAAGTGATCAGAACCGTGGCTGGTTTCCCTTTCATCTCGGGGGTGCTAAGGTCACTTATAGCCCCCTGCCCGACCATCAACTCCACTGAGCGCAGCTAATTGAACACAAGACCTTGCTGATGTGCATCATTCAGTATTCCACGAGCAGTGCCTTTACACACGGACACTTAACGTGAATTCTTTTTACCGCAGGTGGCAATGGGTCGGAACAAGACTCTTGTTGCTCTTGAAGATGGCAACGTCTGTTATACTAAGGAGGTCTACGTCCCTCCACCCCGCAGCTTGGAAACCATGAAAGTGATCTCTCACCTTCCAAAGGGGGCCGTCCTTTACAAGACGTTTATCAATGTGGTCCCCATCAAGCAGGAAGGTTGTTTTAAGCTGGTGGATATGCTTTGATCCTGTGGACTGGGTTTATCTGCACAACAGACTGGTGGATGAAGGCAAATTTGTGGTCACTGAATAGCCGAGATCTATCGTCTGAGCTCCTGGCGGATCCTCCATGTGAATCCCAGGAATTCCATGAGATTGACACAAGGGACCACCTGAATTACAACAGCTTCTTTCTGGTGATGTTGAATAATGATCTGTGATAAATTGATGCTGTAATGCCTTTGGCAGTAGCACCTGTTGTCTTGGTACTGATTGCCGGGTGATACAGAGAAGTAGAGTGTGCGTTGTAGTTTAGCTTCAGTTCTAGGAGAGAAAGGCTGATGTTCTGAACCACTTCCACGTGACGTATTATAATTATGACTGGGGTTGAATTGGATCATGTTATTTGGACCCTTGCTCTGAAATGCCATTGGAGAAGATACCAGCCCAGCATCAGGACAGAGAGTTGTTCGCAGCCTGTCTGGGGAACGGCCCAACATCAGGACAGAGAGTTCTCAGCCTGTCTGGGGAACGGCCCAACATCAGGACAGAGAGTTCTCAGCCTGTCTGGGGAAGGACCCAACATCAGGACAGAGAGTTCTCGGCCTGTCTGGGGAACGGCCCAACATCAGGACAGAGAGTTCTCAGCCTGTCTGGGGAACGGCCCAACATCAGGACAGAGAGTTCTCAGCCTGTCTGGGGAACGGCCCAACATCAGGACAGAGAGTTCTCAGCCTGTCTGGGGAACGGCCCAACATCAGGACAGAGAGTTCTCAGCCTGTCTGGGGAACGGCCCAACATCAGGACAGAGAGTTCTCGGCCTGTCTGGGGAACGGCCCAACATCAGGACAGAGAGTTCTCGGCCTGTCTGGGGAACGGCCCAACATCAGGACAGAGAGTTCTCAGCCTGTCTGGGGAAGGACCCAACATCAGGACAGAGAGTTCTCAGCCTGTCTGGGGAAGGACCCAGCATCAGGACAGAGAGTTCTCAGCCTGTCTGGGGAAGGACCCAGCATCAGGACAGAGAGTTCTCAGCCTGTCTGGGGAATGGCCCAACATCAGGACAGAGAGTTCTCAGCCTGTCTGGGGAACGGCCCAACATCAGGACAGAGAGTTCTCAGCCTGTCTGGGGAACGGCCCAACATCAGGACAGAGAGTTCTCAGCCTGTCTGGGGAAGGACCCAGCATCAGGACAGAGAGTTCTCAGCCTGTCTGGGGAAGGACCCAACATCAGGACAGAGAGTTCTCAGCCTGTCTGGGGAAGGACCCAACATCAGGACAGAGAGTTCTCAGCCTGTCTGGGGAAGGACCCAGCATCAGGACAGAGAGTTCTCAGCCTGTCTGGGGAACGGCCCAACATCAGGACAGAGAGTTCTCAGCCTGTCTGGGGAAGGACCCAGCATCAGGACAGAGAGTTCTCAGCCTGTCTGGGGAACGGCCCAACATCAGGACAGAGAGTTCTCAGCCTGTCTGGGGAACGGCCCAACATCAGGACAGAGAGTTCTCAGCCTGTCTGGGGAACGGCCCAACATCAGGACAGAGAGTTCTCGGCCTGTCTGGGGAACGGCCCAACATCAGGACAGAGAGTTCTCAGCCTGTCTGGGGAACGGCCCAGCATCAGGACAGAGAGTTCTCAGCCTGTCTGGGGAAGGACCCAGCATCAGGACAGAGAGTTCTCAGCCTGTCTGGGGAACGGCCCAGCATCAGGACAGAGAGTTCTCAGCCTGTCTGGGGAACGGCCCAGCATCAGGACAGAGAGTTGTTCTCAGCCTGTCTGGGGAAGGACCCAACATCAGGACAGAGAGTTCTCAGCCTGTCTGGGGAAGGACCCAGCATCAGGACAGAGAGTTCTCAGCCTGTCTGGGGAAGGACCCAGCATCAGGACAGAGAGTTCTCAGCCTGTCTGGGGAAGGACCCAACATCAGGACAGAGAGTTCTCAGCCTGTCTGGGGAACGGCCCAACATCAGGACAGAGAGTTCTCGGCCTGTCTGGGGAACGGCCCAACATCAGGACAGAGAGTTCTCGGCCTGTCTGGGGAACGGCCCAACATCAGGACAGAGAGTTCTCGGCCTGTCTGGGGAACGGCCCAACATCAGGACAGAGAGTTCTCGGCCTGTCTGGGGAACGGCCCAACATCAGGACAGAGAGTTCTCAGCCTGTCTGGGGAACGGCCCAACATCAGGACAGAGAGTTCTCGGCCTGTCTGGGGAACGGCCCAACATCAGGACAGAGAGTTCTCAGCCTGTCTGGGGAAGGACCCAACATCAGGACAGAGAGTTCTCAGCCTGTCTGGGGAAGGACCCAGCATCAGGACAGAGAGTTCTCAGCCTGTCTGGGGAAGGACCCAGCATCAGGACAGAGAGTTCTCAGCCTGTCTGGGGAACGGCCCAACATCAGGACAGAGAGTTCTCAGCCTGTCTGGGGAACGGCCCAACATCAGGACAGAGAGTTCTCAGCCTGTCTGGGGAACGGCCCAACATCAGGACAGAGAGTTCTCAGCCTGTCTGGGGAACGGCCCAACATCAGGACAGAGAGTTGTTCTCAGCCTGTCTGGGGAACGGCCCAACATCAGGACAGAGAGTTCTCAGCCTGTCTGGGGAACGACACACCCATTGTTCTGCCAGTTTCCCCACCTTTAATAAAGCATTGACACTGGCTGGGGTACAGGTCCACAGGTACCTGATATCCTCTGGTGGGGCCCCCAGGCAGCCACTCTTCATTTGTGAGCCTGCCCTGCCCTGAAGCTGTTGTAGAATCTTACAGCACAGGAGGCCATTCAGCCCACCGCGCCTGTGCTGGCGCTTTGAAAGAGCTCTCCAATTAGTCCCACTCCTTGCTCTTTCCCCATAGCCCTGCAAATGTTTCTTTTACTTAGTCAGCAGGCTCTTTGTCCATGGACGACCCAATCCTGACTGAAATCAGCTAACTCAACAATGACTGGCAGTTGAACTTGGCACCTTCTACTCTCTACATATGTTTTTCTTGTATAAACTGGGCCAGTGCCCCACTTTCATTGCTCTCCAACGTATGGGTGTCACATTTTTATAAATGTGAGGTTTTTTTTTAACAAGTATTTTCTTTCGGTTCTTTTCTCCCCCCCCCCCCCCCCCCCCTCCCTGATTTTTTTCCTGTCCTGAAAGCACTGACTCGTGCTGAGGTTGGGTTGTGTTGGGTTGCGTTGCAGTGATGCCAGCAGCTCTCTGGTACCTCACTCCACCTTCAAGTGTGAGCCAAGACTGAGAGTCCTGGCAAGCTGTTAAGTGTTGGGCGTCCATGATCCAGTTCCGCCCCTCGCCCCACGGTTTTAACACTTTCCATAAGCAGTCAGAGATTCCTATGAAGTAAAGCCTTCACTCTGATGAATGCTGTGAGTGAGGTAGTGCTGGGGGCTAATGGCCCCTTAACCATGACACATCGCATCAAATACCCACCACAATCTCCTGTCTTCTCCAAAAGGCATTAAAGACCATTGCAGACAAACCATTATGTTCAGGCTAAAACTAACAGCTGTTTACAAGTAAGATTACACAGAAAAAAACTAGTAGTTCAATACTTTACTTGCACAATATATAAATTGCCTCCAAACAGAAGTCTGAGATCCTTGTGCTTCTTGGTAGCTTTGGACTGGGTCTCTGATGGATGTTATGGCGGTGATGTGCTCTGGTTATAAGCAGTGCAAAGCAGGAAAGTTGGGACCACTGAGCTGCTGCTTATCTGTTGCCGGGTGATTGAGGTACGAACCATTTCTAACACTGAAGTAGATGCTGTTGGACAGTCGCCTTCCTGCCATTGATGGTCTAGTTGCTTATTCACATCTGACGTTAGTTGAAACCACAACTTGCCATGGAATTAGCAGGAGCTGCGGCTAATGCACAATATACTCAGTGTCTTTCACAGAGCCAAGCTGCTGATTTACATGTCAAAACAGCCAAGCCAGTGTGTCTCAGCCTGACCCCAGGGCTTGGATTCCCCGCTTTGGGGCAGAGTAGCAGTTGGGACGGGACCTCCAATCACCCCCTGCGACTCCGCCTCGATCCCAACCCGTTTCCGAGCGTCGGGGGCCATTAGTGATACAGGACGCACCCCTGCTACCCCACCCGCCCGCCCCATGGAACGTTCGGTGGTGCTGGAGAGGAGCCACCACTACAGTTCCCAAGTAACGGGAGTTAGAGTGGGGCAGAAGAGTTCTGATGAAGGATCTGCCGCAGTTTCTTTCAGCCTCAGCTGAGACTGAAGGCAAGAAAGACTTGCATTTATATAGCGCCTTTCATGACATCAGGACATCCCAAAGTGCTTTACAGCCAATGGGGAAGTATAAGGCGTACAAAGTTAGGTGTTTGGGCCGAGAAGTGGGGAGTGGAGGCCTCTGCCGCCATCAGAAAACTTCAAGGCCTTTACCATCACTATGCCAGACTTACCGCGACCTTCCACATGTCCCGTGGAACAGTGGAACTGGGGCTGCTGGTGGGGACCCTGGCCCACATCCCATGGGCATTTACATGCAGAAGACAAAGGGGGTCCCGGTGGGGAGAGGGAAATCCAGGTTTGGGTGAGGAGGTGGCAGTATTTCCTGTACTGCTCCATTTCCCGCTGTTTCTGATTTCAGGCACAATCATGGAGGAAAATCCAGCCTCTGGTCTCCATCTTGAAGCTCAGTAAAGTTGATCAACTTCCATCTTACCACGATAGTAAACTACTGACACTTTCCTTATTTGATGCAGGGTGAAAACACTACATCTGTCACAGTTCACATATCCAGCAGGGAAAGCCTGACGATTTCATTTCTTGATTCCCTCCCTGGTAGGTGCTGAGGACAGTTACAACTACTGACTCGGCTAAGATCAGCTCGGCCAGGAAACAGGAATCAAATCTGGTCTGTGTGGCTCAGTTACTGGCACTGTCAACTGAGACTGTGCGGAGCCCTGATATGGCACTTGTGCGGTCAGTCGATGGGTCATAAGAATACTGATACCGATATCCTGACTATTACTGTCAATGTAATGCACCAGTCGACTCACCACTTCACTAAGTGAAAATCAGGAGCAGGCCATTCAGCCCCTCGAACCTATTCCGCAATTCTACTAGATCATGTTTGATCTGCACCTTAACTCTATTTACCCACCTGTGCTCCATACTCCTTGATACCCTTACCCAACAAAAGTCATCGATCTCAGTCTTGAACATTTCAATTGTCCCAGCATCCACAGCCTTTTGGGGGAAGAGTTCCAGATTTCCACCACCTGAGATCACCCCTGAATGGCCTGGCTCTAATCTTAAGGTTCTGCCCCCTTGTTCCTGATTGCCCCACCAGAGGAAATAGTTTCTCTCTATCCACCCGACCAACTCCTTTAATCCTTTCATGCACCTCAATTAGATCACCCCTCAATCGTCTATACTGGGGAATACAAGCCTGGTCTGTGCGTCCTGTCCTCGTAATTTAACCCTTGAGGCTGGATAATCATGTAATTCAGCTGATGACAGATGATATTGGAGAATGTACTTTTCTTGGGGCTGTATACAGGCAACAGTCCGCCAGTGCATCTGGGAAAATGGTCAGTGTGGGAGGTGTGCTGGAGGATGTGGATCGAAAGTGAATGTAATGGACTTTGACAGCCTTCGCCATCAGGGACTGGCTCCAGCTCACTCAGCACTCGCACTGGGAGGTGCTGAGATTCGGTAGACACCAATTGAATTTGTCATTTTGTGGTGGCGTAGTGGTTATGTCACTAGACTAGTAAGCCAGAGGCTCAGTCAAATGCTCGGAGAATATGGGTTCAAATCCCACCACGGCAGCTGGTGGAATTTAAATTCAATTCAATTTAATTCTGGAATTAAATGTTAGTCTTGGTAATGGCGACCATGATACCATTGTCGATTGTTGCAAAAACCCATGTGGTTCACTAATGTCTTTTAGGGAAGGAAATCTGCCGTCCTTACCTGGTCTGGCCTACATGTGACTCCAGACCCTGCAAAGTCCTCCTTACCAACATCTGGGGACTTGTGCCAAAATTGGGAGAGCTGTCCCACAGACTAGTCAAGCAACAGCCTGACATAGTCATAATTACCGAATCATACCTTACAACCAATGTCCCAGACACCACCATCACCATCCCTGGGCATGTCCTGTCCCACCGGCAGGACAGACCCACCAGAGGTGGTGGCACCGTGGTATACAGTCGGGAGGGAGTAGCCCTGGGAGTCCTCAACATTGACTCAGGACCCCATGAGGTCTCATGGCATCAAGTCAAACACGGGCAAGGAAACCTGCTAATTACCACCTACCGCCCTCCCTCAGCTGATGAATCAGTACTCCTTCATGTTGAACACCAATTGGAAGAAGCACTGAGAGTAGCAAGGGCACAAAATGCCCTCTGGGTGGGGGACTTCAATGTCCATCACCAAGAGTGGCTCGGTAGCACCACAACTGACCGAGCTGGCCGAGCCCTAAAGGACATAGCTGCCAGACTGGGTCTGCGACAGGTGGTGAGGGAACCAACAAGAGGGAAAAACCTACTTGATCTCGTCCTCACCAATCTACCTGTTGCAGATGCATCTGTCCGTGACAGCATTGGTGGAAGTGACCACCGCACAGTCCTTGTGGAGACAAAGTCCCGTCTTCATGTTGAGGATACCCTCCACCGTGTTGTGTGGCACTACCGCCGTGCTAAGTGGGACAGATTTCGAACAGATCTGGCAACTCAAAACTGGGCATCCATGGGGCGCTGTGGGCCATCAGCAGCAGCAGAATTGTATTCAACTACAATCTGTAACCTCATGGCCCGGCATATCCCTCACTCTACCATTACCATCAAGCCGGGAGATCAACCCTGGTTTAACGAAGAGTGCAGGAGAGCATGCCGGGAACAGCACCAGGCATACCGAAAAATGAGGTGTCAACCTGGTGAGGCTACAACACAGGACTACTTGCATGCCAAACAATGGAAGCAACATGCGATAGACAGAGCTAAGCGATCTCGCAACCATCGGATCAAATCAAAGCTCTGCAGTCCTGCCACATCCAGTCGTGAGTGGTGGTGGACAATTAAACAGTTAACAGGAGGAGGAGGCTCCAAAAATATCCCCATCCTCAATGATGGTGGAGCCCAGCACGTGAGTGCAAAAGACAAGGCTGAAGCATTTGCAACTATCTTCAGCCAGAAGTGCCGAGTGGATGATCCATCTCGGCCTCCTCCTGAGGTCCCCAGCATCACAGATGCCAGTCTTCAGCCCATTCAATTCACTCCACGTGATGTCAAGAAACGGCTGAAGACACTGGATACTGCAAAGGCTATGGGCCCTGACAACATTCCAGCAATAGTACTGAAGACTTGTGCTCCAGAACTAGCTGCGCCCCTAGCCAAGCTGTTCCAGTACAGCTACAACACTGGCATCTACCCGGCAATGTGGAAAATTGCCCAAGTATGTCCTGTCTACAAAAAGCAGGACAAATCCGACCCGGCCAATTACCGTCCCATCAGTCTACTCTCAATCATCAGCAAAGTGATGGAAGGTGTCGTCGACAGTGCTATCAAGCGGCACTTATTCAGCAATAACCTACTAACTGACGCCCAGTTTGGGTTCCGCCAGGGCCACTCAGCTCCTGACCTCATTACAGCCTTGGTCCAAACATGGACAAAAGAGCTGAACTCAAGAGGTGAGGTGAGAGTGACTGCCCTTGACATCAAGGCAGCATTTGATCGAGTGTGGCATCAAGGAGCCCTAGCAAAACTGAAGTCAATGGGAATCAAGGGGAAAACTCTCCATTGGTTGGAATCATACCTAGCACAAAGGAAGTTGGCTGTGGTTGTTGGAGGTCATTCATCTCAATCACATGACATCACTGCAGGAGTTCCTCAGGGCAGTGTCCTAGGCCCAACCATCTTCAGCTGTTTCATCAATGACCTTCCCTCCATCATAAGGTCAGAAGTGGGGATGTTCGCTGATGATTGCACACTGTTCAGCACCATTTGAGACTCATCAGATACTGACGCAGTCCGTGTCCATATGCAGCAAGACCTGGACAACATTCAGACTTGGGCTGACAAGTGGCAAGTAACATTCGCACCACACAAGTGCCAGGCAATGACCATCTCCAACAAGCGAGACTCTAACCATCTCCCCTTGACATTCAATAGCATTACCATCGCTGAATCCCCCACTATCAACATCCTGGGGGTTACCATTGATCACAAACTGAACTGGACCAGCCATATAAATACTGTGGCTACAAGAGCAGGTCAGAGGCTGGGAATTCTGCGGCGAGTGTCTCACCTGACTCCCCAAAGCCTTTCCACCATCTACAAGGCACAAGTCAGGAGTGTGATGGAATACTCTCCACTTGCCTGGATGAGTGCAGCTCCAACAACACTCAAGAAGCTCGACACCATTCAGGATAAAGCAGCCCGCTTGATTGGCACTCCATCCACCACCTTCAACATTCATTCCCTCCACCACCGGCGCACTGTGGCTGCAGTGTGTACCATCTACAAGATGCACTGCAGCAACTCGCCAAAGCTCCTTCAACAGCACCTTCCAAACCTGCGACCTCTACCACTTAGAAGGACAAGGGCAGCAGACGCATGGGAACATCACCACCTACAAGTACCCCTCCAAGCCGCACACCATCCTGACTTGGACCTGTACCGCCGTTCCTTCACTGTCGCTGGGCCAAAATCCTGGAACTCCCTTGCTAACAGCATTGTGGGTGTACCTACACCATATGGACTGCAGCGGTTCAAGAAGGCGGCTCACCACCATCTTCTCAAGGGCAATTAGGGATGGGCACTAAATGCAGGCCTAGCCAGCGACGCCCACGTCCCATCAATGAATAAAAACATTTTTTTTAATTGCTGGGTAGTTTTCCTGGGAACGACATTGTGTTGGTCAGAATCGGACAGGTAATGATGTAAGTGGAAGAGGAGTATGCTTGTCCAGTTAGAGGATAGAATGTAAAAATAGGGAGGTATTGCTTCAGTTGTACAAGGTATTCGTGAGACCGCACCTGGAATACTGCGTGCAGTTTTGGTGTCCATACTTAAGAAAGGACATACTTGCTCTCGAGTCAGTACAAAGAAGGTTCACTCGGTTAATCCCGGGGATGAGGGGATGGACATATGAGGAGAGGTTGAGTAGATTGGGACTCTACTCATTGGAGTTCAGAAGAATGAGAGGCGATCTTATTGAAACATATAAGATTGTGAAGGGGTTGAATCGGGTGGATGCGAGGAGGATGTTCCCGATGATGGGTGAAACTAGAACTAGGGGGCATAGTCTTAGAATAAGGGGCTGCTCTTTCAAAACTGAGATGAGGAGGAACTACTTCACTCAGAGGGTGGTAGGTCCGTGGAATATGCTGCCCCAAAAAGCTGTAAGAACATAAGAAATAGGAGCAGGAGTAGGCCAATCGGCCCCTCGAGCCTGCTCCGCCAATCGGCCCCTCGAGCCTGCTCCGCCATTCAATAAGATCATGGCTGATCTGATCCTAACCGCCAATCTACTATCACAGAACCATCTCCTGAATCTAACATAATTAGACACACGAAATAGGAGCAGGATCAGGCTACACGGCCCCTGGGCCCGCTCCGCTACCCACAGGGCCATGACCGATCCGAACCTAGACTCATGTCCAAATTCCTGCCCGCTCCCCGTAACCCTTAATTCCCTTTACTTCTAGGAAACTGTCTATTTCTGTTTTAAATTTATGTAATGATGTAGCTTCTACAGCTTTTTGGGGCAGCATATTCCATGGACCTACCACCCGCTGAGTGAAGTAGTTCCTCCTCATCTCAGTTTTGAAAGAGCAGCCCCTTATTCTAAGACTATGCCCCCTAGTTCTAGTTTCACCCATCATCGGGAACATCTTCCCCGCATCCACCCGATCCAACCCCCTCACAATCTTATATGTTTCAATAAGATCGCCTCTCATTCTTCTGAACTCCAATGAGTAGAGTCCCAATCTACTCAACCTCTCCTCATATGTCCATCCCCTCATCCCCAGGATTAACCGAGTGAACCTTCTTTGTACTGACTCGAGAGCAAGTATGTCCTTTCTTAAGAATGGACACCAAAACTGTATGCAGTATTCCAGGTGCGGTCTCACCAATACCTTGTACAACTGAAGCAATACCTCCCTATTTTTATATTCTATCCCCCTAGCAATGAAAGCCAACATTCCATTGGCCGCCTTAATCACTTGCTGCACCTGCATACTAACCTTTTGAGTTTCGTGCACCAGGACCCCCAGATCCCTTTGTACTTCAGTACTTTCCAGTTTCTTGCCATTAAGATAATAACTTGCTCTACGATTTTTCCTGCCAAAGTGCATAACCTCACACTTTCCAGTATTGTATTCCATCTGCCAAATCTCTGCCCACTTACTTAGCCTGTCGATGTCCCCTTGCAGGTTTTTTATGTCCTCCTCACTCACTACTTTCCCTCCCATCTTAGTATCATCTGCAAACTTTGATATGTTACACTCGGTCCCCTCCTCCAAATCGTTAATATAGATTGTAAAGAGTTGGGGACCCAGTACTGACCCCTGCGGAACACCACTAGTTACTGATTGCCAGTCTGAGAATGAACCATTTATCCCAACTCTCTGCCTTCTGTTAGATAGCCAATCCTCTATCCATGCCAGAATATTACCCCCAATCCCGTGATTTTTTATCTTAAGCAATAATCTTTTGTGTGGCACCTTGTCAAATGCCTTTTGGAAGTCTAAATACACTACGTCCACTGGTTCCCCTTTATCCACCCTATATGTTACTTCCTCAAAGAACTCCAGCAAATTTGTCAAACATGACTTCCCCTTCATAAAACCATGCTGACTTTGTCCTATTAAATTATGATTATCCAAATGTCCTGTTACTGTCTCCTTAATAATGGACTCCAAAATTTTACCTACCACAGATGTTAGGCTAACCGGTCTATAGTTTCCAGCCTTCTGTCTACTGCCCTTTTTAAATAAGGGTGTAACATTAGCAGTTTTCCAGTCTGCCGGGACCTTTGCTGAGTCCAGGGAGTTTTGGAAAATTATTACCAATGCATCCACAATCCCTACCGCCACTTCCCTCAAGACCCTAGGATGTAAGCCATCAGGTCCAGGTGATTTATCCGCCTTGAGTCCCATTATTTTACCGAGTACCATTTCCTTAGTGATTTTGATCGTGTTTAGCTCCTCCCCCCATATAGCCCCCTGTTTGTCCAGTGTTGGGATATTCTTAGTGTCTTCTACTGTAAAGACTGATGTAAAATATTCATTCAGTGTTTTTGCCATCTCCATATTTTCCACCATTAATTTCCCGGTCTCATCCTCTAAGGGACCAACATTTACTTTAGCCACCCTTTTTCTTTTTATATAACTATAAAAACTCTTACTATCTGTTTTTATATTTTTTGCTAATTTACTTTCATAATCTACCTTCCCTTAATCAATCTTTTTGTTATTTTTTGCTGTCTTTTAAAGTTTTCCCAATCCTCTATACTCCCACTAGATTTGGCTACCTTATATGCCCTTGTTTTTAGTCGAATACTATCCTTAATTTCTTTACTTAGCCACGGATGGCTGTCTTTTCTTTTACACCCTTTTCTTCTCAGTGGAATATATATTTTTTGGAAGTTGTAAAATAACTCCTTAAATGTACACCACTGATCATGTATCGTCTTACCCTTTAATCTATTTTCCCAGTCCACTCTACTCAATTCCGCTCTCATACCTTCATAGTCTCCTTTATTCAAGCTTAGCACGCTTGTTTGAGATCCAACCTTCTCACCCTCTAATTGAATATGGAATTCAACCATGTTATGGTCACTCATTCCAAGAAGATCCTTTACTAGGACATTTTTAATTAATCCTGTCTCGTTACACAGGACCAGATCTAAGGTTGCTTGCCCCCTGGTCGGTTCAGTTACATACTGCTCAAGAAACCCATTCCTAATTTTGTCCAATTAATATGATAGTTAAAATCCCCCATAATTATAGATGTTCCCTTATTACAAGCCTCAACTATTTCCTGATTGATACTCCGTCCAACAGAGTTGCCACTGTTCGGAGGCCTATAGACTACGCCCACTAGTGTTTTTTTCCCCTTATTATTCCTTACCTCCACCCAAACTGTTTCATTATCCTGATCTTTTGACCCAATATCATTTCTCTGTATTACAGTGATTCCTTCCTTTATTAACATAACCACCCCACCTCCCCTTCCTTCCTGCCTGTCCTTCCTGATCGTTAAATAACCTGGTATGTTTAATTCCCAGGCATTGTCACCCTGCAGCCATGTTTCTGTAATGGCCACAAGATCATACCCATATGTAGTTATTTGTGTCATTAACTCGTCTATTTTGTTACGAATGCTACGTGCATTCAGATAGCGAATTTTCAAAGATGTTTTGTGACACTTAGTTCCTGCTTTTGCCCTTTTTATTACTTTACCTTTTACTCCATACCTTCTGCCCCTTCCTGACACGCTCTGGTTTTTAATTTCCCCACTGCTACCTAAGTCTATGACCTTCTCTGTTGTCATTTTTATTATTTGCTCTCTAGGAACCTCCCCCCCACTAGTTAGTTTAAAGCCCTCTCTGCAGCCCTAGTTATATGATCCGCCAGGACTCTATTCCCAGCACTGGCCAAGTGAAGCCCGTCCCAACGGAACAGCTCCCTCCTGCCCCAGTACCAGTGCCAGTGTCCCAGGAAGCAAAACCCATTTCTCCCACACCAGTCTTTGAGCCACGCATTTAACTCTCTAATTTTATTTGTCCTAGCAAATTCGCTCGTGGCTCAGGTAATAATCCAGAGATTATTACCCTTGTGGTTCTGCTTTTTAATTTGGCCCCTAGCTGCTCAAACTCCCTCAGCAGAACCTCCTTCCTTGTCCTATCTATGTCGTTGATACCAACATGGACCACGACAACTGGATCCTCCCCCTCCCACTCCAAGTTTCTCTCCAGTCCAGAGGAGATGTCCTTAACCCTGGCACCGGGCAGGCAACACAGCCTTCGGGACTCTCGCTCTCGGCTGCAAAGAACTCTATCTATCCCCCTAACGATACTATCCCCTACCACTACAACATTTCTTTCAACTCCCCACACTTGAATGGCCCCCTGCTCCACGGTGCTGTGGCCAGGTTGCTCATCCTCCCTGCAGGGAGCAAGAGCATCGAACCTGTTGGACAAGTGCAAGGGCTGCGGCTCCTCCAACACTACCTCCTGGATCCCCGTACCTGCCTCACTTCTGTAGAAATAGACAGTTTCCTAGAAGTAAAGGGAATTAAGGGTTACGGGGAGCGGGCAGGAATTTGGACATGAGTCTAGGTTCAGATCGGTCATGGCCCTGTGGGTAGCGGAGCGGGCCCAGGGGCCGTGTAGCCTGATCCTGCTCCTATTTCGGGTGTCTAATTCTGTTAGATTCAGGAGATGGTTCTGTGATAGTAGATTGGCGGTTAGGATCAGATCAGCCATGATCTTATTGAATGGCGGAGCAGGCTCGAGGGCCGATTGGCCTACTCCTGCTCCTATTTCTTATGTTCTTATGAAGCATGTTGTGAGCAAGGAGGCCCAGGTGTGAAGCTCTCTCCAACTCTCCTACCTCTGACTGATGGGGAGTCCTGGCTGTCCCCAAACAGCATGACTCAAGTCATGAACTGGCTGATTGGGAAACTACAGGATTGGAATCAGCATTGTACCAACCCACGAGTGGGCCACCCTTACAGTGAAAGGAACGGCGGCTTCTTTCTCCAACTGCTCTTTTCCTCATAATTTCTGCACACACCAAGGTGAGGAATGTCCGCACAGGGCAAGGGGGCAAATTCCATCTCCGGCCCCAAGTGTCACCGACAGGCACTCGCAAATTAGTTAGATACAGAGTAAAGCTCCCTCTACACTGTCCCATCACACACTCCCAGGGCAGGTACAGCACGGGTTAGATACAGAGTAAAGCTCCCTCTACACTGTCCCATCAAACACTCCCAGGGCAGGTACAGCACGGGTTAGATACAGAGTAAAGCTCCCTCTGCACTGTCCCATCAAACACTCCCAGCGCAGGTACAGCACGGGTTAGATACAGAGTAAAGCTCCCTCTACAGTGTCCCATCAAACACTCCCAGGGCAGGTACAGCACGGGTTAGATACAGAGTAAAGCTCCCTCTACACTGTCCCATCAAACACTCCCAGGGCAGGTACAGCACGGGTTAGATACAGAGTAAAGCTCCCTCTACACTGTTCCATCAATCACTCCCAGGGCAGGTACAGCACGGGTTAGATACAGAGTAAAGCTCCCTCTACACTGTCCCATCAATCACTCCCAGGGCAGGTACAGCACGGGGTTAGATACAGAGTAAAGCTCCCTCTACACTGTTCCATCAATCACTCCCAGGGCAGGTACAGCACAGGTTAGATACAGAGTAAAGCTCCCTCTACACTGTCCCATCAATCACTCCCAGGGCAGGTACAGCACGGGGTTAGATACAGAGTAAAGCTCCCTCTACACTGTCCCATCAAACACTCCCAGGGCAGGTACAGCACGGGTTAGATACAGAGTAAAGCTCCCTCTACACTGTCCCATCAAACACTCCCAGGGCAGGTACAGCATGGGTTAGATACAGAGTAAAGCTCCCTCTACACTGTCCCATCAAACACACTCACGGCCAGTGTAGCACTGTTCTTGCTCAGGCCAACATCCCCAGCATCGAAGCTTTGACCACACTCGATCAGCTCCGATGGACGGGTCACATTGTCCACATGCCCAATACGAGACTCCCAAAACAAGCGCTCCACTCGGAGCTCCGGCATAGCAAGAGAGCCTGAGGTGGGCAGAGGAAACGCTTCAAGGACACCCTCAAAGCCTCCTTGAAAAAGTGTAACATCCCCACCAACACCTGGGAATCGGTGGCCGAAGACCGTACAAAGTGGAGGAGAAGCATCCACGAAGGCGCCGAACACCTAGAGCCTCTTCGCCGGGAGCAAACGCAGGCAGCGCAAGGAGCGCACATCAACACAAGCACCCCACCCGCCCGCCCCTTCAACCACAGTCTGCCCCACCTGTGACAGAGACTGTAGGTCCCGCATTGGATTCATCAGTCACCTGAGAACTGATTTTTAATGTGGAAGCAAGTCATCCTCGGTTCTGAGGAACTACCTAAGAGTAAGTATCAATTCCAAACTAATCCGACTGCCCCGCTCTCCCCATAGCCCTATATCAATCCCAAACTAATCCAACTGCCCCGCTCTCTCCCCATAGCCCTGTATCAATCCCAAACTAATCCCACTGCCCCGCTCTCTCCCCATAGCCCTACATCAATCCCAAACTAATCCCACTGCCCCGCTCTCTCCCCAATGCCCTGTATCAATCCCAAATGAATCCCACTGCCCCACTCTCTCCCCATTACCCTGTATCAATCCCAAACTAATCCCACTACCCTGCTCTCTCCCCATAGCCCGGTATCAATCCCAAACTAATCCCACTGCCCCGCTCTCTCCCCATTGCCCTGTATCAATCCCAAATGAATCCCACTGCCCCGCTCTCTCCCCATTGCCCTGTCTCAATCCCAAACTAATCCCACTACCCTGCTCTTCCCCATAGCCCTGTATCAATTCCAAACTAATCCCACTGCCCCGCTCTCACCCCATAGCCCTGTATCAATACAAAACTAATCCCATGCCCCGCAGTCTCCCCATAGCCCAGTAGCAATCCCAAACTAATCCCACTGCCCTGCTCTCCCCATAGCCCTGCATCAATCTCAAACTAGCCCCACTGCCCTGCTCTCTCCCCGTAGCCCTGTAACAATCCCAAACTAATCCCACTGCCCCGCTTTCTCCCCATTGCCCTGTATCAATCCAAAACTGATTCCACGATCCCGCTCTCTCCCCATTGCCCTGTATCAATCCAAAACTAATCCCACTATCCCGCTCTCTCCCCATAGCCCTGTATCAATCCCGAACTGGTCCCACTGCCCCGCTCTCTCCCCATAGCCCTCTTTCAATCCAAAACTAATCTCACTGCCCCACTCTCTACCCATAACCCTGTAGCAATCCAAAACTAATCTCCCTGCACTGCTCTCTCCCCATAGCCCTGTATCAATCCCAAACTAATCCCAATGCCCCGCGCTCTCCCCATAGCCCTGTATCAATCCAAAACTAATCCCACTGCCCCGCTCTCTCCCCATAACTCTGCATCCATACCAAACTAATCCCACTGCCCCGCTCTCCCCACATAACCCTGTATCAATCCCAAACTAATCCCACTGCCCCACTCTCTCCCCATAGCCCTGTATCAATCCCAAACTAATCCCAATGCCCCGCGCTCTCCCCATAGCCCTGTATCAATCCCAAACTAATCCCACTGCCCCGCTCTCCGCACATAACCCTGTATCAATCCCAAACTAATCTCTCTGCCCCACTCTCTCCCCATAGCCCTGTATCAATCCCAAACGAATCCCACTGCCCTGCTCTCCCCATAGCCCTGCATTAATCTCAAACTAACCCCACTGCCCCACTCTCTCCCCATAGCCCTGTATCAATCCCAAACTAATCCCATTGCCCCGCTATCTCCCCATAGCCCTGTATCAATCCCAAACTAATCCCACTGCCCCACTCTGGCCATAGCCCTGCATCAATCTCAAACTAGCCCCACTGCCCCGCTCTCTCCCCATTGCCCTGTATCTATCCCAAACTAATCCCACTGCCCTGTTCTCTCCCTGTAGCCCTGTACCAATCCCAAACTAATCCCACTGCCCCGCTCTCTCCCCATTGCCCTGTATTAATCCAAAACTAATCGCACTGCCCCACTCTCTCCCCATAGCCCTGTATCAATCCCAAACTAATCCCACTGCCCCGCTCTCTCCCCTTGGCCCTGTATCAATCACAAACTAATCCCACTGCCCCGCTCTCTGACCATTGCCCTGTATCAATCCCAAACTAATGCCACTGCCCCGCTCTCTCCACATAGCCCTGTATCAATCCAAAACTAATCCCACTGCCCCGCTCTCTCCCCATAGCCCTGTATCAATCCCAAACTAATCCCACTGCCCCGCTCTCTCCACATAGCCCTGTATCAATCCCAAACTAATCCCACTGCCCCGCTCTCTCCCCATAGCCCTGTATCAATCCCAAACTAATCCCACTGCCCGCTCTCTCCACTTAACCCTGTATCAATCCAAAACTAATCCCACTGCCCCACACTCTCCACATAGCCCTGTATCAATCCCAAACTAATCCCACTGCCCTGCTCTCTCCCCAATGCCCTGTATCAACCCCAAAGTAATCCCACTGTCTCGCTCTCTCCCCATTGCCCTGCATCAATCCAAAACTAATTCCACTACCCTGTTCTCTCCCCATAGCCCTGTATCAATCCAAATCTAATCCCACTGCCCCGCTCTCTCCCCATAGCCCTGTATCAATCCCAAACTAATCCCACTGCCCCACTCTCACCCCATAGCCGTGTATCAATCCCAAACTACTCCCACTGCCCTGCTCTCTCCCCATAGCCCTGCATCAATCCCAAACTAATCCCACTGCCCCGCTCTCTCCCCATATCCCTGTATCGATCCCAAACTAATCCCACTGCCCCGTCTCTCCCCATTGCCCTGTACCAGTCCAAAACTAATCCCACTGCCCCGCTCTCTCCCCATAGCCCTGTATCAATCCCAAACTAATGCCACTGTCCCGCTCTCTCCCCATAGCCCTGTACCAATCCCAAACTAATCCCACTGCCCGCTCTCTCCACATAACCCTGTATCAATCCCAAACTAACCCCACTGCCCCGCTCTCTCCACATAGCCCTGTATCAATCCCAAACTAATCCCACTGTCTCGCTCTCTCCCCATTGCCCTGTATCAATCCAAATCTAATCCCACTGCCCCGCTCTCTCCCCATAGCCCTGTATCAATCCCGAACTAATCCCACTCCCCTGCTCTCCCCATTGCCCTGTATCAATCCAAAACTAATCCCACTATCCCACTCTCTCCCCATAGCCCTGTATCAATCCCAATCTAATCCCACTGCCTCGCTCTCTCCCCATAGCCCTGCATCAATCCCAAACTAATCCCACTGCCCCACTCTCTCCCCTTGGCCCTGTATCAATCCCAAACTAATCCCTCTGCCTCGCTCTCTCCCCATAGCCCTGCATCAATTCCAAACTAATCCCAGTGCCCTCTCTCTCCCCATAGCCCTGAATCAATCCCAAACTAATCCCACTGCCCCGCTCTCTCCCCATTGCCCTGTATCAATCACAAACTAATCCGACTACACGCTCTCTCCCCATCGCCCTGTACCAGTCCAAAACTAATCCCACTGCCCCGCTCTCTCCCCATAGCCCTGTATCAATCCCAAACTAATGCCACTGCCCCGCTCCCTCCCCATTGACCTTTATCAATCCCAAACTAATCCCTCTGCCTCGCTCTCTCCCCATAGCCCTGCATCAATCCGAAACTAATGCCACTGCCCCACTCTCTCCCCATTGCCCTGTATCAATCCAAAGCTAATCCCACTGCCCCGCTCTCTCCCCAAAGCCCTGTATCAATCACAAACTATCCCCACTGCCCCGCTCTCTCCCCATTGCCCTGTATCTATCCAAAACTAATCCCACTGCCCCGCTCTCCCCATAGCCCTGCATTAATCTCAAACTAATCCCACTGCCCCGCTATCTCCCCATAGCCCTGTATCAATCTCAAATTAGTGCCAATGCCCCGCTCTCTCCCCATTGCCCTGTATCAATCCCAAACTAATCCCACTGCCCGCTCTCTCCCCATAGCACTGTATCAATCTCAAACTAGCCCCACTGCCCCGCTCTCTCCCCATTGCCCTGTATCAATCCCAAATTAATCCCACTGCCCCGCTCTCTCTCCATAGCCCTGTATCAATCCAAAACTAATCCCACTGCCCTCTCTCCCCAAAGCCCTGTATCAATACAAAACTAATCCCATGCCCCGCAGTCTCCCCATAGCCCAGTAGCAATCCCAAACTAATCCCACTGCCCTGCTCTCCCCATAGCCCTGCATCAATCTCAAACTAGCCCCACTGCCCTGCTCTCTCCCCGTAGCCCTGTAACAATCCCAAACTAATCCCACTGCCCCGCTTTCTCCCCATTGCCCTGTATCAATCCAAAACTGATTCCACGATCCCGCTCTCTCCCCATTGCCCTGTATCAATCCAAAACTAATCCCACTATCCCGCTCTCTCCCCATAGCCCTGTATCAATCCCGAACTGGTCCCACTGCCCCGCTCTCTCCCCATAGCCCTCTTTCAATCCAAAACTAATCTCACTGCCCCACTCTCTACCCATAACCCTGTAGCAATCCAAAACTAATCTCCCTGCACTGCTCTCTCCCCATAGCCCTGTATCAATCCCAAACTAATCCCAATGCCCCGCGCTCTCCCCATAGCCCTGTATCAATCCAAAACTAATCCCACTGCCCCGCTCTCTCCCCATAACTCTGCATCCATACCAAACTAATCCCACTGCCCCGCTCTCCCCACATAACCCTGTATCAATCCCAAACTAATCCCACTGCCCCACTCTCTCCCCATAGCCCTGTATCAATCCCAAACTAATCCCAATGCCCCGCGCTCTCCCCATAGCCCTGTATCAATCCCAAACTAATCCCACTGCCCCGCTCTCCGCACATAACCCTGTATCAATCCCAAACTAATCTCTCTGCCCCACTCTCTCCCCATAGCCCTGTATCAATCCCAAACGAATCCCACTGCCCTGCTCTCCCCATAGCCCTGCATTAATCTCAAACTAACCCCACTGCCCCACTCTCTCCCCATAGCCCTGTATCAATCCCAAACTAATCCCATTGCCCCGCTATCTCCCCATAGCCCTGTATCAATCCCAAACTAATCCCACTGCCCCACTCTGGCCATAGCCCTGCATCAATCTCAAACTAGCCCCACTGCCCCGCTCTCTCCCCATTGCCCTGTATCTATCCCAAACTAATCCCACTGCCCTGTTCTCTCCCTGTAGCCCTGTACCAATCCCAAACTAATCCCACTGCCCCGCTCTCTCCCCATTGCCCTGTATTAATCCAAAACTAATCGCACTGCCCCACTCTCTCCCCATAGCCCTGTATCAATCCCAAACTAATCCCACTGCCCCGCTCTCTCCCCTTGGCCCTGTATCAATCACAAACTAATCCCACTGCCCCGCTCTCTGACCATTGCCCTGTATCAATCCCAAACTAATGCCACTGCCCCGCTCTCTCCACATAGCCCTGTATCAATCCAAAACTAATCCCACTGCCCCGCTCTCTCCCCATAGCCCTGTATCAATCCCAAACTAATCCCACTGCCCCGCTCTCTCCACATAGCCCTGTATCAATCCCAAACTAATCCCACTGCCCCGCTCTCTCCCCATAGCCCTGTATCAATCCCAAACTAATCCCACTGCCCGCTCTCTCCACTTAACCCTGTATCAATCCAAAACTAATCCCACTGCCCCACACTCTCCACATAGCCCTGTATCAATCCCAAACTAATCCCACTGCCCTGCTCTCTCCCCAATGCCCTGTATCAACCCCAAAGTAATCCCACTGTCTCGCTCTCTCCCCATTGCCCTGCATCAATCCAAAACTAATTCCACTACCCTGTTCTCTCCCCATAGCCCTGTATCAATCCAAATCTAATCCCACTGCCCCGCTCTCTCCCCATAGCCCTGTATCAATCCCAAACTAATCCCACTGCCCCACTCTCACCCCATAGCCGTGTATCAATCCCAAACTACTCCCACTGCCCTGCTCTCTCCCCATAGCCCTGCATCAATCCCAAACTAATCCCACTGCCCCGCTCTCTCCCCATATCCCTGTATCGATCCCAAACTAATCCCACTGCCCCGTCTCTCCCCATTGCCCTGTACCAGTCCAAAACTAATCCCACTGCCCCGCTCTCTCCCCATAGCCCTGTATCAATCCCAAACTAATGCCACTGTCCCGCTCTCTCCCCATAGCCCTGTACCAATCCCAAACTAATCCCACTGCCCGCTCTCTCCACATAACCCTGTATCAATCCCAAACTAACCCCACTGCCCCGCTCTCTCCACATAGCCCTGTATCAATCCCAAACTAATCCCACTGTCTCGCTCTCTCCCCATTGCCCTGTATCAATCCAAATCTAATCCCACTGCCCCGCTCTCTCCCCATAGCCCTGTATCAATCCCGAACTAATCCCACTCCCCTGCTCTCCCCATTGCCCTGTATCAATCCAAAACTAATCCCACTATCCCACTCTCTCCCCATAGCCCTGTATCAATCCCAATCTAATCCCACTGCCTCGCTCTCTCCCCATAGCCCTGCATCAATCCCAAACTAATCCCACTGCCCCACTCTCTCCCCTTGGCCCTGTATCAATCCCAAACTAATCCCTCTGCCTCGCTCTCTCCCCATAGCCCTGCATCAATTCCAAACTAATCCCAGTGCCCTCTCTCTCCCCATAGCCCTGAATCAATCCCAAACTAATCCCACTGCCCCGCTCTCTCCCCATTGCCCTGTATCAATCACAAACTAATCCGACTACACGCTCTCTCCCCATCGCCCTGTACCAGTCCAAAACTAATCCCACTGCCCCGCTCTCTCCCCATAGCCCTGTATCAATCCCAAACTAATGCCACTGCCCCGCTCCCTCCCCATTGACCTTTATCAATCCCAAACTAATCCCTCTGCCTCGCTCTCTCCCCATAGCCCTGCATCAATCCGAAACTAATGCCACTGCCCCACTCTCTCCCCATTGCCCTGTATCAATCCAAAGCTAATCCCACTGCCCCGCTCTCTCCCCAAAGCCCTGTATCAATCACAAACTATCCCCACTGCCCCGCTCTCTCCCCATTGCCCTGTATCTATCCAAAACTAATCCCACTGCCCCGCTCTCCCCATAGCCCTGCATTAATCTCAAACTAATCCCACTGCCCCGCTATCTCCCCATAGCCCTGTATCAATCTCAAATTAGTGCCAATGCCCCGCTCTCTCCCCATTGCCCTGTATCAATCCCAAACTAATCCCACTGCCCGCTCTCTCCCCATAGCACTGTATCAATCTCAAACTAGCCCCACTGCCCCGCTCTCTCCCCATTGCCCTGTATCAATCCCAAACTAATCCCACTGCCCCGCTCTCTCTCCATAGCCCTGTATCAATCCAAAACTAATCCCACTGCCCTCTCTCCCCAAAGCCCTGTATCAATCACAAACTAATCCCACTGCCCCGCTCTCTTCCCATAACTCTGCATCAATCCCAAACTAATCTCACTGCCCCACTCTCTCGCCATAGCCCTGCATCAATCCCAAACTAATCCCATTGCCCCGCTATCTCCCCATAGCCCTGTATCTCTCTCAAATTAACCCCACTGCCCCGCTCTCTCCCCATTGCCCTGTATCAAACCCAGACTAATCCCACTGCCCTGCTCTCTCCCCATTGCCCTGTATCAATCCAAAACTAATCCCACTGCCCAGCTCTCCCCATAGCCCTGCATTAATCCCAAACTAATCCCACTGCCCCGCTCTCTCCCCATAGCCCTGCATCAATCGCAAACTAATCCACTGCCCCGCTCTCTCCCCATAGCCCTGTATCAATCTCAAACTATCCCCACTGCCCCGCTCTCTCCCCATTGCCCTGTATCTATCCAAAACTAATCCCACTGCCCCGCTCTCTCCCCATAGCCCTGTATCAATCCCAAACTAATCCCACTGCCCCGCCCTCTCCCCATGGCCCTGTATCAATCCCAAACTAATGCCACTGCCCCGCTCTCTGACCATTGCCCTGTATCAATCCCAAACTAATGCCACTGCCCCGCTCTCTCCACATAGCTCTGTATCAATCTAAAACTAATCCCACTGCCCCGCTCTCTCCCCATAGCCCTGTATCAATCCCAAACTAATCCCACTGCCCGCTCTCTCCACATAGCCCTGTATCAATCCAAAACTAATCCCACTGCCCACTCTCTCCCCATATCCCTGTATCAATCCCAAACTAATCCCACTGCCCTGCTCTGTCCCCAATGCCCTGTATCAATCCCAAATTATTCCCACTGTCTCGCTCTCGCCCCATTGCCCTGTATCAATCCAAAACGAATTCCACTACTCTGTTCTCTCCCCATAGCCCTGTATCAATCCATATCTAATCCCACTGCCCCGCTCTCTCCCCATAGCCCTGTATCAATCCCAAACTAATCCCACTGCCCCTCTCTCACCCCATAGCCCTGCATCAATCCCAAACTAATCCCACTGCCCCGCTCTCTCCCCATTGCCCTGTATCAATCCAAAACTAATCCCACTATCCCACTCTCTCCGCATAGCCCTGTATCAATCCCAATCTAATCCCACTGCCTCACTCTCTCCCCATAGCCCTGCATCAATCCCAAACTAATCCCACTGCCCCGCTCTCTCCCCATATCCCTGTATCAATCCCAAACTAATCCCACTGCCCCACTCTCTCCCCATTGCCCTGTATCAATCCCAAACTAATCCCTCTGCCTCGCGCTCTCCCCATAGCCCTGCATCAATCCCAAACTAATCCCAGTGCCCCGCTCTCTCCCCATAGCCCTGTATCAATCCCAAACTAATCCCACTGCCCCGCTCTCTCCCCATAGCCCTGTATCAATCAGAAACTAATCTCACTGCCCCGCTCTCTCCCCATCGCCCTGTACCAGTCCAAAACTAATCCCACTGCCCCACTCTCTCCCCATAGCCCTGTATCAATCCCAAACTAATGCCACTGCCCCGCTCCCTCCCCATTGCCCTGTATCAATCCCAAACTAATCCCAGTGCCCCACTCTCTCCCCATTGCCCTGTATCAATCCAAAGCTAATCCCACTGCCCCGCTCTCTCCCCAAAGCCCTGTATCAATCACAAGCTAATCCCACTGCCCCGCTCTCTCCCCATAGCCCTGTATCAATCCCAAACTAATCCCACTGCCCCACACTCTCGCCATAGTCCTGCATCAATCCCAAACTAATCCCACTGCCCCGCTATCTCCCCATAGCCCTGTATCAATCTCAAATTAGTGCCACTGCCCCGCTCTCTCCCCGTTGCCCTGTATCAAACCCAGACTAATCCCACTGCCCTGCTCCATCCCTATAATTCTGCATCAATCCCAAACTAATCCCACTGCCCGCTCTCTCCCCATAGCCCTGCATCAATCGCAAACTAATCCCACTGCCGCACTCTCTCCCCATATCCCTGTATCAGTCCCATACTAATCCCACTGCCCTGCTCTCCCCATAGCCCTGCATTAATCCAAAACTAATCCCACTGCCCTGCTCTCTCCCCATAGTCCTGTATCAATCCAAACTAACTGTAGGGGTTTCGCAAAATTCCCCTGAAAACGAGAAACATTGGTCCACATCCTGTATGAAGATTTATGTGTTTTGAATTGCCTCTGGGTCAGATCAATGTTTTAAAGCATGCTCAGAACCACGAAAGACTGCTGAGCTGGACTACAACGGAATCGAGGAAATTCGTGGAAGTATTCACACACATTGAGAAAGAACATCCTGATTAAAATTTGTGCTTTTGAGCCCGGTCAAACACAGAGGTTTACAGCTTGTAATGTGTTTGTGTGAAAGACCTGTCAATCAAACCAGGGAGGTCAGGAGTTGCCCACTTGACCCGAGGCCACAGAGACAGGTTGTTATGGCTGGCTATGTTCAGCAACCAATCACAGTTAGCTAGGCAGCTTGTAATGTGCCTGTGTGAAAGACCTGTCAATCAAACCAGGGAGGTCAGGAGCTGCCCACTTGACCCGAGGCCGATTATGGCTGGCTATGTTTATACAAGCAATTCAGCAACCAATCACAGTCCTTTTGTTTGTGTACTGGAACTTTAGGTGGGAATTTTTCCAGACAGAACGGCAGCAGCACACAAGTATAAAGATAGCTGCTGAGAAGCTATCTCTCTCTTTTTACTTCGCTGGACCATAGGTGAGCAGGGTGTTCTGACTCCCCAACAAGGCAGCCTAGCAAGGAGTTTGGGGTGGTGATTTAAGAGAATTGCTAAGATTGTTTAAATAACATTGTAGTCATTGTATCCCTCGTTTTCGCCGTCTGTATCCCCCCTTCTGTTATACGCTTTTACTGCTTTTACTGTGTTCATGTGGTATAGTTTATATTTGATTATGGTTTCTTTAGTTTAATAAATTTTGCTCACATCCAAATCAATTGTCCGTTTTAATATCATTAATTATAAGTCCTCCAGTCTGAACTGAAAGGTGGGGCAGCGATTCGGAACCGCTGTTAAAATTGGCAAAAAGGCTGCTGGCCAGGTATGTTACCATAAACCAGTTAATAGATGCCCCCCTACATACCCGCACTGCCCCGCCCTCTCCCTAAAGCCCAGTATCAATCCCAAACTAATCCCACTGCCCCGCTCTCTCCCCATAGCCCTGTATCAATCCCAAACTAATCCCACTGCCTCGCTCTCTCCCCATAGCCCTATACCAATCCCAAAATAATCCCACTGCCCCGCTCTCTCCCCATAGCCCTGTACCAATCCCAAACTAATCCCACTGCCCCACTCTCTCCCCATAGCCCTGTATCAATCCCAAACTAATCCCACTGCCCCTCTCTCCCCATAGCCCTGTATCAATCCCAAACTAATCCCACTGCTCCGCTCTCTCCCCATAGCCCTGTACCAGTCCAAAACTAATCCCACTGCCCTGCTCTCTCCCCATAGCCCTGTACCAATCCCAAACTAATCCCACTGCCCCGCTCTCCCCATAGCCCTGTATCAATCCCAAACTAATCCCACTGCTCCACTCTCTCCCCATAGCCCTGTACGAGTCCAAAACTAATCCCACTGCCCCGCTCTCTCCCCATAGCCCTGTATCAATCCCAAAATAATGCCACTGCCCCGCTCCCTCCCCATTGCCCTGTATCAATCCCAAACTAATCCCTCTGCCTCACTCTCTCCCCATAGCCCTGCATCAATCCAAAACTAAGCCCACTGCCCCGCTCTCTCCCCATAGCCCTGTATCAATCCCAAACTAATCCCACTGCCCCGCTCTCTCCCCATAGCCCTGTATCAATCCAAAACTAATCCCACTGCCCGCTCTCTCCACATAACCCTGTATCAATCCAAAACTAATCCCACTGCCCCACTCTCTCCACATAGCCCTGTATCAATCCCAAACTAATCCCACTGCCCTGCTATCTCCCCAATGCCCTGCATCAATCCCAAAGTAATCCCACTGTCTCGCTCTCTCCCCATTGCCCTGTATCAATCCAAAACTAATTCCACTACCCTGTTCTCTCCCCATAGCTCTGTATCAATCCAAATCTAATCCCACTGCCCCGCTCTCTCCCCATAGCCCTGTATCAATCCCAAACTAATCCCACTGCCCCACTCTCACCCCATAGCCCTGTATCAATCCCAAACTACTCCCACTGCCCTGCTCTCTCCCCATAGCCCTATACCAATCCCAAAATAATCCCACTGCCCCGCTCTCTCCCCATAGCGCTGTATCAATCCCAAACTAATCCCACTGCCCTGCTCTCTCCCCATAGCCCTGTACCAATCCCAAACTAATCCCACTGCCCCGCTCTCCCCATAGCCCTGTATCAATCCCAAACTAATCCCAGTGCCCTCTCTCTCCCCATAGCCCTGTATCAATCCCAAACTAATCCCAGTGCCCTCTCTCTCTCCATAGCCCTGTATCAATCCAAACTAATCCCACTGCCCCGCTCTCTCCCCATATCCCTGTATCAATCCCAAACTACTCCCACTGCCCCACTCTCTCCCCATAGCCCTGTATTAATCCCAAACTAATCCCACTGCCCCGTCTCTCCCCATCGCCCTGTACCAGTCCAAAACTAATCCCACTGCCCCGCTCTCTCCCCATAGCCCTGTATCAATCCCAAAATAATGCCACTGCCCCGCTCTCTCCCCATTGCCCTGTATCAATCCAAAACTCATGCCACTGCCCCGCTCTCTCCCCAAAGCCCTGTATCAATCCCAAACTAATCCCACTGCCCTGCTCTCCCCATAGCCCTGCATTAATCTCAAACTAATCCCACTGCCCCACTCTCTCGCCATAGCCCTGCATCAATCCCAAACAAATCCCACTGCCCCGCTATCTCCCCATTGCCCTGTATCAAACCCAGACTAATCCCACTGCCCGCTCTCTCCCCATAGCCCTGCATCAATCGCAAACTAATCCCACTGCCCCGCTCTCTCCCCATATCCCTCTATCAGTCCCATACTAATCCCAGTGCCCTGCTCTCCCCATAGCCCTGTATCAATCCAAACTAACTGTAGGGGTTTCGCAAAATTCCCCTGAAAACAAGAGAAACATTGGTCCACATCCTGTATGAAGATTTATGTGTTTTGAATTGCCTCTGGGTCAGATCAATGTTTTAAAGTATGCTCAGAACCACGAAAGACTGCTGAGCTGGACTACAACGGAATCGAAGAAATTCGTGGAAGTATTCACACACATTGAGAAAGAACATCCTGATTAAAATTTGTGCTTTTGAGCCCGGTCAAACACAGAGGTTTACAGCTTGTAATGTGTTTGTGTGAAAGACCTGTCAATCAAACCAGGGAGGTCAGGAGTTGCCCACTCGACCCGAGGCCACAGAGACAGGTTGTTATGGCTGGCTATGTTCAGCAACCAATCACAGTTAGCTAGGCAGCTTGTAATGTGTCTGTGTGAAAGACCTGTCAATCAAACCAGGGAGGTCAGGAGCTGCCCACTTGACCCGAGGCCGATTATGGCTGGCTATGTTTATACAAGCAATTCAGCAACCAATCACAGTCCTTTTGTTTGTGTACTGGAACTTTAGGTGGGAATTTTTCCAGACAGAACGACAGCAGCACACAAGTATAAAGATAGCTGCTGAGAAGCTATCTCTCTCTTTTTACTTCGCTGGACCATAGGTGAGCAGGGTGTTCTGACTCCCCAACAAGACAGCCTAGCAAGGAGTTTGGGGTGGTGATTTAAGGGAATTGCTAAGATTGTTTAAATAACATTGTAGTCATTGTATCCCTCATTTTCGCCGTCTGTATCCCCCCTTCTGTTATACGCTTTTACTGCTTTTACTGTGTTCGTGTGGTATAGTTTATATTTGATTATGGTTTCTTTAGTTTAATAAATTTTGCTCACATCCAAATCAATTGTCCGTTTTAATATCATTAATTATAAGTCCTCCAGTCTGAACTGAAAGGTGGGGCAGCGATTCGGAACCGCTGTTAAAATTGGCAAAAAGGCTGCTGGCCAGGTATGTTACCATAAACCAGTTAATAGATGCCCCCCTACATACCCGCACTGCCCCGCCCTCTCCCTAAAGCACTATACCAATCCCAAACTAATCCCACTGCCCCGCCCTCTCCCCATAGCCCTATACCAATCCCAAACTAATCCCACTGCCCCGCTCTCTCCCCATAGCCCTGCATCAATCCCAAACTAATCCCACTGCCCCGCTCTCTCCCCATAGCCCTGTATCAATCCCAAACTAATCCCAATGCCCTGGTCTCTCCCCATTGCCCTGTATCAATCCAAAACTAATCCCTCTATCCCGCTCTCTCCCCATAGCCCTGTATCAATCCCAAACTAATCCCACTATCCCGCTCTCTCCCCATAGCCCTGTATCAATCCAAAACTATTCCCACTATCCCGCTCTCTCCCCATTGCCCTGTATCAATCCAAAACCAATCCCACTGTCCCGCTCTCCCCATTGCCCTGTATCAATCCAGAACTAATCCCACTGCCCCGTTCTCTCCCCATAGCCCAATATCAATCCCAAATCTAATCCCACTGCCCCGCTCTCTCGCCATAGCCCTGTATCAATCCCAAACTAACGCCACTGCCCCGCCCTCTCCCCATAGCCCTGTATCAATCCCAAACTAATCCCACTTCCCCGCTCTCTCCCCATTGCCCTGTATCAATCTCAAACTAATCCCGCTGCCCCGCTCTCTCCCCATAGCCCTGTATCAATCCCAAACTAATCCCACTGCCCCACTCTCTCGCCATAGCCCTGCATCAATCCCAAACTAATCCCACTGCCCCGCTCTCTCCCCATAGCCCTGTACCAATCCCAAACTAATCCCACTGCCCCGCTCTCTCCCCAGAGCGCTGTACCAATCCCAAACTAATCCCACTGTCCCGCCCTCTCCCCATAGCCCTGTACCAATCCCAAATTAATCCCACTGCCCCGCTCTCTCCCCATAGCCCTGTATCAATCCCAAACTAATCCCACTGCCCAGCTCTCTCCCCATAGCCCTGTATCAATCCAAAACTAATCCCACTGCCGCGCTCTCTCCCCATAGCGCTGTATCAATCCCAAACTAATCCCACTGCCCCGCTCTCTCCCCATAGCCCTGTACCAATCCCAAACTAATCCCACTGCCCCGCTCTCTCCCCAGAGCGCTGTATCAATCCCAAACTAATTCCACTGCCCCGCTCTCTCCCCATAGCCCTGTATCAATCCCAAACTAATCCCACTGCCCAGCTCTCTCCCCATAGCCCTGTATCAATCCGAAACTAATCTCACTGCCCCGCTCTCTCCCCATTGCCCTGTATCAATCCCAAACTAATCCCAATGCCCCGCTCTCTCCCCATTGCCCTGTATCAATCCCAAACTAATCCCACTGTACCGCTCTCTCCCCATAGCCCTGTATCAATCCCAAACTAATCAAACTATCCCGCTCTCTCCCCATAGCCTGTATCAATCCAAAACTAATCCCACTATCCCGCTCTCTCCCCATTGCCCTGTATCAATCCAAAACCAATCCCAATCTCCCCATTGCCCTGTATCAATCCAGAACTAATCCCACTGCCCCGCTCTCTCCCCATAGCCCTGTATCAATCCGAAACTAATTCCCGTGCCCGCTCACTCCCCATAGCCCTGTATCAATCCCAAAATAATCCCACTGCCCTGCTCTCTCCCCATATCCCTGTATCAATCCCAAATTAATCCCACTGCCCCACTCTCTCCCCCTAGCTCTGTATCAATCCCAAACTAATCCCACTGCCTCGCTCTCTCCCCATTGCCCTGTTTCAATCTCAAACTAATCCCACTGCCCAGCTCTCCCCATAGCCCTGCATTAATTCCAAACTAATCCCACTGCCCCACTCTCTCGCCATAGCCCTGCATCAATCCCAAAGTAATCCCACTGCCCCGCTCCCCATTGCCCGGTATCAATCCCAAACTAACCCCACTGCCCCGCTCTTTCCCCATTGCCCTGTATCAATCCAAAAGTAAACCCACTGCCCCGCTCTCTCCCCAATGCCCTGTGTCAATCTCAAACTAATCCCACTGCCCCGCTCTCTCCGCATAGCCTTGTATCAATCACAAACTAATCCCACTGCCCCGCTCTCTCCTAGTAGCACTGTACCAATCCCAAACTAATCCCACTGCCCCGCTCTCTGACCATTGCCCTGTATCAATCCCAAACTAATCGCACTGCCCCGCTTTCTCCCCGTAGTCCTGTACCAATCCCAAACTAATGCCACTGCCCCACTCTCTCCCCACATCCCTGTATCAATCCCTAACTTATCCCATTGCCCAGTATCAGTCCCAAACTAATGCCACTGCCCCGCTCTCTCCACTTAGCCCTGTACCAATCCAAAACTAATCCCACTGCCTCGCTCTCCCCATTGCCCTGTATCAATCCCAAACTAATCCCACTGCCTCGCTCTCGCCCCATTGCGCTGTATCAATCCAAAACTAAACCCACTGCCCCGCTCTCTCCCCATAGCCCTGCATTAATCCCAAACTAATCCCACTGCCCTGCTCTCTCCCCATAGCCCTGTATCAATCCCAAACTAATCCCACTGCCCTGCCTCTCCCCATAACTCTGCATCAATCCCAAACGAATCCCACTGCCCTGCTCTCCCCATAGCCCTGCGTCAATCTCAAACTAGCCCCACTGCCCTGCTCTCTCTCCTCATTGCCCTGTATCAATCCCAAACTAATCCCATTTCCCCGCTCTCTCCTAGTAGCACTGTATCAATTCCAAACTAATCCCACTGCCCCGCTCTCTCCCCATTGCCCTGTACCAATCCCAAACTAATCCCACTGCCCCGCTCTCTCCCCATTGCCCTGCATCAATCCCAAACTAATCCCACTGACCCGCTCTCTCCCCATATCCCTGTATCAATCCCAAACTAATCCCACTGCCCCGCTCCCTCCCCATTGCCCTGTATCAATCCCAAACTAATCCCACTGTCCCGCTCTCTCCCCATAGCCCTGTATCAATCCAAAACGAATACTGCTGCCCTGCGCTCTCCTCATAGCCCTGTATCAATCCCAAACTAATCCCACTGCCCCGCTCTCTCCCAATCGCCCTGTATCAGTCCAAAACTAATCCCACTGCCCCGCTCTCTCCCCATAGCCCCGTATCAATCCCAAACTAATCCCACTGCCTCGCTCTATCCCCATAGCCCTGTATCAATCCGAAACTAATCCCACTATCCCGCCCTCTCCCCATAGCCCTGTAACAATCCCAAACTAATCCCACTATCCCGCTCTCTCCCCATAGCCCTGTATCAATCCAAAACTAATCCCAGTATCCCGCTCTCTCCCCATTGCCCTGTATCAATCCAAAACTAATCCCACTATCCCGCTCTCTCCCCATAGCCCTGTATCAATCCCAAATTAATCCCATTGCCCCGCTCTGTCCCCATAGTCCTGTATCAATTCCAAACTTATCCCACTGTCCTGTACTCTCCCCATATCCCTGTATCAATCCAAAACTAATCCCACTGCCCCGCTTTCTCCCCATAGCCCAACATCAATCCCAAACTAATCCCACTGCCAGCTCTCTCCACATAGCCCTGTATCAATCTCAAACTAATCCCACGGCCCCGCTCTCTCCACATAGCCCTGTGTCAATCCCAAACTAATCCCACTGCCCTGCACTCTCCCCAATGCCCTGTATCAATCCCAAACTAATCCCACTGTCAGCTCTCTCCCCATAGCCCTGTATCAATCCCAAACTAATTCCACTGCCCCGCTTGTTGTATCCGTGTGTTAATGGAGACACGGAATGCAGGAGTTGGTTTAACAGGTGTTTACTGAACAAAGTCTGGAGGTGAACTAAAAGATACAAGACGCTATACAGGCTTATATACCCAAGACGTCACTACCAGTATTACAGTACACAGGGGCTCTTGAAGGTACATACACTGCAATTCCTCCCCTTTTAGATAATTAGTACATAACATTTTAAGTAATCATTAATTAACATGTTTACAAGAACAATAATCTACACATTTGCTGCAGTTAATCAATTATATGTCAGTCTCTCTGGAGGCTTCCTGACTCGGTTCGGATAACGCCTCGGTGGTGTAGTAGTTTTCGGTGGTGTAGTAGGTTCTTTTGGCAAGGTCGATTCGGCTTGAATGCCAGTGTCGGGTTCATCTGGTTCCAGTATCACCGGATCGGAGGTAGATACTATGGGTATCTCTGCTTCATCATTAGGCGTATAGAGTTGTGGCGTAGGTTGTCCCTTTTCGGATGACTCTATGATCTGGTCAGCATGGCGCCTTATTATGCTTTCACCAATGTCCACGGTATACATCAGCGGTCCTAGTCGTGTGCAAATAGTTCCAGGCTGCCATTTCTCGGTACGGTAGTCCCGGGCCAAAACTTGTTGACCTATCTGGAAGGTTCTAGTTGGCCTTTCATTCATGCCTTGAAATTGCCGGTTCTCTACGTCCCTTCTGATGTTTGGCTTGATCAAATCCAGCCGGCATCTTAGTCTTCTACTGAAAAACATCATGGCGGGAGTTTGGTTTGTAACCACGTGTTGCATTCCTGTATGCAAACAAGAAGTTATCTACCTTATTTTGTAGATTTATATCTTCATTACCCATGGCCTTTATGGCCTTCTTGAAGGTCTGGACAAACCTTTCAGCTAATCCATTGGTGGCGGGATGGTATGGGGCGGACGTGTAGTGCTTAACCCCATTGTTTTTTAAGAACTTCCTGAATTCTTCGGACACAAATTGCGGTCCATTATCAGAACAGATCTGTTCAGGCAGCCCATTCCTGGCAAATATGGTCCTTAATACTGTGATGGTTTCTTCCGTGGTGGCGGAGGACATCTTTATTACCTCCGGCCACTTGGAGTGTGCATCAACCGCGATTGTCCATAAATGGACCAGCAAAGTCGATATGTACCCTTTGCCATGGAGATGAGGGCCACTCCCATGGATGTAGAGGGGCTTGTGGTGGGGCGTTTTGGACCTTCTGGCATCCTAGACAGCTCTTGGTCATTTCTTCGATGTCTCCATCGATACCTGGCCACCACACAAATGCTCTGGCTAGGTTCTTCATTTTCACTCCACCCAGATGCCCCTCGTTAAGCTCCTTTAGCACTTTATCCTGGAGTTTGGGTGGAATCACCACTCTGGATCCACACATCAAGGTTCCTCAGCACACTGACAGCTGTTCTCTTCTTTGCGAGAATGCTGGCAACAGTGGTTCGCCATGTGCTGGCCATCCCTTCACCGTTAAATCGTAGACTCGTGAGAGAGTCGGGTCGTTTCTCGTTTCGTTTTCAATGGTAGAATGGTAGAATTTGTCACTGGTAGACATTCTACTATGGTTGAGTGGAACATCTCCACTGGGTCCACTGTAGGTGCCTCTTCTACCGTTGGCAACGGTAGGCGCGATAACCCGTCAGCATTCCTATGCTGTTTTGATCCTTTGTATTCTATGTCATATTGGTGTGCCCCTAGGAAAAGGGACCACCTCTGTAGCCTTTGCGCTGTCATAATGGGAACGCCCTTTTTAGGGTTGAATATGGAGACGAGGGGTTGATGGTCAGTCAACAAGGTAAATCTTAGTCCGTGTAGGTAATGGTTGAATTTGTTCACTCCCCATATCAGGCTGAGTGCTTCCCTGTCGATCTGGGCATAGTTACGCTCAGTTGAGTTCAATGAGTGTGACGCAAAAGCTATCGGCCGCTCCGAGCCATCAGGGAATCTATGCGATAATACCGCTCCTACGCCATAAGGGGAGGCATCGCACACCAGTCTGATTGGCAGTGATGGGTTGTAATGAGCCAACACTTCCTTGGACGTGATCAAGCCTTTGCATTTATGGAAGGCACGTTTACAGTCTTCGCTCCATTTCCAAATTACTCCCGTTTGTAGCAGTGCGTTAAGAGGGGCAGAACAGTTGACAAGTTTGGTAAAAATTTATGATAGTAATTTATCAATCCCAGGAACGACCTTAATTGAGAGACATTTTCAGGTGCTGGGGCTTTTATGACCGCTTCAATTTTTTCAGGTGACTTATGCAACCCTTCTTTGTTAATTATATGGCCACAATATGATATTTGTTTCTGGAAAAATTCGCACTTGGGGCGATTTGCTCGTAGGCCCCGTTCTCTCAGCCTAGTGACCACCTGCTCCAAATTGGCAAGGTGCTCGTTGTCGTTTTCTCCTGTTACAAGGATGTCGTCTAGGTAGCATTGAGTCCCCGGAATCCCTTGCAGGACTTGCTCCATAGCTCTTTGCCAGATAGCTGGAACTGATGCTACTCCGAAAACCAGTCGATTGTACTGGTACAGGCCTTTGTGTGTGTTTACCATGAGATACTTTTTAGAGGCCTGCTCAACCTCCATCTGTAGATATGCCTGTGCCAAGTCAATTTTTGTGAAACGTTTCCCTCCGGATAGTGAGGCAAAAATATCTTCTATCCTTGGAAGAGGATACTGTACCGTGTGAAGGATCGGGTTTACAGTCACCTTGAAGTCTCCAGAGAGAGAGAGAGAGAACATCGGGGATCAGAGAGAGAGAGAGAGAGAGAGAGAGAGAGAACATGGGGATCAGAGAGAGAACATCGGGGATCAGAGATAGAGAGAGAGAGCGAGAGAACATGGGGATCAGAGAGAGAGAGAACATCGGGGATCAGAGATAGAGAGAGAGAGAGAGCGAGAGAACATGGGGATCAAAAAGAGAGAGAGAGAGAGAGAGAGAGAGAGAGAACATCGGGGATCAGAGAGAGAGAGAGAGAGAGAGAGAACATGGGGATGAGAGAGAGAGAGAGAGAGAGAGAGAACATCGGGGATCAGAGAGAGAGAGAGAGAGAGAGAGAGAGAGAGAACATCGGGGATCAGAGAGAGAGAGAGAGAGAGAGAACATGGGGATCAGAGAGAGAGAGAGAGAGAGAGAGAGAGAACATCGGGGATCAGAGAGAGAGAGAGAGAACATGCGGATCAGAGAGAGAGAGAGAGAGAGAACATCGGGATCAGAGAGAGAGAGAGAGAGAGAGAGAGAGAACATCGGGGATCAGAGAGAGAGAGAGAGAGAGAGAGAGAGAGCGAGAGAACATGGGGATCAGAGAGAGAGAGAGAGAGAGAGAGAGAGAACATCGGGGATCAGAGAGAGAGAGAGAGAGAGAGAGAGAACATCGGGGATCAGAGAGAGAGAGAGAGAGAGAGCGAGAGAGCATGGGGATCAGAGAGAGAGAGAGAGAGAGAACATGGGGATCAGAGAGAGAGTACATCGGGGATGAGAGAGAGAGAGAGAGAGAGAGAGAGAACATCGGGGATGAGAGAGAGAGAGAGAGAGAGAGAACATCGGGGATCAGAGAGAGAGAGAGAGAGAGAGAGAGAACATCGGGGATCAGAGAGAGAGAGAGAGAGAGAGAGAACATCGGGGATCAGAGAGAGAGAGAGAGAGACAGAGAGACAGAGAGAGAGAGAGAGAGAGAAAGAACATCGGGGATCAGAGAGAGAGTGATGGAGAACATAGATAGGGTAGATAGAAAGGAACTTTTTACCCTTAGTAGAGGGGTCAATAACATGGGGCCATTGATTCAAGGTAAGGGGCAGTAGGTTTAGAGGGGATTTGAGGAAGAACTTTTTCACCCAGAGGGTGGTTGGAATCTGGATCTCACTGCCTGAAAGGGTGGTAGAGGCAGGAACCCTCAACATTCAAGAAGCGTTTGGATGAGCACTTGAAATGCCATAGCATACAAGGCTACGGACCAAATGCTGGAAAATGGAATTAGATTAGACAGGGATTGATGGCCAGCGCGGACGCGATGGGCCGAAGGGCCTCTTTCTCTGCTGTAAAGCTCCCTGGCCTAGAAATTCAGTTGGTTGCGCCAGCCGTTAGCGCCTTAGGAGGAGTAGATGTCGGGCGCTAGGCGGGTAGCGCCCAGGCGCAGCGCGAACTGCGCCTCGCCCCAACTTCACTAGAGATTTAGCGGCGGTGCAAAGTCTTTGCGCGCGCTCAGCTGCGCGCGCAGATCATGACGTCACTTCCTCGTGCAACGCCCTTTGTGCGCCCCCAGCCGGAACTTCAGTGGCAACGCCCCATTGTGCGCCTGGCGCCCCTAGCGACTGTTAGAGTGGAACGGTGCTCAGCCGATGCGGGGCGCGGGGGACGCAAATTAAAGGGCACTCCTCCTGCACTATAAAAGGTTGCCATTTCGCAGCACTCCCTCTTGAGAAACGGATCTTTGGAGAGAGACCAAGGTAGATAGCTTTCTGCTTTGGCCCAACACTCGGACAGGTACTTCTGGCTTCAGGCCACAGCTTTCCACTAGTCTTTGCCTTCATTGACATCTCATTGTTTGCCAGCATATTATGGGGGCTGCAATGGGTGTCAACGCTGGCTTTCTCAATTACATCCAAAGGGCTCACAGACGCCGTGAGAGAGTGGCAGCCCTGGCTAGACGGAGAGGGGGCAACAGGCGTCGGCAAAGGAGGCCTTACCCACCCAGGGTATACCGCCAGCAGTTCTCCTATCTCAACATGTCTGAGGAGCAGTGTGTTCGGAGGCTGCGATTCAGAAGGGACGTGGTCACAGAGATCTGCCAGCTGCTTGGCGGTGATCTGCAGCCACAGCTGAGGAGCAGGACGTCTCTGTCGGTGGCAGTGAAGGTGACGGTGGCTCTCAACTTCTATGCCACCAGCTCCTTCCAATCCGCTACTGGGAACATTGCCAACATCTCCCAGTTCGCCGTGCATTGCTGCATCCGCCAGGTGACCAATGCCCTTTTCAAAAGGAGACGTCAGTTCATCTCCTTCTCCATGGCCCTTGCTAAGCAGCAACAGCGTGCATTGGGCTTTGCAGCATTCGCGGGCTTCCCCATGGTGCAGGGCGCCATTGACTGCACGCATGTGGCTTTGCGGGCACCTCTGGAGAATGCCAAGGATTACCGCAACCGGAAGGGCTACCATTCGCTGAACGTACAGCTGGTGTGTGACCACAGGCAGCTCATCCTAGCTGTCAATGCCCGCTTTCCAGGCAGCAGCCACGATGCCTTCATCCTGCGACAGACTTCTGTGGCAGACATGTTCCAGGCACAGCCTCACCCACGAGGATGGCTTATCGGGGACAAAGGCTATCCTTTGTGTACCTGGCTGATGACCCCGCTCCGTGCGCCCAGCACCCCTGCTGAAGAGGGATACAACGATAGCCATCAAGCGACCAGGAACATCATCGAACAAACAATCGGCGTCCTGAAGCAACGGTTCCGCTGTCTCGATCGTTCCGGGGGAGCACTGCAGTATTCGCCGGAGCGAGCCTCCCATTTCGTGGTCGTTTGCTGCATGCTGCACAACCTGGCTATCCGCAGGACTCAGCCACTGCCACCAGAGATTGGAGGACCACCTGAGGAGGAGGAGGAGGAGGAGGAGGAGGAGGAGGAGGAGGAGGAGGAGGACCAGCACAGGAGGGAGGCAGAAAGTGCAAGGGCCGCCCATTGCCGGCTTATTGAACGTCGGTTCTAGGCCCCCTCTCAGGGACTGGCTTGTGCCAATGTCAGCAGATGAATGTAGCCGCTCCACAAGCCCTCAGCCGAGCAGGGCAACCAGGACTTAACCAAAAAACCATGCACACTGCAATTTAACAGCAATAATTTATTGAAAACCGCTGCCCTTCCCACATTACATGCTCATGTGGAGAAGCCCCCTCCAAAAACAAAACTACCAGTCTCAGCCTTACAAAAAGAAAGAAAGACACCAGTCTCGGCCTTACACAAAAACAATTGCACCAGTGTCGGCCTTACAACAAGCACCAGGCATTTGTGCATACCTCTACTTTTTGCCCTGCGAGGGTGATGCCTTGCGCATCCTTGCCTGGCCCCTGCCCGCCCTGCTGCTCCTCCTCAATGGGAGCCCAGTGGCTGCAGCAAGGCTGGGGTAAGGCTGCTGAGGGGCAGATGGCGAGACGGCAGATGCCCTTGGGGGTCGCCCTGCACCAGCTCTGGCCTTGGAGTGTCCGGCTGTTGACTGCTCCAACTCTGGCTGGGCGGCAGCAGTCTGTCCAGCGGCTCGTGGCAGCTGCAATGGCGGAGTGGCAGTGTCGGCTGCAGGAATGGTGGCAACCTGGCAGATCGCAGGTGCTCGCTGGTCGCCTGAGACATTGGCACTCGCACGGGCCAGCACTGCAGCATGCGCAGCAAACAGCTGAAGAACAGACTGCTGGGCTGCTGCTGCGCGGCGAGTGCCCTGGCGATGCCTGGCTGATCCAGTGAGGGTGGCAGCAGTTAGTGCCCGTGTGGCCCTGGTCTGTGTCCGCATGACACCAGCCAGTGAATGGACGGCACGACTGAGCACTTGGCTAGAAGCCGACTGTGCTGCCGCGAAGTCCTGCAGACTCCTGGCCTGTGCTGCACTGAATTGTTGCAGACTCCTGGCCTGTGCTGCTCCGAATTGCTGCACACTCCTTGACGGACACTCTATGGAGTCAGGCATCCTTGCCACTGCAGCCATGAGCTCAGTGTGCCTGCGCTCAGCCTGGACGGCCATTTCCTCTAGGAGGCGCACCTCCTCTGCGCTGACCGTCGCAGGACTGGAGGCCGCACTCACCCTCTGGGGAGAAGTCCGCTGAGCTTCCCCACACCTCCCGTGTTGCTGCAGGCCGCTGGGCCCCGGAGCTTCACTCTCCTCCGACCCTTCCCCCCGGCTCCCCTCCAGGGAAGACGTGTCCCCTACATCGCCATGGGCTGGCGCGGCTGAGGGTGGCACTGATGGGCCGGCATCCTCTTCCTCCTCCTCATCTTCCGAAGGGCTGACAGTGGCAGCTTGAGGGCCCGCCTCCTCACCTGGCGATTCACCATCTGAAAGCAGGAAGGCACAAGAGTAGCTTTAGAGTGAGGACAGGGCAGCAGCGAGGGAGGCATGAGTGCTGCCATTCACCGCATTGGTCGGACAGTGGCAAAGGATGCTGATCTGATGCGCAAGTGGAACGAGAGAGGTCCAAAAGGTGATGCCCTTACCATTGGTGCCCAGAACAGGGTCGGCATCTCCACTGGCGACGGGGCCAATCAGCCGGCCTACCATAATGCGCTCCACACGCTGGTCGAGGTCGGAGAGCTCTTTGAGGTCAGGACGGCCTCCCCCGGTCTCAGTTCGGTTGCGCCGGTTGTGCACCACCTTGGCCTGCAAGAGAAAGGACGGCCTCTAGGTAGTGTGAAGCCCTGATCTTGTCTACACTGCCTCCCATGGTCGAATAGCTTGTACAGTGTGTAGCCCTGATCTTGTCTGCACTGCCTCCCATGGTCGAATAGCTTGGACAGTGTGTAGCCCTGATCTTGTCTGCACTGCCTCCCATGGTCGAATAGCTTGGACAGTGTGAAGCCCTGACCTTGTCTGCACTGCCTCCCATGGTCGAATAGCTTGTACAGTGTGTAAAGTGCTGAATGTGCAATTGATTTTCATGCCAGTCCCATAGCTGCTGGATGAGGGCTGGCCATTAGGGCTTTCAGTTCCCTTTGCCCATAATGTGAGGTGCACATGCAAGGATGAGGAGGACACTGGAAAGGGTACTCACCCTGACAACCCGAGTGAGGTCGTTGAACTTCTTCCGGCATTGCACAGGAGTCCTGGCAACCACGCTGTTGGAAGACACCCTGTTGGACACCTCCCTCCAGGCTTTCCGGTAGGCGCTGGGCAGCGGCCTCTTGCCACCTTCTGGGAACAAAACATGGCGCCTGCTCTCCACTCCGCCAACCAGCAGCCTCAGGTCGCCGTCGCTGAAGCGCTGCGCTCTCTCCCTGGCCTTCTCCATAGTCCTGGGCGTTGTACAGGTGAAGCTGAAGTGGTCAGGCCTAGGTTGAGGGCTGCAGTGTGCAGGGCGTGGCAGGCAAACAAATCCACCCTCCCCCTTTAAGAGATGACCAGCGCCAGAGTGTCTGCCGTCAATCAAGAACTCGCCGCACCGGCGCTGCGCCCGGCCTCGGGGGTATCGCTCATCACCGCCGGCTTAGCGCCTAAAGATAATCGTGCATCGCCTGTTTTAGCGCAGCAGCAACCTCTTGGGGCGATGCGACTGAATATCGGCGAAGGGGGCGCGACTTTGCGCCGGGCGCAAACTTTAGCGGCCGCCCGACTTTACCGCCCCAAAAGTGGCTATACTGAATTTCTAGGCCTATGACTCTATGGGGGAGAAATTTGGTTGATAGCGCCACCGATTAATGCCTAAAGAGGCCGAGAAGTGGGGTGCTAGCCAATTTCCGGCCGGGTGCAAGGCGCCTAGTGCCTCACCCCATATTGAGCATGCATTTAGCGCCGTCGCTAAATCTTAGTGCCCGCTCATGGGCGCAGGCTGATTGTGATAAAAATAATAACTTCCGGGAAGTTATGTCATCACTTCCTGTGAACTGTGAACTATGAACTGTGTACATACCTCACTTCCTGTCATATGTCACTTCCTGTTGGACTGGTATAAATACTGGTCTGTTCAGTATTGTAAGAGGCTTCTACCAGAGGTATGGTAAAGACCTCTCTTGTATATAGTGTGTTTATAAGTTACTTAAAGCTTACTTTAAAGTTACTTGATGGTAAGTCTCCTTTTTCTTACATCAATTTAAGTAACTTAGTATTTACACTGACAAATACTAGACCTTCAGACAAACTCGGAAGTTAAGGATCCAGGGAACCACCCATCATGGAGAAAATCCTTAGACCTATTCGTCTGGACTTGGACCCGAATACACCAGCAGCTGGCAGGGTATGGAAGCATTGGTATCGTACTTTTGAGAATTTTCTGGATGAATGTAAAGCGGATGCTCCTGCTAAATTGAAGATACTTGTCAATTATGTGACCCCAAAAGTGTTCGAATATGTTGATGACTGGGATAATTACGAAGAGGTGATTCGGGCACTTAAGAAACTGTATGCGAAGACCCCAAATGAGGTCTATGCTAGACATCTACTGGCCACAGCCCGACAAGGGCCAGGGGAATCAATTGACGAATTCCTGCAAGAACTTCGCAGGCTCAGCGTAGATTGTAACTTTCAGGCAGCCTCAGCTGAGCTGTACCGCCAAGAAATGATTCGTGATGCTTTCATCTGCGGGATTGCCTCTCCATTTATACGCCAGCGTCTACTAGAAAGTAAAACACTTGAGCTACAAAAAGCTTTTGACCTAGCTTGTTCACTGGATTTGGCAAAGAGAAATGCAGACCTCTATCAGCTGCCCAGATCTCGATCTGCTGCTGTAGCTGCAACCAGACAATTCAAGCGGTCTCAGGTGAACCCTATCATGGGGGAATCTAATTCTGATGAAGAAGAGGAGGACGACCCCACTTTAGCAGCCTCTTGGCAATCTAGGAAGGAATGCTTCTTTTGTGGAGATGCTTTTCACCCTAGGAAAACCTGCCCTGCTCGCAATGCAATCTGCAGTTATTGCGGGAAAAAAGGACACTTTGCTAAAGTTTGCCTATCAAGGGCCTCTACGAGGGCCAATCCAGCTAAGGCCTACCGAACTGCCCCAATTAGGGCCTATCAAGATGCTCCAGCTAGGACCTATCAAGCTTCCTCTCGACCTCTCCCCCGAAGAAGCACACCGAGAGTTTTAGCCACTCTCTGTGCAACGACACCAATTACAGCTGCTTGCCCACAGAACTTGTCTCATGCAGCCACAAAAATTTCAATTAAAGGGCATACCTTAGATGCCTTAATTGACTCAGGAAGTACTGATAGTTTCATTAAGGAACAGATTGTTGCGAAATTGAAACTACATGTCTTCCCATCGGACCAGGCAATTGCGATGGCCCAGTCATCACTTAATACCAGAATCTCCGGCTTTTGTGTTGTTGATATGACACTTCATGGTCGTATGTATCCCTCCACCCGACTTTCGGTGCTCAAAGACTTATGTAGTGATCTCCTCTTAGGGCTGGACTTCCAAAAACAGCATAAGAAACTCACCATTGAGTTTGGTGGATCCAAACCCGGACTTACTATTTCTAATATACCGTCTAAATTACCATTTTGTGCATTATCAGCAGCTTCACTTGATGAACCCTCATTATTTGCCAGTATTCCGCCTCAATGCCAACCGATAATAACGAAATCGCAGCGCTTTAATCAGGAAGACCAATCTTTTATTGCGGCTGAAATCTCTCGACTTCTAGCAGAGGATATCATTGAACCATGTTCGTCGCCCTGGCGGGCTCAAGTCGTCATTGTCAAGAACCCTCTAAAACCTCACAAACAGCGACTATGCATCGATTATTCGCAAACCATCAATCAATATACCGACTTGGACGCCTACCCATTGCCACGCATTGATGATATGGTTAATAAACTGGCCGAATACAAAGTGTTCTCAACTTACGATTTAAAAAGTGCCTATCATCAGTTACCCTTGAAGGTCTCAGATAAGCAGTACACAGCCTTTGAGGCTAATGGATGGCTGTACCAATTTCGTCGCCTCCCATTCGGGGTTACTAATGGAGTGGCTGTCTTTCAACGGGCAATGGATGGCCTGGTTAAGCAGGAAAACCTAAGGGACACTTTTCCCTATCTTGATAACATTACCATTGCAGGTCACGATCAACAGGAACACGACTCCAACCTCCAAAAATTTCGGGATGCCCTCCATCGCCGTAATTTGACCCTGAATGAATCCAAATCTGTTGAGTCGCAACCGACCATCAACATCCTTGGCTACTGCGTAGGCAATGGTATCATTAAGCCAGACCCAGAAAGACTTCGCCCGCTCCAAGAGCTCCCGTCACCTAAGAATCCGGCTTCTTTACGTCGGGCTCTCGGTCTGTTTGCATACTACGCTAAATGGATTCCTCATTTTTCGGACAAAATCCAACCCTTGCTGCATGCTAGATCATTTCCACTGGGAACAGCGGCTGTTGCAGCCTTTAACCTTCTCA